>NC_133324.1:196152139-196785389 GCF_042186555.1 Aquarana catesbeiana
TTGCCATCTTTGCCCATGGGTTGGACACTCCTGTTCAGTCTGAACCATAGGCATGGGTCAATATCTTGAATGAGAATTTTGGGACCACCTGTTTTCCAGATTCAATGTATATTGGCAAAAACATATTTTGACATCTCAGAGCAAAGGTAGAACTGACATTCGGGGCCCTGAGCAAACACTCAGAATACATGAGTCACAACTTTAAAAGTTTGGCTGCCAGCAGGGGTAGATCTTTTCAAAGTTGTGGCCCCAAGTGTTCCTCCACTTTCTCAATAGCATTTGTGTAGTATAAAGCCTATACACAGAATCTCTAGCCTATAGCCCTGCCCATTAACCTAACTCTAAACCTATCCTGAGGTAGACATGTAGGAAGCCATTGCACCTGCTGTTTGCTTCCATTACATGGTGACACTCTGGTTTCAATATTTGAGTCATTAACTTCTGATTTGCATATTTGTTCTGGAATAGATTTCTCTGGAGATAGTAAAGGGTCAGCATCACAGCCAGGTATATCTAGCACATAAGGAAGGAGGTCAACAATGGAATGGCCCCATATTTATCCTAGAAAAAGATCACTGTAACTAATGTGCAACTTTGTATGGGCTATATTACAGGGATGCCAAGTTGCATGGGAAATAGTGCTAAGTTTTCATGTTGCTCTGTACCAGTGATGGCGAACCTTGGCACCCCAGATGTTTTGGAACTACATTTCCCATGATGCTCATGCACTCTGCAGTGTAGTTGAGCATCATGGGAAATGTAGTTCCAAAACATCTGGGGTGCCAAGGTTCGCCATCACTGCTCTAACTAACCCTAAACTAAGGTTCCATGTTGCCATATACCATTACCTGAAATGTTATGCCACTTTATATAATGCATGTTAAACAAATGCCATAGGCTAAATTTATTAATAAGGATGAGCTCCGGTGTGTTCGCACAGCCCACGTGCAGAGCACGCCAGGAAGTCAGCGCTGCGCTAATCACAGGCAGTGAGACATTTACCCGTTGCGCGGCTGCAGAGATCAGGAAGTGTCTCACTGCCTGTGATTAGCGCAGCGCAGTGCTGACTTCCTGGCGTGCTCTGCACGTGGGCTGTGCAAACACGCTGGAGCTCATCCTTATTTATTAAGATGCACTCAACTTATTCTCTCTGGAGAAGAGACGCTTGAGAGGGGATATGATTTCAATTTACAAATACTGTACTGGTGACCCCACAATATGGATAAAACTTTTTCGCAGAAGAGAGTTTAATAAGACTTGTGGCCACTCATTACAATTAGAAGAAAAGAGGTTTAACCTTAAACTACGTAGAGGGTTCTTTACTGTAAGAGCGGCAAGGATGTGGAATTCCCTTCCACAGGCGGTGGTCTCAGCGGGGAGCATTGATAGCTTCAAGATACTATTAGATAAACACCTGAATGACCGCAACATACAGGGATATACAACGTAATACTGACATATAATCACACATAGGTTGGACTTGATGGACTTGTGTCTTTTTTCAACCTCACCTACTATGTAACTATGTAACTATGTAAGATGGATAAGTTGTTATACACCTATACACTAATAAGATGGATATGTTCTTATACACCTACTTATTTAATCTGTTGATCATTTTCCCCTAAAAATGTTTACGAAGCACAAACATAAGTTTCACCACAATGTCTAATGTTTATTTTTCCACATATAGTTAGCATTTATCTGTTGATAACTTTATTTTCTCATGAATCATTATTTTGACTTAAGAAATTATATTTCATCACCACCTCAAATGGCTTTTTTTCCCCTGCTTTCTGTATATAGCTCTTGAAACTCCTAGTTATCACTACCCTGAAGCTGGTGTTAGAGGTAACTAACCTGTGTGATCATCTTTGTGAAGACCAAAAAAAATACACCGATCGTGTTGTAATCGCACTAGTAGTGTTAAAATGTTATTCATTACAGAGTACAGGCTAAATAAAGTGTGTTATCCATCTTTGTGAATTGAGATTTAAAGTGGAACTTTAGTCAGAAAATTAGGTCTTGATAAATCACTTTTGCAGGTAAAACTATGTAAAACATTAAAAATAATCCACTGCACAAGCTCAGTTGCTCTCTGTTCTTGGCACTGTGTCTAAAATCAGAGCCTATTTATGCTGCTGATCAGTTGACCACTTTAAGATTTACTGTTGCTGAAGGGGGAAGAAAGCAGCAAGATCAGCACAGACTGTGCGGAGGGAACACAGATTAGGGAGGGAGAAATGAAAAGCAGGAAAGATGATAGGACAAACTCTGCTTTCAGGAAGACACAATAGAAGTAACTTATACTTGTCTTATCTCCCTGATATTCTGTCCTTTCTGCCTCATTGGCAGCCTGTGAACCTCACCACTGTAAAGCTTCTGTCAGCCTTCCTCTCTAACTTTGTTAAGACATGCCATCAAGGCTGGAAATGTACATATTATAATTACAGAATGTAAAGTATAGTTTTTGAGACTAAGGAGAGAGGGGAAGAGTCCAATAAAGAAGTGACTGCTCTGGGCTTCAACAAAATGTTGACCTCCAGCAAGAAGAAACAGGAGCAATGCTGGATGCAATTTACACAATACACAAATTTTGGTAGCATAATTATTAGTGTGCAATGTATGTTCTTTTGATATCAAACAATTATGGATAAAGTTCCATGTTAACCACTTGCTGACCGCACTATACCTGCATGATGGCTACAGCACATCGTGTTCTCGGAGGCCGTCATATGACGGCCACCTGTGATCACACCCGCCGTGCGCCCGCTCTGTCATCGCAGATTGAGATAAAGAGCCAATCAGCGGCTCTTTACTACACAGCTTGGACACAGCTGATCACGGATGTAAACAGAAGCCGGTTATCGGCGCTCCTTTTCTCATGCTGATAGCGCGAGGAAGGGAGAAGAGAGCCGATATATGCTTCTGTAAAAGGGACATGTACACTGATAATCATGGCACTGATTAGCAGTGCAGTTCCACCAGTGCCTCCAATCTGTGCCCACCAGTGTCACCTATCAGTGCCGCCTCATCAGTGCACCCTATCATTGCCCATCAGTGCCGCCTCAGCGCACATCAGTGAAGGAGAAAACTTAGCTGTGTGCAAAATTTTATAACAGACTATGACAAATTTTCAGTCCTTATTGGTTTATTTAACAAAATTAAATACAACCAAAAGAAAGCTCTATTTGTGTGAAAAAAAAATGATAAAAATTTTGTTTGGGTGACCGCCTAATTGTCATTCAAAGTGAATGGTGAAAGTGACAGCGCGCAAAGCTGAAAATTGTCCTGGGCAGGAAGAGGGTAAAAGTGCCCAGTAGGCAAGTGGTTAAGAGATATGTAGATATGGTGTGGTATCAGGAAAAATAACAGCCAATTAAGAGAAAAACTGTTTTGTGATCTGAGCCCTTTACTATATGGGCATCTTCTGTTTCTGTTTAGCGCAGTGCCTAAGTTAAATATGCCAATGCGGCTATAACTACAAATCAGATCTTATATTCTGGCCAATTCCTGTAAACACGATTGGTTCAGTTCATGTCCTGTTTGCACAACCTGCTTTATATCAAGCCATATTATTTCATTAGGAATAATCTGAGGACTATGACTAGATCATTCTAAACAAAACTATGGAATTTACTCTGTTTGAACCACTGTAGTTGATCATCTCCAGTGGTTTATGTTGCACAGCCATACTTCTTTTGAGAAGCACACAGATGCCTGGATATGTTGTTGTAGAATGGCCCGGTACAATTTGGAATTGCCTTGTATTTTCGTAATTGCCTGTAATTACACCAGTAGGAGAGTACAGACAGTACTCTTGCACTGGATCTGTGGTCTGCTGTGAAAGAGCACAGTCCATGGAGACCCTGTGGAGTATGTCTGACATGGTAAAAATTGAGCCTTTTGGCCTGAGGTGCATTTTTAAGTTTCCACTCTGGATTCCTCACTGTGTCTGGGAGCTATTGCGCCATGAGAAGGCACTGGTGCTGAGTTTTTTTGCTCTCTGGTGGTTTGTGTTTGTGTTTTCGGTGGACATCAAGGATGCCTACCTCCATATCTCTATATTTGCAGTTCATCAGTGCTACCCTGCACTTTGCAGTGGGGAGGGGCAAGATTTTCAGTTTGTGGCTCTGCCCTTTGGCCTGGCCATGGCACAGCAAGTATTCGTAAAAAGTGTTGGCTCTTCTGCCCCATTCTGGAGTATCTGTAGGATTAGCAATCAAGGAATGGCCTCAGGGCTAAGGTGCAAAAAAAGGATGCAGGACATTGACTGGACCCTCAATATTACGATGTTGCCCCTGGAACCATCAGAGTGCCTGCAATATCTGGGCCTTGCCCTGGACACAGCCCTGGCATGAATTTTCCTTCCCTAGGAGAAGCTTTAGACTCTCCAAAGTTTCCTAGAATACCCTTCCATTTGCTTTTGCATTGGTGTTGAGGGCAATGGTAACTTCCTTTAGTGCAGTCCCGTATGCTCATGTTTCATTCAAGACTGCTGTTACTCCTGAGAGCATGGGACAAAAGGACTTTTTTCTTTGACTCACTCTCTGAGAACCTAAACCAAGTAAATCTTGGAATGGTGGCTATTCAGCCTAGAGCTGGATATAGAACAACCTTTTCTCCCCATGGGACGAAATGGGATTTATATACTTACTGTAAAATCTGTTTCTTATATTTCATTAATGGACACGGGTCCTAATGCTGCTCTTCTACAAAATTAAAGCATCCTGGAAATGAGAAAGGATATTCATGGCTGGTCAATAGCCTTTTTTGTTTGATAGTGTGCATTTCCTCCTCTACAAAGCTGTATAACATATTGGCTCAGAATAACTGAACTCTGTGCCCCGTAAAGCGGTAGTAAACCATAGTCTTTTTTAAAAAAAACCTGCAAGGCAATGGCATAATGTGCTAGTATGCATTGTATATTAGCACATTATGAAATGCTTGCCATAGAACAAAGCCCTCCAGCGGCGTGCTGTCACCACTGACAGGGCTTCCATCTTCACCCAGTCTTTGTTTAAGGTTTGCGTGCTCCAGCACGCAAACCTGGCTGAGCCACGATGATTTCACTCCAACGCATGGGTACAGGAGTCACGGCCGTGGCACAGAGCTCTGAAGGGATAGCACAGGAATGCCGTCCCTTCAGAGCGCATGCAACAGTGACGTCACTGGCTGCATGCAGTGTGAATATCTCCTAAACAGTTCCAAGTTTAGGAGATAACTCAATGTATCTACAGATAAGCCTTATTATAGGCTTACTTGTAGGTACAAGTTTAAAAAAAGACTTTGCTACCACATTGATAAACTCCAAGGAATGGATTTCATGGTAATTACAAAAATCCTGTTATTTTAGATGACTACAAATACAAGCCCACAAGCTCATTAATTGTAGCTAACCTGATCAATACACTTTGAGAGAAACCTAGAGAAAGCCATGAGGGCAACCCCCCTCTGATCTTTATGTATGCTACATATCAGTGACTTGAAAAGCATTGAAGCCACTGGAGTATCATAACATCCAGGCAGCAACTATAGAGAAGAGAGCTTACCAATGATAGTCTGCATATTTCTCCCAGCACAGGTTTTCTTTTCTAACATTTGTAACTGATGTGGCTTGAAACATTACATCGGTGCTTAGAGAATACCTAATAATATGAATTTGGTGTATTGGTATTATGTCATTTCCTGTAAATTTCCAATTTCACTGTTAAATTTAGAAAAGAGTTGACTGGTTGCAAGACATTAACATATATTCACTTTAAAGAGAGTTAATGTATTATTGACTTTGCATAACTCCTTACAGATTATTATTGAGTTGAGCAGCTGTGTCTACATCGCTGGAATGCAGTGTTTGATAGAATCCTGCAAGCATTTTCCAATCAGTAAAAAATGGGCAATGCATTTAATCAGACTTCATGTCAAGAATTGTTATATAGCCTGAACTGTGCCGTCAATTTAATTAAAAAGAAAGCCAATGCTTTCACATTCTAGTACATTAGAATGTATTGTTTAATGATTTATAATTACTTTTGAGAGATGTATCAGCTTTTAAATTATATTTCCAGTGTTTCGCATTTCTGTATTGTCTTCCTCAAGAAACCCAACTTTTACATATGGTGCCAGCTGAGCTCTGTTTTAACGTCAATAATATGCATTTATGGTAGATACTGAGGAGACTATAAGGTGAGGTTATTGAATGCTAGTGTGTTCAACTCTTTTGTATTATTTTTTTTTTTACGAAAAAAAAAGGATTCAAAAGACTAAACATATAAAAAATACAACCATATACATTGCATATTTACATGACACATTACATTTAACAATTAACATTTAACATTCCTGAAGTATAATAAAGAGTTAGTCTGAACATTAGGTATGCAGTGTCACAACTATGAATGTAATTCTGTGCAATAACATATCTGTAGGGATTGATGGTGCTCATATGCACTGGTCCACTGGTCTATTTAACCTGTGTGGTGCCGCCAAAAAAAGGCATCTTCTGTTCAGGACCCATTTGTTTTTAAGGTACTTGTGTATACAAACAGGTATCTATTTACTGTATACTGAATACAGTTGTACTGTAGAGTGCCAGAAGTTTTATCTTATACCTGGGTGTATCCACAAAGGAAACTATTCTTGAGAGAATTATGAAGGCTGCCACTTCTGATCATTTTTTCTAAAAATGTTATTTGCATGGCTTTCACGCTAATGCATTGCTTTCAATGTTTTCTAAATCATCGTCAATCAATAAGTATGGAGATGACCAAACTATCAATCTTGCAATTTGAGCAGTTGCCAGGGAAGTTTTCCACCTGGTAGGTATTTGTAATCTAATGGGAACCTTTTTCGTACTCAAATGACCCATTTGAAAGTGAATGCATGACAAGTCACACCCTATTTGTACCTATGGAACAGTTCAAATCGATGCGACTCCAACTTGCACTGATTCGAAAATGGTTCCTGCACCATTTTTGGCAATTTCTTGCACGACTTGTATTGACACCTGTGCATGAAATTGCACAGATGTCGGCAAGTCGCACATGAAAGCACACTGACCGGCGACTTTGAAATTACACTGAAGTAGCATGATTTCAAAGCCACATTTAGTGTGAACGGGGGACTAAAACAAGCCTGTATCCACTTCTATAGCCATAGGCATTGTGGAGGAATTTAGTGTAAAACAGAGGCATTTATATCTCCGTTTTTGTTTCCTATTACACCAGAACCTTGACAGTCTGACAGGCTTCTAACGTAAACACGCAGCAGGTGTTTCTAAGGGTCCTTTCACACTGGGGCGGGGGCGTTGTCGGCGGTAAAGCGCCGCTATTGTAAGCGGCGCTTTACCGTCGATATGTGGCCGCTAGCGGGGCGGTTTTACCCCCCTGCTAGCAGCCGAGAAAGGGTTAAAACCACCGCAAAGCGCCTCTGCAGAGGCGCTTTGCTGGCGGTATAGCCGCGCCGTCCCATTGATTTCAATGGGCAGGAGCGGTATACACTCCGCTCCTTCACTGCTCCGAAGATGCTGCTGGCAGGACTTTTTTTTACCATCCTGCCAGCGCATCGCTCCAGTGTGAAAGCCCTCGGAGCTTTCACACTGGAATTAAAGCAGCGGCTGTTTCGGGTCGGTTTGCAGGCGCTATTATTAGTGCAATAGCGCCTGCAAACCGCCCCAGTGTGAAAGGACCCTTAGCTATTAGGAACTGACCAATGCCTGGTACACACGATGAGATTATCAGACGTCGGTTTTTTTTTTTTTGCATGCTAATTTCAGGTCGAACCTGAAGAGTTTACTAAGGTCACAAAAATTCTCGCACTACAGAATAAAAATTTGGAAGTGATGTAATGTGTTGTAGTGTATTTGTATTGCATTATCGAATGACAACTGTGCTGATTAAACGAAAAAAAAATGTGTGCATGTCCGATCAAATAATATCGGATGAACTGTCTTGATCAGATCTCGAAAGCTCTGTATTAACGATTCAATTTTTGTACAGTCGCTCCGAAATCTTATCCAATATTTTTCGTACAATTTTCTGATTGTGTGTACGGGGCTTAAGGCTTGGTTCTCACTGCTGTGATGCGAGAACCCGTGCAAATCCAGTAGGGGTTCCTGCATCGCATACAACTCGCAGGCAGTTCACACTGCCCTATGCAAACCGCTGTACTGTAGGTGTCAATACAAAGTTAATGACACCCCCAGATTGGTTCTCATATCGCAGTGCGAACTGTCAATTTGGACAGGATTCAGATCGCATGGGTGTTTCTGGTGCGGACCAAAAAAAGGGTCTTGCACGACTTTGGTCCAAATGCGATACAAATTCAGCCATACAAATCTGTACGGCTGAAAACGCATCGTATGTGATTTGCATAGCAGTGCAGTGCAAATCACATGCAATGCCTGGCATCACAGCAGTGTGAACATGTCCTAAAACCTGACTTTAGAATCTTTGTTGTGATTTTTGAGAATATATTACATCACATAACAAGCAGCTAGAGTGGTCAGGGGTGACTTGTTTTAAAGCTGTTTTGCTGCTTGTTGAGAATATGTTCTGTCTTTATGCATTACAACCACATGGGGTCACTTGCTTGCCACTGTCACCATTTTACAATTTGAAAAATACGCCCATAAGGTAGACATGTAAAAGCAAGTGTTGGAGATTTCATGCGTATAGTTGTGTAGAGTATTTGCTAATGCATTCCAATGGGAGAAAATTATGCTGTATCTCCCAGGTGCCACAACGGCAGGCTTATTTGGTTGTGTATGGCCATGTGCAACGAGGCCCAAGAAACATGCTGCCCTTGATCTTGAAGTAATAAGGGTTATATTGACTTGCTGTGGTCCAAGTATACTCACATGAAGGCTAGATGCTTTTGTTCTTCTTAAAATGTATTTTGAGGTACCAATGAATTTTGATCTTATTAATCAGATGCTTTACAGTATGCTTGGCAGCGGGTTCTTTTATTTCTGTACAATGTGAAAAATAAGCAGAATCACATTATTTTGCTTCTTAAATATATTTTCTTTTTCTTACAGAACCGGGAGAATGTTTTTATTGAGTTTAACCACAAGGAGCTCTTGGAGTTTTATAACAAGGTGAGTACTGATTACTTTTCCCTATAATATTGTTGTCATCATAGCAAGTCCTCCTAACAATTCTGTAGAGTTACCCAATCTATTTCTGGGGGATACTCCTAGACCTCCTTATTTACCTCAGCAAATACCTACACAAATTGACGATTGACTTCATTGTTCTCTAGAACATTGCAAGCAGGCAACCCAGGGTACACAAGACCACCCAAAATGTAAAAGTAGAAAGGAACTGAACCAAGAACTGTAGCAACAAAATAGCTGCAATTGGAGTTTTTAACCAGTTGCGGACCAGCCGCCGCAGTTACACTGCGGCAGGTTGGCTGGGCTGGGTGAAGCATCGTAGCTATACGTCGGGCGCGTGGCCGCCTAGGGGGCAGCGGTGATTGGATTCGCTTCAGACCCGATCAGTCTCCAGGCCCAGGCCAATGATTTCTGGCCTGGACCTGGTGATCGGTTCTGCCGAATGAAATCCTTCCCCTGCCTGTAAAGCCGCGTACACACGGGCTGACTTTTCAACCGGACTGGTCCGACGGAACAAATCCGTTGGACAATCCGACCGTGTGTGGGCTTCATCGGACCTTCAGTGGACTTTTTCTGCCAAAAATCAGACGGACTTTAGATTTGGAACATGTTTCAAATCTTTCCGATGGACTCAAGTCCGGTCGAAAAATCTGTTCGTCTGTATGCTAGTCCGTCGGACAAAAAAGAATGCAAGGGCAGCTATTGGCTACTGGCTATGAACTTCCTTATTCTAGTCCCTTCATACGTCATCACGTTCAAACTAGCGGACTTTCGAACGGACTTTAGTCCGTTCGTGTGTGGGCAAGTCCAGTCGTCCGAAAGTCCATCGGAAAGAGTGTCAGACCTTTGATGCTGAAAAGTCCGCTCGTGTGTACACGGCATAAGTGTAAACACAGGCAGGGGAAGTGATGTCATCTCCCCTCTCCAGAAAGAGGACATCTCACAGTAAGTTGCACCAACACTACACTAACACCAGTACACATAGGTACATTTGTCACCCCCCGATCGTCCACATAGCTGCAGCGTTCGCAGAGTCAGGCCTGAACCCTGCGAATGCTAACAGTTTTTTTGGTAGCGTTTAAAGCAGTCACTGATAGTCAAGTGCTCTTTTTTTTTTGTGAGTCTCACTAGTGTACCAGTAAATTTAGAGGCCAAAATGTCCAATCAAAGGTACACTAGTGAAGAGGCCTACACGTTTCTGAGCATGACAGATGAGAGTGAAGAGGAAGTCACCCATCTGTCAGATTCAGGCTCAGAATACAAACCTGTAGACAGCAGCGGCACCCAGACAGATAGCGCTGTCGACGGAGTAGTGGTCCCTGCCAAGGTCAGGCATACCCGACCCCGTTCTTCTGCTGTTGTTGAGGTGCAAGAACCTCAGGGCTCTCGTATGGAGCAGAGAGCCAGTACTAGTGCTGCTCATCCTTCTGGTGAACTGGCAAGAACCAGCGGCCTAGTACATCCTGGTCGTACATCCAGCACTACAGTAAAACTTGGTGACGTGGCGAGTCCCCTAAGTGCAGTTCAAGCTGGTGAGGTGGCTAGCACAAGTAGAGTCCCACAGCCACCAAGAAGACAAACACAGGCCCGTCGAGCCCATAGTGCCCTTCCTGCTGCATTTGCCCATCCTAATTGGCAGCCCACCACTTCTGCAGCACCCATACTTCTCCCATTCACTGGCCAACCCCGAATTCAGGTGGAAACAGTTGATTTTACGTCACTTGATTTTTATTTGCTGTTTTTCAAGGAAAATCTCTATAGATCTATTGTGGACCAAAGCAATTTGTATGCTGGTCAATTCATCGCCACTAATACCCAGTTGGCCCTTGCCAGAGATTGGAAACCTATTACGGTTTCTGAATTTAAGACCTTCCTGGGCCTATCCCTCATGGGCATAGTTAAAAAAAAAAGTGAGTTGCGGTCATATTGGTCCACTGACCCAATTCACCATATGCCAGTGTTCTCTGCTTGCATGACCAAGACACGATACAAGCAGATCTTGCGGTTCATGCATCTCCAAACATTATATATATAACACCCTAGAGAATAAAATGGAGGTCGTTGCAATACTTTCTGTCATGCCGTATTTGCGCAGCGCACTTTTTTTGGAAAAAATACACTTTTTTGAATAAAAAAATAAGACCGCAGTAAAGTTAGCCCAATTTTTTTTATATTGTGAAAGATGATGTTACCCCGAGTAAATTGATACCCAACATGTCACGCTTCAAAATTGCGCCCACTCATAGAATGGCGACAAACTGTTACCCTTAAAAATCTCCATATGCGACATTTAAAAAATTCTACAGGTTGCATGTTTTGAGTTACAGACGAGTTCCAGGGCTAAAATTATTGCTCTCGCTCTAACGATCGCGGTAATACCTTACATGTGTGGTTTCAACACCGTTTTCATATGCGGGCGCTGCTCGCGTATGCGTTCACTTCTGGACGCAAGAAGTGGACTGGACGGGGCGCGTTAAAAAAAAAAAAAAATGTTTTCTTATTTATTTTACCTTTTATTTTTTATTTTTACACTGTTCTTTTTTTTTTAAATAAATAGTGTCACTTTTATTCCTATTACAAGGGATGTAAACATCCCTTGTAATAGAAAAAAAGCAAGGTCAAAAAGACCTTAGATAGAGCTCATATTTACACTAAAATACAGTAAAAAAAAAAAATGGCGTTTAAAAAAAAAATATTGCTTTAAGAGCTATGGGCAGAGTGAAATTTTGACGTTGCTTCCGCCCTGCATTGGTATGGAGCCGGGTGGGGGCCGCTCACTCAGCTCCATACCACAGAGTACACAGGATCTGATCTCCTCCACCACTACCGACGGCTCCAGTAAGCGGCGGAGGGCAACGGAGCGTGGCGGGAGGGGGCCCCCCCTCGCCACCGATAAAAGTGAGCTTGCGGTGAATCCGCCGCAGAGACCAATTTATCTGAAAGCGGACCGCCCGCTGAAGAAGAGGATACTGGGGTTATAGCAGCTAGCTGCTGCCATAACAACGATATTCCTGTTCAAACAGCCAAAGTAAAACGACGGGGGGTAGTCTGTAAATGGTAATTAATTTGCTGCCCGTAGACCAATTTACATCTTCCTGGATCTCAAGTGGTTAAAATTATACTAAAGGGTTTTTTTTGGCTTAAAATAAAAAAAGAGGTTATACTTACCTGAGTTTTCGAGGACCTCCTCTTTTGCAGTTCCCTACCAGTGTTGTCCATTCCTTCTTTTTCCATGTGCCCTCTTAGCAAGTCAGCCTATATGTTCATGTCTGGCTTCTGTCAAACGGGCATGCTGGAAAACCAGCAGCCGATTGGCATCTGATCAGTTCTAGCAGCTAATGGCTGCAGGCGCTGCCAGTGTGTTCTAGCTGGGGGCGTTCCCCCTGTCGGAACACAATAGCTCAGTGGGAGAGATTGCTGTACTAACATCACATAGCATAGCAAGCTCCTAGTTTTTTTTTCGTTCAGCCCACTGGGTTGAATGAACAAAAAACTGCCTTTGTGTACCAGGCTTTACACAGAGCTATGGACTCCCTGTGTGACTTTGGCCCAACACTATCATTTGCTAAGCTATACCTGGAGGCACTAACTATTGCCCTCTGCCCTGGGGGTGCTGTAATGGGGGTATTGAAGGAAAGCTGTTTACTGGTTGGGGAGGGGTCGGGGGTTAAAGCAAACCTGTTGTATTGCCCTGAACAGGCAAAGCATAGGTTTGCTTTCAAGTGCATTTGTGCCAAAACTATGGACATTAAAGTATTTACATTTTCCAAACAAATGTTAAAAGCACTTTATAAAAGGCCATCACTGACTTTTCTAGATATACATTGCCTTGAAAAAGTATTTATACCCCTTGAAATTTTCCAAATTTTGTCATGTTACAACCAAAAACGTAAATGGGATTTTATGTGATAGACCAACACAAAGTGGCACATAATTGTGAAGTGGAAGGAAAATGATAAATGGTTTACAAATAAATATGTGAAAAGTGTAGCGTGCATTTATATCCAGCCCCCCTTAGTCAATACTTTGTAGAACCTCCTTTTGCTGCAATTACAGCTGCAAGTTTTTTTGGTGATGTCTCTACCAGCTTTGCACATCTAGAGAGTGGCATTAATTTCCATTCTTCTTTGCAAAAAAGCTCAGGCTCTGTCAGATTGGATGGAGAGCGTCTGTGAACAGCCATTTTCAAGTCTTGCCACAGATTCTCAATTGGATTTAGGTCTGGACTTTGACTGGGCCATTCTAACACATGAATATGCTTTGATCTAAACCATTCCATTGCAGCTCTGGCTGTATGTTTAGGTTGTTGTCCTGCTGGAAGGTGAACCTCCGCCCCAGTCTCAAGTCTTTTGCAGACTCTGAACAGGTTTTCTTCTAAGATTGCCCTGTATTTGGCTCCATCCATCTTCACATTATCTCTGACTAGCTTCCCTGTCCCTGCTAAAGGAAAGCATCCCCACAACATGATGCTGCCACCACCATGTTTCACGGGATGGTGTGTTCAGGGTGATGTGTTGTGTTAGTTTTCCGCCACACATAGCGTTTTGCTTTTAGGCTAAAAAGTTCAATTTTGGTCTCATCTGACCAGAAAATCTTCTTCCACATGTTTGCTGTGTCCCTCACATGGCATCTCGCAAACTGCAAACGGGATTTCTTTCCATCAAAATTCATATTTAATGAACAAGCATCCCAAGTGTTACAGACAGTTCAAATGGTAGACGCGTTTACAGGTGCGCTTATTCATTTTTTATTTTTTTTATTTTTTTTTTTTTTAGGTTTTAAAATGTTTATTTGAAAAATATAACAATTGTACAAAGACGAATAAAGCCCCTGAGAGGAGCTAGTGCAATATGAGGGGAAAATCCATCATAAACATAGAAGGCACAATACAAATAAAACAAGGGAATGAGAAAAGTTTGATAGGTAAAACTTTCCAAGCAAAAGGGACTTCTTATGGCTTTCTTCTTGCCACTCTTCCATAAAGGCCAGATTTGTGGAGTGCATGACTAATAGTTGTCCTGTGGACAGCAGTGCTGTGTTTTGGCCTAGGCCAACAAGGCCCAGGCCTAGGGCGGCACTTTGTGGGGGGCCGCCTCCCCCCCCCAAAACGGCACCCACTCTCCTCCCGCACAGCAGGGCACATCAAGAGAGTACAGCTTGGGAGTGCAGCGGCTGCAGATGGGGCCAGGAAGCAGTTAAATCAGGAGCTGTCAAGCCGCCCCTGTAAAGCTGTGATTCTCTCTCTCTGATGTGGCCAATCATGGGGAGGGAAACAGCAGGGAGGAAGCTGGGCGGCGGCACGGCAAAATCAATTAGAGCCGCTCTCTCTCTTTCTTCTCTCTTCTCTGTTCAGCTGACAGAAAGGGGAGGGGGGGGGAGCGGGGGAGTTCTCTGGTAAATTGAGCAGCGCTGTGACAGGGAGAGGAGAGACGCGGGTTGTCTGTGTATCTCCCCCGCTCGCCCCCCCTCCTCTTTCTGTCAGCCGAAGAGAGAGAGAGCGGCTCTAATTGGTTTCCCTGTGCCGCTGCCCAGCTTCCTGACTGCTGTTTCTCACCCCATAATTGGCCACAGCAGAGGGCCAATCAGAAGACTCTGGGGGGCATCATGGGAAGAGTAATCCCTGAAGAATGGCAGCCCTGTGTGTGTCCACAGACATCATGCTACAGCCCCCAGTATGAGTGCACTCTGCTGGGGGGGGGGGTTACAGGAGGAGAAAAAGAGAGTACTGTGCTGGGGGAAGCCAGATAGGGAGCCACTCTGTACCCGCACCACCAGAGCCACGCTGTACCCGCACCACCAGAGCCACGCTGTACCTGCACCACCAGAGCCACGCTGTACCCGCACCACCAGAAAGCCACGCTGTACCTGCACCACCAGAGCCACGCTGTACCCGCACCACCAGAGCCACGCTGTACCCGCACCACCAGAAAGCCATGCTGTACCCGCACCACCAGAGCCATGCTGTACCTGCACCACCAGAGCCAAGCTGTACCTGCACCACCAGAAAGCCACGCTGTACCCGCACCACCAGAGCCACACTGTACCCGCACCACCAGAAAGCCACACTGTACCTGCACCACCAGAGCCACTCTGTACCTGCACCACCAGAAAGCCACGCTGTACCCGCACCACCAGAGCCACGCTGTACCCGCACCACCAGAGCCACGCTGTACCCGCACCACCAGAAAGCCACGATGTACCTGCACCACCAGAAAGCCACGCTGTACCTGCACCACCAGAGCCACGCTGTACCTGCACCACCAGAGCCACACTGTACCGCCACCACCAGAGAGCCACGCTGTACCCGCACCACCAGAGAGGGAGCCACGCACCACCAGAGAGAGAGCCACGTTGTTCCCGCACCACCAGAGAGACGTTGTTCCCACAACCCCAGAGCCATGCTGTACCCGCACCACCAGAGAGCCACGCTGTACACGCACCACCAGAGAGCCACGCTGTACCCGCACCACCAGAGAGCCATGCTGTACCCGCACCAACAGAGGGGGAGAAAGATGAAGCCACTGCCAGGGTAGAGATGCTACACTACTGACTAGAGTTGGCCTGGGCAACCCAGAGTGAGTGAACGTCCAGCCGGAGGAATCACTGTTGCAGTTTCACCGGATCTGGTAAGAGAGCCTGTTGGCCATTTTATACATTACTGTTCCCAGGAACTGAGCCATTAGGAAGTACCTAATCTGATATCCTCTAGGCCAACCCTAGTGACACCACTGTCCCAGAGCCCAAAACAAGTTACGGCACTGAGTTTCGGTAACTGGCCAGACAGGGATGCGCCAGCGTGGGCACCCAGGACATCTGCCGCCCGGAGTCCCACAAGCGTCGATGGGCTTTCAGTAGCAGCCCACACCTCTCTCCCCACTGTCAGCCACACACACTCAGTACACAGCCAGGAGGAGGAGGAGCCACAGAGGAGGGACACGACTTCAGTGCAAGAACCTCCCAAAGCACCCAGCACATATCCCCTTACCCCCAAATGAAAAGATGCTGTATCGCTCACTGTCCTCCTCCCGCGGCGTCCCTTTGTCCTCTTCCCGTGGCTTCCCTCTGTCCTCCCATGAAGATGACAGGGCGGATCTTAAAAAGGAAGGGGTGTGGCCTTGACAGGAAGGGGTGGGTCATAGTTAAATTAGGGGGGTGCGCGAGCTTAGTCAGGCCTAGGGCAGCACAAAACCTAAATACACCACTGGTGGACAGATTCTCCCACCTGAGCTGTGGATCTCTGCCGCTCCTCCAGAGTTACCATGGGCCTCTTGGCTGCTTCTCTGATTAATGCTCTTCTTGCCTGGCCTGTCAGTTTAGGTGGACGGCCATGTCTTGGTAGGTTTGCAGTTGTGCCATACCCTTTCCATGTTCGGATAATGGATTGAACAGTGCTCAATGAGATATTCAAAGCTTGGGATATTTCTTTATAACCTAACCCTGCTTTAAACTTCTCCACAACTATATCCCTGATCTGTCTGGTGTGTTCCTTGGCCTTCATGATGCTGTTTGTTCACTAAGGTTCTTTAACAAACCTCTGAAGGCTTCACAGAACAGCTGTATTTATACTGAGATTAAATTACACACAGGTGGACTCTATTTACTAATTAGGTGACTTCTGAAGGCAATTAGTTCCACTAGATTTTAGTTAGGGGTTTCAGAGTAAAGAGGGCTGAATACAAATGCACCCCACACTTTTCAGATGTTTATTTGTAAAAACGTTTGAAAACCATTTATCATTTTCCTTCCATTTCACAACTATGTGCTACTTTGTGTTGGTCTATCACATAAAATCCCAATAAAATGCATTTACGTTTTTGGTTGTAACATGCTAAAATGTGGGAAAAGGGGTATGAATACTTTTTTAAGGCACCATGGGAATTGTGGGGATATTAAGGTATAACTAAAGGCAAAACAGTTTAGTTTTGGAATGAGAACCCCCTGTCAAGTTTTATTTGTTGTCTGCGTCCCTGGTAGGGATTAGTGATGAGCTCAGGTGTGTTTGGATTCTAGTCTGAACCCATCTGAGTGAACCTGCCAGAAAGCTGTCACCTGTATTGGGCCAATTGTCTACAGCTGAGGTACTGTATATATACAATGTGTTTGTATGCATGCAGCTGCAGGGCAGGGAATTCCTTGGCTGCCTATAATTGGCCCAGTACAGTGACCGCTACCTGGTGTGATAACTGGTGCATTCGGAATAGGATCTGAGCACACCCTGTTAGGCTAGCTTCACATGTTGTTGTTGTGGGACAGCGTGTAAATCACACCTGCAGCCAAACGCGCTGCTATTTTTTCTGACACGAGGGGGTGCCATTAATTCTTAATGGCATCCCCATACATTGGAAAATGCAGTGAATTTTTGGATGCATGAAATCACATGCTGTTTCAGCTGTGATTTTTGAAAAGGTGCAGGGAATGTTTACTTGTTATTTTCTGCAGGTACAGCAAACACAGCATGCAGAAAACAGAACAGTGTAAACCTAGCCTTAGGGCAATTCACCCTCTCTATTTCTACTGTTTACTGTTATAAAGTGGCTAAATAGTTAGTACTTCCACCTGGCAGCACTCGAGTCGTGGGTTCGAAATCCCAATCATGGCATCACCTGCATGGAGTTTACATGTTCTCCATGTGCCTACGTGGGTTTCCTCTGGGTACTCCGGTTTCCTCCCACACTCCAAAGACATGCTGGTAGGTTTATTGGCTCCTGTCTAAATTGACCCTAGTATGTGTATGCATGAATGTAATTTAGGGACCTTAGATTGTAAATTCCTTGAGGGCAGGGGCTGATGTGAATGTGTAAGATATATCTAAAGTGCTGCGTAAATTTGACAGTGCTATACAAGTACCTATAATAAATAATACATAAATAAATAATAACTGAGAATGAAAATGGAAGAAAATCCCACATTTTGGATTGTCTCAAGATAAGGAATAGAGGGAACTCTTCCAATGAGGGCACTAGTTTTGGTGACCACTTTGGAGAGATTTCTTCTAACTCCCTGTTTTGGCTATGGGACAGGAAGTGAAAGATAATCTCTTCAGTGGAACTCACAGAAAAAAAAACTAACAATGGTTATAACCCTCTGTTACTCTATTGAAACTGAAAAAAAAAGGTTTTGCCTTTGGTTCCACTTTAATCTTCAGGCCCCATTCACATTTAGAAACTGCAGAATGTTGTGTTTTTAGCGCATTTTTAAATGCCACATTTTTTTAGTAGCATTATTCATTCTAATACTCCTTTTGCCACGTTTATGGAAAGCATGGTTTTGAGCATATTGTGCTCATTTTGTTGCGCAGCCAAATGCCTGTTTCTTTTGCACGTTTCGGGTGCTGTTAATAATAATGCCACCCAAACACGCATTGAGGGATTTGGTGCGATTTTACTGCGTTCCAGAATTGCGCAATTCTGCTGGGGATTATAGAATTCCCAGATGTAAACGGGACCTCAAACTTCAGAAGAGAGGCACTGAAATCATAACTTCTCTCCCCTTATTGTCTCTGGAAGCAGAAACTTGGCAGCTTGCCAGCCTTCTAATATATACAAGCAGCAGGTGCTGTAAACTGGTGGAAACTGACCGAATTCCATTGGAGTGCCAGTTCACACTTATGCAAATTCTATGCAGATCAGATATGATCTGAAAAGCAGAGATTTAAATGTCATCTAAAAAAGCATTATTTCCAATGAAGGCTGTTCACATATATGCGGTGCAAATTTTATCCGGTCAAAAAAAGTGTCCTGCGCGAGTTTAGTGAGGGTTCGCTGCAAATTTTATCTCCAGCTAGTCCAAATCCTCCCAGAAATCACATTAGAATCGCACCTGTCTCAACAGAAAGCGCACTGTGCATCAGATTCGCATTGCATCAGTGTGATGTTTGAGGATGAATTAAAAAGTATGCTGTTGCTAAACATTATATTTAATGTGTCAAACATGTATTTATGCAAACTTGTGGTGAACTTAACCATGCCAAGTAACAAAAGATATAGACAAAAAGTAACTGTGTATGCTCCTATGACTTACCTAAGGCACACCACAAAATTCTAAGTATGACCCATGCTTCCGAGCACATAAAACATTTCTGAGTCATTTCAGTAATCAAAGGAAATAATACACTTCCAAAGTAATGGATTTTTTTGGTTAATGGTAAAAAATAACAGCCAACAAAATAAATGCTACTCTATTCACCAACATCCAGCATGTATTGCTTTAAATCAGGCTGTTGTGGTCCATGAAAATGATGTTCGTAGATTGTGCGTTTAATTTCCATCTTTTAAAAAGAGCCTTAATTTACCTAGCTGTGCACAGAAGATTAAGCACAATCAAAGCTGAATTTTTTTCCCCACTGCAGCACAGCCTTTACTATAGTGCCAAATGAGAAATCGTAATTTGCCATTATAAAAACAGGTGTTCGGTTCTCTGAAATCTTGAATATTCATTAACACTTTTAAATTAAATGGCTTTTTATGAAATAGATATTCTGAGATTCTGCTACTTTTGTTAATAACTTTTTACGTAAGTAAATTTAATATGTGTAGCTTCAATACTGTTATGGTTTTTGTGTGTGTGTAAATAATCCTTCATGAAATCTCTTTTTCTCCTTCTTTAATAGCTTGAGACTATCCAAGCACAGCTGGATTCCCTTACGTGATGTCTTAAAGACGGGTTCTTCCACTGCACTCCTGCCACCTCATTATTTTGTATAGAAGATAGATTACCAAGCTGTGTTTGTTAAAGGAATCAATGGGCTGCTTCCTGTAAAATTATATGGCTTATCTCCTCTTAGACTAGCAACATTAGCTGAGGGAGATCATTGTGAAGGATGCCGAGAGTCTAATTTACTTTCTTGTTGGATCCTGTGAATACAAGCTATATTATGAATTCTCTTAATAAAACATAAGACAGTAATGATCTTTCCATTCTCCCAGTAAAATATAGCATGACTAATGAATAAATGTATCTATATCCAATCTAAAGCTTACAAATAGAATAATTTGGCACCGCATGTATTTTATAACATTTCACTTCACCTTTTTGGAAAATGTGATATGGTAAGAAAGGACAAGAAGATAATACAATGTGCAAATAGTGTTCATTACCGAAATTGATCTCTTAAGCCTCGTACACACGATCGGATTTTCCGACGGGAAATGTGTGATGAAAGGCTGTTGGTGGAAAATACGCCCATGTGTATGTTCCATCGGACAATTGTTGTCGGATTTTCCACAGACAAATGTTGGATAGCAGGTTTTAAAATTTTTCGCGGACAAATATCTGTTGTCGGATTTTCCAAGCGTGTGTACACAAGTCCGTCGGAGAAAAGTCCAAAGTACAAACACGCATGCTCGGAAGCAAGGATGAGCCAGAAGTGGTCGGTCTTGTAAACTAGCTTTTGTAATGGAGAATTAACATTCGTGACGTGGAAAATGATGAAATCTCGAAATGCAGCGCCCATTCTCTTCTTCTTTAATGGGATAATAATGAAGCTGCTTTGCTGGTGATACTGATGGAGTTATTGCAAACTAATTTTCAAAGGCTTTTTTTTCTAGTGATATCAAGAATACTATTAGTATGCTTCTTTTTTTTTTTTTCGGCCAAGTTACCACAACACCATTATTCCGTAGTTTTTAAGTTCAAAGATACAACTATGTTGGTGTTAATTTTACATTGTATTTTTTTAAATGTAACCACCTACTCCCAAACTGTCATTTAAACACATAGCCAAGTATTATTCTCCACAATTTTTTTATTGTGCATTAAAAAAAGAAAACAAATAAAATTAGACATGTTATCTGCCAATAGAACTTAACTTATCCAAAAATATAGAAAATAGAACAAATCAAATCGTTATTATTCAACCAAAAAATAAAAGCCTTCTTAATATAGGGAATCAACAATGCCAAGTGTTGGTGAAAGCAGGGGTCCGTCAACCGGAGATAATTCTGAAAAAACATCTGGATTATTCTCCTGGAGCTCCCGCAGCAAAGGCATATGACATAATTGGTCACGATTAATAAAGCAACCAATTTTTGGTCCAAGAACTCCTCCTCCTCCTGTTCCTGGATGGGACTTGAGTCAAAGCAATAACTCCAAGGCCAATATTAAATAACACGTAATCTCCTCCAATTCCGCATCATGTCTGGTTGACGAACGGCCGTTCAGAAACGAACTGAAAAGCACAAAATGAAAGGCGTGAACTGAAAAGTGCTAAATGAAAAGCGCAAATCAGCACTCACCAAACTTCTAATAACACAAAATTAGCAGAAGGAGCCCAAAGGGTGGCATTAAAGAGCTGAAAACTCACGTAGTACATCGGTACGTTCATGTTTGTTGGCCGACAATTCCTTGCCGTTTGTATGCAAGACAAAATCCAGGCACACACCTTAGGACAAAAGTCTGAGGTTTTGTCTGCGGAAAATCCGATCGTTTGTACGTGGCTTAAGGTTTGGTTAAGGTGTGGTATATCCTTTGTTCCATTGGGATCTCGTAGTCTTGTTTTCGGACTTCAGTACTCTACAGTTGACAATTATTTTTTGGCAACCAACTGTCTGAGTAAACTTTGTCTCAACTGACTTTTTTTTATTCACTGCAAAGGGGTTGATTTACTAAAACTGGAAGGTGCACAATCTGGTGCAGTTCTGCATAGAAACAGGTTTTATTGTTAAAGCTTAATTGAACAACCTGAAGTTAAAAGCTGATTGGCTACCATGCACAACTGCACCAGCTTTTGAACTCTCCAGTTTAATAAATCAACCCCTGTGTCTATGTAATGATTTCATTTTAAAAATGGAGCTGAACTTGGAAAGCAGGGAACTGATATCTTATAGGGAACCTTTGGAAATATTAATTGTGCCTAAACAGTGCCCTGCAAATCGTACCTTTTTTGTCTTAAATTCCTCCTGGAAAAATAGCCGTGAACTTCCCGGTATATGAGTCTGTCTAGGCATTTTGGTTCTGTAGACTTATCTGCATATCTGAATATCTGCAGTGTAAAATTATTTAAGTCACTGTGACTGTTATTCTCACCAGACTTGAGTTGCCGTTTAGTGATGTCACTACTCTGCTGCTCATTCTTCTCATTGCTGGAGAGGATGTAGTACCTGAAGACCTCTAATGTAAATAGACCTTTGCTTCAGCTTCATTTATTCTGTGAATATTTTCTTTCCCAACTTCTCCTGTTGCTTCTTGGTAAATACCTCAGCTTTTTTACACAGATGACCACCTCCACACAGAGACACAGTGGGGAGCAAGGAATGGTAAATGACTAATGACCAACTGTAGTGGAACAATATTGGGACTAGTCCTTTGTCCTCAGCTTGTCTTTTTTTGGGCACAACTTCCACAGCACAGGCCCTCTTTATTAGTAGATAATTATAGACTTGAGTAAACAACAAGGCTGTCATTGCAGATTGTCTTTTGAAATTGCCTTTTTTTTTAGATGTTATGCAGGTCCTCAGGGTACTTTCAGAGTCACTGATCTGGTAACAAGTGTGCAGATTATACCTATAAAAAAAAGGCTTTTATTGCTCTGTCTGCTCTGGGAGCATTTTCAATAATGTCCTGTTCTGTCTGACACCTGTCAACTAGACAGAAGATATTGGGAAATGGGGAAACAGCAATACACAACTGAAGTTATACCCCTACAACATTTGGATATTTTTTAGTGGAGTTTATTAAAACTTTAAGGTCAACATAATTGCCAGGTAACTAGCATCTTCTAAAGCATAGGTCCTCAATCTCAAATTCCATGCTTTCTTCTTTCTTTTTTTTTGTTAAGGCTACTGATACTACGTTAAACCTAAGTTTGAAAATCATCAATGTGTTAAAATCCAATCTGTATGTCTATGGGGTGCAAAACCCACTTGTAGCAGGTCAATGTAGCTTAAAAAAAGGTTAGCTGCAAGTCATATTCACCTGTCATTGACTTCTGAATAATCTTAGCAGCATCCCATACTGATACAATCAACATAAAAATGTAAAGCCCCTTGACACAAGCCCTTATACTAAGAGCTGTATAATAAGTCTTTTTTCATATTGTCACCAATATAGAACGTGCTGACAATGCAGGCAACAAAAAAAAATCTGTCAGAGTTTTGAACCCTTGTATACAAAACATAGGAAAACATTCTTACTGTATCTCTTCTTTCATAATCATTCTCTAGTCATGGACTGCTTGGGTATTTGTAATGGACTTGCATAAATACCCTGTTTTTTTTGACAAAAATGGTAAATATCAATGGATTTACAGTACTTTACATGTTGCTCAGTTCGCAGGAACATTAATATCACATTTCCAATGATTTCCCCTCAAGACTTATGTTGTGAAATAAAATGACAGTGGAATACCAAGCTTTGTGTGAATGTTTTCCTTTGCAGAAATCTGAACTACAGGAAAAGTGCAAGAACAAATGTATTAGAAGCCATTGGGGCGTGAGAGTTTACGGAGGAAGGCTGTGGGCTTCTGGCTCAAGCAATGCAAATGGACAACAGCCTGTTCAGCTGTATAAATGAATGAAAACCGCACTGCTACTTCATAATAAACTTTAAAAAAGAATTAATCTTTATTACGTGCACTATAAATATTTGTGATATGAAAATAAGACAAGAGAGCTATCCCAGAAGCACAATGTGACCTATCTAGAAATAGTAGGTCCACATCTTCTGGTGAGTGTCAGCCCATGTGGGGACACCTGAAGCACTTTGAAGTGATGCACCTTATATGTTTGCACAAGCACTTTATATTGTGTACACTGTTATATTGGGACTTTTTGTATAGAATTTGTGTTTTTCATAACACAAATATTTGTGGTACTCGTTATAAAGATCCATTCATTTTTAAGATTATTTTATATGAAGTAGCAGTGTAGTTTGCATTTCATTTATATAGTTGTTATTTGTGTTGGTTTAGCACATAGGGTTAACTGTGGCGGTTAAAATATTTATGTATCACTTATTTATTTTATTCTCCTTTTTTGGAATCTCATTATCCTCCGGCACAGATTAATATTTCACACATTGGTTCAGCTCATTGGAAGGATACAATGACTAACTGCTATGTAGACAATAAAAATATTACACTGCAGAGCTGACATCACAGAAAGGCAATAGGAGACAATGCCTTGCCAAAATGAATTATATTCCCCTACATGTTATACTTACAGAATTAGCTTTTTTTATTGTAAGGGTACCCCAAATAAAGTAGATGTAAACATTAACTAGATAACATTGTTTGCTAAAGCACTTTGTATAATAAACAACTCAAATGTATTAGCATAGTTAACCCCTTGTTTTAAATGTGGCTGTGACACCAGGGGCTGGTAGGAGGGGCTCCTGATAATCTAGCACTATAATTGGCTGCACAGTGCTGATGTCATTGAGAGCCTCTTATACCAGCTACCTGATTGTCAGTAGTTGCCTGTTGTCCATCACAGCTTGGTCATAGTTTTTGGGGCATTGATAGAGCGCTTCCCAGAACAAGGGTGTTAAGACCCTTCTAGCGCGTATACAATACGGTGAAAAAGTCTTAAGCAAGTGTGAAAAAATGCTGAAAATTAGGAATGTTTTCAGAAATAGAAGTGTTAATAGTTTATTTTTTATCAATCAACAAAATGGAAAGTAAAGGAACAGAAGAGAAATTCAAATCAAATCAATATTTGGTGGGACCACCCTTTACTCTGAAAACAGCATCAATTATTCAATTTCTCTAGGTACATTAATGCCGCATACACATAACCGGACTTTACGGCATACTTGGGCTCCAGCTGACTTTTTTTCCCCAAAAGTTTGACGGATCTAGAAATGAAACAACATGTTTCAAATCTTTTCGACGGACTCGAGTCCGGTCGAAAAGTCCGCTCGTCTGTATGCTAGTCAGACAGACAAAAACCGACACTAGGGCAGCTATTGGCTACTGGCTATGAACTTCCTTGTTTTAGTCCGGTCGTATGTCATCACGTACGAATCCGTCGGACTTTGGTTGATCGTGTGTAGGCAAGTCCGTTCATTCGGAAAGTCCGTCGTAAAGTCCATTGAAAAGTCCGCAGGACAAAGTCTGCCGCAAAGTCCGCTCGTGTGTACGCGGCATTACACACAGTTTTAGAAGGAACTCAGCAGGTAGGTTGTTCCAAACATCTTGGAGAACTAACCACAGATCTTCTGTGGATGCAGGCTGCCTCAAATCCATCTGTCTCTTCATTTAATACCACACAGACTCAATGTTAAGATCAGGATTCTGTGGGAGCCAAACCATCACTTCCAGGACTCCTTGTTCTTCTTTACACTGAAGATAGTTCTTAATGACATTGACTGCATGTTTGGGGTTGTCTTGCTGCAGAATAAAGTTGGGGCCAATCACACACCTTCCTTGATGATATTGTACGATGGATAAATATCTGCCTGTATTGCTCACCATTGAGGACACCTTTAACCTGACTAAATGTCCAACTCCATTTGCAGAAATGCAGCCCCAAATGTGCCCGCAGGCACTGATTATTGTACCGCTCTCCAGCCTTTTTGTGAACAAACTGATTTTTGCTACAGCCAAATATTTCAAATTTTGACTCCTCAGTCCAGAGCACCTGCTGTTAATTGTTCTGTGCCTATGTTTTCGTGCATAGTTGTGTCTCTTAGCCTTGTCCTCAGACAATTAGAACTGAGAATAAAAAAACTGTCTCGGCTCAACCAGCTTAAAAGCATAAAATTAGAAATAGCGCACTGCGTGTATCAAAGATCACAAACAATTTTATTAGATAAACCACAAATGTATGTTTAAAACAATGACGAACAGACACAAACAAACACTAATAAAAACAAGCCAAGTCCACCTCTTGCAGACCCATGAATAAGACCAAGATAACAGCAGCATTTGGCAATTGTGCAATAATAAATCTAGTTTTGATGGTTATACCCTTCAGTCCACAAAACCTCTTAAGAATGAATAGCTTGTGCACCTATGGAGGCCAGGATATATAAACTGTCAACGCTCATGGAGTAATGGAGTAAAATGTGTATATCCCCAATGTCAGTCTGCTGCATAGTTGGATCCAATAGTGATAAGGGTTGCTGGCCACATATACACAAATTGTGCTGACAATGTCCTGATGTGTCAGGGCTGGGCTCAGCCCTTCCTTCTCTGAGCTGGCCACTCAGCTGTCAGCTAATTGCCAGCTCCTATCTCTCCACAGTGACTCTGTTGATGATATCCTGCTTGTCAGTCCTGCTTACTTAAGCCGTCCAGCCCAGTTGATCTCTTCCTTCGCCTTGGTCAACATCACAGAGACTTTCTCCTGCACTCCCGTTAAAGACTTGCTTGACTAACATTCCTTCTGGCTCCAGATCCTGCTTGCTGTTCCACTACGCTGATTCCTGGCTTCCTGACTTTCTGGCTTGTCTGACTATCCATTCCGGTTACCAAACTTTGGCTATGTTTTGACTATGTTTGTTCTATTTACTTTTATTATTAAACAAGTGTGATTTAACTGTACTTCTGTCTCGGTCTGATTCATGGTTTCTGACATGATGGTGTTTGGGCAACCCAAGAAGGGGAAAACTTTTCCAGTGATCTAGAGGAGGTATGTCAAACAGGATGGTTGTGTACACACAATGTAGAGCCACTAAAGACACTCAGTGGCATATCCACTCCTGTATGGTCTCCCTCGCATTGTAGCATATTGCCCCGTACACACGGTCGGACATTGATCGGACATTCCGACAACAAAATCCTAGGATTTTTTCCTACGGATGTTGGCTCAAACTTGTCTTGCATACACACGGTCACACAAAGTTGTCGGAAAATCCGATCATTCTGAACGCGGTGATGTAAAACACGTACGTCTGGACTATAAACGGGGCAGTAGCCAATAGCTTTCATCTCTTTATTTATTCTGAGCATGCGTGGCACTTTGTGCGTCGGATTTGTGTACACACGATCGGAAATTCCGACAACAGATTTTGTTGACGGAAAATTTTATAGCCTGCTCTCAAACTTTGTGTGTCGGAAAATCCGATGGAAAATGTGTGATGGAGCCTACACACGGTCGGAATTTCCGACAACAAGGTCCTATCACACATTTTCCGTCGGAAAATCCGACCGTGTGTACGGGGCATATGGCTGTAAAAAGCAAACTGATAGTTCTGTTCCTCTAGGGAACATTTGTAATCCCAAGGTTGCGTAGTTCCCAAGTTCTTGGGGTGTAAGGTTATCAGATCCAGAAATGTGGCCAACTCCTTAATGGTGCAGCAATCAGTATTCCGTTGCAGGGTGCATTCAAAAGCACTGACAAGTGGGTGCTGTCACATGGTCAATAGGGTCAAGAGGATAGGACTGTGGCAAGCCCTGACTGGTTTTGCCAGTCACCGCCGGCTGCGTCAGAGGCTCAATCAAGTGCTGTCCTGCCACATGTGCAAAGGCCGGGCTTTAAATGGTGGATATCCGCATGGTCATACATATGCCATGCTTATGTCATCAATTAGTGCCTGAAAAACTTGAGTATAATGGACAATGTGAGTCAATACATGTAATGATACTGCCATGCCATCAGACAATGCCGGAGAAGACTTTCTTCCTCTATAGCTGTCATAAAGGGGTTAAAATACCGTTTTGACTTTTTCATGTTTATTGCTTTGCATCTCAGTGCAACTGATCCCCTCCCGACAGTTTCAGCCACTTCATGTGTAAATCCACTTGTTCCAGCATTGGCTGAAAATCATTGCTCCGAACCAGCTTCCTGATAGTTACAACTGTGCACCATGCATGTGCCATGTTTGTCAGCTTGGCGTGCAAAAAATACAAATACATAGCTTATAAGATTGGAAAAAAGACATAAGTCCATCCAGCTCAACCTGTGTGTTTGTGATTTTTATTTTCTTTTACTCCCATAGCCCTGTATATTCTGCTTTCTGAAAAAGTTTTTAAGTTGCCTACACACTCAGCTAGTACCACTTCCCGGGGAGGGAGTTCCACATTTTTACTGCTCTAAAGAAAACGTTCCTCAATCTATGGTTTAATCTCCTTTTTTCTAATCTCAAATCGTGTCCATGTGTCGTCTTCAGGGACTTTAGGTTAAACCATTTATTACAGTTGATCTTTAACCTATTTGCTGCCAGGACCTACACTCCACTTAAACTCAAATGGCCAGTCCATTTTTGTATTTTTCCTTTTATTTTTTTTTCACTTATGCCCCGTACACATGAGCGGAATTTCCGTTGGAAAAAACTTGGATGGTTTTTCCGACGGAATTCCGCTCAAGCTTGGCTTTCATACACACGGTCACACAAAAGTTCTCTGAACTTTCGACCATCAAGAATGCGGTGACGTACAACACTACGACGAACTGAGAAAATGAAGTTCAATGCTTCCGAGGCATGCGTCGAATTGTTTCTGAGCATGCGTAGGAATTTTGCGCGTCGGAACTGGTACAGATGATCGGAATTTCCGATCGGAACTTTTTCTGGCCGGAAAAAAGAGAAACTGCTCTCAATCTTTGGCTGGCAGGAATTCCACCAGCAAAAGTCTGATGGCGCATACAAATGGTCGGAATTTCTGACCAAAAGCTCACATCGGACTTTTGCTGGTGGAATTTCCAATCGTGTAGAGTTTGATCTCCACTTTAGCTTCCCCACCACAGGGGGATCAGTGCAGAGGGGAGAGGGCCCAGGATGGGGGGTAACCATTTGTAGAGTTTGATCCCCTTGTGGCCCCCCTGCAGCAGCTGAAGTTGGGGGGGGGGCAGTGGAGGAGAAGCTAGAAGCGCTGCAGGGAGAACCACAGGAGCATCAGTGCAGTTTGGGGGAAAGGGGTCACAGTGTTAATACAATACCTGTGATCTTGTGATCTGTGGCAGAGTGACAGTGTAGGCAGAAGAATTCAGTGCCTGAGCCAAGTCTCTGCACACAGAGCAACTGCCTGCCAACTGACAATACTGTGCCTGCTATTCTGTTTCTGTTCAGTTTCATTTTTCGTGTACTACACTTTTGGCATTGAATGCAGATTTACACAGAAGAGTAAAATAAAAGACTGAAGTGGACACTTTGTATTTCTTTTTGTTGAAGAAGATTTACAGTATATTGGCTGATGTTATGCTTGTTTATGATTACATAAGAATTTGTTATTTATTGTCTGAAGACCGTTTGCACATAATGGATGGGTTATCATTTTAGTGCTGGACTATAAGATGATTTTTTTTGCCTTTACTTTTTATTTTGTGTGGGTTATTAAAGAGGAACTCCGGCTGACCTTCCCATTTTTTTTTGTCTCACTTACCTGATGGTGGTATCTGGACATTTCAGATACTCCCCATCCAGTGAATCCAGCTTTGACCCACTGAGATCATCTCATACCCGGCCACAGATCCATCCCGTGCCGCCATGTTTTCTCTGACGTCATTGAGAGGCCCGCCGGCTTTTCCAGGTTCAGCGGGCATGCCTCTCAAAGACGAGCTGATAGGCCTGCCCCCTCCACCTGTTCTTGAATGAAAGGCTATGCCTCCTGAAATATGTGACGTACATATCTCTGGAGGCACAGCTGGTAGCGTGCGAGTCATTCGACTAAGGCAAGTGTTGTGTATGGGGAGGTGGGGTGGCCTTAACACTTAGCATTGAAAGAAAAGACCTAAACAAAAAAAATTAAAAATATGTTCTATTCCAGCAGAGGAAAGGAGGAGGGGTGGAGAGGCGGGATCGTCCTCCGAAGGGTGAAGGTCCGCTTTAAGTATAGCAGCTATTTTGTTTAATTATTGCATGACTTTGAATATTAGGTAGTTCATTGATTTTTTTCAAAGGGGTTGATTTTCTTAATATTAACATCTTTAGCACGGAGAGGGTATATTAATATTACATATCCCCTCTTCAGCACCTCTTCTCCAGTCTATGCAATCAATCCCCATAGCTAAGGTTCTCCATCCCCTATTAATTGTGTTGCCCTTCACTGAATTCTTCTAATCCATCAGTGTCTTTACTCAGGATTGTTGACCAAAATGAATGAGGCTGAACCAGTGTTTTGTAAACGGGTAGAATTATTAATTTACCTCATGAATGTATGTACTTTTTAATGCTTCAAAGTATTTTGCTAACTTTGTTAGCTGTGGCTTGACATTGCAGCTATTGCTAAGTCTGTCATACAAAAGCACCCCCAATCCTTTTCCATCACTGATTCTCTCAGGGAAGCCCTTCCTAATGTGTAATTTGCATGTGTATTTTAGGCACCCACTTGCATAAAGTTACATTTCTCAATATTGAACATCTGCCATATACCTGCCAAACACCCCCTTTTCAAGGTCAGATTACAAAATATATATAATGCAGTATATAAAACATCCACCTCCACTCTATTACTTGTGTTTTTAGAGATCTAGCATCTGCATTTTGTAGATCAATGAAATAGTTTACGAAATTTGTTATTTTATTAGCTCTTATGTAATAAACAAACTTGGTGACAACACACTTACAAGAGTTGTGCTTTTCTGGACATAAATTTTACACCCTCTCTTAACACCCCTCTGTAATTAGGATCACTGAATAAAAAGGGTATGTATTAGTTTACAATAACTTTCATTTGTTTAAATTCAGTAATATACCTCACTGAAAAAAATTACGGTACTTGTTAAATACATTTTTTTCTCTATGTCTTGCATATTTATATGCTTCCGTAATCACTTTGATGCTATAGCCTCCTTCTCTAATTTAGTTTGTCAAATCTCTAGATTCAATCTCAAAGTGTGTTATACCTAAACTAATATATTGTACCCTAGGAATGTTGCGGATGACAGCTATCTGCATGTATCAATAAATAATTTTTAGATGTAGGCTTTCTAAGTTTTCTTGTGATAATATTTCTGTTATTATCACCATGGATAGTAAGTTCTAAGTAGTTTTTAGCATTTTATTCATAGTTAAACCTCAAATATGATCATTACTAATCAACTGACTAATTCTTGCACATCCATGTTTGCAGCAGCTACAAAACCTAGATCATCTATATATCAATAATACATGTATGTAGTTGACGCAGACATGAATATCTAGTTATGATTCAGGTTGTTTTTTTGTGCCTAGGTCTAACGCACTTTTCAGAAATATCCTGCCAATATTGCACTTATAAATAAGGCACTATCTGCCAATTTGCGTGTGAGAAACCTGAGAGTAAAATCATTAAAGATATGTCAGATGTGATATGCTGCTTTATACATAAAGAAAATAAAACCCAGAAATACTAATTCTAGACCCCACTACCATTTCCTATTTTTCTGTTTCTATTTTAAATTCTGATAATAGAACAAACCATTTATACAACCCAAGCATCAGGTTCATTCATAGAAACAACTCCTTATGCATTATTTAATCTCAAAACTTTACTTTTGGATAGAGTAAGTGAGGGGGTTAGATGCTCTGTTGAGCTGTTGCCAACAAGAAAGAAAGTCAGGAGCAATAAAAAATTTTAGAGTTGTCAGGGCATGAGGGGCAATCATCCAATGGAGGCCAATATTTCAGTGAGATGTTACCCTCACTATGGAATGTTATCCTCTCAAAAATGATGGCTTAACATACACTTTAAAGCAGAGGTAGGAGACCTTTGAGAGGTGGGGATCTACATGAACAACATGAAATAGATCAAAGATTACTGGGATGAGGTGTTTTTTTTTTTTTTAAAGAAATTAAAGATGGGATACCTGTGATTGAACACAGCTATCAGATGGTACATTGCACTGTGGTTGGCCCTGTCTGTACCATGTGATCACTGTGACCATTCACAGAGATCACAATACTACAGAATGAATGGCTATGAATGAAAGCCATTCATTGTGTACAACTGTCTTGTGATCACAGTGATTGGGCACAGCAATCACATGAAACCGCGCCGGCTTGATACTCCAGTCTGTCATCTGTGTCCAGTGGACGCAGCAGGTCACAGGTCGAGCTGCAGCTCGACTGCCAGGGCACACAGGGGGCGCACAACTGAGAGAACATCATATGAGGTCCTCCCAAAACTGGAGAGCTCCTGCCAAGCCATCATATTACTATAGGCTGGGCGGGAAGCGATTAAGTAGGCCATAATATGAAAACACTAATAATCTACTTTTTATATGAGCAATATTTTTTCCCCACAAAAAGATCTGACATTCACCAGATATTCACTGCATGTGTTGCACTCTGCACTTTGGGTAGATCTTTTCTTGTCATTGCCATTTCATCTATGCGAGGACATCCAGCATTTGAGCTTTTGAGCTGCCAGCAAAGGATTTCATCCAGGGATTTCCCCACCTGCGCATTTGACCCACTAGAGACAGTTGGTCAACACCAGGGGTGAGTGCACATCCATGTGAAGCACCTGGTCTGCGCACAAGTCTTACGGAGCACTGATTATTTACTTTGAGCACAAGCACTTATGAACACCAAACTGTTGGGACTGTAAAGGACCTATATGTTTCTTAAAAGAACACTATTGACATCACCTAGTGCGGTGATATTTATATATATATATATATATATATATATATATATATATATATATATATTCATCACTGTCATTTGCTATTTAGCATGTTTTTCACTGCAGCTGGTGTATTAATATTTGGAATTGCACATTTATATTTTTATTAGTATTTAATTATTCTTTGGCGCTAAGTGTTTATTTTTCAGTGACATCAACAGCGAGCGTTAGAGGGATTGTTGGCCTTTTCTTAGTTAAACAGTTAAACAATAAATGTAATGATTTTATCAGTAACATCCGCAGTGGGTGTTTGGTAGTCCTCTGAGTTCCAGGCCTGATTCAGTTTATTAAAGGTCAATTTCCCAGCCACAAATCCTTCTGCTTCACTGAAGGTCCTCTCTGACACTTGCAGCAAGGCCTGCTTTAAGTAGTCCATTTTTTTAAATTACAGCCTTGCCAATAACAGCAATTTTGTGTAAAAGTAAATTGGTAAATAATGTTTTACAAAAATGAAACACATAAAAATAGTCATAGCAGGTGGAAATGAAGTAATGTGGCACTATCTAGACCACATGTGTGAAACACAAGGCCCGTGGGCCGAATCTGGCCCGCCAGGTAATTTTGATGTTCTGCCACCTCTGTCTCTCGCCCTCCACGTCCCACTCACCAATGTCACTTGTAAACACAGAAGCCTTCTGTGTTTACAAGGACAGTTTTCCTTTTTGGTGGCTCTTATAGACCCCTGCTTGCCCTGCACTCACGGCAAGGACAAGGGAGATGCAGGTGCAGTATGGTCATTGGTGGGATGGGCATCACTTGGTAGACTGCACTGTGATCACTGGGTGCACAAAGGTTGACCGATGATCTCACTGCCAGTTAGAGAGGCAGAGCTGCATACACTGCAGGGAGGTATTAGAGGGTATTTTTTGAAAAGGTGAGATGCAAGGAAGCTTTGGGGGGTGAGGGTTGTGGAGGAAGGTGTGTACGGGGATGGGGAGAATGGTGCAGAAGTTAGAGCTGAGGAGGGGTGGAAGTGAGATGTGGACAGCCTGTGAAAGAGAGCTGAAACCTGTACACTGTGCATAGAGCACCCCTAAACGCTGCACTCTCTACATAGTTCACTCCTGAACCCTGCACTCTGTGTACAGCGCACCCCTGAAATCTGCACTCTGTATGTATGGCAGCCCTGAATTCTGTACATAGCACATTCCTGAACTCAGCATGTAACACACTCCTGGTATTCATTGCCCCTTTAAGATCCTCATACTGCTAGTGCAATTTGACCACATCCACTGTTCGATGTGGTTCAGTAGGGATATATGATTGAGTTCCTGCACCTATTCTCTGAGGAAAAAAAAGCCCTGGATACATGTATATCGTCTTACAGATCCAACCGGCCCTTTGAAGGCAACCATAATGCTGATGCGGCCCGCAATGAAATTGAGTTTGACACCCCTGTTCTATGGCCAACCTAAGGAAGTTCACTTACATTATTTGAATGTACTTGAGTATATTTGAATGCTATGTCTAGGTTTCGTAGGTCAGATTCCATATTCATGCTCGCAGAGGGCCTATGTAAAGGCCTTGCAGTGTCAACTGCTACTATATGATGCTGAATCCAGCAACCTGTTGTCCAAATGTATAATATCAATTTTTTTTATTTAAAGAATCATACTTACCTAGGTGGATGCAGCATGGGTCCCCTGCCGGTTCTCTGTTGATCGCTCTGTTCTCAGAGCACCGTGAGCAGAGAGCTGGTGACTATCAGTTACTGCTGTCTGCTCTTCATCCCCCCCCCATGCGCTCACTGGAGCACTGGACTGTGGAGGGAGTGGGAGCAGCTGGTTGAAAGGCTGAGCCAAGTGCCAGTCCAGGGTTCTGGGTGGACCCCGACCACATTGTCGCAATCTTTCCCCAGTCTAGACCGGCTCTGTGTTGTCAGCCAACCGATGTCTATTGAAAATGGGTCACAGGACCGAACTGCACTCCTGTCATCCACAGGAGTACAGCCAAACGAGCTTTGGCTGCACTTCTCCTTTAACTGAGTTGTTAACAGTGTGGTGGTTTTGGGAACCGCTATTTCTGGTAGGTGATGATCTAAAGCAGATGATATGTCCTCCGATGAAAGCAGAGAAAAGGATTTGATGGTGATTACAAAAAAAATCTATTGTTTTATAATGAACATCTCTGTACTTGGCCACAATGTTTTCTGCAGTCATCTTTTTTTACTGATCTTTTTCATGGTTAAGATGGATTTTATGTCCCCAGATGTATGTTGTGGTGGGTTGCAGTCAGTATTTATTTCTCCGCCTACGACACTATAAAGTGTGACTACTTCAGGAATCCCAGTAGGACAATTGTGCTCTGCATGAGTTGATTCAGTATGAATCTCGCTGTTAGAACAGTGTGTTTGTAAGAACTCTAATTTTATATTACCTTGAAGAGTTTCAGGCAACATTAATACCATATTCAGCTCTGCAGATTTCTCTTATTTTACTTATTGACCATCGCATCTTGTATGAAGCAAATTGTAAGCCTTTAAACATCAATATTGACCCTTAGCAAAAATGATTTCATATACATATAATATTTGAATATAATATAATATATGCATTGAAATGTGTTTCAAATCACGGAGAGTCACCTTGTCTATTTGTCCTAGTAACACTTGTCACTAGAGCCGAAAGTAAGGAAAAAAACAAAATTTTGAGTTGCCACTAGAACACGAATAGAGGAAAACATTTTCCAATGGGAACAAATTTGTTTCCTCATGGCAAATGTCTACAAAAAGGTATTTCCCCCACTTTGGCTTTTCCTCTCATGTTCTCCTTTGTCCACAGAGCAGAAAGTAAAAAGGAGTCTCACGTTTGACACAGATGGCATAAGAAAAACAGGTGGGTTTTTAATCATCCTGTACTTTATCCAAAATGAAAAAAAAGAAAACTTTGGGTTTAGATTTTAGATAAAAATGTACAGTGCAGAAGAAGTAGGGTTTATGATACTGTGTATCCTTTTTTGTGGTAATTTCCCCCCTCTTTACAATTTTTTTCAGAACAGAAGGTGAGAAAATCTCCCCAAGGAAACCACAATAAATAACTACAGAGATTCTAGCCTTTCCCCCTCTCCCCACTCTATCCAGAACATTAACCTCCCTGGCGGTATGATTATTTCAGATTTTTGATACTCAAAGTGGTACAATGTTTTGCATGGAAGTTTGGCGTTTTATATTGTAGGCCTGTAATTCTTAGGAATAACACACTTACTGTCCAAACAAGAGTCTAGTAGACATCCCAGGTATGATAAAGTTTTGAAACACGAAATCATAAATTATAATATAATAAATAACTATAAATAATTGTAATAAATAATAATATAATAATAATAAAAATGATTCAATAATGTAATCAAATCAAAAACACTGAAATTTGCTCAGCTGCAGAATTGTCGCTGTCATTACTTTCAGTGTTTGGTGACGGATCTCCCCACAAATCACTATCGCTCAATTCTACAAGTGATTCTAATTTATTATCGCTGTTTTCTAGCTGGTCTAAAACCGCTTTTGATGTAAAGGGACGGTTTTGGTTGCTATGGACAATCTCCAGTTTCCAGGCAGAAAGAACAGTATTTATAATATAAAACTACATGCAGGGCACTGGACAAACCAATAGGGACAAAAGGGATGTGAAATTATTTGATACAGTAATGTAATCTGTAAGATTACAGTGTACTGTATGTATTGTGTACGTTTCACTTTTTGAATTTGGCACTGTGCTCTGTCCCCATGCGTCGCAATGCTCGCAGGGTACGGAGCCCGGCGCTGTGATAGATCGAGCAGAGGATGGCTCGCACACACAGCGGGGAGACATCGCAAGATCCTGGGGACAAGGTAAGTAACTGTACCTGGATCCTGCGATGCGATAACCAGTGTGGCTCAGGGTTACCGCTTTTGGTACTGAAAATCCACCCTGAGCCACACTCGAGAATACCGCCAGGGAGGTTAATAAAATGTAAACATGAAGAACATTAAAAAAGATGTTTGAATGGACAACATAATTGATTCATGTAAAGCCAGTTAGAGGAAGGTGACAAGTTCTATTAAAAGCCCACCACGACTTGCTAAAAAAAAATCTTTACTGTGCTCCCTCGCTTCTCCGTTCATTTGTTAGAGCCATCAAAAATCCAGTGCTTCCAAGTATGAGGGAGCATGTGACCATCTCCCATTTTACTCGGAGGTTGGGCTTGGGGTTTGGGGCTCAGATAGAGGAGTGGATCAGCGGAAAAGCACAGCAAAGTATCATAGGGTGCGAGGGGGGTAACTTTTCGAAATGGATAAAGTTACAGATAACCTTTAGATAGGGGTTATGTTTCTGATTCTGAAACGGGGATCTGCCTGTTCTAAAGGATACAAATGTATTCTCACATTTTCTGCAATAACTAAGAACTGCTTTGGGATACTTGTTGAAGCAAAAAGTAACAAAATAATGCCTAATACACACTGGATGTTGTGCTAACTCTTCTAGACTTCTTTCCTCCTGGTAGCAGCGTTGTGGCAGAAAAAAAACTCTTGACATTTGGTGGTTATACGGGGATGATGCCTGCATTATTCTGAAAATTTTTAGCTGGCTATTCTCTTTCCACCAGAAGTGATTTGAGAACTGACATTGTTCCTCTCTCTCTGTGACCCCGGAAACAGGAAGCGCCGAGTATGGCGTCCCTTCCGGTTCTGCTTCTTTGTTTACCTGACCGGTAGTGTTCAGGAAAGCAGCTCATCAGGCTGATCTGTGTCTGATCATCTGCACTGCAGGAGAGATTTGGAGTTTAATAGACCCCAGATCTCTCCATAAAGAGGGCCTGTCACGGCCCATGCTGTCACAAGGGATGTTGTTCATCCCTTGTAATAGTAATAAAGTTAAACAAAAAAAAAGTGTAAAAAAAAGTTTTGTATAAAATAATAATAAAAAAAGATTTAAAGCACCCCCGTCCCCCTGTGCTTACGTGCAAATGCAAGCGCATATGTTACTCCCACACGCATATGTAAATAGTGATCAAACCACACATGTTGGGTATTCATCAGAACGAGAGCAATAATTCTAGCAGAAAACAGAGAAAAAAACGTGATTATCTTATTGTTTTTTTGTGCTGAGTGTCAACTCTCATTCTGACCCCCCTGATTGAAAAGTTTCAGGAACAAAGAGCCGGAAAAGTTAACAATACCTTCACTTGCATATAAGTATCCCTCATTTTAAATTACTGTAACTTCAGATCATTTAGCTGTTCTTTGACTGTGCACAGTGCCTAGCAGCAATTGTTATTTAGACATCTTTTTTTCTCATCCACAAGAGCAGAAAGTACATATGAAAAAGTACTATGGGCTTTACAATAAACAAAGCTCATGCTCTCTGCTAATTAAAGAGCTCTCACTCAGCAAAGGGATGTGAGTGAAACGCGTTGGGTCAGAGTCCAGGTTGAAGTTGCCACTCCATTCATTGTAGCAGGACACCATAGATGTGCGACTTCCAGGGGTCACCCTTTCCTTGCTTAAACCTCAGCAAAGGGGTGTGTTGGACTGCTGCAGAGAGACCACAGTTTCCACACAGAAAGCAAGGGTCCTTCACTATACCATACAGTAAGGAGACAGCCCAGTTAATTTGGGCTTTAAATGTAAGCAGTGATGCATTAGTTGCTCTGTAAAGCAAATGCAAATTTTCAGAAAGGAGATTTTGCAGGAAAGAAAAGATTAGCTGATTGTTTAGAAAAAAAAGTTTTCAAAAGCAGCAATGGGATTGTCAGTCATAGGGTGAGAGGTTGGAGGCTTTTAAAATAGTAGAGAAGATAGGGGCATAATGCTGAATCGAATGGTTCGGCAACAGAAGCCAGGATTAGGAAGCAAAAATAGTGACAAAAAAAGCAGCATAGGAAGTTCAGGGCGGGAGGTTCTGCCATACACAACAATAGATATAGAAGATGTTTGCAGTCATAAGAAGCCCTTCTATTTTGTTGTAGGCCTACCTTCCTAGAAGTCTATGTGGTCTGCATGTTCACAGGTTACCCAGAAGTCACCACAAATTCCTTTTAATTCAGATTTAATTTATATAAACAAGTGGTCTCTATCGAAAAGTTAGGGTAAATGCACTCTATCCACTTGAACCATATTGTTTCAAACTTCCATATAGAGTCACAAATTCCTGAGCACTGAACTTCCTTCTATACCCAGGTAAGTGTTTGTGCCAGGGATGTCACTGAAGAATTGGTTAGTAGAGCTAATATAATGGTAGAGGGCTATAAACAAAGGCAACATCAAGAATTGTATTTTAGATCCTAATACACAAAACGGAGATGGGAAACAGGATACAAAATTGAAAGCCCAAATAGGATTGCAGGGACGGGGTATGCAGCAAGGGCACTACTAGAGCACCCGATAAGGGTCTTGAGGCAAAAATGTAGGCTTTCAATAGCACCCTCATCATCATGCCGCATAATAAACTTCCATTATGACACAAAAAGTACCCAATTGCCAAAGTGTCTTACCTTGTACCACAGGCACCAGTACACCAAACTTTGCACACTGAAGACAATAGCACACCGAGGACACCTTCCTCCCTCATAACTTACTTTAGTAAGTGTGTACCTGTGGGCTGCTTGCTGCGTTTGGACAGGTCTTGGTCTGGTAGTGCCGGGGCTGGGCTCAGCCCTTCCTTCTCAGAGCTCTGTGCTCAGCTGTCGGTTAATTGCCAAAGACTCTTCCTTCCACAGTGACTCACCTGGTCTTCATGCCCTGCTCGTCAGCTAGAGCTGCTGGTTATATAAACCCCTTGGATCAGATCTTCTGTGCCTTTGCCTTGGTCAACATACCCGGACTCTTTCTGCTGTGTTTTCCTGTGAAAGACTTTTGCTTGGCTGACTTCCCTTCTGGTTCCTGATCCTGTTTTCTGCACCCGACTTCGCTGATCTCTGGACACCTGTTTATCTGGCTTGTTCTGACTACCTGTCTGTCAGAAACCATGAATCGGACCGAGACAGAAGTGCAGTAAAAATCACCTGAGTTTAATAATAATAGTGAAAGGTAAACAGAGCAAACGTAGTCAAAACATAGCCAGAGTTCGGTAACGGGAATGGATAGTCAGACAAGCCAGGACGTCAGGGAGCCAGGAATCAGCGTACTTCAGGACAAGCCAGGAAATCAGGAAACTGGAGAATCAGCGTAGTGTAACAGCAAGCAGGATCAGGAACCAGAAGGGACGTCAGCCAAGCAAGTCTTTCACAGGTACACAGGAGAAAGTCTCTGATATGTTGACCAGGCGAAGGCAGAGAGGATCTGTACTGAACAGCTTAAGTAGCCAGCAGGACTGACGAGCAGGATATCGTCACCAGGTGAGTCACGGTGCAAAGATTAGAGCTGGCAATTAACCGACAGCTGAGCGGCCTGCTCTGAGAAGGAAGGGCTGAGCCCAGCCCTGACACCGTCCTTGTTACCGAACTCTGGCTATGTTTTGACTATGTTTGCTCTGTTTATACCATTTTATTAAATAGTGTGATTTTTACTGCACTTCTGTCTCAGTCTGATTCATGGTTCCTGACAGTAGGCAAAGGCCATGAATTCAGAAGTTACAGGCAAGCCACTAGTTGGTATTATTTTTTCCAGATTGGATGAGCAGGATCACCGTATGGATCAGTTTGCCATAGCGTTACAGACGCTCCTGAATTGCACTGCTCACCTGGAATCTCCCACTGTGGCTGCTCCGGTACAACCTGTGTTGCAGGCTGTCCTTGCTGCTGCTCTGGTCTCAGTGTTGGCACCCACCTCGAATACTACCTCTATAAGAGGTATGTCTGGTTCCGCTCTGCTTCCCCAGCGATTCAAGGCAATCCATGTCAATGCAGAGGGTTTCTCAACCAGGTTGAGATTTACTTTGAGATGCTGCCCCAGGCGTTTCCCACAGACAGAAGCAAAGTAGGTCTCATGATATCTTTGCTTTCTGAGAGAGCCTTGGACTGGGCAAACCCTCTATGGGAGAGGCAAAAACCTGTTGTCCAGAGTTACCCAGAGTTTGTGGCTTCCTTTAAGAGGGTATTTGACATTTCTGCACACTCCACGTCTGCTGCCAAAGGCCTGATGTCCATCAAACAGGGTACCAGAACTGTTGCCGATTACGCTATTGAGTTCCGTACTCTGGCAGAAGAGATTGCTTGGAATAATGAGGCCCTCGTGGCTGCTTTTTCTCATGGTCTCTCGGATCACATCAAGGATGAGATAGCAGCCCGAGACATACCCACTGAGCTGGAGAAGTTGATCACGTTTGCCATCCTCATTGACTCCAGACTCCGAGAGAGACCCTTTTTTAAGAAGCGCTCGTGGAAGCCTCCTGTACGTTTGGCTCCGAGCTTTGCAGTCCCACCCTTGCCTCTCGCCTCCCATACCTCCTGGTACCGAGTCTGCCAGTGAGGTAGAACCCATGCAGTTGGGCTTTACACATCTCTCTGCGGAGGAGAGAGAGATTGTGCCTTTATTGTGGCCAGGCAGGTCACTTTTTGAAGTCTTGTCCTACCCGTCCAGGAAGCGCTTGCACCTGAGGTCCTGTAGGGGACAGACCTTAGGTGGCATTGTTACGTCCCCAGTTATCCAAAAGGATAAGCCCCTGGTATCGGTTACCCTTTCTTGGTCCGAGGCGTCCATCAAGATACTGGGGCTGCAGGCCTGTTCATAGATGGTGCCTTTGTGTCCAAGCACTCGATTCCACTGCAGATTTCATGCCACTCCACTTGCTATTGAGGCTATTGATGGGAGACCTCTACAGCCTACCCAGGTGACTCATGAGACTGCTCTGTTTACCATGATCGTGGGGGCTCTTCACCATGAGATAATCCAATTCCAAGTAATTTCCTAATTTTCCAGTGTTTATTGGTTATCCTTGGTTACAGAGGCACAACCCCTCTTTTGATTGACTTCGTGCTGAGGTTCTTTCCTGGTCACCACAATGTAGGGAGACATGTTTTCTGAAAGTGGCTAAGGTCTTGTGACCCCTTTACTCTCCGCCCTGCTGGAGGAGTACAGCAAATTTTGCGATGTTTTTGACAAAGGTCAAGCCGGTAGTTTGCCCCCGCACCAGTCGTATGATTGCGCAATTGACCTTCAACCTGGTGCCATACCCCCTTGTGGTCAGGTCTACCCTTTGTCTGTCTAGGAGGACAAAGCCATGGAGGAGTATGTGGCCGACGCACTCGAGGATTCATCCAAAGATCCTCATCTCATGGTGATGCTGGTTTATTCTTTGTGAAAAAAAGGAATGGTGAACTGAGACCTTGTATTGATTATAGGGGTCTGAATGGATTTAATTGTGGCGCTACCCAACTCTCAGGGCAACACAGTTATCCTTATGGGGGTTAATCACTTCACGATTAACAATGCGGATACAATTCTTTTGATTACGAAGTTATTTGACCGCCTCAAGGGAGCAACGGTTTTTATGAAGCTTGATTTGTGAGAGGCATACAATCTAGTGATGATCAAGGAGGGCAACGAATGGAAAACTGTGTTTAATACCAGAACAGGCCATTATTAATACCTAGTTATGCCGTTTGGTCTTGCAAATGCAGTTTTACAGGAATTTATCAATGATGTCCTCCGAGATTTGTTGCAGCTATGTGTGGTGGTTTATCTCGACGATATCCTCTTATTTTCCAAGTCTCTAGAGAGCCATCACACAGATATCTGCCGTGTGCTGCAGAGGTTGGGAGATAATAACCTGTATTGCAAATTGGAGAAGTGCGAGTTTCATTGTGAACAGGTTAAATTTCATGTCATTTTCACTGCTGGTTTTTCAGTGGACCCAGAGAAACTTTCGGCAGGACTACAGTGGCCTCGACCCATGGGTTTACGACCATTGCAGTGTTTTCTTGGCTTTGCCAATTATTTTCGGAAGTTTATTCGTAATTTCTCGTCTCGGGTCAAACCCATGACTGATATGATCAGAAAGGACGGTAACCCACAGAATTGGTCTCCAGAGTCCATTAATGCCTTTAAGAGTCTCAAGGCTGCCTTTGCTTCTGCTCCTGTGTTGGTCCATCCTGATCCTACGGTACCTTTCATCCTTGAGGTTGATGCATTTGAAACTGGAGTTGTTGCCCTGCTGTCTCAACGTCATACCTCTTAGAGCGCTATGCATCCTTGTGGCTATTTTTCCAAGAAATTATCTCCTGCGGAGTGCAATTAAGAGATTAGGAACAGAGAGCTGTTAGCAATCATTTTAACCCTTAACCACTTCAGCCCCGGAAGATTTTACCCCCTTCCTGACCAGAGCACTTTTTACAATTTGGCACTGCATCGCTGACAATTGCGCTTTTGTGCGACGCTGTACCCAAACAAAATATGCGTCCTTTTTATCCCACAAATAGAGGTTTCTTTTGGTGGCATTTGATCACCTCCTGCGGTTTTTATTTTTTGCGCTATAAACAATAAAAGACTGACAATTTTGAAAAAAACACAATTTTTTTACTTTCTGCTATAATAAATATCCCCAAAAAATATATTAAAAAAAAACAAATTTCTTCCTCAGTTTAGGCCGATATGTATTCTTCTAAATATTTTTGGTAAAGAAATGCGCAGTAAGTGTATATTGATTGGTTTGCGCAAAGGTTATAGCAGCTACAACATAGGGGATAGATTTATGGCATTTTTATTATTTTTTTTTTATTAGTAATGGCAGTGATCTGTGATTTTTATTGGGACTGCAACATTGCGGCAGACAGATCGGACACTTCTGACACTATTTTGGGACCATTGATATTTATATAACGATCAGAGCTAAAAATAGCCACTGATTACTGTATAAATGTCACTGGCAGGGAAGGGGTTAAACATTAGGGGGCGATCAAGGGGTTAAGCGGGTTCCCTCAGCGTGTTCTAACTGTAGGGGAATGGGCTACCACTGACATGACATAGATCGATGTTCCAGATGACAGGGAACAGTAGATCTCTGTCATGTTACTAGGCAGAACAGGGAAATACCTTGTTTACATAGGCAGTTCCCTGTTCTGCCTCTCCTCGCCATGATCGAGGGCTGCCGTACAGGTACATCAGTTTGCGCAGGTGTGCCATTCTGCTGACGTATATCGGCATGAGCTGGTTGATAAGCTGTTCAAAAATGGAAGCATGATCTCCTTAAAGGGGTTGTAAACCTTCATGGTTTTTCACCTTAATGCATTCTATGCATTAAGGTGAAAAACCCTGAGCCCCCGTTTTACTTACCTGACCTCGATCCTTCTCCGGCCGGGAACGAGCACATCAGCTCTACCTGGTGTCTTGTGTCCTGATTGGATAGATTGATAGCAGCACAGCCATTGGCTCCCGCTGCTGTCAGTCAAATCCAATGATGCAGTGCCAGGGGGTCGGGGCGAAGTACTGCATTCTGTGTGAATGAACACAGATGCAGGACTCCGGAGCGCGCCCGCACTGGTTTCCACCAAGGAGAATACTTCTTCAACGTGGACACTCGATGCAGGGAGGAGCCACCAGCCCCGCTGAGGGACCCCAGAAGACGATGATTGGGGCCACTCTGCGCAAAACGAACTTCACAGTGTAGGTAAGTATGACATGTTTGTTTTTTTTTTTTAAAAACGAGGGTTTACAACCCCTTTAGAGGTACCACTGTGCTGGTTCTTATTCTGACTGACCATAAGAATCACATTCTTGTCTGAGGCTAAACGCTTCTCAGCCAGAAGGACAAAATGGGCTCTGTTCTTGTCAAGTTTCCATTACATAGTAGCTGCTTGTTTGATGGTGCTCAGAGTAAGACACCGCGACACCTTCCAGTGGGCCTCCTACAACCCATACCCAATGGAGAGAGGCCTTGGACCCACCTGTCAATGGATTTCATTGTGAAGTTACCCAACTCTCAGGGAAACACAGTTATCCTTATGGTGGTTGAACTGTTCTTGAAAATGTCTCATTGTATTCCACTTAAGAATTTGCCCACATCTAAAGAACTGGCTTCCATTTTTGCTCGGGAGATCTTTCGCTTACATGGTCTACCCAAGGTGATCGTCTCGGACATGGGTAGCCAGTTTGTGTCCAGGTTCTGGCGAGCCTTTGGTGCACAGTTGGGTGATCAGCTTTCTTTCTCCTCTGCGTATCACTCGCAGTCCAATGGGGCCACAGAACGAGCCAACAAGTCCTTGGAACAGTTTTTACATTGCTACATTTCTGACCATCATAACAACTGGTCAGACCTCTTACCTTGGGTGGAGTTTGCTCACAATATTGCCATCAATTCCGCTTCCGGATTGTCTCCATTCATGGTGAATTATGGTTTTGCACCATCCATGTTGCCTGAATCATTTGTTCCTCAGAGTATTCCTGTATTGGAGGAGCATCTCTGTGGTCTTCGTTACACTTGAGTACAGGTTCAAGAGTCATTGCAACGTGCCAATGATAGGTACAGACTCCATTCTGACCGCAGACGCCTACCTGCGCCTTCCTACCAAGTTGGGGACAGGGTCTGGTTGTCATCTTGCAACCTCTGACTCCGTGTTCCCTCATTAAAATTGGCACCATGGTTTATTGGGCCTTTTGGTGTTCTCCGTAGGATCAACCCAGTGGCTTACGCTTTAGACCTTCCTTCTAATATGCGTATTTCAAATGTATTTCATGTCTCCTTATTAAAACCTTTGGTATGCAACTGTTTCACCACTTCGGTACCACAATCTCACCCAGTTCAGGTTGAGAACCATGAGGAATATGAGATAAAATCTATCATTGAATTCCTGTAGCTTCCGTTGGCGCATACAGTACCTGGTTCATTGGAAGGGGTACGGTCCGGAGGAACACTCTTGGGTCTCATCCTCGGACATACATGCTCCTGTCCTCCTCCATGCCTTCCACAGATGTTTTTCCCCTCAAACCTGGTGGTCCTCCGAGGGGGAGGGGTCGTTGAGGAGGGGGTACTGTCAGGGCTGGGCTCAGCCCTGCCTTCTCAGAGCTGTGTGCTCAGCTGTTTGCCAAAGACTCTAACTTCCACAGTGACTCACCTGGTCTTCATTTCCTGCTCGTCAGCTAGAGCTGCTGGTATAAACTTCTTGGTTCAGATCCTCTGTGCCTTTGCCTTGGTCAACATATCCAGACTCTCTCTGCTCTGTTTTCCCGTGAAAGACCTTTGCTAGGCTGACTTCCCTTCTGGTTCCTGATCCTGTTTTCTATACCCGACTTCGCTGATCTCTGGACTCCTGTTTCTCTGGCTTGTTCTGACTACCCGTCCTGGTTACCGAACTCTGGCTATGTTTTGACTACGTTTCCTCTGTTTATATCATTTTACCATTTTATTAAATAGTGTGATTTTTACTGCACTTCTATCTCAGTCTCAGTCTGATTCATGGTTCCTGACAGTTAGCTACTGAGATCCAGAGTGGTGTACTTTGCAATTTTGAAGATCTGCCACTGATCCAGTGATACTACACTCAGAGAAATACAGCTAGTGCTATATACCTATGTCAGTGCACATTCAGTCATCTTAACATCTAATAGGTACCAGGGAGGGAGATTAGATTTATAAAGAGTGCAGCTGCAGCACAAATATGTGCATAGCTCAAAAGCGAATGGTAACCGTTTGTATGTTTTCTTTTGTGCTGGTTAGCTTACTTCTTTAGAGTTGGTGGATGCAGTGGGAATTCATTAAAAAAAATAGAAAACTGTTCAGTCTGCATGTGGATGTCACTTGCACAAGCACATTTAAGCCCCAGTATTCCAAAAAACACAAAAATTCCCAGCTCACTTACCAGCCAGCCTGCAACAAAACAAATTGACCCTGTCTAACAGTTCATGTTAAAACTAAGGGGTTTAGTTTGCACATATTTGCAAATACATGTGTAAGCTACAGCAGCCACGGCACCCCAGTGTACTGCAGTCCTAACTCAATAATTCTGAGAGTCTCCTGAGTTGGAGCACATCTATATTAATGGATAGATTAAGGGCAGGTATGCCTGTAGGGAGCCCACCCCTCCTTAAAGGTATAGGGATGCACTGGACAACCCGCAATAGCAGAATGGCAGCGAATGTATTCAGTGCATCCCCTTAGCAATTTATCAACAGTATTAACAAATGACAAACACCCCAACCTATAACTGACCTTTGCAGCAAGGAGCACATGGAAGGAAGATGCATGTCAAAAAACAACAAACAAAAGTCCTCGTGTCACTTACCTGCCAGCCTGCAATAAACCGAATTAACCCTGTGTAACAGTTCACGTTAAAACTAAGCGGTATAGTTTGCAAACATTTGCAAATACATACGAAAGCTGTAGTGGCTAAGCACCCCAGTGTACTACAGTCTTAACTCTTTAATTTAAGCTCAAGTATTCCACTTGTTACAATCAACAGACAGGATTCCCCAAACAATATGGAGAAATCACCACACACCAAATTCAGTTTAAGATGTCTTTTAATTAATGTGGAAAGGCCACAAATTCACCCCACCTGGGATCCTCATTCTTTTAAAGTATTCCTCAGTGCAGAAAAAAACTGAGAATAAGCCATGTTGCAGAGGTGCCCAACGCTGGAGTGTAGATCAGAGACAGTTTATCTGGTGTTAGGTGCTCCACACCGGCAGTGACGAAGAATCTGTGTTTACACCATATTTCTGAAGAAGTGACCTCTGATCACAAAACACATCTTTGTGTGTCTAATAAACACTTAATTATCAAGATCGTTTTATTCTTACACATTGATCCACAATCCAGTGATTGCGCCTCTGCGCAGTGTTTTTTTTTTTTTCTGCACTGACAATATCATCCTACAGTCCTGATGTCTCCTAGTGGACCAGAGCACTGAGGGCAACCATCTACTTCTCTGCATGGAGACAGCTACATTCTCCACAAGTGCTATATCCAGATTGCAGTCCCCACCTCCATATGGTCACTGACAAACTCACCAATGGAAGTCCTATCCCTCCATCTATTACATCTCCTTTTATAATTTTGAGATACTCAATACAGCAGAAGGGTTCTCCTGCTTTCTCTTTCATTTTAATGTGGTCATTCCCCAGAACCTGTTTTTTTCACTCCAAACACCTCTTAGATCAGTGGTCCCCAAACTGCGTCCCCAGGGCCAGATGTGGCCCTTTGCTTGCCTTTATGTGGTGCTTGGGACACAATTCCAATGATAGGGCACCATTCCCCTACTGACACCATCAATAGGGCACTATTCCCCCCATTACAACCAATGATAAGGTATTATTCCTTCCGTTACAACCAATAATGGGGCACCGATGCTGGTGCACTTTCTACTCCCGATGGCCACCGTCCGGCCCCCCTAGAGCCTGAAGGACAGTAAACTGGCCCCTTGCTTAGAAAGTTTGGAGACCCCTGACTTAGATTATACTTAAGCTCTTAAAAGTTTTTTTGGAATTTATTGACCTTCTTCTGGTAAGATATGAAATGGGTATTTACTTTACATAGTACTAGATTTTAACATGTTTACTTCAAACAACTTTTTAACAAGTTAAATGTTTGTGACCAATTACCTCTATCAAGGTTTAAGCAGGGGTGAAGCTGGTTCTGTGTACACATTTGGTGTACACATTTGGTGTGCATTGGCCCCAAAAATTTCCCCTAAGCGGCAAGTTTCAACTGTATAGACCTCTGACGAATAATAATTCATGCTTATCTCAGAATGTTGGACTTTCTGCTTTTGGTTTATTCAAGTTTAAGATCCATTTTTGACTCTTTCAAGTAAAAGGAGGAATTCAGCCTTCGAACCAAAGTAAGATAACCTTATCAGCCATGTCTAACATATTGTAACCAAAGGTAATGATTGAGTATAATACATTGACCTTCCTCTTCTAATCCCTGTTTTTCTTAGCTCTAAATTAACTTGCACACCATACAGAAGTTTATTACTCTGCTATTCACATTTCTGTGCTGACGCTTTAAGCTATTAAATTTATCTTCAATTATCACACCAATGTTAGAACCGGAGAGCCTGTTATTTCATAGCCGGGTGACTCCATTTTATTGCTTCTGTGGCCTTAGATGGTCAGTGGTATGGCAATTTACTTTGAATATTTCATGTTCTTAATCCTATTTTTGTATGAAAGGTTAGTGTTATTAAATTCAAGGTCTTTCATTTCCTGGACGATTTTTTTCTTGATGAAAAGAGAACTGTGCAAGCACAAAAATCCTTAATCCTCTAGTTTTTTTAAAACTTTATTTCAGAAGCCATGCCATGATTACAGGATAAGGACATAATATTTCTTACAGCCTGATGACCATTACAGAAGTGCTGAGTGAAACAGTTCGCCTCACACGGAAAGGTCTTCAAAAGATCAGAAAAGCGGTAAAGAAGCCTTTCTCATAAAAGTGTTTGCTGTTCTGAGGGGAATAAGATTTTAGTGCTTCGGAGCCAAAATAAAATGCTATGGGCCGGCTTCAGTCAGGTGCTTAGTCACAGTTTGTCAGTGTTTGAAGCTTTAACAGAGTTTCCCCATCACAAACTCATAAACCATTTAATCACTTGAGGGAAGTTATGGCCTACGGCTGTATAAAAGGGAGCAGAATATGAGAACTGAAGTAAAAGACAGTTTGTTTGTGGATATTTCACTTGTTTGCCGGTAAAGAAACCTTTATTTTAGATATGTTGTTGGCTTTCTCAGTTAAGTGGAGTCCTGGGTTGACCTAAAATGTGTTTGCTGATGTTAAAAAAAAAAAATGGTGTTTTAAGATTGTATGAGTGGTGCTGCCTTTGACTGTTAATGAGTTATATAAAACTGCTAGACTTGTCTAGAAAATTATCCCGACGTCTGAAGTCATCTAAAATATTGTCTTTTTTTTCCCCTCTACACGTGCATGAACAACAGACGGGTTTGAATCTATTTTTAGATTTTTTTTTCTCCATCAAACCGCTCTTTAAAACCTTGTCTTTTAGTAAGCTTTATGCTCTAGGGCACAGCACTTTCAGCCTGTCTGAACTTATTAAAAGAGCAAAAAATATAAACTTTTCTTTCACAAAGCAGCCAAATATGTTTGAAAGGATCTCCGATTAACCTGACCATCATGTAGATGTACAATCCCACCGGCAACTTACCTTTCCGTCTAGACAGGTCAAACTTGTGTCATAGTTTATCAGGTTAAAATACAAGCTGATTCATGCTGATGAGCTGAACTGTCAAACTCTTCACTGTAAACACCTTTTTTTTCAATTTAAATTAATACAGGCATTAACTGTTTTTTTTTCTATCAGAAAAACCTACAATCCACAATGTTCAGGAATATGGAAAGATAAGAAGTGGATTATTTTTCTGATTGCTGTTAAGAATCATAATGCTTGGATGAGGCCATGAATGCTGAGGGCAGTGGAAGGGCATGGCTTAATGTTATAAAGAATCATTTCACCCAAAAACCTTATTTATGTAATGGATGCTTGTGGGCTGAATCCCCTTATCTCATGGGGACAAGATCTCCTTATCATGAAAGTTTAAATCCTGCATGAAAGTCCTCATCTCCTGCCATGAAGTCTCATTCCTTCTGTTGCAGAAGGAGAGTCCTATTCCTTTCTGCTCATGTTAAAGGATACACTCATCTTTTGGAACATGTTCCAGCATATCTTCTCCCCCACCCTCTGATCCTCTCCACCCCGTGACAGTAGGCAGGGTTCCTCTCCCCTGCAGTCACTGTAACATTTAAAATTGTTGCATCTGTACGGAACTTCATGTGCAAATCCGCATCATTCATTCATTCACAGAGATCTGATTATGAATAAATTACAAGTCCTGCCTGCCACCAATACAGGTGGTTTGTAGTTCTCTAATGAATGCTCTCGTACTCTATTCACAAGTCCTCCAGCTTTCCAACAGCAAACCCTGATTGCGGGTGCAATGCTTTGCAGGTTTCTTGGAGAAAAAAAATAAAGTCCAGGTGAGAATCATAAAGGAAAATATTGCCGCTCAAATCTCCCAAATCTGTAACAAGACACTCACCCTAATAGAACTCACAGGTGCTGGCTCTGCACAAACTTGAGGAAAGAAGAAAATCCTGGATGGCCGCACACCATAGAAGGCATCTTTATTGATATGAAAAAAGTAAAATCCAAATGCAGTCATTTCATGTACAGGGAAAAAGCTATTTTTCCTGTTTTTCCCTGTACATGAAGTGACTGCATTTGGATTTTACTTTTTCATATCAATAAAGATGCCTTCTATGGTGTGCGGCTGTCCAGGATTTTCTTTTTTCCTCAAGAAAAATAATAAATGCACATTTTTTTCCAGCAAAAATACACGGATTTATTATTTTTTTCCTAAAAGTGAACTTAGCCAATGAACTTTTATTAAGAATAGTGATATTCACTTGCAATAGCTATAGTAGGCAGGTGGGCCTGGAAACCCATGTGGGAGTTTTATATGCCCAAGTCCCTAGGACATATAGGAAGTTTGTGAATGAATCAACATGGCAGAATCTTCAGATAAGATACATTAAGAGTGAAACTAAAGTCTGGATTTAAAAAAAAAATCTATTGAAAAATGTATTCTTAACTCATAAAGTACCTTCAATTGCTCTTAGCCTCCTCCAATCTCCAAATTATTGTTATTTTTTGCTTCTGTGATCTGGGTTCCTGCTAGAGGATGGCTATGTTTGTTCTCCATGGTCTGTATGTAGAAACACAGCTACCCTCTCTTGCTCACTCCCGAGATGGAATAAGGATTATGGACTATGGGATTTGCAGTGTGTATTGAGCAGTCCACATGACCGCAACTAAAATGTACCACTTGTTACAAACAAACAGAAGTGAGAGGAAAAAAGAAAGGTGCAGGAGGATGTTACAAGTAGGCAGAAAAACATAGTAAGAAACAATAAAATAGTAAAAATAGACTACAATGCTATTAAGTAGTAAATGTGTATGGATTATTTTTGGAGACTAAGGATATCCTTTAGTGGCTTCAATACAGCATCAACTCTTGCACACAATGTTTGAAGGAACTCAGCAGGTAGGTTTTTCCAAACATCTTGAAGAACTAACCACAGATCTTTTGTGGATGTAGGCTGCCTCAAATGTAATCCCAGACAGACTTTATGATGTTGAGAACAGGGCTCTTTGGGGGGCCAAACCACCACTTCCAGGACTCCTCAATGACATTGGCTGTATGTTTGGGGTCATTATCCTGCTGCAGAATACATTTGGGGCCAATCACACACCTCCCTGATGGTATGTCATGATGGATAAGTATCTGCCAGTAATTCTCGGCATTCCCATTTGTTAATTGATAAAAATATAACTATTAACACTTCTATTTCTGAAAGCATTCCTACTTTACAGCATTTTTTCACACTTGCCTAAAACTTTTGCACAGTACTGTATATACGGTGTAAAAAAAAAAAAAAAAAAATATATATATATATATATATATATATACAGTATCTCACAAAAGTGAGTACACCCCTCACATGTTTGTAAATATTTTTCATGTGACAACACTGAAGAAATGACACTTTGCTACAATGTAATGTAGTGAGTGTACAGCTCGTATAACAGTGTAAATTTGCTGTCCCCTCAAAATAACTCAACACAGCCATTGATGTCTAAACCTCTGGCAACAAAAGTGAGTACACCCCTAAGTGAAAATGTCCAAATCTGGCCCAATTAGCCATTTTCCCTCCCTGGTCTCAGGTGTAAATGGGGAACAGGTGTGTTAAATTTGGTGTTATCGCTCTCAATCTCTCATACTGGTCACTGGAAGTTCAATATGGCATGCACAGAACTCTCTGAGGATCTGAAAAAAATAATTGTTGCTCTACATAAAGATGGCCTAGGCTTTAAGAAGATTGCCAAGACCCGGAAACTGAGCTGCAGCACGGTGGCCAAGACCATATAGCGGTTTAACAGGACAGGTTCCACTCAGAACAGGCCTTGCCATGGTTGACCAAAGAAGTTGAGTGCACATGCTCAGCGTCATATTCAGAGGTCGTCTTTGGGAAATAGACCTATGAGTGCTGCCAGCATTGCTGCAGAGGTTGAAGAGGTGGATGTTCAGCCTGTCAGTGCTCAGACCATACGCCACACACTCAAATTAGTCTGCGTGGCTGTCATCCCAGAAGGAAGCCTCTTCTAAAGATGATGCACAAGAAAGCCAGGAAACAGAAGACAAGCAGACTAAGGACATGGATTACTGGAACCATGTCCTGTGGTCTGATGAGACCAAGATAAACTTATTTGGTTCAGATGGTGTCAAGCGTGTGTGGCGGAAACCAGGTGAGGAGTACAAAGACAAGTGTGTCTTGCCTACAGTCAAGCATGGTGGTGGGAGTGTCATGGTCTGGGGCTGCATGAGTGCTGCCGGCACTGGGGAGCTGCAGTTCATTGAGGGATCTTTGAATGCCAACATGTACTGTGACATACTGAAGCAGAGCATGATCCCCTCTCTTCAGAGATTGGGCCACAGGGCAGTATTCCAACATGATAATAAGCCCAAACACACCTCCAAGACGACCACTGCCTTGCTAAAGAAGCTGATGGTAAAGGTGATGGACTGGCCAAGCATGTCTCCACACCTAAACCCTATTGAGCTTCTGTGGGGCATCCTCAAATGGAAGGTGGAGGAGCACAAGGTCTCTAACATCCACCAGCTCCGTGATGTCGTCATGGAGGAGTGGAAGAGGACTCCAGTGGCAACCTTCAACCTGTGAAGCTCTGGTGAACTCCATGCCCAAGAGGGTTAAGGCAGTGCTGGAAAATGATTGTGGCCACACAAAATATTGACACTTTGGGCCCAATTTGGACATTTTCACTTAGGGGAGTACTCACTTTTGTTGCCAGTGGTTTAGACAATAATGGCCTTGTGTTGTTATTTTGAGGGGACAGCAAATTTACACTGTTATACAAGCTGTACACTCACTACTTTACATTGTAGCAAAGTGTAATTTCTTTGGTGTTGTCACATGAAAAGATATAAAATATTTACAAAAATGTGAGGGGTGTACTCACTTGATCCCTGATCACTGCCACACCAGTCACAGTGTTGCCACACTAGTTCCCAGTGTCACCAGACCAGTGCAGCCAGTAACAATGTTCCTGATCACCGCCACACCAGTGCAGTGTTCCCTCTGCCTGCCACCTGTACTGACCCTGACCTGTTAATTGACCATGTTTCTCCCTGTTGCCTGGACCCATCCTTTGCGTATTTGCTGACTAGCACATCTGACTGACTATATTCCTGTGAGACACCAGTTCCAGCCATCCCCTGTGGACATCTGCACTCCAGGAACCACAGGGACTATTTTGATCTTCCTTTCTTCAGTTTCCTGTCCTTCCTGGTATACGTGACATTCCTGGGGGCAGCCATGTACTAGTAGGCTAGGCTTGCATGGCTTATAGAAACTGGAATTGCTATAGGTGACTCTACACTAAGCTATATCCCCTGATCATAATCAGTCCAAAAGTGAAAAAGTCCCACACATGTGATATCCCTATACTCAGAAGGCGTAGTAGAATGTGTTTTGGGATTTTAAGTATACAATGCCTTGAAAAAGTGTTCATACCCCTTGAAATTTTCCAAATTTTGTCATGTTACAATCAAAAACGTAAATATATTTTATTGGGATTTTATGTGATAGACCAACACAAAATGGCATATAATTGTGAAGTGGAAGGAAAATGATAAATGGTTTTTAATTTTTTTTACAAATAAATATGTGAAAAGTGTGGCGTGCATTTGTATTCAGCCCACCTGAGTCAATACTTTGTAGAACCGCCTTTCGCTGCAATTACAAATCCAAGTCTTTTTGGGGATGTCTCTACCAGCTTTGCACGTCTAGAGAGTGAAATTTTTGCCCATTTTTCTTTGCAAAATAGCTTAAGCTCTGTCAGATTGGATGGAGAGCACCTGTAAATAGCAATTTTCAAGTCTTGCCACAGATTCTCAATTGGATTTAGGTCTGGACTTTGACTGGGCCATGCTAACACATGAATATTCTTTGATCTAAACCAGGGATATGCAATTAGCAGACCTCCAGCTGTTATAAAACTACAAGTCCCATCATGCCTCTGCCTCTGGGTGTCATGCCTGTGGCTGTCAGAGTCTTGCAATGCCTCATGGGACTTGTAGTTCTGCAACAGCTGGAGGTCTGCTAATTGCATATCCCTGATCTAAACCATTCCATTGTAGTTCTGGCTGTATGTTTAAGGTTGTTTGTCCTGCTGAAAGGTGAACCTCCGCACCAGTCTCAAGTCTTTTGCAGACTCTAACAGGTTTTCTTCTAAGATTGTCCTGTATTTGGCTCCATCTATCTTCCCATCTACTCTGACTAGCTTCGCTGTCCTTGCTGAAGAAAAGCATCCCCACAACATGATGCTGCCACCACTATGTTTCAAGGTGGGGATGGTGTGTAGTGTTAGTTTTCTGCCACAGATAGCATTTTGCTTTTAGGCCAAAAAGTTTGTTCATTTTTGGTCTCATCTGACCAGAGCACCTTCTTCCACATGTTTGCTGTGTCTCCCACATGGCTTCTCGCAAACTGCAAACAGGACATCTTTTTGGTTTTCTTTCAACAATGACTTTCTTTTTGCCACTCTTTCATAAAGGCCAGCTTTTTGGAGTGCACGACTAATAGTTGTCCTGTGGACAGATTCTCCCGCCTGAGCTGTGGATCTCTGCAGCTCCTCCAGAGTTACCATGGGCCTCTTGGCTGCTTCTCTGATCAATGCTCTCCCTGCCCAGCCTGACAGTTTAGGTGGACGACCATGTCTTGGTAGGTTTGCAGTTGTGCCATACTCTTTCCATTTTCGGATGATGGATTGAACAGTATTCTGTTCAAAGCTTTGGATGTTTTTTTTTAACCTAACCCTGCTTTAAAGTTCTCCACAACTTTATCCATGACCTGTCTGGTGTGTTCCTTGGCCTTCATGATGCTGTTTGTTCACTATGGTTCTCTAGACTATGTGAAAGTCTCACACATGTGGTATCCCCATACTCAGAAGACATAGCAGAATGTGTTTTAGGGTGTAATTATAAGTATGCATATGCTGTGTGTGAGATAAAACTTGTTAAAATGACAACTTTGTGAAAAAAACACATTTTATTTAATTTCTTAATATTCCAGAAAATTGTGACAAATAAATTACAACTTCAAAAAGCTTACCATGCCTCTTACTAAATACTGTGGACAGTCTACTTTCCAAAAAGGGTAATTTAGTGTGTATTTGTACTATCCTTCCATTTACGGCCTCTTGAAATGATAGGTAGTCAGTACATCAGGACTGATCGTGTTTCAAATTAGTTTGTAGACTCTATAACTTTCACACAGCCTAAATAATATACACTGATTTGGGTTATTTTTACCAAAGAAATGTAACAGAATACATTTTAGTCTAAATTTATGAAGAAAGATTTTTTTTTTAATTTCCAATAGTTTATATTGTTTCACTGTACACAAAGTGCTTATTTGCTTATTTAACATATTATAACTTTGTAACTATTGAAATCTTTTGAAACAATGAAGCCTTTATAGTGCTTATTTAGGACTGTTTTCTGCTAAAGAATTTCTATAAAATACCTTCAAACACAGTACAGAACATTTCACAAATAGATTTATTTTGTTCTTTCCAACTTTTTGGGTTTAATGTACTTTAAATTAAATATAGAAGAAATGCTGCAGTAAGTAGATGTTACCTTTTAATTAGGTCTAATTGGTCAATGTACTTCAGGTAACTTCTTTATTTGTGACATCTATCTGTACCTTTCTACCACAACAGCTGGAACCAGTTTCAGATTTCTTGTATGCCACATACTTGACTGCTGGAGTCCAGCTTTGCTGATGTGCATTATCCAGAGAGGATTCAGTATTCTGTCTTGTTCATTAAATGTATACAGCAAGAGCTTATACCCAGAACTACTGTGTAATATTGATTGTATGATTTATACATGTCAGATGTATCATACAAGCCCAGAGAGACTATTGGATACAACATAGTTATTTTAATGGAAATCTGCAGTAAAGAAGTACTGTATCAAGGCTTCTGAAGATAGTTGTTCCCTGACTGAGTATTTTCTAAAACCCGGTACACACAGGCCTAAAATCGTTTGTGGTGGTGCAGGGATCTGTCAGGTTCTTTTCGTTCAACCCACTGGCTGAAAAAAACTAAACGGTGTATGTGTACCCAACTTAAGTCAGTGACCTAGACTAAACATGCCATTTAGGAAAGCTGACTGTACTGTCACTTTCCTGGTCCACATGCTTGCTCCAGTCAGTATGTCAAAATACAAAAGTAAAAAAAAAGACAGTCAACTAGCCCCTATTAGGCGGTTAGCATCAATAATACTGGACTTTGTCTTTCTGTCAGTGCTGGTTTCCTTAAAAGAGCCCCTGTCCCCAGTTATATGTTCATTTAATGTATGTTATGCACGATATTTATCTATAAAAGAGCTGTCATTTAAGTGACACTCCATAGTATTTCCCTTAGCTGCTACATAAAAGGTTATGTATGGAGGTAAATGAAGGGATGAAAAAGCTGGGCATGTACAAAGAGTAATTAAACATTCCAAGAGGAGGAAATGGCTAACATGCAAAGAGGGAAGGGGCTGTGCTAGGGAGTTGACTATTATTATTCAAATTTGCTTGTTAGTTCAGAGGCAAGTCAATAAAACATCACTTATAGACTTAAGTATTTAAAATGCTTGATTTTGGGGGGCGTGACCAGAAGCCAACCTGGATGGAAGCTTTGACTGAGAGCTCTCCTCCAGCCCGCAGCTAACAGGCCGAAATTTGGGGGCCAATCTCACCCATCCATGGGCAAATCACGCACCACTCGATCCTCCTCAGCCCAAGGATCATCCCAGCCACTGCCGGACCTATCCACGTCCTTCAGGGACTACTTTAAACCGCCCGACATGTTGCCGGGCGGGAGCAGGAAAATGGCACAGGACGCCGCATCCACCCGGCAACAGGCCCCCACACTGCCGTCCCGGCAGAGCCGCTGACAACCACAGGACCAGTCTGCCTCTTCGCGGGTGCCCCCAGGACCCGCTGGGCTCCAACAGGCAGTGAGTAACCAGCAGCATTCACCCTGCATCCTGCCCATGCCACATGGTGAGAAGGCCGAGACCCAGCCTCCATCGCAGTACACACAGTGTACGGAGGCCTTCCCCAGATTACTGAGAGCAGCGTCAGACCCTGGCATCCACGGCATGGGATCTCTCTCTCCTACCCCCTCAGACGCTATGGAGGACTTCCAGGCCCTTCCGGGCCCCATGTATGCACAGGCTGCCCCAGAAACAGTGGGCCTTATCTCACCACCTGGCAGGCCCCAGCCTCACCTAAGGCCCAAAGACCCTTATGCTCCAGGGAACACAGCTTATCCGGGGGACATGCAGCAATCCCCCTTCCTATGCCCAGATGGCACTAGCCCATGCACAGCCTCCAAGGAGTGACCCACCGGCACCCACAGTTAACCCCTCACACTACCTCGTGGTCTGAACCCTGGGACCCTCCACCATCACAGCCTTCTCCCCGGGCTCGAGATACCCCTGCAGTGGGATACTACCCATAGCCCCCATCCTCCCTCCCGTCTCCAGGCCAGGACGGGGGGGTTCACCCCCCTTGGCAGTCCTACCTGCAAGCAATCCCAACCAAAGTGGATTTCAAGCAGCTCATAGCTGACGTGAAGACCACCTGCTGTATCGAGATCCAGGCCCTCCATGCTGGCCTCAAACACCTAGCTGATAGGGTGGAAATGGCAGAGGAGGAAATACAGGAGATCAAGCTGGCAGTACAACGAACCCAAATACAAGGCTCAGACCATCGCCTCATGCTACGAGACATGCAACGCCACGTAGAAGACCTGGACAACAGGGGGCGCAGGAATAATATCCGCGTGCGAGGCCTGCCTGAAACGGAAGATGCTGAAGACCTGCAGTCCACATTACAGACGCTGTTTAATGACATGCTGGGAGAAACCCCGGACAAACATATAGAGATGGACAGAGCTCATCGTGCCCTCTGACCTAAAGGTCCCGCTTCTAAGCCGTGGGACGTCATCTGCCAAGAACATTCCTACCCGTTGAAAGAGGATATTATGCGCAAAGCCCGCTCCATCCGAAATCTGGTCTTTGACAACTCCTCGGTGCAGATCTATGCAGACCTCTCATGGATCACACTCCAAAAACGCAGACTGTTACAACCCCTCCTGTGCATCCTACAGGAAAAAAACATTGTCTACAGATGGGGATATCCCTTCAGCTTGACTGCCAGATACCAGGGGAAATCTGCTGCCTTATGCTACCCGGAAGATCTGGATTCCTTTTGTGACACCCTGGGAATCCCCATCCCCCAACAACCTGAGTGGGAACTGGTAGCCACCCCCCCTCCACCGCTGGTGGTCTGGCAGAAGGTCCCTTCTACCAAACGCCCCAGGGGACTGGATTCTTCCCGTAAATCACCCAGACACAAAAATGGCTGATCCCTTCAGGCGGCACCTATCCAGCGCCCAGTTGCACTTAACGCCCCTGTCTGTTTGCCCGGATGGGCTACACCACGTTCTAACCCACGCCCATGAGTAACTATATGCTCCATTGAAATGACATCCCCCCGAATGCCTATGCCCTATTTTTGTATTTTTGTTTTGCATCATGGGCTGGTCTCTGCTGAGACCCCGGACAGATCAACTTATAAATTACCGACCCCCCCCCGTGGTTTACCACCTGATAGTTCCTTCCTGGACTTTGGTCTACCCGTGTCTCCCCGACCCAAACCTTCCAGATTCCCTAGTCGGGGAGTCCAATAGGAACTATATAGGCCCTGTGACCCCTAGGTGTTCCTGAGCCTAATTGATGATGCTTGTTGTTATAACTACTTATGCTTGTACTCTAACTCTTTTTCCTTTTTCTAGATCTCTCCCTTCCCTCTCTCCGCATATTGGCTCCCAACGAAGGCCCTCTTGGCCGCCGGTTCTCCTCCTGTTGATGCCACGCTTCTAGACCCATCGCCAACTGACTCAGATAAGTATTTCCGTAGTTCACCCCACATTTAACAATGGCTTAGATTATGTCACTTAATGTCCATGGCCTCAATTCTAACAAGAAAAGACATTTAGCGCTCTGAGAGTTCAGGCAGTCAAGGGCAGGCATCATTATGGTGCAGGAAACGCATTTTAACAGGGGAGACTCCTTCACATTCGCTTCCAGACACTTCCCCCAAGTCTATCAAGCCTTTAACCCGCGTAAAAGAGCGGGTGTCGCCATACTGTTTAAAAAAGGGACCCCCTTCACCTGCACTAACACCTATCTAGATCTGCACGGCCATTTTATCATTCTCCAAGGTCTCTGGCAGACTCAGGCCATCACCTTATGTGCCCTTTATGCCCCGAATACACGCCAACACCGCTTTCTGGCTAGGGTCCTCACTCGCCTGTCCCGGATACCCCACAACTTCCTAGTGATATGGGGGGACTTCAACCTAACCCACTCCACATCATGTGACCGCCTTGTGGCAAACTCCCAGGCATCACAGACCTGAGCCCTCAGAGATTCCAAGTTGTTTCACCAGCTCACTAGAAGACATGCTCTTTTTGATGCCTGGCGGGCTCTCCACCTGAATGATCGCCAATATACCTTCTACTTTGCCCCCCACCATACTCGCACATAGACCACCTCTTTGTAAACAACAACACTCTGCGCATAACCGAGTCAGCGCAAATACTTCCCATCTCTTAGTCCGACCATGCCCCTATCACATTATCCTTAAACCTAGGCACTCCCCTCCGCAGACCTTACAACTGGAGGTTGAACAACTTCCTCTTGCAACATGTCCCCTCCAAAACGGAACTAGAATCCACCCTGCAACATTATTTCGTCGAAAATGACACACCGTACATCTCCATCTCTACACTGTGGTCTGCCCGTAAGGCAGTCCTAAGAGGCCGCTGTCTCGCCCTCTCTTCAGCCATGAAGAAAGATGCCAGTGTCGCCAGACTAGTAGCTGAAAAACAACTGAGGGCTCTTGAAGCTCAGCTCCAAAATTTACCGTCCATTTCCCTCCTTAAACAAATTGTTCGTGTACGAATGACACTTAGGGACCTTGCGATGGGCCAGGTGGAAAAAGCACTGATACGTCTTAAACAGCTATATTATGACAAGGGCAACAAAACACAATCACTCCTGGTCAGGAAACTGGCAGACCGAGCTCACACCTCTACACCACACCAAATCAAGAACAGAAGGGGTGACCTGCTGACCCACCCTCAGGACTAGGGATGAGCCGAACACCCCCCCAGTTCGGTTCACACCAGAATCTGCGAACGGACTGAAAATTCGCACGAACGTTAGAACCCCATTGAAGTCTATGGAACTCGAACGTTCGAAATCAAAAGTGCTAATTTTAAAGGTTAATTTGCATGGTATTGTCCTAAAAAGGGTTTGGGGACCCGGGTCCTGCCCAAGGGGATATGTATCAATGCAAAAAAAAGTTTTAAAAACGTCCGTTTTTTCGGAAGCAGTGATTTTAATGATGCTTAAAGTGAAAAAAAAAGTGAAATGTTCCTTTAAATATCATACCTAGGGGGTGTCTATAGTATGCCTGTAAAGTGGCGCGTGTTTCCCGTGCTTAGAATAGTCCCTGCACAAAATTACATTTTTAAAGTAATAAAAGTCATTTAAAACTGCTTACGGCTTTAATGTAATGTCCGGTCCCGGTAATATGGATGAAAATCAGTGAGACAAACGGCATGGGTACCCCCCCCAGTCCATTACCCTTTGGGTCTTGTATGGATATTAAGGGGAACTCCGCACCCAAATTAAAAAAAGGAAAGGCCCTCTGAACAGCAGTATACAGGCGGTGCAAACAAGACAGGGACTGCAGGTTTGTTGTTAAGTAGAATCTGTTTGTAATTTTGAACTGGTACATTTTTAAAGTGTAGCTCCAGCTAAAAAAATCTATTTTTAAACTTTTTGGAAAACAGGGAAGGGTTATCACCCCTGTGACATTTCTTTTGCTGTCTGTGCACCTCTTCAGAAGATTTTACCTCACTTTCTGTCACAATGACAAATGTTTTTTGACAATTTGGGGTTTTTAGTGAAACAAGGATTGGTGATAAAGCATCAGTGGAGAGGAGACACGTTTTTCCTATATTAACTCTTACAGGAGAGAATTTCCCTTCCTAGGGGTAGATTTCATCTAACTTCCTGTTGTCTCCTTCCGTTTGCAAGTAGGAGTTGTTTGTAAGTTGGATGTTTGAAAGTAGGGGCCTGCCCTATATACTCTGCAGAAATTGGGGCCTTAGGTGTTGGTGTTGCCACAACACTGTAAGCACTCACAGTTACTCTTGGTGGGTGCAGGAACGGGCTCTGCTGTGAAATATTAGATCAAGAATTGTAATTACATGCCCCTGTTGAACAGGGTCAGAAAAATTGGGCCTTTGGTGGTGGTGGTGCTGGTGCCACAACACTGCAAGTCCTCACAGTTACTCTTGGTGGGTGCAGAAACAGGCCCTGCTGTGAAATATTAGATCAAGAATTGTATTTATATGTCCCTGTTGAACAGGGGCAGAAAAATTGGGCCTTAGGCACTGGTGCCACAAAACTGCAACCCCTCTCAGATACTCTAGTTGGAGCGCAGGAATTTTCCCTCCTGCAAAATATTGCATCAAAAATTGTAATTACACACCCCTGTTAAACAGGGGCTGAAAAATTGGGCCTTAGGCACTGGTGCTGGTGCCACAACACTGCAACCCCTCACAGATACTCTAGTTGAGTGCAGCAATGAACCCTCTTTGCAAAATATTGCATCAAAAATTGTAATTACACGCCCCTGTTAAACAGGGGCTGAAAAATTGGGCCTTAGCCACTGATGGCGGTGCCCAGAACCAAAAATATTCTTACAAGCTATCAGCATGATCATTGAGGAGGAAGAGGATAGTCACTCAGCATAACAGGATAGTCACTCAGCGTCAGCATAGGCAATCTTGAAGGGATCTGACATTTCAAACAAAATTATTCGGTTACATCAGCATCAGGTGCTTGGTAGCTGGTGGTGTTTCAAGACTGATTCATTTTTATGAAGGTCAGTCGATCGACTGAGTCGGTGGACAGGCGCACCCTGTGATCGGTTACAAAACCTCCAGCAGCACTGAATGTGCGTTCCAAAAGAACGCTGGATTCAGGACAGGCCAGTAGCTCAATTGCATACTGTGCAAGCTCTGGCCAGTGATCCATCCTCAAGACCCAGTAACCCAGAGGATTTTCGGTGGGAAAGGTGTCCAAGTCAGATCTTGCCCCTAGGTATTCCCGCACCATGTAAAACAGACGCTGGTGATGGTTGCTGGAATCGATTATACCTTGGGGCTGGGGATTAAAAAATTTTCTGAACGCATCGGTCAGATGGCCACCTTCTCCACCGCTCCTTCTTTGACTGACCGAAGCCTCAGCAACACGTTGTCCAGGAACAGGAGTTTGTAACCTCCCAGTCTCTGGGAAACGCGTTGCACAGACTTTTCTGCAAGGCCTCCCGAAGATGTTTCATCCTCTGTTCCCTCTGCAATGGCAAGATAAGGTCCGCAACCTTACCCTTGTAACGTGGATCAGGAGGGTTGCCAGCTAGTATTGATCCCTCTCCTTGATACCACAAATACGAGGATTGTTCCGCAGGCTTTGCAGGATCAGGGAGGCCATGCAGCTTAGGTTTGCTGAGGCATTCAGTCCGGAGTCCTCTGGGTCACTAAGGACGACATGATCCGCAGGCACCTCCTCCCAGCCACATACAAGTCCATGGGTTTCTTGGGACTGTAAATGATCCCTTAAAGGTTGCTGCTGATGCTGAGTGCCAGGCTCCACCTCTATGCTGACACAATCCTCTTCTTTCTCCTCCTCCTCCTCTTCCTGTGTGATCGGCGAGCACGCAGGAACACTGTCTGGATAAAGGGGGCCTTGAGAGCTAAGGAAGTCCTCCTCTTCCTGCCTCTGTTCTGCCTCAAGTGCCCTGTCCATTATTCCTCGCAGCGTGTGCTCCAACAGGTGGACAAGGGGGACAGTGTCACTGATGCATGCAGCTGCCTGCGGTACTGTACTAATAGGATCAGAAGAACACCACTAATTTTCTTCAGGTAGCTTTAAGTGCACACTGTGCAGAGGACATACTACACTAACTTGTAAATACTACAGCTGCCTATGGTACTGTACTAATAGGATCAGAAGAACACCACTAATTTTCTTCAGGTAGCTTTAGGTGCACACTGTGCAGAGGACGCACTACACTAACTTGTGAATACTGCAGCTGCCTGCGGTACTGTACTAATAGGATCAGAAGAACACCACTAATTTTCTTCAGGTAGCTTTAGGTGCACACTGTGCAGAGGACGCAGTAAACTAACTTGTAAATACTGCAGCTGCCTGCGGTACTGTACTAATAGGATCAGAAGAACACCACTAATTTTCTTCAGGTAGCTTTAAGTGCACACTGTGCAGAGGACATACTACACTAACTTGTAAATACTACAGCTGCCTGTGGTACTGTACTAATAGGATCAGAAGAACACCACTAATTTTCTTCAGGTAACTTTAGGTGCAGACTGTGCAGAGGACGTACTACACTAACTGTAAATATTGTAGCTAATAGGACTAATAGGATCAGAAGAACACCAGCTATTTTTTTCAGGTAGCTGTAAATACTGTAAAAACACCTGCCTGCCTGTCAGTAGTAGGAAGAGAATAACAGGAACGGATCTAGCTAAACTGAATACAGTATATATATATATATATATATATATATTACACACAACACCTAGGATGTATATATATACACAATACACTGTAAGTGCAGCTAACTGACTCGCCTGCCTACTCTAACTTAAAATCAAATGACACTGATCAATGTCTCTCTGTCTATCTACAGTATCTCTCTCTCAACTCCGGAACACACTACACAGGGCCGCTGTGCAGGCGGCCTTATATAGTGTGGGGCGTGTACTAAACCCCCTGAGCCATAATTGGCCAAAGCCACCCTGGCTTTGGCCAATTACGGCTCTCTGTACAGACGGCGCTGTGATTGGCCAAGCATGCGGGTCATAGTGCATGCTTGGTCAATCATCAGCCAGCAATGCTCTGCGATGCCGCAGTGAATTATGGGCCGTGACCCGCCACTCGAATTTGGCACGAACGGCCCATATCGTTCGTAATTCGGCGAATATTTTGACACACGATGTTCGAGTCGAACATGGGTTTGACTTGAACATGAAGCTCATCCCTACTCAGGACATAGCGAACACCTTCGCTGACTTCTACACAGACCTATACAACAAAGCGGAGATACCACATGACCCCCCATTACCCGACTTAACTGACCGTATGACCCAGTATCTTGAGAGGGCCGGACTGCCCTGACTCCGAGACAATGACCTACAGGAACCAAATGCCCCCATTTCCGCGGAAGAACTGGCGGCGACCATAAAAATTCTCCCAGCCCACAAATCTCCCGGTCTGGATGGGTTGCCGTATGAGTACTATAAGGCCTTCCTTCCCCTCCTGAGTCCAAATATGACCAAACTGTTCAATGCCTTCCTCCAACAGACCCCCATCACGAGTGATATGCAAGGCTCTTTTTTATCCCTGATCCCAAAACCAGATAAAGACCCAGCCTCCTGCGCCAGCTATAGGCCCATACCCCTACTTAATTTGGACTTAAAATAATTCATGAAAATTCTTTCGATGAGACTAGACGCCGGAAAAGGCATTTGACTGCCTAAGCTGGCCCTTCATGATAGCAACCTTACACCACATGGGATTTGAGGGACCCTTCTTGCGGGCAGTACAAAACCTTTACACCAGCCCCTCCTCACAAGTTAAAACTCCCTTCGCCACATCACTCACCTTCCCGTTTGCCAATGGCACCCACCAGGGATGTCCTCTATCTCCCCTGCTATTTGCACTATGTGTGGAAACCCTGACGGCGACCATTAGGGGCAACTCGGATATTCGGGGGATCTCGGTCAGGGGAAAGGAATTTAAAATATCTCTTTTCGCAGACGACATCATCTTCACTCTGACCCAACCTAGGATTTCCCTACCCAAACTCCATGCTGAACTAGACTGTTATGGGGCACTATCGGGTTATAAAACAAACGCGTCAAAGTCCATGGCCCTTCCAATTAATGTCACGGATGACGAGGTAAACCAACTGCAGTTAACCGTTCCCTACAAATGGGAAAGAACTTCCCTTAAATACCTAGGGATTTCTATTACCCCATCTTTCAGCACCCTGTATCAAGCCAATTTCCCTCCTCTATATTGGTCAATTAGGGAGCTCATCCAAAAATGGAAGACCCATCATATCTCCCTTTTGGGGTGGATCATGTCCGTCAAAATATTCATCCTCCCGAAGCTCCTCTACCTATTTCAGACATTGCCCATCAGAATCCCCTATGCCCATCTACGCAGCCTTCAGAGGGACATGCTGAGATATGTTTGGAACTATAAAAAACATAGGATACCTAGCTCCGTCATGAATTTGTCACTTTCGGATGGGGGCCTGGCATTTTCCAATTTCGTTAAGTACTATCAAGCGGCCCAGCTACGTGCGATAGTCTCATGGTTCTCCCAGAGGTCCTACAATAAATGGTCAGAGATATTAAAACTTTGGTTAGCTCCTGTACATCCAAATAGTCTCCTCTGGAACAAGAATGTGGAGGTGGACCCCGATCGATTATCAGGATCGATGTCTCAGCTCCGCCAGCTTTGGCGTAAATTATCCTGTGAATGTGAGCTTAAGTCTGAATGTTCACTGATGAACTCCTTTCTTTGTAATCCCAAAATACCTGCTAGTCTAACCCACCAGATGTCCTGGCCTTGGGCCTCATGGAATTTATTCCATTTTGGCCATCTGGTGGACCCTAGATCTCATAGGCTGCTGACATTCTCAGAGCTCCAAACCAAACATGACTTGCCACGACAGATGTTCTATAGTTACTTGCAGATCAGACACTTTGCGCAAACCATTGCCCCGCGCCTGCAATTCTCCCCACCCTCTCCATTTGAACAGATCATACTAGAAGTGCGAACTCGTAGAGGACTGATCTCAGACATATATCAGATCCTAAATGCATTCCTAATACCGGTACGTGATAAACATGCATACATGTTACCCTGGGAGAGAGAGTTGGGAGAGGAACTCCCAGTGGAGGCATGGCAGGCAGTCTGGAGGCAGGCAGCCAAAGGTTCCATATGTACCCTCTATAAAGGAAATTTATATAAGATCCTCTTTTTTTGGTACCAGACCCCAGCTGCACTCCATAAAATGTACCCCTCCACCTCTGACCAATGCTGGCGCTACCAGCAAGACAGAGGCTCTCTCTTCCACATTTACTGGTCATGTCCTCTCATAGCCCCATTCTGGAGCTCGACCCAACAATTATTAACCCGCCTCTTTGAGGTACCAATACCGCTGACGCCTAAATTTTTCTTGTTTGGCCTCTCCCAACCAAAAATAGCTAAACCATGCAAGAAATTGCTTAGACATATTCTCACAGCAGCCCAGTGCCTAATTGCTCTTAATTGGAAAAAAAAATCACCCCCATCCCAAGAAGCCCTGTACTCCAGGGTCAAAGACGTGGAACTCATGGAGAAAATGACGGCCAGAATACAGGATAGGTTGGACGAGTACAATCTCTGCACGGTTATATGTGATATCAGCTTTAAAAGATACTGGCTATTATGTTGTGCTCTACTGGCATCATTGGAGTTGGATTACATTCTGAATTGCTTATGCAAACGGTTTACCCCCCCTAACTCTACTGTGTAGAGGATGTGCATTGCTTTGTTCCTGCATTTGCTTTTATTTGACTCCCTTACATCTGTGTATTATTAACCTGATTAAAACAACCAATAAAAACTGTTAATTGAAAAAAATAAAATAAAATGCTTGATTTTTCTGTGCTTTTTCCTGCAATTTTTAAAGTTGGTGACAGGGTCCCTTTAAAGTAATATTAAAAACTCAGTTGTTTTTTTAGCTTAACACAATGAGAAAATTGTACTTTGCAGGTGCAGTTACACACATTTTCTTAGTAAATGTAATGTGGTAAAGCTTCACTTTGTAATGCATACTCAGTCAGGTGCAAGGAAAATGTAAAAAAAAAAAAAACATGAGTTTTACCACATTTACTAAGCTCTGGTGAAAGCTAGTGCAACTGCAGTTGCAAAGTTTACAGTCTATTTGCCTTTAGTAAATAAACCCCATTGAATACAAAAATAAACCCCAACACATGCATTTTACAACTTTCAATGCTACTGGCTCTCTCAGTGCTGCTTCCTCGAACTTTCGGTCGTCTTAGAAAAGAGTTAACGGGACAGTGCAGTCTAGAATAATAGGTCACCTTACTGTTACCTTACTGGTATATTTTGGCCAATTTATGTAGCATATTATGTATATATATATACATACAGTTGTGCTCATACGTTTACATATCCTGGCAGAATTTATGATTTCTAGGCCATTTTTCAGAGAATATGAATGATAACACAAAAACATTTCTTTCACTCATGGTTAGTGTTTGGCTGAAGCCATTTATTAATCAGTGTGTTTACTCTTTTAAATCATAATGGCAACAGAAACTACCCAAATGACCCTGATCAAAAGTTTACATACCCTGGTGATTTTGGCCAGATAACATACACACAGGCTGACATAATATGGTTTGCATGGCTATTAAAGCTAACCACCCTCTCCTGTGATCTGTTTGCTTGTAATTAAGTGTGTGTGTATAAAAGGTCAATGTGTTTCTGGACTCCTGACAGACCCTTGCATCTTTCATCCAGTGCTGAACTGATGTTTCTGGATTCTGAGTCATGGGGAAAGAAAAAGAATAGTCAAAGAATCTGTGGGAAAAGGTAGTTGAACTTTATAAAACAGGAAAGTGATATAAAAAGATATCCAAGGAATTGAGAATGCCAATCGGCAGTGTTCAAACTCTAATCAAGAAGTGTAAAAAGAGGGGTTCTGTTGAATCCAAACCACAGTCAGGTAGACCAACTAAAATTTCAGCCACAACTGCCAGGAAAATTGTTCAGGATGCAAATAAAAACCCACAAATAACTTCAGGTGAAATACAGGACTCTTTGAAAACATGTGGTGTGACTGTTTCAAGATGCACAATAAGGAGGCACTTGAAGAAAGATGGGCTGCATGGTCAAGTCGCCAGAAGAAAGCCATTACTACGCAAATGCCACGACAGCCATGCAGACCAATATGATGTAGTGTGCGGTGTATGGTCTGAGCACTGACAGGTTGACCCCTCACCCCTTCAACCTCTGCAGAAATGCTGGCAGCACTCATACATATATTTTCCAAAGACAACCTCTGGATATGACGCTGAGCACGTGCATTCAACTTCTTTGGTCAATCATGGTGAGGCCTGTTCTAAGTGGAACCTGTCTGCTGCATGGCCTTGACCACTGTGCTGCAGGTCAGTTTCAGGGTCTTGGCAATCTTCTTATAGCCTAGGCCATCTTTATTTAGAGCAACAATTCTTTTTTTCAGATCCTCAGAGAGTTCTTTGCCATGAGGTGCCATATTAAACTTCCAGTGACCAGTATGAGAGAGTAAGAGTGATAACACCAATTTTAACACACCTGCTCCCCATTCACACCTGAGACCTTTTAACACTAATGAGTCACATGACACCAGGGAGGGAAAATGGCTAATTGGGCCCAATTTGGACATTTTCACTTAGGGGTGTACTCACTTTTGTTGCCAGCAGTTTAGACATAATTGGCTGTGTGTTGTTATTTTGAGGGGTCAGCTAATTTACACTACCAGCTGTACACTCACTACTTTACATTGTAGCAAAGTATCATTTCTTCAGTGTTGTCACAGAAAAAGATTTAAAAAAACATTTACAAAAATGTGAGGGGTGTACTCACTTTTGTGAAATACTGTATAATTCTCTCTGAAATACTCTGACAAATGATTCAGTGTGTTCCACCACCAATCCAATTCACTTACCAGAATATATGGTGGCACAAATTATAGGCAGCAAACTGAGCTCAATGACATCATCCATACCCTACAGTATGACCCAAGGGACGGACTCTCAGAAAAGGTGGCCTTCTGAAGATGACAGCAGCCAGGCTAATTGCCTTTGAGGACAAAAATGAATGGCATGTCTTTGTGGAACAGATGCTCACCAAAAAATGAAGTGAAATGAAGGCCACATTGACACAGAAATAGAAATTAATGCAGACAATCCAAATGCTGTAAACAAAGAAACCAGGAAACAAAAAGCTTCAATCAGTAAATCCACCAGAAGCAATAAAGGCATCCCAGCCAAATGTCTGTCCCATGTTTCTCGCGTAGCATTAAAACCACAGCCAGATTTGTGGTATGAGATGCAAAGACTTCCAAATCATGAGAAACAAAAGTGGATCAGAGCATTTGAAAAAAATGCTTACAAGAAACAGAATTATAGAACTGAGATCTGAAATGTGACTGATATAAGGAGTTGTTTTGTTGAGTGGGGATGTTGGAATACATTGTTCACAGTTTTAAAGAAAATTATTCTGTTCTAAAGAAACCATAATATAAAAAGGTGTATTTACAGGCCCAAAAACACACCACTCAGCGCCAGGGACCCTAGCAGCTCAAAAGCAGTAATAAATAAATAGATAAAACATATATGAATATGTAAGGTATAAAAAGAAAACACCGATATGTTTAAAAAAGTCTCAGATAAGACTAAACAGAAAAGCAGCCGTTTAAAATTACAGAGAAGTCATCATAAATAGTGGCATAACATAATCAACAAAATGATCATTATAACACACTAAAACAGCGCTAGTGTTGAGCTAAACGGATAATGTGGCCAACTTCACATGCAAAAAAAGTCCTTAAAGAGAGAAGAGCAGTAAGCAAAATGGTTCAGAAAGTGTTCATAGGTGATCAGAGTACAAAAGTTCAGCGTGCACCTTCCACCGATCCTTCCACTTCCACCCTGTGAGAACACACTCCCCTCAGGGGGTTAAACTCACCAAAAGCCTAATACATATAAGCATCCAAGAAAGGAGAAATCCAAGCCACCAGCCACTGTCAGCAACTCTCCGGAGGAATCCAAGATGGTCAAGGCTCATAAATCACCAGACAACAAAAGAAAAGCGTACATAGCGTAATCCTGTTTATTAGATAAAAGCCCTTCACATCACACAAAGACCCCCCTTCAAACATTATACGTACATTATGAGGACGCCCTCTGTTGAAGTCAGGATATGACGAAACGCGTCAGGGCGTGACCTACACGACGCCGGAAGTGACGTTTGCGCTCCACCACAGCCTGTGCTGCAACCAAGAAGTTAGTGATTGCTGCTTGGAAAGCGGAACCGGCTGGAGCTGACTATGGTGAAGTGCTGTGTCTAAATGCTTCCTCTGATGTGCTCTTTTGATTGCATTTACAATGTACGTATAATGTTTGAAGGGGGGTCTTTGTGTGATGTGAAGGGCTTTTATCTAATAAACAGGATTACGCTATGTACGCTTTTCTTTTGTTGTCTGGTGATTTATGAGCCTTGACCATCTTGGATTCCTCCGGAGAGTTGCTGACAGTGGCTGGTGGCTTGGATTTCTCCTTTCTTGGATGCTTATATGTATTAGGCTTTTGGTGAGTTTAACCCCCTGAGGGGAGTGTGTTCTCACAGGGTGGAAGTGGAAGGATCGGTGGAAGGTGCACGCTGAACTTTTGTACTCTGATCACCTATGAACACTTTCTGAACCATTTTGCTTACTGCTCTTCTCTCTTTAAGGACTTTTTTTGCATGTGAAGTTGGCCACATTATCCGTTTAGCTCAACACTAGCGCTGTTTTAGTGTGTTATAATGATCATTTTGTTGATTATGTTATGCCACTATTTATGATGACTTCTAAAGAAACCATGCCCGCATCCAAATATATCAGATGATTGTGTTGAGAATGAAGACCTTGCTGATATGAAATGTATAGCACATGAGAACTGTCCTGCTTGTTGCTACAGGATTTTGTGTTACCATAACGTGCAGTCTGCTACATATCCAAACCTTCAGTAATATAAAATGTTCTTACTCTTGCATGCACTTAAGTGTTTTGTAATAGGGTGTTTTTAAAGGTGAAAATTGTAAAAAACTGATTACGGTCATCTATTGGACAGGATCTTCTGGGATTCCTTATTTTACTAAACGCTGAGAAGGATATCAGCAGAATTTTAGTTTATGATGACATCCTTCATAAATGTGTTCATTCTTCTGTTCTCAAAAAAATATACAAAAACAACAATCAACACACTCCTGTAAATGCAGATTATTGTGAGCAAAAATATATGATTCCCTAAGCTGCAAACTGGAGGCAAGGAGACCATGTTTTCAACATGATTTATTTCCCTTGAAACCTTTATATTTGTGGTAATGGCTTTCAATATTTTTCCTTTTACTAAGTCAGCCAAACAGTTGTATCTGAGTTGTTTATAATTGTATAATGTTGATCCTACATAATACTGCAGGAGCACAATCCTGTGTTTTATCGTTGACTTGGCAAGTTGGCGCAGTCTTGCCTAGAGACAGTTTTGTTTTTCATGTGGTAATATTATGTATTACAGTGGCTTGCAACTGTTAGAAGTGAGTTATTCCAAATCATTTATTTATTCATAACGTAGGTATTTCTTGCGGTAATTAGCTTTCAGTTTCTTTTTTATTTAATAGGGTTAAAAGGTTCAGATCTGTTCATACATTACTAATTGTACATTATACTTAACTCGGAATACTACTCTGTTGTATAAACTTACAGCATGATGGCTTAGATGATATGATTTTGTTTTATAAAGCTGACCTTATGTTACAGTAAAATAGCGTCTTGACTAAACCTGTCCCCCCCTGAGAATAGTGCTGTTGTCATTACCCAAATACAGCAATACCCATAATTGAGAAATGACTTGTGTACCTGGGTGAGTAGAGCCTGATGGGGAAATGACAGACTAGTTACCCATTGGGTTGAACATACAATTGAATGAGAGTGCACAGCATTGGGATATTTGAAAGCTTCTATTGAACTGAATAGCAGATATGGATCTGCTCACTGTGCTGTCAATCAACAGCCAAACAGACTTAATAGCTTTCAGTTCCATACTGCACTACGAAACTCATTGGCCATGTGCCTGGCAGTGTTAAAGTGTTTGTAAAGGCTTAAGGTTTCCTTATCTTAATGCATTCCCACTTTGATGTTCATCCCCCCGGATCTTGATCCAGCACTGTGTCCAAGAGCATTAGCACTGCTCTCTCTCTTTCTCCTTACTGGCCGTGGAGGCAGCAGGGGCAGGGCTGAGCTGCACTGTGTGTGTCATTAGACAGAACAAAATATTACAGCGCACACATGCAAAAAATGACATTTAATTCCTGCAAGGCTATTTAAAACACCTGAACATTTTCAACATTTACAACATTTACAATTTTACTGCAACAAAGTCAATAGACACACACAGCCTGGCCTGGGATAGAAAGTGGCTTCCTATGGTGTCACACAGAGAAGAGGAAGAGCTGGGAGCACTGGCAGGGGACCTGAGAAGAGGAGGTTTAGGGCCACTCTGTGCAAAACCATTGCACAGAGCAGGTAAGAATGATATGTTTGTTATTTAAAAAAAAAAGTTTTAATTTTACAATCACTTTAAAGGTGCGACCAGGGAGGTAGGGAGCACACTGAAGAACCAACCACCGTGGCCAGCACCATCTGTGACAGGTACATGAAACAGCCGCAAGCACCATTCATTTTGGTAGCTGGATCCATTTCTTGGCAGGGCACACTGATTTCCCTTCTGATAGGCAGAGCCGATTAGGGGAACTTTGTGATTAATGATTACTATTAATTACCCTAATAGTTTATTTGAACAGACTTAAACATTGCAATTTGTAGTAAGCCACAAAGTTGAAGCAGAGGCTAGTCTGTGTCAGACATGTGGGAGCACAGTCAACTTCACAGTTACCAGAATTTACATAATTACTTCATCTCAGTCCAGGAAATAGTTGGTGCCTCTAAATAATGTCTGAACCAAGATGGCACCAAGCTGTTGGAGAGAAAAGAAGATGAAGGCATTGTCAGGGAAGAGTACTGTGATCTCCGTGAGCCATATTAAATGCCTGTAAGTATTATCCTTACACATTACATAGCATGCATGAACTTGGCATTAAAGTGCTTGCAAAGGCAGAAGGTTTTGTATCTTAATGCTTTCTATGCATTAAGATAAAAAAACCTTCTGTGTGCAGCAGCGCCCTCACCTGGGACTCTCTCCCTCCTGACAGGCTGAAACACAGCAGCGGCGTCAGTGGCTCCTGCTGTTGTCAATCAAAGTCAGTTAGCCAATGAGGAGAGAGAGGGGGCAGGGTCTGAATAGACACACAGAGCTGCGGGTCGGCTCTGGTGCCCCCATAGCAAGCTGCTTGCTGTGGCAGCACTCGGCAGGACGGAGGGGCCAGGATAGCCAGCAAAGGACCCGTGAAGAGGAGGATCCAGGATGCTCTGTGCAAAACCCCTGCACCAAGCCGGTAAATATATAAAGTTTGTTTATTTTCAAACCATAGAATGCCTGACTGTTTAAACCCTGAGCTGTGTTATTTAACTGTAAAGCTGTGCATTGCTGAAAGTTCTCTGACCTCCCCTGTATAATGTCCGCAGTCTCTGATTGTCTCCTGCAGTATGTCCGCAGTCTCTGATTGTCTCCTGCAGTATGTCCGCAGTCTCTGAGTGTCTCCTGCAGTATGTCCGCAGTCTCTGAGTGTCTCCTGCAGTATGTCCGCAGTCTCTGATTGTCTCCTGCAGTATGTCCGCAGTCTCTGATTGTCTCCTGCAGTATGTCCGCAGTCTCTGTTAATCTCCTGCAGTTGTAGTGTGTCCGCAGTCTCTGAGTGTCTCCTGCAGTATGTCCGCAGTCTCTGATTGTCTCCTGCAGTATGTCCGCAGTCTCTGAACCTCTCCTGTAGTATGTGTATTAATGTGCCCCTTTACTTGCTCAATTATTTGGGATTGCTCCACTGCTCAGTGAGAGGTAATGATGTGCATGAACCTCTAGCAACCAATCAGCAAACAGTAGTGATCTGCTTTAATCTCTAGCAACCAATCAGTAAGTGCTAATGATGTGCTGTAACCCCTAGCAACCAATAAGGGAAGCGCTAATAATGCACATTAACCAATCGGCAAGCAGAAATTATGTGTTGTAACCTCTAGAAACTAGCCAGTGAGCAGTAAGGATAGGCTGTAACCTCTGGAAAACAATTGCAATCGCTGCGTGATCTGCTGCAGTAAACTGAATTTGAGTCTACCTGCTATTTTTTGTACGTCTCAGAATGGAGGGGGGGCCCCAAGAAAATGTTTGCCCAGGGTCCAATCAAAATTAAAGACGGCCCTGGACTCAAAGCATCTAAATCAGGGGATGAGCAAGTCATGCAGAGAACAAGCATTTTTAACAGCAGGTGAGCAATGGACTACTGTATATATTTTTCTCTGGACGGGTTTCCTTTAACTGTCCCCCCTGTGTGGCCTTTGCCTTGTTATGGATTTATTTTTTACTAGCAAGATGTAAAATTACACACCAGAAAATGATTTCTTTACTTTTCCATTCACACTCCCAATTAATAAACTGAATAACACTTAAACCCTGAACTTTCTGAATACAAAAAATAAAAACTCATACACTGTAAGAAATGCAGTTCCTTCATTTACTGCATAAATTAATCTTGAGTTATTTTTTATTATAGCGACTTAACAAAAGAGTTCAGAGAGTTCAGATAAATTATATTAAAATGTTTTAGTGTATGTTTTGGAGCAAATGTATGCTTTCAATACGCATTCCCATCAGTCTTCACTTGTTTTTTTTTTCACATTTAACGCCAACACAAACTCCAGTTGAAGTCAGTCCCACGTACTGCTAATCAGTGCAGGATTATATCACTGGTTACTACCACCCTGGTGTTTTCATGTGCTGATAGTCACCTCTTTCAGCAGAAGATTTGAGCAAATAGTGGTTCATCAGGCAATAGCAGACACCAGCAAACAGATGGGATGCTGGACTGACTCATAGCAAAAGCTTTTATTTTAAGGTTGTATTTCTGGTAGGGAATATTTGGAGCAAAGCATATGCTAGCTTAAAAAATGCAACACCTGGACAGAAATAGAATTGGACTTATTGGAGTCATTGGATTTCTGTCAGATCATAACCAATGTGTTAAATATATTTTTCTGCTATTTTTCTCTTATAATGCATGCCTACAAACACACGCACACCCATTAATTGAACAAAGCCATAGGAATTTTTTTTTCTCTGCATGCCCTTGCAAATGGAAATTAGTTGTGAGATGTAGCATCTCTGTAAAGTGTAAAATAGTAATAGGATGGCTGACCTTGATAAAACATGAGATGGTAAGTAAACAGGTCTTCATTTTGCAATGTTTGTGTGAGCTTACTTTTTATTTTTTTTGCCAGAACATCAAGTAGCAACGACTTTCCCAAATGAGATTACTGTAGCCTTGAAATATGTAGCCTTGAAGTTCTTCTTCTCATGAGGCTCAATTTGTATTGCTCACAGCAGTTTCAATAATAATTATTATTTTTACTGCACACAGGATGAGGAGCCCTGTTGCCTATATCTTGCAAAGATTCATGTTTTATGGTATATACACATTTTAAAAAGTCATTTCTACGGAAATTATTAATATGCTGGAAATAAAATGAAACACACTTTTGTTTTGTAAGCTGTATTCTTGTTTTAAAGCGGAACTAAATTGTTTTAATGTAAACACTCTTAAATTGCAAGTTAAGGATAGTTCATGCAGCAATGAGGGGAATTTATCAAAATTGGAACAGCCAGAATCTGGAGCAGCTGTGCATGACAACCAATCAGCTTCTATTTTCATTTTCATAGTGCAGCATCCTCTAGCATGTGCTACTAGTAGTGAGAGTAGGAAAAACATAGCTGGCTCTGGGTTAGACCCGAGTTATTAAATTGGGTCAAGGTTAATAGAGGCCAGGGCTGGATGACTCATCCTGGCAGCTCTCTGGTGCCCCCCCCCCCTGTTTCTAGAACATTGGCAAATGTTCTGGAACTAGTGGATGGAGGCTAGGAGGGGCTGCCATGAATATTTATGGGCCCTCAGCCAATCCCCAGAAGTGGGCCTGGCAGGGGACTGAAAAACCCATAAATCGACATGGGCCATGTCAGCAGGGAAGTCGGGTGGAAGATGAAAAAGCTGAGCTAAGGGATGCTGTCGGTGGCCTGTAAGGAACCCTTACTGGGGGGGGGGGTTACCTCAAGCTAGAGCTCAGGAGGCTGGCCTGGAAAGATCCCACCACAGGAGGAAGTTGGAGGGATTCAAGCCAAAGAGACAGCTGAGAGAGAGCAAGGAGAAACAGTGAGTAGATCAGCACGGTGCAGGGACAGACAAGGGGAGAGACTGCCAGCTGAAGCAATGCTTTCTTGAATACAGCGGTGTGCCAAGTATTCATCCAACCTTGCCCTGGGGAGACTCCATGTGTGTGTGTGTCAGTCAGGCAGGACTGGTGCAGTACTTCTCACCTGGTTGCCGCCACACACGCTTGACACCATCTTAACCAAATAAGTTTATATTGGTCTCATCAGACCACAGGACATGGTTCCAGTAATCCAAGTCCTTAGTCTGCGTGTCTTCAGCAAACTGTTTGCAGGCTTTCTTGTGTATCATCTTTAGAAGAGGCTTCCTTCTGGGAAGACAGCCACGCAGACCAATTTGATACAGTGTGCGGTGTATGGTCTGAGCACTGACAGGCTGACCCCCCTCACCCCTTCAACCTCTGCAGCAATGCTGGCAGCACTCATATGTCTATTTCCCAAAGACAACCTCTGGATATGACGCTGAGCACATGCACTCAACTTCTTTGGTCGACCATGGCGGGGCCTGTCCCGTTAAACTGCTGTATGGTCTTGGCCATCGTGCTGCAGCTGAGTTTAAAGGGTATTGGCAATCTTCTTATAGCCTAGGCTATCTTTATGTAAAGCAACAATTTTTTTTCAGATTCACAGAGAGTTCTTTGCCATAAGGTGCCATGTTGAACTTCCAGTGATCAGTATGAGAGAGTGAGAGCGATAACACCAAATTTTTTTAATTCAATTTTGGCATTGTATAGCATGTTATTTGTGGCGGTGCCTGGCTTCCCATGCTTTTTCTTTGAAAATAGCTTGCTCATTAGCCCTACAAATGGCCAGAATTGATTACTATGATTTGCCCTTGTTAGACATCAACGTGTTTCACAACAAAGTTTGCATACTTTCAAACTTTGAGCAAGATTTGCGAAATTGTACACAAAACAATCCGAGACAGAAACTGTTCACAAACCGATCCCAGGCAGATTCACTCATGCCTACTTAACAGATAAAAGATTATTTTTAATCTTTCATGTCAGTTTAGACTGACTTACATGAAAAAGGATATTTAAATTGTTATAGAAACCCTGAGTTTCTTTAAATACATTTACTTCTCTAGCTGTATCTTATATGGACATAATCTCAAGTCTCTAAAGTGAGAATGAGCTATTTTAACTAGATATATATGTTTTTGGCAGTCGCTGTGCAAATACAAAATTAAACTTGAAGGCACTCTTAGAAATATTTAGTCATTTTTCTATTGTTCTCTGTTGATCATTTATAGATATGGGCAACAAGCTTGACCGATTTACAGCGATCAGAAGATGTGCATGTTGGATTAGAAAACAGTTTTCTGGAGGTCTGATTATTCAGAAACCAACATTTGTACTCCTTTGTGTATAGCCAATTTTATTACCAGTCAAAGATATTACTTAGTTAATGACTGGAACCATTTTAAAATTACTCTGCTTTGTTGGCCATGAATAGTCCACATTATTAAATAATCAACATTGCTACCAACGTACAAGCATTGGTCACAGGCAACTAACTGTGATATTGCCTTTGATAGTCTAATTAGGATAGAGAACACACCTTGCTCTTCAGCCCATTGATCCGACTCATATGTGTCTTCTGTATATGAAGGCTGCATTGGCTAATAATTTGTTTGACATCAACTCATGGGGGAGTTTTACCTTTTATCTGATCAATTTTAGAATTTTTTTTTTTATAAAGTCTCAGTACATAAGTGTTTTCTCTTGCAGAACTTCCTTTCAAATAAGTGTTATGTAACACATAAAGTGATTCTCAAGGATTTTTTTAAATTAACAGACATGTCATTCTTACCTGCTCTATGAAATAGTTTTGCATAGAGCAGCCCCTATCCTCTTCTTCTGGGGTCCCCCCATCAGCGTTTTTGGCTCCTCCCTTCTTATGAGCGCCGATTGCTATGAGGCACTCATGCGGGCTCGCTCCAGAGCCACACTCTGTGTGTCCATTGACACACAGAGTGTGGCTCAGGCCTTCTCCGCTCTCTCTCTTCATTGGCTGTGATTGACAGCAGCAGGAGCCAATGCCTCCCACTGCTGCCTCCATGGCCAGTGAGGAGTGAGAGAACAAAGAGAACCGCTGTTCTCTGGCATAGCACTGGATTGAGACTGGGCTCAGGTAAATATAAGGGGGCGGGTGGAATCTGCACGCTGAAGATTTTTTGCCTTAATGCAGAGAATGCATTAAAGTAAAAAACCTTCTACATTTAGAACCACTTTTGAATAATAAAATGTACTTATGGTAATAATATTTCAATATTTTTCAAATGCAAATCTACCCAAAACATTTTTCAGCTTTGAGTGTAGTAAGGAAAGGTTTCCTAATTTCGTAGGTTCTGCCAGTGATCTGGATTTCCTGGTTGCCCTCATTGGAGTGCATTTTACTTATATTCTTATGAAGGATCCCCTAGATTTTTATTTTTTTGCATAAACATTTTATTAAAAGTTTTGCAGATAATACAAAGGTAGTGCTCTCGATTATAAACATCAAATATAAAGATGGTTCATCGAAAAGTTTAATCTAATAGTGCAATATCTAATAAGAAACTAGGAGAGCTTCTGCTTCAACTCTCTGGGGTACCAAAAATGAAAGGAAAAGAAAAAAAAAAGGGGGGGGCTAGGTAGGGAGGGGAAGAAGCCATTGAGGGGTTGAGTGTATGAGATCAAAGGAAAGGGGGTGAGGCTATTACAAACTGCCCTCTCCAACATCCATTTATCGAAACAATAATGTGCATTTCGCCTTTAGCCTGATGCCGGTTTGACCCTCAGGATTTGGGGTTATAGGGCCCCTAATCAACTTCAGGTTGTATCTTTTGTGAGCTCCTGATATAACTGGGAGTTTCGAAAGGTTGTCCAGGCTTCCCATGTAGCAGTGAATTTAGAGATTTTATCCAATGAGATATAGATCAGCTCATCCATCTCCGCAATCCGCTTAATTCGATGGACCCATTCGGTCATTGTCAGTGGAGACGCGGACTGCCAGTGAACAGGTACGCACATCCTAGCAGCGTTGACCATGTGCATCGCAACCGACTTGTAGTATTGCTTTTTAGGTATCTCAGACAGAGGCAGAAGATACTGTGCTGGAGAATACTCCAGCGGGAGGGAGGGCACCTTCATTATCACATCATGTACTTTATGCCAGAAGGGTTGAAGTGATAGGCAGCTCCACCAAATATGGAGGAACAAGCCTGTCTCTCTTCCACATCGCCAGCATTGCTCCGATACGGAGGGTGAGAATTTATGTATCATGACTGGTGTTCTGTACCAGCATGTTCTCAGTTTATAGCCATTTTCCTGTACTGTGAAACTAAAAAGTGTCCTTCGCGCTGGTGGATGATAAATGGTGATGGTAACTAAAACAATTCCTTAATGAAAAAGTGATAATATTGCAGCAAAATGAAGGTGTTCACACCAACACTTAGTACAATAAATATTTGCGTAAATTTTGCGCAATATTAATAAAACATATAAATGAGTGTAAAAAATTTGTGTGCATAAATAAAGTCAAAGGACTATACAGATAGTAGTTATTATGGCTAATATTGCTAAAATCAATGATTTCTATATTGCATTATATAGCAATTGCCACTATTCTCTGATAAAGTGATAATTTTAAAATATACGGTAGATAAATACATATAAATAACTGTGGTGGTGTTAGACTCTACAACAAATGTGAATAAAGACAGCGTGAATAAAAAACAAATTACCGTGAATAAAAAGCAACTCCTTGTGGATAAAAAACAGCAAATTCTTCTATAATCATTAATCATATGTGCAATCAATCATGAATGATATCATAAAGCAATAGGCATGAAAATGGTGAACATAAAAATGTGTAATAATAGTCCACTTCGGTGCTATAATAAAGTGCAGGTGATTAAATTATGATATCAAATAATTTGAATGAGGTAGATAGGTAGCAGCATATAAAAAGTCTATAAGTATTTCTTCTATTTAATTCTGGTCTATGAGATATAGTGGGTATATTTTCTCTGCTGATGGTGTCTCCTAGTGTGGTCTCCCAGAACCCTCACCTTCAGTTTGTAGTACTCAGGCATTCAGTGATTGTAGCTTTAAGATGTAGGAGTGGTCTCTGGGAACCTCTCTTTCTCTGTTATTATTTCTCCATCATTCCTTCTATGTGGCTCCGCTCTGCCCCGACCTGCCTCCCAGACAGTTAAACACAAGCGGCGTGCAATTATCCTCTCCCCCTGCAGTGTGTCTGCACACACAAGGCTCCTTGTCTGGGACTGCCAATCTCTCCTCCAGCCCCTCTGTCTGCAGCTAGTCTACAGCTCAGCTGTAGACTAGCTGCAGACAGAGGTGAGCTGTAGACTAGCTGCAGACAGAGGGGCTGGAGGAGAGATTAGCAGTCCCAGACAAGGAGCCTTGTGTGCGCAGACACACTGCAGGGGGAGAGGATAATTGCACGCCGCTTGTGTTTAACTGTCTGGGAGGCAGGTCGGGGCAGAGCGGAGCCACATAGAAGGAATGATGGAGAAATAATAACAGAGAAAGAGAGGTTCCCAGAGACCACTCGTACATCTTAAAGCTACAATCACTGAATGCCTGAGTACTACAAACTGAAGGTGAGGGTTCTGGGAGACCACACTAGGAGACACCATCAGCAGAGAAAATATACCCACTATATCTCATAGACCAGAATTAAATAGAAGAAATACTTATAGACTGTTTATATGCTGCTACCTATCTACCTCATTCAAATTATTTGATATCATAATTTAATCACCTGCACTTTATTATAGCACCGAAGTGGACTATTATTACACATTTTTATGTTCACCATTTTCATGCCTATTGCTTTATGATATAATTCATGATTGATTGCACATATGATTAATGATTATAGAAGAATTTGCTGTTTTTTATCCACAAGGAGTTGCTTTTTATTCACGGTAATTTGTTTTTTATTCACGCTGTCTTTATTCACGTTTATTGTAGAGTCTAACACCACCACAGTTATTTATATGTATTTATCTACCGTATATTTTAAAATTATCACTTTATCAGAGAATAGTGGCAATTGCTATATAATGCAATATAGAAATCATTGATTTTAGCAATATTAGCCGTAATAACTACTATCTGTATAGTCCTTTGACTTTATTTATGCACACAAATTTTTTACACTCATTTATATGTTTTATTAATGTTGCGCAAAATTTACTCAAATATTCATTTTCCTGTACTGAAACATTTAAGGAACCTTTGTGAAGATAGGGATTGATGCGGTCCCAACCTCCCTCATCTATCTCTGTTCCCATTGCAGATTCCCAGTAGGCGTGTTCAGATCGTAAGATTGTTGGTCTTTTCCCAAACAGTGAGGCTTAAAGTGCAGAGATATCATGTTTCTGAGGGGTTGAGCTAGAGCATGGTGACTCCAATACTGTAGGGGTCAAGGTAAAGTCTGCTCTGCGTGCCGGGTCATCTAAAAAGTGTTTGAGTTGGATATAAGGCCAAAACAGAAACTAACCCATATTGGAGAGATCGGTTTGGCGTAAGAAGCGGCCACTACGGAAAAAGTGTTTGGCCAGCATCTCCGTGTACGGCCATTCCGTCTTCACAAAGGCTCTGGCTAGGCCTGGGGAAAATCCAGGTTGTTCTGGACTGGGGTAATGGGGCAAAATTTAGCGGAAACTGCGTGCGTGGAACAATCCCTACTAAAGGCATGAAGAGTGGGTCTGATTAGGGGATGTGTCAAAGCGGAGGAAGGCACATGTTCCCTGGAAATCCAAGGGAGATAGTGTAATTCAGAATTTGAGACCAGATTCTCCAGGTACTTTATATCAGCTATGCACTTTCCAGTCAATGATACGCTCGAGATGAACCGCCCAGTAGTAGCGGTATATATCAGGGAGGCCGATGCATCCACCGTATTTCGGCAGCACTTGCTTTGTCCAACTTATTCTTGCAGGTTTATGGCGCCAAAGAAAGGTTTGACATATGGACTTGTACAGGCCAAAGAAGGAAAGTGGCAAACGTATTGGTATGGTCTGGATTTTATATAGCAGGCGTGGAAGAAATGTCATTTTAAAAAAGGATTATCGCCCAAACCAGGAGATAGTGGATTTGTCTGGATATCCTGCCTTATCTTCTGTAATTCAGTTATAAAGTTTCTACTGTACAACTCCGAAAGATCAGCGGGCAGTTGGATACCTAGGTACTGAATGGCATCCACTTTCCACTGAAATGAGAAGTTAAGTTGGCATTGGTTGGCCAAATCTACGGGTAAGGAGATATTCAATGTGAATGATTTAGTATAGTTAATTTTTAAATTTGAAAGTTTTTGGAAGTGATCAAGGACTTGCAAAAGATTGGGTAAAGAAGTTAGCGGGGAAGAGAGAAAGAGGAGAACATCGTCTGCAAAAGCCGCAATCTTGAATGCCCACTTGTGCACCCGTATGCCCTTAATGTCCGGGTTGGCCCAAATACAGCAGAGGAGGGGTTTAAGCGTGAGAATATATAGCAAGGGAGAAAGAGGGCATCCCTGTCTGGTTCCATTATGGGTGGAGAAGGCGTTCAACAGGTGGCCATTAACCTTGACTTTCACTCTAGGGTTGGCATATAGTGACATAATAAAGGCCCGCATACGAGGCCTAAGTGCCAATGAGCTCAGAACCGCGGCCATACAGTCCCACGCCACTCTGTCGAACGCCTTCTCTGCGTCCATTGCAAGGAAGAAGCCCTCCTGATGGGAGGAGGTAAGCCAGTGATGTAAGTTTAACGCTTTGATCATGTTGTCCCTGGCCTTACTACCAGGGACAAACCCCACCTGGTCCAGGTCAACCCAGGCAGGCACATGGTAGGACAAACGGGTTGCCAAGATTTTGGAAAAAAGCTTCACGTTTATGTTTAGAAGGGAGATCGGACGGTAGTTGGCTACATTATTGTGGTCTTTCCCTTCTTTGGGGATTACTGCAAGCTAAGCTTCCAATAGCCTCTCCAATGCGCAGGAACTGGTAGAAAGTGAATTAAAAGGTCTGGTCCGGAAAGCTCTTATAGGGCCGTGAAGTTGCCTGGGCCTGGGCTCTTGCCTGGTTTGGTGGCTTTCAGGGCCTCCACAAATTCCTCCGATGACAAGGGAGTCTCCAGCGCCTTGGAGTCAGCAATTGACAAGGCAGAAGGGCTAAAGTGATTTAGAAAGTCTTGGATTAGCGTAGAGCACTTGGCAGACGAGGCAGAATCCAGGTTTCTGGACTGGAGATTATATAATTTACTGTAAAAGTGTTGGAACTGTTGGGCAATGTCTTCATTTTTAGAATGGATCCTGTAGGATGCGTCTACAATATGGTGGATCATGGAAACTATCTTACATTGCTGAATAGGCCTGGCAAATAGTCTACCGGGTTTGTTTCCCTGTTCATAGAACAGTTTTTGATACAAGATATTATGGCGCCTTGCTCGCTTGAACAATTCGTCCAGTAAAAGTCAGTGTGTGTCCACCAATTCCTGTGATGCTTTGATTGCTAAAGTACGTTTATGTTGGGCTTCTAATGTGCGTATCTTGGAGGATAGCTCCAATACCAATGCTTTATGTTCTTTTTTCTTCCTCGCTGATATGACCAGTAACTGACCTCTAATGACACACTTGTGCACCTCCCACTTTGTCATGGGAGAAACATCAGGAGTATCATTGTGGACAAAAAATTCCCGGATACCTTGTTTTAAACTAGCAAAATCGGCAGGATCCGCTAGAAGAGATGCATTCAATCTCCACAGCTTTGTGGAAGTGACTGTTTCCAGAAATATCAGGGTAAATGTCGATGCTCGATGGTAGCATTATGGAGGTAAATCAAGTCTGATTGGGGTATAAAGAGATAATCTGGTCTCGAATACCGGTTATGTGGAGAAGAGAAAAAAGTGTAGTCGCGGTCTTTGGGATAAGGGGTCCTTCAGGTGTCATGTAAAGAAAGGGAGGCCAATTGGATTTTTATTTGGCGTAAAGCAGAGAAAGGAAGGGAGGATGTACCCGTGGAAGTTTCATCGTGACCTCTGTCATGAAAGCAACCTGTTTGGTATTAGGGCAATATATATTAGCCAAAGTTATCTGCCTGTTGTTCCACGAGCCTTTCAGAAATATATACCTCCCCTCAGGGTCCATTAGTTGGTCTTTGATGCTAAAGAAAAAAGCTTTGGAAAGCAAGATGGAAACGCTCTTGGATTTCGAATCGGGACATGTGGCATGGTAAGCTAAGGGAAAACGCTCATTAGAAAAGTGTGGGACCGAACCTGACTTAAAATGCGTTTCCTGGATAAAAAGGACTTGCACTCTGTGTGCTTCTGCCAAGACGCTGCTGCGTTTTTCAGGGACATTTAGTCCTTTAACGTTATGCAAATATACGTTAAGAGAAAGGGGAGCTGAGCGTACAGAAGAGTTTGTCATGGTCAACTTTATACAGTTAGCACTTAGGGACTGCCTAAGGCTGGACACCCAGTGGAGTGTGTGATTGGAGAGGGCTGTGGGAGAGAAAAAAAAAGGGGGGGGCGAATGTGGGTGAAGAGAAGAAAATGAGAGGATAGAGCTGGAGCTTATCCTAGAGTGGAGCTGGGCAGGGACAAAAAACAATTTATTTTTTTTATATTTTTTATATTTTTTTATTTTATTTTTATAATTTTATTATTTATACTTTCATTATGTATATTTATACTTCTATTTTTCTATTTTTTGATTTTTTGTTTGCTGCATTAAATGTACAGCGCATTATATTAGTTTGATTATATCTGCGCATATCATATATGCTGTAGAGTGGATCCTTACTGGCGCTATGATGTTTTTAGCATGATTGTTTTATTTGTAAGACACCGGATGTTCTTGCTTATTAGACTTTGTTACTTTATATCCGCACTTGGAGTCACACGTTTGAGCATTTCCTGTTCGCAGTTATGTTCCGCCTCTATAGGAGGCTTCTAATGACAGCCAGGTCGAGGCTTGGTATGCCTCTGCGCATGCCCAGTCGTGTGACGGGCTTGCGCGGAAATGAGGCTTGGTTGAACATTGTTTTTATAAAAGGTGATGGTTCATTGCGTTGCCCGTGCCCCGTAGAAGACGTCACGTATGACGAAACATGTAGGGCGTGGCCTCGCAGTGCTTGCCATCACACATCCCATGTTTGCACGGGCGTTCAGCCTTTGTGTTTATGCCGGCTTTTTTAAATCTAACGATTTTTATACTTGTATTTTTGTATTAAGACCTTTGGTCTATCTAAGTAATAAACTCCTTACTATTACTACTACACTATTGGAGTTTTCCCCTTTTTTTCTCTTATTCACGGATCCTCTGAATCACGAGTCTCCCTCCTGACGCTGCAGCAGTAAGATCAGCTTTGAGTGGGTGGTGCTCGCAAATAAGACCTGGACATCGATATCCATATGTCCCTGCAGAGGGTTATATCTGCTAGCTCGTATGACCTCGCCACAGAGGAGGTCCAACAAGTGCGGTAAGGGTATATCCATTACTCCTCTCCTGCAACTATCGGTGGCTTGGAAGTGTTTCTACATCTTTCACCTTTCTACCCTGATGTGACACACCAAAGGAACGGCTTTTTCTCTTCATATACTCTGTTTTTGTCAACTTGTCTTTCATGGACTGAATGTGGTGTTTTCCAAGCGATTGGGGGTCCAATCGCACGTTTTTGAACTTTCACTCCTTTTTTTTACTAATTTTTTTACTAATTTTTTATGGAGATATGATATAATTTATAATTTTTAATTTGTTGTTTTGTTATTTCTCTGCACTGGGATTTAAACATACTACAGCTCCGGGTATTATCCCAAGGAGCTTTTCAATCGTAAAACTTCATTACATGTTATATTTATGCTAGCGCACAATTTTAGTTTATATGGTTTTTTCACTTTATGGATATTTGAAGTATTTTGTTGCAGCTGCACTTTGCGAATTTAAGCATTTTTTTATTCACTTTGTCTTGCTCATTAGCGCAGGTTTTTCCACCAATTTTTTAGGGACAAAAAACACGAGGTTCACCTAAAGTAAGGAGAACTCGTAAATCAACTACCGGAGGTGGGAACAGGCCTGCTAACCCACCTAACTGGGACGGGTTCAGGAAGATGTGGGAAGGGCAAGGGAAGCCAGATACTTTCAAAGGGGAACCTGCCACTCTGAGGTGGGAGAGGAGACTTAACACAGAACTTTCCTACAATGTCGGCAAACTAAGGCGTTCAGCCAATAAAACATACATATTAGGAAAAGCTTCATCAGTTCAGAATGAGGGGGGAGCTGGGAGGAACTCTCTCCTACCAAAAACAGGGGTAGAAGAGGCTCCGGTCTTGGACCCCCCATTATTCAGTATTACAGGTAAGGGAGCAAACTTGAAGGCGGACCAATTTGTCTGGATTGCTGTGAGACCTGCCACTCCAGGGAAGTTCTCCAAAAGGAAGGCTTGTATCAATGTGCTCAGAGCTTGAAGTCTAAAGACCTATATCCCTGCAGAGGCATGTCTCCAGCAACCCAGGACCATATTCCCTAAAACGTATACAAATCACTAGTGGATTACATTTTGCATACATAACTGCTCTAAACTTGTGAAGCACGTCCACCTATATAGGTGATTCCATTGGGGAGAAGCAAGTAGTTAAACCTAAGATTCCATCTACTCAAGACCCCAGCATTCAAAGGAAATTCACATTAGGTAGCACCTAGGCCTGGGCAGAGTGTCTAAATATGACTGAACTCAGTCTGTGCATGAAGCCCACGTACTCCCCCAGAATAACCAAGATGCACTCCTGGACAGTAAGGGAATCCTTTTCCTCCGTTACTGAGTCTGATGTACTGCTAAGTTCCTGTATAATATGGAGATACCCAGAGTCCTATAATCATTCTCGGTCCTGTCTGCGAGACTTATACTCGATGTCACAGGGTTCTTCATTCATGCTGACTAGTATGAAAAGGAGATGCATATTGGAAACAAACACACAAAAAAAAGGAAAAAAGAGGGGGAAAGACCTTGCAGTCCCCCTAACAACCCTCCGCTCAATCTGGTGATTGTTCCCAAGACTATTCAGACAGGAGCTGCCTCCGGGTATTACTGAATACTTAGTCACTTGGAAGGCACAAGATAGTGTAACACACCCCTTAAGGGCCTGTGTAAGCCTATTGAGGCGTGAACTGCTGTGTGAGTTCTGAACCTTGCAGGTCTTGGAATGTCAATAAACTGAGTGTCTTTTGATAACTTAAGAGTCCCACCTCCAGGTAGTAGGGAAGTGCTTTTTCGAGGCAATAAGTAGATAGGCCACTACTAGTTAAAGATAGAACAGCACAGTCAAACTTGTGAACAACGATCACGGCAAACTTGTCATCAGCCAACCAAGAAGGGCAAAGGGGTAAGTATCTGTGCTCTGCTGAGTCAGGATCCTCATTAGTGTATTGAACATACTACAGCATTTGTAGGAAGTAACAAAACCTGCCAAAGAGTAGGCGGGAAGCCTCCAAAAGAGAGCACCTCTCGAGACCCAATAGTCTGGGCTTAGTTATCCATTCTCCGATGGAGAGATGAAGGCACAGCTCCAGGATCACGATCTGTGATGCCATCTAGACCTCTCTGTGAAGAATTCAAAGCTTATTTGCGGCGTCTCTGCCTGTTGCGTTGCAAGCGTGGGGTCATTTCTTGTTGAACGTGGATCCAGGGCTCTGGTCGCATAAATGTGCTATACCACTCTGGAACAGCTACCCTCGGTATGCCCAGGGTATCATAGAAAGCTTGTAACTCCATTGTGGTGCGTAGGGAATCCGTTCGATTCCCCATGGTCGTCATCATGCAGAAGGGGAACTTCCTATAGATATTGTCTATGCCTTTCCCTTAGGACATTAAGAAGGGGGTGGAGCTCTCGCCTATGTTGAAGTGTGATGGTGGGTAAATCTTGATAGGTTTGTATGGGGACGCCCTCATGTTGTATCTGTCCCTGGTTGCGAGCTTGGCGCAATATGTCCTCCTTCTGACCGAAGCTGACCAGACAGCACACAATGTCTCTGGGGGATCAATATCACGACCTTTAGGTCTTAGTGCCCTGTAACATCTCTCCATCTCTATGGGTGCATCTGGGGGTCTGACCAAGATAGTATTACAGATCTCCCATATTGTTTGCTGCAGATGAGGGCCTTCTATGGACTTAGGGATCCCCCTAAATCTCAAATTGTGTCTCCTACCCCTGTTATCCATGTTCTCTATATGGTGCTGCATATCAAGCATAATCTGATCATGGGAACTGGATACCTGCTGTACTTGCTGTATAGCTACTCCGTGTGCTCCGCTTCCACTTGCTCTAGTCTGGATGCCACTGCTGTGAGATCTGTTTTGAGATCCGAGATCGCCTCGAAGAGTGTGGTCTTGATGTCCAAAGCCACTAGCTGTAGATCTGCTAAGCTCAGGAGCGGTGAGGGCTGAGGGCAGTCTGTGGAAGTGCCTGCTTGCTCCGAGGATCGAGTGTGCTGCGCTGGCTAGCTGCATCTTAGGCCTAAGTGGAGGCCTGCGACTCTGCCTGCTGGGTCCTGAATAACTCCGGAATAGTCTTGCTGAGCTGCATGCTTGGGTCCGCCTGTGAGCGGGTGGCTGAAGTGCTTCTCCCGGCCATCTCTTCCCTCACAATTCAAAGCTTTTCTGCTTATGAGACACTCATGCTGAAGTCCTAGAAGCCAGAGCTCTCCTCCAAAGCTGTCATCACGGTCCAGTGTTAGGCCATGCCACGATCCCCTAGATTTTTACTAGCATGAAGCTGTTATTAATTAAAGTAAGAGAAAATGCAACATTCTCCATCACTATTTACATTGCAAAGAATTTAGCAAACTTTGTTGAAGATCTATAGTAACTTGAAAATAATTATTTGCTGGCAGCTTGCGCTAGCATTTGTCTTCTAACAAAACTCTGCAATGACACACAGGCACAATAAGGGTCTGATCATGCTATTGACCATTCCCCACTTCATTCAAACCTAAAAATTAAAAGGTTTTTGCTTTACGTACACATTAAGACAAATATTATCCTAAAATGGCTAAGTGTGTGCAACGCAATGAAATCTTTCTTTCAGCACTTGTATGCTGTTTGCATTCACAAGCGAATGAAGACCTGTCAAAGACAGTCAGGCTCACCCTATATAGTAAACAGTCATACTGCACTAGATGGAGAAAAGGCTTGATTTGATGGTTTGTGTGGGCAATACACACTACCCAAGACAGTTCTCCACTCATTTAGATAAACAGTACCTGGTGTTTTAGCTTTTGGGTAGGCATACTTCTTGATTTTATAAATGCTGCACATTACATTGCTGAAGTACATTGCAGTGTTTGAAGAAATTTGACAGTTTTGACCTGTTCTTTAGGAGGACATTTTCTCCTGCTTGCAAGATACCATAAAACTAGGGTTCTCTGTGCCTCTCTGTTTTAATGCTCAATGTGGAAACAAAGCCTTGGGGATGCAGATTCACAGTGACAGTTTTTATTGCTTCAAGACCATCCTTAAATGCAGTACCACAAATGCATACATTTACTAAAGAAAGAGAAAGAAAGAAAAGTACATGAAACTTTAAATAGTAATTTATTCAGTTCTGCTAAAATCCTACAGTTTTTCTGTGAACTGATATAGACACACCTGTCAGGGTGAGTTGATGGATAGTGATTGAGCCAGTCCCTAGTCACATTTTTTTTAAGTTCCAAAATTCCTATGGGTGTGTGTCATTTCACCAATTGTCCTAATTTAAAGAAATTATCTTTACATCCAGATTGGACATGAAGTCTTAAGTCTCATGGTTTCCACTGTGTCATCTAAAATGATGTGTGACGTATCTATTGGTTCATATACTTCTCCTGAACAAGTTATATCCTTTTCCCTTTGACAGATGTAGATTTGACCTTAATATACCCCAGTGCTGTCTATATTTCCCTAAATCAGCTCAAGATGCTGAACAGAATTTATCCAATTATGTTATTTTATGTTATCCAGTATGGTATCATTTCAGGCAAAGCAACTTTTAGCTAACTTTAGAACTAACGTGAACAGAATTCTAAAGTCTGACAAGAATCTGACCCTATTGCAGTGACTAAAACTTGCTGAAGATTTTGAAGTTTCCTCATACACTTAGTGAGGAGATGTTATTTTGGTGTGTTTTGTATAGTCAGAACATTTCACTGGGGCACACGGTTCAGAACTTGGATAAATGAGGATGATTTTCTAAATAAATAGAAGCTGTTCACCTGAGCAAAGTTTGGTTTACTAGACTGTAAGAATGTTTACACAGGCTCCAAAAAGTGGATCTTGGTATGTGTCAAGCACACCCCAACTTAAAAGCTTAGAACACACTGCATTTGTTGGACACCTTGTCACACTGAACAAATTCAAATGTTTCTTGCAGCATTTGGGCTGTGCTGTCCCATTGACTTTAGTTGCTTTGTCCCCATATGGACAATTGACAGAAACATGGACTGGAAGAGGCTGAAACAGCACAGGTACTGAATGCTTTCATGCAATCTCTGCCAACATGACAGTAGCCTAAAGATAAAGGTTGCATACATTTATTTAAAATGAAAATTTTGCCCAAGTGTATGTATCTGTTTAGAAACCCACCCACTTGGATCCCCAAATACTTTTTTAGGCAACTCAACCAATTGCTCCTTTTGTTTTTATGGGGATCTCTCAAACAACTGCGATACAAACTTCCTACATTGATTAGACTAACCCTACTGGCTGGACTAGATATGCAGAATTTCTTTAAATACTTTATTGCTACTCGGTTGATTACTGTTCATTGGTAGTTGGTGTAAAACCTGCATAACTCCTCCACTGTGTTGGAGGCGGCCATTCTTGGCTCCTTAGAGGTACTCGGCCACCTCCTTCTATGAGGTGTCAAAGCCCTGTACCCACTCACCTACCTTTTGAAGACTACCATTAGAGCTTCGTCAGGGAGTCTTAAATGGAAAGCTCAGGCGCCCATTACCTCCTTATACCGCATTATGGAACAACATTTCTTTGCCCAATTTTTATTTTTATTTTTTATCCCTGACCCCCACTGCTGGGCCATGTTTAAAAACCACTGATGCGCATATTGATTAAGTGAGACCTACTTACTTTTGACCACCTTTGCCACAAGTTCAGCATCTCAAGCTATTACAGGTTTAGATATATGCAACTTTCTTGCGCCATCCACATCCAATTTCCCCACCAGCACATTTCTTTAAGTTGCTCTCCACTGAAAGATTTGTTAAGCACAGACCAACTGTTGAAACTGGCTTCACCCCTATGCCAACATGTACTTCTCAATACCTTCTCTGACCTTTCCATACCTGAGGTAGACGATGAGGACTAGTGGGATGCCTGGCATGTACTTTTTAAACACCCGGTCTCTGCCCGAGTTAGGTTAATCAATATAAAATGTATAGAGTGTACTTTTTTCCCCATGGATTAAATAACCCTAAACCCCTGCTTTGCCTTCTACCTGTTGGAGATGTGACCACACAGATAGTGATTTCTTTTAAATTATTTTTGACTTGTCTGTCTATCTCCTAGTTTTGGACTGGTGTGGTGGACTTAATTAACAAAGTAGCTCATACCCATCTTCCCCTGGAACCCAGGGTGTGCCTGCTGGGCCTCGTAGAGGACTTGGCTCCCACGTAGCAGAAATAACGTTCCTGGGACTGTGCCTTTTCTATGCTAGGAAATCAATTACTATTCACTGGAAGAAATAAGCCTCCTCCTCTCTCACATTCTTGAAATGTTTAGTCAATTTGAACCTGCCTCTCTACTGGGATAACTATGAACACAGGGGCAAAAAGAATGTCTGCGCAAAGTGGCTAGGGGAACCCTCCATGGCTGCTGATTTGGGCCCCTGATTTAACTGTTGATCCCTGGATGTTGCCATAACTCTATACATCTGCTATAATCACTTTAACAATCCCCTAGAGAAGATGCTTTGTAGCATTTTCTTGGTATTATGGACTGGTATGTGAGCTATCACATTGGGGTTTTCGTTGTTAGATTCTTTATGTAAATGAGTTCCCAGTGACCCCTTCTCTGTGTGGGTCAGGTCGCTGGAGTCTGTAATCGGTTTCTTTTTTTTTTTTTTTTCCATACCTGTAAAACCAAATAAAACAGATTTCCAAAAAAGAAAAAAAAAGGTTTATCAGATGATTAATGACAGCAAGCCATCTGTATTTATATTGTGTGCTCATTTCAATTTTATCCATAACAGATCAAGAGCCCTGGGACTGAGATGTAGTGGGCAGTTTGTGGAAGATAGTATTAAACTAATAGAATACATTTCTGGTTTATTGACACTTCTGCAGAGGTGAGGGTTTAGTCCCCATTTCATGTCATGGATCAGGGCCTTGTACAATAATCCCAGGGCGTTTATACAATATGCAGAATTCATATGACCTCTATTCCCAGTTCTTAGGGGTATGAGACATGAGTGCCCTCTTTCTCCATACTATTCGTCCTTGTGATTAAACCCCCGGCCCTTGCTATTAAGGCCAAGCCGGAAGTCTGGGGCATAGAGGTGTGCCTGTTTGCTGATGATGTCCTGTTGTCTCTTATTAATATCAAAATTGTACTCCCAAGCCTTATCCAAATCCTTAAAGCAGCAATAAACCCAAAAGCAAACATGTATTAAGTTGCAGCTTACCAGTTCTTGGATGTTATGGATCCATTAGCTTTTTTAGGCTTTTGTCCCTTTATTTTCACCTGGTGATCCTGCCAGTAAGTATGTTGTTTTCAGCAAAACAAAATACCCAGCAGTTAGAGGGTTCAGACAAATCACTTAACACTGACGGGAGTGCTTACAGTGATCAGCTTTTATTTAATTATCTACAACGTTTATCCTAGAAAGAACAAACCTGTTGCTGTAAAGTGCTGAAGACTAACAATACTGCTGTCCAAAAGTGTCTTTGTTGCTCCTTCATCTAAAGTGTAGGCATTCTAATACAGGGAGTATGTTACTGGCCAGACCACTAAGTGAAAACAGAGGGGAAAAGCTTAAAAAATAAAACTCATGCAACCACTACAGATCTTCTTATGAGACTCTATATGCAGCTAACTACGCATCTCTCCTAAGGGGAAATTGTATCCACTTCATAGTAGCTCTGAAGATGCTGCTGCTTCCTAAACTGTTATACCTATTTAGGGTCCTCTGAGTCAATGACTTGAACATTCTATGGTCCATTCAGCGGGCATGTATGCAGTTCGTCTGTCAGAACTCTAGGCCAAAGTCCAAAGGAGGATTAATGGTACCACATATTAATTTCTACCAAGAAGCACAAATCACTCCCCTGGTCTCTTATCATACAAACAATACCACCTCTTGTAGGTCAGCATTAAGGCATACCTGCTAACGTCCTTGACGATAGACACAGTTCTATGGACTGCTCCTGATCTTACATACATATTACTAAGCCAGTACTCAAACATTCTGTGAAAACATGGGACTTGGTAAAATATTCAGGGATACTGTTTTCACCACATATGTTCCTTGTAACCTTCACAAACCATCCCTCCTTTCCCCCCGGGATATGAAGAACCATATAGATTATTGTGGTGGCATAAAGCAGGATTTCATAAGGTGTATGACTTGCTGACTATGAGCGATATGCTAGGCTTTCCTTTGCTGCAATATTCACACCACGCTCCATTTGTAGAACTTTTCTTTTACCTGCAAATTCGTATCTACATTATGTGCAATCAATCCTAAAACACAAAGATTCACCTCTGACTCTCACTTATTTTGAACATATGACTGAGAGATCCTCTCTCTGAAGGTATACTATCATTGATATAGAATTCTAACCTGGAGGAAGATCTGTTGTGCCTTACACCCAACAATGGGCTCGAATGTGGGATACAATTGCACACAGATCACTAAATTTTATTGAGCCCAACACAAGCTATTGTTTAGGTGGTACATGCTACCTTGTAGAATGGGTAGATTTTACTGGACACCTGCAAAATTAGAATCAATAACGAAAAACAGGGTCAGAACTGCAAGTAGCATGCATATACTGTAGAATAAGGCAAAACAGATTATGAAAGTTGCACAAATATGGACTCTTCACAGCAGTCAGGCGAAGTAAGTTTGGTGCAGTTAAAAACATACTATCCCTGTAGCTCATGTTATTATACATCCACACTGGTGCACACAACACTTTGTATGTACAGCAGCAATGGCACAGCAGTGGTCCTGCTCTAGTCTAAAAGGCATCGCTGACAACAACTTCTAACATGAGTGTTTAGGAGAGGATGGACTTTAAATGGATTGTAAAGTCAGAAGGTTTTTTTATCTTAATTTATTTGATTGATTTCAGGTACTTATATAGCGCCGTCAATTTACGCAGTGTTTTACATATACATTGTATATTCACATCAGTCCCTACCCTCAAGCAGCTTACAACCTAAGGTCCCTAACTCACATCCATACATACTAGGGACAATTTAGACAGGATCTGATTTACATACCAGCATGTCTTTAGAGTGTGGGAGGAAACTGGAGTACCCGGAGGAAACCCACGCAGGCACAGGGAGAACATGCAAACTCCAGGCAGATGGTGTCATGGTCGGGATTCGAACCAGCGACCCTTTTTGCCGCTAGGTGAAAGTGCTAACCACTACACCACTGTGCATTAAGATAAAAAGTCTTCTGTGTGTAGCAGCCTCCCAGCACCCCCTAACACTTATCTGAGGTCCCTCTCTGTCCAGCGATGTTCACGAGTGTCTCAGCTGTCCGACATTCTCCCTCCTGATTGGCTGAGACATATCAGTGGTGCCATTGGCTCCTGCTGCTATCAATCAAAGTCAGCTAGCCAATCAGGGGAGAGAGGGTGCGGTGCCAGGGCGGGGCTCTGTGTCTGAATGGACACAGGGAGCTGTGACTCGGCTCAGGTGCCCCATAGCAAGCTGCTTGTTGTGGGGGCACTCAACAGGAGGGAGGGGCCATGAGCACAGAAGAGGGACCCGCTCCTGCTGCTATCAATCAAAGTCAGCTAGCCAATCAGGGGAGAGAGGGTGCGGTGCCAGGGCGGGGCACTGTGTCTGAATGGACACAGGGAGCTGTGACTTGGCTCAGGTGCCCCATAGCAAGCTGCTTGTTGTGGGGGCACTCAACAGGAGGGAGGGGCCATGAGCACAGAAGAGGGACCCGAGAAGAGAAGGATCTGGGCTGCCCTGTGCAAATCCACCGCACAGAGGAGGTAAGTATAATATGTTTGTTATTATTATAGGAACAAAAAAAAAGACTTTACAATCACTTTAAAGTAGAACTATGGCCTTCCATTAAAATAAAATATGTGCTGCAGAATTGAATTATAAGTGCATCTGCAATGACAGTTTTTCCTCAGTCTCCCTGCCACGTCCCAGAAATACCTGTTAGTCCTGCCAGTACCATCCACCTTGTGCAGCTTTCAGCGATGGTGTAGCAACAGTGCTGCACTGCTCCTAAATTCAGAGCAGAGTTGCCAATCTTACATAGGCTGTGCCCATTTGCTGCATAAAGGGACAAAAAATGTTGGGGGGGGGTGTGAGATATGTATTGTCACTGCAGACTTGTCTGTACCACTTGCTACTTACCTGTAGCTTGTTGATCAGCACCTGACCACACCTAGTCTCATCCAATGCTTTCTGGATTGACAGCACTGCCTCTGTGCTGAAACCCCCCCCCCCCACTGAGAGCTGCAGTGTCTGTGAATGGAAGCATATAATACACATATGAAGGAGGATTTGGTTCAGTCATTGAAGGTAAAGAAAGTTTTTTGTTTATTTTATGAGGCATGTGAATCACTTAGTAACTGGATTTGATACTTGTTTAGACTGCCATACAGGAGCCTTTAGGTAAAAGAAGCATAGCACACTGTAGTACATAAAAAAATAAAAAAAATCACGTATCTTACAACAATAGAAATAATATGACGTTAAGTACTGGAAAATAGCTACACACGATGCAAGTGTCTATTTAGCAGTGTTTCCAGGGAACTGTAGTTACTGGATTATTATATAAAATTATTGTCTGCACACTTCCCTTACTAAATGCGTTTCCTGGCGATGACAAACTAACAAAATAAACAGTGATCGAAAAATCCGCTTTGTTCTCAAGAGGAATAATCAAAGCATCAACATCACAAACATGTTTTTTTTCCATTTCTGTTGGAAATATTAAGGCTTCATCACTTACGAGTACTGCAAAATCCTGTTCTACTGATCAGCAGGAAATGGCGCTGCAATCAATTCTAAATTTATATCATGGTTGTATAAAGGAAAATCCTGAAACAGATCTGAGGGTAAAAATCACTGTTTGTCTTTTTCTAAAAATAAAGGAAGTACTGCAAAGCTTTTAGCCTGAATGGAAAAGATGGAATGAAAAAACGTTACTAGTTCATTCAGAGGACACGGTTATATTGCGCTAAAAGTTAAATACAGGTTACTTCTTGTACCCTTGTACGCTTAGTGCTTCTGTGTGTGGCACAGAGCTTCGTTTATTTACAGCACATGAAGTGTAGCATTATTTGTAAACATTTTTTAGCATATTTAATTTTTGAGGACTTTTGCACTTTAACCGCTTCAGCTCCGGAAGGTTTACCTCCCCTTCATGACCATGGCATTTTTTGCGATTTGGCACTGCGGTACTTTAACTGACAGTTGAGTGGTCGTGCGACGCTGTACTCAAATAAAATGTATGTCTCTTTTTTTCCTCACAAATAGAGCTTTCTTTTGGTGGTATTTTGCATTTTTTGGGCTCTAAACAAAAAAACACCAACAATTTTGAAAAAAAAAAAAAGTACTTTCTGCTATAAAACATATCCAGTAAAAAAATCTAATTTCTTCATGAATTCAGGCCAATATGTATTCTGCTACATATTTTTTGTACAAAATATCCCAATAAGCGTATATCGATTGGTTCGCGCAAAAGTTATAGTGTCTACAAATGATGGGATATATTTATGGAATTTTTATTTATTTTTTACTAGTAATGAAGGCTATGAGCTAATTATAGCGGGACTGCGATATTGCGGCAGCTATATCGGACACCTAACTGACACTTTTTGGGGGCAACTAACGCAGTGATCAGTGCTAAAAAATATGCACTGTCACTCTACTAATGACTCTGGCTGGCAAGAGGTTAACATTATGGGCGATCAAAGGGGTAAATATGTTCTAGGGAGTGCTTGGTTACTGTGTGGGGGATGCATTACCTGCTTAGCAGAAACACAAGATCACTGCCTTTCCTTGTCACAGAAACATAGGCATACAAAGGCAGTTTACATACTGTTTTCTGGGACAACTGTCAGTCAGTCAGTCAGTCCTCCCCATGATTGTGTAACAACCTACTGAACCAGACTGAGAGACCATTTAACCGCCTAAGGAATGCCCCACATACATATAATGCGGCAGGGCGGCCCTTTAGCGCAAAATCATGTACCTGTACGTGAACTCTTCCATCGGCTCTGGGGGGCACGCACGTGCCGCTGGAGCCGCGCTCCCGCTGTGATTTGACACAGCGGGAGCCAATCAGCGGGTTCAGTGGCCGCAATGGCCGCCAGCCACCCGCGATTGTTTGGGGGAATGGCAAAACGGCTGTCAGCGAGAGAGAGATCTGTGATTCCTGCAGATCAGGAACACAGATGTGTTTCTTCCTTGAGTCAGTCCATCCCCCACACAGTAAGAAAACACTCCCAGTGAAAACAGTTAACCCTTTGATTGCCCCATGATGTTAACCCCCTCCCTACCAGTGTCATTTATATAAAAAAATTTAGCACTGATCGCTGTATTGGTGTCACTGGTCCCCAAAAAGTGTCATATTTATCCGCCGCAATGTCACAATCCCGCTAAAAATCGCTGATTGCCGCCGCCAAAAAAAAAAAAGTCTATAACTCTATCCCTTAATTTGTAGACGCTATAACTTTTGCCCAAGCCAATCAATATACGCTTATTGGGATATTTTTTACCAAAAATATGTAGCAGAATACAAATTGGCCTAAACTGATGAAGAAATTAGATATTTACATTTTTTTTTTATTGTATGTGTTTCATAGCAAAAAGTAAAAAATATTTTTTTTGCAAAATTGTCGCTCTATTTTCGTTTCTAGCGCAACAAATAAAAACCACAGAGGTGATCAAATACCACCAAAAGAAAGCTCTATTTGTGGGAAAAAAGGACACCATTGTATTTGGGTACAACGTCACACGACCATGAAATTGTCAGTTAAAATAACGCAGTGCCATATCGTAAAAAATGGCCTGGTCAGGAAGGGGGTAAAACCTTCCAGAGCTGAAGTGGTTAAAGGCTCAGGGAACCTTGACAGGTGTTTTTAGTTAATTAGCTTATTAGAGTGTGACACCGTGAGGTTTATTTACTAAAGTTGGAGAGTGCAAAATCAGGCTCACTTTTGCATAGAAACCAATCAGCTTCTAACCTCAGGTTGTTCAAATAAGCTTTGGCAAAAAACCTGGAAGCTGATTGGTTTCTATGCAGAAGTGAGCCTGATTTTGCACTCTCCAGCTTTAGTAAATAAACCCCCATGAATCTACAATATTGAACTTTTTTACAATTTTCAAATTTTCTGAGATACTGAATTCTGGGTTTTCACTAGCTGTAAGCCATAATCATCAACATTAATTGCTTGCCGACCAGCCACCGTCTTTTTACCTTGGCAGGTCGGCACGATCCCGCGAGCTGTTGTAGATATACGTCGGCTTGTAGGATCGGGATAGCAGGCGCGCACGTGCCCGCTGCACGGCAGGGGGTGCCGATGCTCGTGGCCGACGGTTGCAATGACCGCCAGCCATGAGCAAGCGCGGGCACGATAGCTAGAACAGGGACGTGTGGGTTTAAACACACAAATCCCTGTTCTGTTCTGTGAGGAGTGACAGATCGTGAGTTCCTATTAGCTAGGAACCACGATCCGTCACTTCCGCTAGGTCAGTCCCCTCCCCCTACAGTTAGAAACACACATAGGGAACACAGTTAACCCCTTGATCGCCCCCTAGTGTTAATCCCTTCCTTGCCAGTGACATTTTTACAGTAATCAGTGCATTTTTATAGCACTGATCGCTGTATAAATGCCAATGGTCCCAAAAATGTGTCAAAAGTGTCGCTGTCCAGATAAAAATCGCAGATCGCCGCCATTACTAGTGAAAAAAAAAAAATAATAAAAATGCTATAAATCTATCCCCTATTTTGTAGACGCTATAACTTTTGCGCAAACCAATCAGCATACGCTTATTGCGATTTTTTTTTTTTTTTTTTTACTAAAAATATGTAGAAGAATACATATCAGCCTAAACTGAGAAAAAATTCGCTTTTTTAAAAAAAAAATGGGGATATTTATTATAGCAAAAAGTACAAAATATTGTGTTTTTTTTCAAAATTGACACTCTTTTTTTGTTTTTAGCACAAAAAATAAAAACTGCAGATGCGATCAAATACCACCAAAAGAAAGCTCTATTTGTGGGAAAAAAAGGACGTCAATTTTGTTTGGGTGCAGCATCGCACGACCATGCAATTGTCTGTGAAAGCGACACAGTGCCGAATCGCAAAAAATGGCCGGTCATTCAGCAGCCAAATCTTCCAGGGATGAAGTGGTTAAAAGAAAGAAATGCTTGAAATATATCAGTCTGTGTGTAATGAATCTATTTAATATATGAGTTTCATTTTTTGAATTGAATTACTGAAAAATGTTAACTTACTGATGATTTTCAAATTTTTTGAGATGCACCTGTATACAGCCCTGGTCAAAAGTTTTGAGAATGACACAAAAATTAATTTTCACAAAGTCTGCTGCTTCAGTGTTTTTAGATCTTTTTGTCAGTTGTTACTACGGTATACTGAAGTATCATTACAAGAATTCATAAGTGTCAAAGACTTTTATTGACAATTACATTAAGTTTATGCAAAGCGTCAATATTTGCATTGTTGTCCCTTCTTTTTTAAGACTTCTGCAATTCATCCTGGCATACTGTCAATCAACTTCTGGACCACATCCTGACTGATGGCAGCCCATTGTTGCATAATAAATGCTTGGAGTGTCAGAATTTGTGGGAGGTTTTTTGTTCACCCACCTCTTGAGGATTGACCACAAGTTGTCAATGGGATAAAGGTCTGGGGAGTTTCCTGACCATGGACCCAAAATTTCGATGTTTTGCTCCCCAAGCCACTTAGTTATCACTTTTGCCTTATGGCAAGGTGCTCCATTATGCTGGAAAAGGTATTGTTTGTCACCAAACTGTTCTTGGATGGTTGGGAGAAGTTGCTCTCGGAGGATGTTTTTGTACCATTCTTTATTCATGGCTGCGTTCTTAGGTGTCCTTTTATGAAACTGAGATCAGCGGCGATCCCGAGTCTCACCGCTGATCTCAGCTCATTACCAGTTTATGAAACTGAGATAATCAGTGGAGAACATGTTCTCCGCTGATTATCTCAGCACAGTGAGAATTTGTAACTGACTTCACAGAAACGGCCAGTTTATGAAGGTGCGATCTCAGCACCTCACTGGCGATCTGTGACAGAATTCTCACTTTCTAATTCACCATTTCAGAAGTGAAGAATCAGAGTGAGAAGCCTGAAACTGCCTGATATTCTGGAGAAAGCAAGAAGTCTTTTGACTTCTTTCTTTCACCAAACAGTCAGAGCATACCTTCCCCACCATTACACACCCCAAAACCAGCAGGATAGGAATTTATAGTGTATATATATATATATATCTATATATATATATATAGATATATAGCTATATCTATAGCTATATATAGATATATATATATCTATATATAGCTATAGATATAGCTATATATAGATATATATATATATTTTTTTTTTAGATGTTCACGTCTCTGGCTGGGTTCACACTTGTGCGATGCGTGAACCAGCGTGATTCCTGTGCGGGTTTTCACATCGCACCTACATTGACATCTGCGCACCACTGCGGGTGTCAATGTAAAGTTAATGACACCCCCAGATCATTTCACAGATCGCAGTGCGAACTATGTAATGGTGCAGGAATCGGATCGCATGGGTGTTCACACCCATGCGATCCGATTCCAGTGCGGACCAAATAAAGGGTCCTGTACCATTTTGGTGCAAATGCAATATGATTTAGGGCCAGTTCCCACTGCTGCGGTGTCCGAGATCGGATGTGATTCGCACCACACTGCAGTGCAAAATCACATCCGATCTCTGTGCGATGCGATTTCAGCCATACAGATAGTATTGCTAAATTTGCATTGCCCTCGGACCAAACTGTTACAGGACCTTTTTTTGGTCCACAGCAGAATCGGATCGCATGGGTGTTCACACCCATGCAATTCGATTACTGTCCGAGTTTGCAGATCGCACTGCGATATGCGAACTGATTTGGGGGTGTTGTTAACTTTTAGGCCCAGTTCACACTTGTGCGATGCCGGACATCGCACAGGCATCGCATGTTATTCGCAGCACACTGCCATTCACATTACATGCGATGTCTGTGCGGTGCGATATCAGCTGTACAGATAGTATGGCTGATATCGCACCGCATTCGGTGCAAACACGCACAGGACCCTTTTTTCTGTTCGGACCAGAATCGGATCGCATGTGTGTTCACACATATGCGATCCAATTCATGTCCGAACTGTCAGTTCGCAGTGCGATATGCAAGCTGATCTGGGGGTGTCGTTAACAATGTATTGACACTCCCCAGCGATTCGCATATGGCAGTGTGAACAGACATGCGAACCCGCAGTGGATTCGCAGTGTTCTCGCATCGCACCAGTTTATCAATTTTTATGTTTATCTATAATGAAATATATTTTATTTTAATTTATTAATAAATATTTATACTTGTATACTTTATTAAAATTATTTTTTTAATGATTATAAATGTATTTTGCATTTATATGAATGGTGTATAGCTGCATTACATATGTGCATTACATTCATTTACTATACACCATTCACATTTAAATAGGGACATGTATGATCTTTAAATATTGATAAAAACAATGTTTTTTTTATAATTAGGTTAATGTATATTGTGTAGGGGGAATTTAACTTTATTATTTTATTAATATGTGGGGGAATAATGTGTGCTGATTTGTGTTAAACTTTTGTATTTTATGGTTCCTCATACTGTAATCCCGCTATATCACACGAGATTATAGTGAGAGGAGGCATTCTCAGGAGTTCCCGCGTTTGTAGATCGCTCCTCAACTCAACATGAGAAGCGATCTACACACTTTCATAAACAGGCACTCAGAGGAGAGCGATCTCCTCTGAGAATGCCTGAGAACTGAAAAGCGGTATTTTACCGCACTTTCATAAAAGGACACCTTAGGCAAAATTGTGAGTGAGCACACTCCCTTGACTGAGAAGCAACCCCACACATGTATGGTCTCAGGTTGCTTTGCCGTTGGCATGACACAGGACTGATGGCAGCGCTCACCTTTTCCTCTCCGGACAAGGTTTTTTCCGGATGCCCCAAACCTGGCAAAGGGTTAACACCAGGGGCGATCAAAGGGTTAAATGTGTTCCTAGGGCATGCTTGGTTACTGTGTGGGGGATGCATTACCTGCTTAGCAGAAACACAAGATCACTGCCTTCCCTTGTCACAGAAACATAGGCATACAAAGGCAGCTTACATAGGCAGATCGCGGTTCTGCTTGTGCCTCAAACGTTTGGTCGGTCACGGGACATCACGTCCACCAGACCCACTGATTGGCTCCCGCTGTGTCCAATCACAGCAGGAGTGGGTCACCGGAGGCGCGCGTGCACACCCCAGACTCGGCAGTGTAGATTTACGTACCTGTACGTGATTCTGTGCACAGGAGCCGCCACTATGCAGTACATGTATGTGGGGTGGTTGGCAAGAGGTTAAACTTACACAATTGTTACATACACCACATAAGATGGTATATCAAGATATCATCCTGAGGGAGAATGGTTACTCCCCTCTGGGTTTTTTTTTAACACAGTGAAAAAAAAAAAAACCCACATCTTCTAGCGTATAATATACATTACAAATTACAGGTATTTTGTAATCATAGCTGTTTTAATTATTTTTATGAATTGCCTCTTATGGAAAAATATTTTCAACAAAATAGTCTTTTTTTTCTGCATATTATGAAATTGAAGTTGTGTTTGGCAACTTTTCCAATGTTGTTCTAGTTGCTTATGTAGTGCTGGTATTTTTAATACAGACGTTATAAGTAAAAAATGTAGTTGTCTGAGGCTGTAGCTCAGGGATGTCCAAACTACGGCCCTCCAGCTGTTGCGGAACTACACTTCCCATGAGGCATTGTAAAACTCTGACATTCACAGACATGACTAGGCATGATGGGAGTTGTAGTTCCTTAACAACTGGAGGGCCATAGTTTGGACACCACTGCTGTAGCTTAACTCAGACTGTGATTATTATAAATTCTGGTTCTGTGGTTTTCCCCTTGGCCTGGAGATGGCGCCCTATTATTTCGGCCAAGGTTGGAAATTGCAGCAAGCTGGGAGTATTGAGTGCCTACTTGCCCGGAAAACAGTCAGTGGGTGGAGTCTGCCTGCTGTGCGTTCTGGGAGAGGGTACTTAAGGATCAGACCCCGTGACACAAAAGAGTTCTGACCTGATGGCCCTCCTGCCCTAAGGTGTGTCGTTGCTGTCAAGTTAGTCTCGGGGCCGGCTGGCCTGAGGCGTAGCTACTTAAGGTAGGCCCAAAAGTCTTAGGGTCTACCTATCCAGGGATGGTCCTGTGCTGTCTTGTCTGTGGGAAGAAGCCAAGAGACTGGAGAATCCAGGGGAGGACTTTTCAGGAGAGAACTGCGCGGTAAGGCCGGTGCCTCTAAATGAGCCTGGAGACTCAGTTGGAGGATGCATCCCGGGTCACATACCACACAGTACCGTAAGTTCGGAAGAAGGGAACTGGTATTGTGTGATCAAGCCTTTGATATTGCAACAAGTCGCTAATTACCCAATCCTGTGGCAGAGGATTGTGTAACAGTTACACCAAATCTTAAAGTCTGTGGCAGAGACTATGACCGGATAACAAATATTAACGGTACTAATGCGCAAACCACAAAACACAAGGAACGACATAAAGTCAAAGAACTTTAAAAGACTTTATAATGTAGCTGCCAACATAAGGGTGTTCACACACCAATCAAAGAAAATGGAATGAGTGGTTAATTATGCGGCGCTTACTAAAAAATATATTAAAATAAACTACTAAAATCAACTAAAAATGTAAAAAGACCAAATATAATGGAGATTCAGTTAGGAAAATCCAGATGAATATTGCGTCTTAAAATTGATCTTCCATCACATTGTGTAACCAAAGATTATAACAAACCAATGTTACATCAAGAAATCCAAGATACACCACTCATGAACTAACAACTAATGTAGCCCTTGAAGAGGGGATAAGTAATGCCCAAGAGAAGAAAAATACCTTTTTACTGATAAGTGAAAAATAATGATTGATACAAAATATTTCTAAAAATTAAATAGGATCATAATAACAGGCAAAACACAATAATATAGTGCACACTACTAAGTGCATAATAAACACTGTGTAAAAAAAATTATTTTAAATTAAATAAATAAAATTATGAAGTGCACTAAAAACGGAAGTCATAATAATAAGTGCGTAATAAAAGTGCAAGACAATGCAAATAGAAATAAAAACCTGTGATGAACGTGCAAAACTCAACAAGAGTGTAGGAAAATCTAATGACACAATAAATAAACAGTCCACTGTAAACCAGGACAAAGTGCTTAGTAATATAAAGTGAAACAAAGTGTCCTCAATAAAAAAAGTCCCATAGATGGTGCAATCCAATTGTGACAATCTCAGTTCAAATAAGTGAGAAACAGTTCATCAAATACCTTTTACTTATCAGTAAAAAGGTATTTTTCTTCTCTTGTGCATTACTTATCCCCTCTTTAAGGGCTCCATTAGTTGTTAGTTCATGAGTGGGGTATCTTGGATTCATTTCTTGATGTAACATTGGTTTGTTATAATCTTTGGTTACACAATGTGATGGAGGATCAATTTTAAGACACAATATTCATCTGGATTTTTCCTAATTGAATCTCCATTATATTTGGTCTTTTTACATTTTTAGTTGATTTTAGTAGTTTATTTTAATATATTTTTTAGTAAGCGCCGCATAATTAACCACTCATTACAGAGACTATGACTGAGCATCACATCGGCTGCTAGGTCAGTGAGAGAGGCCTGTCCGATGGTTGCTGAATCCAGTTGTGGATGCTGTTGCCCTTTGGATCAAATAGAGTATTCCTGGTCTGCAATTTCAAGGTGCCTGAATTCTCCCTAAACCCTCCATCCCTCTATTGCAGGAATCTTTCTTAAAGTGGAGTTCCACCCACTTTTACAACTCTTCAGCATCACTCACTAAACTGTGCACTGTAAATGAATTGGATATTTTTAATTTTTTTTTCTCAGCACCTACTGTATATCTGCTGTATTCATTTTTCACTTCCTCCTCCCTGGCCGTGGCCCATCGCATCATTTTCTGTTTGCAATGCCTTCTGGGAAGGGGTGGCAACTTTCTCTGACACTGCCATTGCTATGGAAACCTGACCTGAAACCTATTACACTGCTTGTGCTGCAATGAGCATGTGCGAGATCTGCAAGGATGAGATCCAGGAAAAAATACAGTCTGGCTTCAGATGCCCACACTTAAGATGGCCACGGCCTGCTGTAAGTTTATAAAATAATAAAATAACAAACTACTGCTATAAACTAACAAAACAGACCTTAGTTTACAGACTAACTTTACTAGAATACATTAAGCTTATGTATTATAGGGGTATTTTTATTTAAAAAGTATAGTTTTGGCTGGAACACCACTTTAACCACTTCTCGCTTGGACCATAGCAGATGACAGCTGGGTGGTGGTTAAGTTATCCTGACTGGGCGTCATATGACATCCAGCAGGATAACATGCCGCCGCGCGCCCGCAGAGGCGCGCATTGAGGTGATCGGTGGAGCGGTGTGTCAGCCGGCGGAGGCTCTTTACCACGTGATCAGCCGTGTCCAATCACGGCTGATCACGATGTCAATAGGAAGAGTCGTTGATCAGTCTTTCCTCACTCGCATCTGACAAACGCGAGTAGAGGAGAGCCGATTGGCGGCTCTCCTGACAGGGGGGTCTGCGCTGTTTATCAGCGCAGCCCCCCTCAGATGACCACATTGGACCACCAGGGATCGCCACTAGGACCACCAGGGAAGGGGGCAACATGTGGATGGCCAGGTATGTACCCCATGGCCATCCACATTTGCCCAATGTGCCCAGTCAGTGCCCAATCTGTGCCAATCAGTGCCCACAAATGGGCACTGATTGGCACCATTATATTGCAGTGATGCCCAGCAATACCACCCTTAGGGGCATCAGTGCCACCAGTCAGTGTCATCAGTGCCACCCATCAGTGTCTATCATTGCCACCTATCAGTGCCCATCCGTGCCACCTATCAGTGCCACCCATGAATACCCATCAGTGCCACCCATAAGTACCCATCAATGCCAACTATGAGTGCCCATCAGTGCCGCCTATGAGTGCCCATCGGTGCCACCTATCAGTGCCCATCAGTGCCGCCTATTGGTGCCCATCAGTGCCCGTCAGTGCCACCTCATTGGTGCCAATCAGTGCCGCCATATTAGTGCCCGTCATTGAAGAAGAAAACGTACTTATTTACAAAAATTTTTAACAGAAACAAAGAAAAACTTGTTTTTTTTAACATTTTTGGTCTTTTTTTATTTGTTGCGCAAAAAATAAAAAACGCAGAGGGGATCAAATACCACCAAAAGAAAGCTCTATTTGTGGGAACAAAATGATAAAAAAAAATTTTGAGTGGAGTGTAGCATGACCGCGCAATTGCCATTCAAATTGCGACAGCGCTGAAAGCTGAAAATTGGCCTGGGCGGGAAGGTGCCTTAGTACCTGGTATTGAAGTGGTTAAATAAAGCTTTCAAGAAAGAGACTGTGTGTCGGAGCTGAAATTGCTAAAAAGAACTCTTTAATGGAACCCTTATGACAGATATGGTGAAACAGTACAGGAACGGTAAGACCCAATTTAAACCAGCAGCTCCTTCGGGGGTAAGTGCTACACTTAGTACAATTCATTTAGCACAGCTATTGTACATTTTGTACTTCTGTGCCAGACATACGTGTTGCCATAAATTGCTGTTTGTTTCACATAGGGGTTGATTGAAAATAAAAATGCTTTGCAAATGTCTCATTTGGGCAAACATAACAAATAAAACCCTTGTAACCTTGAAGGGTCTGGTATCGTATTTTTAGGGACTGTTTGCTTTTTTTTTGCATAAAATCCATACCAGAACTGATGGGCCTGGTATGAATTGGGGGAATGCTACTTTGTTTTCAAACTATCCCTTGCTAACAGAAGAATGTGCCTAGCAGGGATGAGTCACTGGTTGTTAGGACTTCGACAGGTGCTGGCTCCCTAACAACTAGGGATGAGCCGAACACCCCCCAGTTCGGTTCGCACCAGAACCTGCGAACGGACCGAAAAATCGCACAAACCTTAGAACCCCATTGACGTCTATGGGACTTGAACGTTCGAAATCAAAAGTGCTCATTTTAAAGGCTAATTTGCATGGTATTGTCCTAAAAAGGGTTTGGAGACCCGGGTCCTGCCCCAGGGGACATGTATCAATGCAAAAAAACTTTTAAAAATGGACGTTTTTTTTCGGGAGCAGTTATTTTAATGATGCTTAAATTTAAAAATAAAAAGGGAAATATTCCTTTAAATATCATACCTGGGGGTGTCTATAGTATGCCTGTAAAGTGGCGCGTGTTTCCCGTGCTTAGAACAGTCCCTGCACAAAATGTCATTTTTAAAGGAAAAAAAGTCATTTAAAACTGCTTGCGGCTTTAATGTAATGTCGGGTCCTGGCAATATGGATGAAAATCAGTGAAACAAACAGCATGGGTACCCCCCAGTCCATTACTAGGCCCTTTGGGTCTTGTATGGATATTAAGGGAAACCCTGCACCTAAATTAAAAAAAGGAAAGGCGTGGGGCTACCAGGCCCTATATACTCTGAACAGCAGTATACAGGTGGTGCAAACAAGACAGGGACTGTAGGTTTGTTGTTAAGTAGAATCTGTTTGTAATTTTGAACTGGTACATTTTTAACGTGTTTAGCTCCAGCCAAAAAATCTATTTTAAGCTTTTTGGAAAACATAGGGAAGGGTTATCACCCCTGTGACATTTGTTTGCTGTCTGTGCTCCTCTTCAGAAGATTTCACCTTCATTTTTTGTCTCAATGACAAATGTTTTTTGAAAATTTGGGGTTTTTTGTGAAACAAGGATTGGTGATAAAGCATCAGTGGAAAGGAGAAACATTTTTCCCATATTAACTCTTACAGGAGAGGATTTCCCTTCCTAGGGGTAGATTTCATCTCACTTCCTGTTGTCACCTTCCATTTGCAAGTAGGAGTCGTTTGTAAGTTGGATGTTTGAAAGTAGGGGCCTGCCCTATATACTCAGTAGAAATTTGGGCCTTTGGTGTTGTTGTGGCCACAACACTGTAAGCCCTCACAGGGCCCTGCTGTGAAATATTAGATCAAGAATTGTATTTACATGCCCCTGTTGAACAGGGGCAGAAAAATTGGGCCTTTGGTGGTGGTGCTGGTGCCACAACACTGTAAGTCCTCACTCGCTCTTGGTGGGCGCAGAAACGGACCCTGCTGTGAAATATTAGATCAAGAATTGTAATTACATGCCCCTGTTGAACAGGGGCTGAAAAATTGGGCCTTAGGCACTGGTGCTGGTGCCACAACACTGCAACCCCTCACAGATACTCTAGTTGGAACGCAGGAACGAGCCCTGCTGCAAAGTATTCCATCAAAAATTGTAATTACACGCCCCTGTTAATCAGGGGCTGAAAAATTGGGCCTTAGGCACTGGTGGTGGCACCCAGAACCAAAAATGTTCTTACAAGCTATCAGCGTGATCATTGAGGAGGAAGAGGATAATTACTCAGGGATAGTCACTCAGCATAGGCAGTCTTTGAAAGGATCTGAGATTTCAAAAAAATTATTCGGTTACATCAGCATCAGGTGCTTGGTAGCTGGTGGTGATCCAAGACTGATTCATTTTTATGAAGGTCAGTCGATCGACCGAGTCGGTGGACAGACACACCCTGTGATCGGTTACAAAGCCTCCAGCAGCACTGAATGTGCGTTCTGAAAGAACGCTGGATGCAGGACAGGCCAGTAGCTCAATTGCATACTGTGCAAGCTCTGGCCAGTGATCCATCCTCAAGACCCAGTAACCCAGAGGATTTTCGGTGGGAAAGGTGTCCAAGTCAGATCTTGCCCCTAGGTATTCCTGCACCATGTAAAACAGACGCTGGCGATGGTTGCTGGAACCGATCATACCTTGGGGCTGCGGACCAAAAAATTGTCTGAATGCATCGGTCAGACGGCCACCTTCTCCATCGCTCCTTCTTTGACTCCTTCTACTGACACAATCCTCCTCCTCCTCCCCTCCTCGTCCTCTTCCTGTGTGATCGGCGGGCATGCAGGAACACTGTCTGGATAAAAGGGGCCTTGAGAGCTAAGGAAGTCCTCCTCTTCCTGCCTCTGTTCTGCCTCAAGTGCCCTGTCCATTATTCCGCGCAGCGTGTGCTCCAACAGGTGGACAAGGGGGACAGTGTCACTGATGCATGCACTGTCACTGCTCACCATCCTCGTGGCCTCCTCAAATGGTGACAGGACAGTGCATGCATCCCTGATCATGGCCCACTGGCATGGGGAAAAAAAACAAGCTCCCCTGACTCTGTCCTGGTGCCATAGTCGCACAGGTACTTATTGATGGCCCTCTGCTGCGTGTGCAGCCGCTGCAGCATGGCCAACGTTGAGTTCCACCTGGTGGGCATGTCACAGATTAGGCGGTTCTTGGGCAAGTTAAACTCCTTTTGGAGGTCTGCCAGCCAAGCACTGGCATTATATGACCGGCGGAAATGCACACAGACTTTCCTGGCCTGCCTCAGGACATCCTGTAAGCCCGGGTACCTGCCCAAGAACCGCTGCACCACCAAGTTAAGGATGTGAGCCAAACAGGGCACATGGGTCATTTGTCCCTGTTGGAGAGCAGAGAGGAGGTTGGTGCCATTGTCGCAAACCACCATTCCTGCCTTAAGTTGGCGTGGCGTCAACCACCTCTGAACCTGCCCCTGCAGAGCTGACAGAACCTCTGCCCCAGTGTGGCTCCTGTCCCCCAAGCACACCAGCTCAAGCACCACATGGCATCTTTTGGCCTGCATACTTGCGTAGCCCCTTGAACGGCTACGGAGCACCGCTGGTTCCAAGGACAAAGCACAGGCAGAGGCCATGGAGGAAGAAGAAGAGGAGGGGGTGGAGGAGAGAGGTGTGTCAAAATCATTAGTAGTGGCATTTTGGAGGCGTGGTGGCGGAACAACCTCCAACGCTACTGCACCTTGTCCTGCATCCTTCCCAGCTGCCAGCAGAGTCACCCAATGCGCGGTGAAAGTCAGGTAACGTCCCTGTCCATGCCTGCTGGACCATCAGTCAGCGGTAATATACACCTTACCGCTGACCGCCCTGTCCAGCGAGGCCAAGACATTGCCTTCCACATGCCGGTAGAGAGCCGGAAGGGGACAGAATCTACCAACTGAAAAGGCAGCAGTTGAAGTGCTAGCAATTTTGCCAAGCTAGCATTCAACCGCTGGGCATGTGGATGGCTGGGAGCGAACTTCTTTCGGCGGTGCAGTAGCTGGGGCAGGGAAATTTGCCTGGTACAATCTGACGTTGGTGTACCGAAAGTAGATTGCCCACAAGTACTTGGCTGTGACACACCTAATTCTACACCTTCATTCCTCTCAGTGCAGGTCTCAGAGAGGACTGAAGGTATAGTGGGCTTGGAGATCTCAGCTGATGAGGAGCAAGGAGAGGTCCTCTTTGTTCTTTGGTGTGGGTCTTTTAAATATGCTTGCCAACGAACTGCATGGCAGGTCAACATATGTCTGGTCAAGCATGTGGTGCCCAAGCAGGAGATTTTTTGGCCACGCGAGATACGCTTGAGACATATGTTGCAAATAGCAGCGGTGCGATCTGATGCACTCATCTCAAAAAAGGCCCACACCAAACAACTTTTTGAATAACACGCAGAGACTGCAGTGCCCTGCACATGCGGAGCTTTGGGGTGTGATGCAGTCAGTGTGCTGCCCTTAGGCTGGCCCCTGGAGGGCATCCTGCCTCGTTGGTGATGTGCCGCCTCCTCCTCCTCCTCCTCTCTCCTATCAGGCACCCACGTTGAGTCAGTGACCTCATCATCCCCTCCCTCCTCATCACTGGAGCAAACCTGGCAGTATGCTGCAGCAGGGGGAGCATGACTGCCAGATTGCTGTTCTTCTTGGGCACCCCCTCTGTCCGTGCTCACATTACTGCCTTCATCTAGCTCAGTATCATCATCAGAGCCTTCCAAACGCTGGGCATCCTCCTGGAGCATGTACCCAACACTGTGGTCAAACAGTTCGAGGGACTCCTCAGGAGGACATGGTGGGGGTAGGGAAGGAGTCACTGATGACATTGAGCCGAGGGAAGAGGCCGCTGCTTTCCCAGACAAAATACCCTGAGCATGGGTGAGAGAGGATGAGGAGGATGAGGACAGCTTGGTCATCCACTCGACCAAGTCTTCCGCATGTTGCGGCTCGACACGGCCACGTGCTGATGAGGATGCACCATCTCCACGACCAGCACTTTTGCCTCTAGACACAGAGCCTGCTTGCCCTCTTTTATTGGCTTGTGACTGTCTGCCTCTCCTTGTTGGCCTTCCAGACATAGTAATGGCCTGTAGCTGCACTAAGCTGGGATATATATATATATATATATATATATATATATATATATATATATATGTACTGATACTGCAGCTAGCAAAATCAACTGCCTGCCTGTAGTATGAGAACACCACCAACCTTCTACAGGTAGCTTTAGCTGAGCACTGTGCAGAGCTTGCAAAAAACTAACTTGTAGTTTATTTAGCTGCCTGCGGTAGTGATAGGATCAGGAAAACACCACCAACCTTCTACAGGTAGCTTTAGCTGAACACTGTGCAGAGCTCACACAAAAACTAACTTGTAGCTTATTTAGCTGCCTGCGGTAGTGATAGGATCAGGAAAACACCACCAACCTTCTACAGGTAGCTTTAGGTGAACACTGTGCAGAGCTCGCACTACACTAACTTGTAGCTTATTTAGCTGCCTGCGGTAGTGATAGGATCAGGAAAACACCACCAACCTTCTACAGGTAGCTTTAGCTGAACACCGTGCAGAGCTCGCAAAAAAATGACTTGTAGGTTTAGCTGAACACTGTGAGCAGGACGCACTACACTAACTTGTAGCTTTAGCTGAACACTGTGCAGAGGTCTCACTACACTAACTTGTAGTTTTAGCTGAACACTGTGAGGAGGACGCACTACACTAACTTGTAGCTTTAGCTGAACACTGTGCAGAGGTCGCACTACACTAACTTGTAGTTTTAGCTGAACACTGTGAGCAGGACGCACTACACTAACTTGTAGCTTTAGCTGAACACTGTGCAGAGGTCTCACTACACTAACTTGTAGCTTTAGCTGAACACTGTGCAGAGGTCGCACTACACTAACTTGTAGTTTTAGCTGAACACTGTGAGCAGGACGCACTACACTAACTTGTAGCTTTAGCTGAACACTGTGCAGAGGTCTCACTACACTAACTTGTAGTTTTAGCTGAACACTGTGAGCAGGACGCACTACACTAACTTTTAGCTTTAGCTGAACACTGTGCAGAGGTCTCACTACACTAACTTGTAGCTTTAGCTGAACACTGTGCAGAGGTCGCACTACACTAACTTGTAGTTTTAGCTGAACACTGTGAGCAGGACGCACTACACTAACATGTAGCTTTAGCTGAACACTGTGCAGAGGTCTCACTACACTAACTTGTAGTTTTAGCTGAACACTGTGAGGAGGACGCACTACACTAACTTGTAGCTTTAGCTGAACACTGTGCAGAGGTCACACTACACTAATTTGTAGTTTTAGCTGAACACTGTGAGGAGGACTCACTACCCTAACTTGTAGCTTTAGCTGAGCACTGTGCAGAGGTCACACTAAACTAACTTGTAGCTTTAGCTGAACACTGTTCAGAGGTCACACTAAACTAACTTGTAGCTTTAACTGAACACTGTGAGGAGGACGCACTACACTAACTGTAAATAGTCTAGATACCTGACTGTGGTACTATTAGGATCAAAAGAACACCAGCAATTTTCTTCAGGTAGCTGTAAATACTGTAACTTGTAGTTTTAGCTGAACACTGTGAGGAGGACGCACTACACTAACTTGTAGCTTTAGCTGAACACTGTGCAGAGGTCACACTACACTAACTTGTAGTTTTAGCTGAACACTGTGAGCAGGACGCACTACACTAACTTGTAGCTTTAGCTGAACACTGTGCAGAGGTCTCACTACACTAACTTGTAGCTTTAGCTGAACACTGTGCAGAGGTCGCACTACACTAACTTGTAGTTTTAGCTGAACATTGTGAGCAGGACGCACTACACTAACTTGTAGCTTTAGCTGAACACTGTGCAGAGGTCTCACTACACTAACTTGTAGTTTTAGCTGAACACTGTGAGCAGGACACACTACACTAACTTGTAGCTTTAGCTGAACACTGTGCAGAGGTCTCACTACACTAACTTGTAGCTTTAGCTGAACACTGTGCAGAGGTCGCACTACACTAACTTGTAGTTTTAGCTGAACACTGTGAGCAGGACGCACTACACTAACATGTAGCTTTAGCTGAACACTGTGTAGAGGTCTCACTACACTAACTTGTAGTTTTAGCTGAACACTGTGAGGAGGACGCACTACACTAACTTGTAGCTTTAGCTGAACACTGTGCAGAGGTCGCACTACACTAATTTGTAGTTTTAGCTGAACGCTGTGAGGAGGACTCACTACCCTAACTTGTAGCTTTAGCTGAGCACTGTGCAGAGGTCACACTAAACTAACTTGTAGCTTTAGCTGAACACTGTTCAGAGGTCACACTAAACTAACTTGTAGCTTTAACTGAACACTGTGAGGAGGACGCACTACACTAACTGTAAATAGTCTAGATGCCTGACTGTGGTACTAATAGGATCAAAAGAACACCAGCAATTTTCTTCAGGTAGCTGTAAATACTGTATAAAGACAAGCCTGCCTGTCAGTAGGAAGATAACAGGAACGGATCTAGCTAAACTGAATACAGTGTATATATATATATATATATATATATATATATATGCAACACCTAGGATGCATATACATACACAATACACTATAAGTGCAGCTAACTCACTGACTGTCCTGCCTAATCTAGCTAACTCAAATGAAATGACACTGTCTCTCTCTCTCTATCTAAGCACGCCGGAACACACTACACAAGACCGCCGTGCAGGCGGCCTTATATAGTGTGGGGCGTGTTCTAAACCCCCTGAGCCATAATTGGCCAAAGCCACCCTGGCTTTGGCCAATTACAGCTCTCTCTACCGACGGCGCTGTGATTGGCCAAGCATGCGGGTCATAGTGCATGCTTGGCCAATCATCAGCCAGCAATGCACTGTGATGCCGCAGTGAATTATGGGCCGTGACGCGCCACACGAATTTGGCGCGAATGGCCCATAACATTCGCAATTCGGTGAACGATCGAACAGCCGATGTTCGAGTCGAACATGGGTTCGACTCGAAAGCAAAGCTCATCCCTACTAAGAACCAATAGCCCTGAGCAGGAACCTGTCACATTTAGCAGTGGTAGTAGCACTTACAAAACTTTTCTGGTGGTATAGTTTTGGTGGCTTTACAGACATGTGCCGAAACATCCAAGTAGTTCTTTTCCAACATGGTGCTATGGCTGCACTAAATTAAAAATAATTACCTCCATTTCATAGATAACAAAACTTGGGGCAATTAAGACCAACTCAATTTTGACATACAGCAGAGACAGGTCAGAGTTACAAATAAAGGGGACAAAGATAATTTGTTCGTTTAATACTGTTAGCTTTTAGTTCATTGAAACGTTTTGTTTTCTCTATGTAGGATCATTTTGTCATAACCACCTCGTCTGCGGTTAGGGTGTATTCCAGGGATATGCAATTAGCGGACCTCCAGCTGTTGCAGAACTACAAGTCCCCTGAGGCATAGCAAGACTCTGATAGCCACAAGCAAGACACCCAGAGGCAGAGGCATGATGGGACTTGTAGTTTTGCAACAGCTGGAGGTCCGCTAATTGCATATCCCTGGTGTATTCTATCCAGTGCAATATATTTTAAACCTTTCACTTCATTATTATAAATGTTGCCCAATTGGTGTCTGCTATTTAAGATTGCAAAGGTGTGATCGTAAATGCGTTTCCATATTTTTTTTTCCCTATGTGATAGGGACCTACCAAGAGATAAATAACAAAACGTGTTTTGCAATTTACACATTGTTTCTAAATGTTTGGCACACTCTTTGGGAGAACCAATATTTATTTGTAAATACATATTTTAAATATGCAAATTTATTGCATTGAAAAAATGGCTTGATGCTAAGTATTTTTCTAGCAGGATACCTCACTTAAATACTAGACTTTAGGTATTATCAATAAACTTACCTATGTGTCATTGTATCAAAAGTGACAATATTTTTTAGGGATATTGCCAAATATAGAAGATTGCTGTCAAATTGTGCTAATATGCATGTTTTATTATGGGAAAAGTGCTCATGTTTTCATATGGCAAAAGTGCTATTTTGCCCTTCTTGACTCTTCAGCAGGCTTTTAAAAATGTTTTTCTTATAGCCTAGAGTCAATAATAACATTTGTAATTTTTTTGCCTCAAGTTCAAATTCAGCTACTCTTGTGCTGTATCATTATTATTGACCAGTAAGTTTCTGATAAGCTGTTGTGGACGTAAACTGAAAATGCAAACTTGTATTGCCTGAAGCTGGAGTTCTATTTAGTGTAGTTTCAATAGTACTTTCTGGTCCCTTCACTTTAACGAGGTCCTGAAATTGTAAATGGGTTACGGTAGATACTGATGAGAAAAGAAAATGTATGTATTGTGGTTAAACAAAACCCCCACAAATTCAGACAAAAATTGTTGTGTGCCAGACCATAAAAGGAAGATATCATCGATAAATCACAAAATGCGGCATACATAAGTCGAGGCTTCCTCCTTGAAAAAAATATATAATTACCATCACCCAGGTACAGGTCTGCTTATGACAGGGCACAAGTCTTCCTCATTGACAAGCCCTGCAACGTTAAAGGAAAATGCATTGTGTGAATACATAAAACTCAACATGTCCATAACAAACTGTACTCTCTCCAATGATTGCCCATTTAATCTAAAACATATTTATTAAACATACATTTGAATAAAGCATCCATAAACGCTAGAGGCACGGACATCCTTTCCACCTCCAACTCTCAACTTTAAACACATTTAAAAATTTATGATGGGACTTTTTCCAGATGACCAGCATAAGGACTGAAGAATTTCTGTTTGCACAATGACTGATAAGTATATCTTCTTTCCACATATATGTGACTGTTGAAGCATTTGAGAGAGCTGATAAATGCAATGCTGTACATTCATCCTTTGGCAAAAGGAATACCTTAATCATATGGATAATTTACTATATGCTATCCATTGCTAATTAATCGCTAATATCTATGGTGTTAGGGAGGTTTTCCCAAACTACAACCTTCTTCACTGGGAACATACTTGTATCTTCTCTGGATCACCATAGATTCTGCCTTCATCTACTTGGGCTCTTTTACTGGTCATTACAGCCGGAAATACCCCTCCAATACAGCACAATTGTGGATGCTCAGGGCATTGATCCCTGGATACAGTCACTACTGCACTTTAGTGTTTTGACTTCAATACTGGTCTCTTGCAGATTGCACTCGTGATATATATACAGTTTCTAGTCCCACCAATTGCTCTTTTTCTTCCCACTATATTGGATTATCAAGGACAGCTGTTCTCCTAGCCAACATTGTGGGCTTATATATATATATATATATATATATATATATATATATATATATATATACAAGACATATGGAGTTGTGTGATGGATTGGTTTTAATTGCATATTGTGTGTAGTTTGTCTAGTATGGTACCATTGTTTATGTTATATATGATTTTCTATTTTTGACATTAATAAACACTATTTTAATTGATCCAACGAGTTCATATAATTTTTACAGGGATGGTTGAGCTTAATTCAGGCTTTTTATTTCAGTTTTTCATAAACGCTAGTAACATAGTGAATGGCATACCCAAGACATCTAAAATTATCAGTAAATGTATTGTATCCTTTAAGTACGATGACAACCTTTCCACATCTACTGGTGTTATTAGTTAGACATTTAACATAGAAGATGGGTGTTACTGGAAGAGAGACAATTCGTTTTTTGTGAAAAACAATAAAATCAAAATGTGAAGACACCAACTGCCACTAGTGCTTATTGTGTTTTATTAATCAATAGAAGGGTGCTGCATTTTTACACTATAGTGAAACCAAAAAAAACAAAAAACGGAATGGCACTGTCCCTTCAAGTTATAATGTGTGTGTGTGTACAGAAATCCTATACATTAATCATGTATGGAGTAATGTGAACATTAAACAATACAATTTAAAACAAATCTTCCACAGCATAAGAGTCCATATATATTTCAAGTATAGCCAAACACAGTGCTCCTTTAAATTGTGAAGCTCCAGGAGGGACCACATAAAAGTAGCATATAATGTAGTACGTTTTTAATAAAATTGAAAATTACAAAGTAGTGTACTGCATTCACATTTTAGTAGTAAAAATGTGCATTCAGCATGTGCAGCATCCAGCTGTCTCACACCGCTCTTTAGTTTGCTAGCAATCCTGTGTGTATTCCACCGATCGGGTACTCTGGGAAGTGTCATCGCAAGTTCTGTAAGAGGCTCGTATTTCTATGCATTTCACACATGCACGCGTCATCAGGGATTTCCTATTGTCCAATGTAAATTAACAGCCCAGTGGTACAGAGACACAGTGCACCTAAGTAGGTGGGACACCAAAACTGTGCTGGAGGTACAGCCTTTTCCCACATATGGTGTCAGTACTCACTACTTCAACCTTATTGAGAATAAAATACCAACATAATAGTAAAAAATCAAGACCATAACTTTCTTGTTGGACTTTGGGTCCTCTTATAACACATTTCTCCCTGCTCCTAAATAGAAAAGGTCTTTGCTACTATACAGTACCTCTTAAATGTGGTCAAGAGTTTGATTTCAAAAGTTTGGAAAGCTCCTAGACCACATTTGATAGGAGAATCTGTACTGAGAGTAGATAAGGAAATTCAGACTTTTGTAAGTTATTGCTGATAACAGCCTCAGACCTAATATTCCAGTAAAACATAACAAATATCCCAATAAATAAATGAAGACCTACCACAAGAGCACAGAGTCTACCTCACCCCTGAACCTTCCTTAGGTCTTTGTCTTGTAATTATATCAGCACTGTTTCAAAGTTTGTTTCCTTTTTTTGATCTGGGATGCTCAACTTTCTGGAACTTGCATTATTTTATTAAACAAACCTAAATGCTGCCAGCTTGTTGGACACATTCTACAGGTTATAGAGTTCTGTGACTATTGTTCAATGTAACGGATCACACATTGTTTTTAACATTTGAGTTATTATCTATACAAAAAAAGCCAATTAAATGTTATTGAGAGAAAGAAAAAAGACTTCCCAATATACAGTATGTAGATAATCCCAAACTATAAATAGCAACAACATTTCTAATATGTTGGCATACATTGATTGTTTACAGTAAGACAATCTCTTTCATATCTATATCTAGATTAGGAATGATTATTCATCTCTAAGGAGTGGGTGGGATGATGTTGCAGGGAGAGTGAAATTATTGGAAATGTAATTAAAAATTGTAATTAATTTAATTTTTTTAGAGAGAATTTAAATATTTTATCATAGTGTGCATTGATTTTCATTTATGATTTTTAGGTTGTTGGGCTTTAACCCAACATTGACTGCATGTGTAGAGCTGAGTCGGTCAGATGGTACATCTAACTGCTAGGACAGGTGGAGCGGTATATATACCTTTTCTGTAAATTGCTCTTTAGTGTGTGTAATCTGATCTCTCTGTTATTCAGAGCTACTTTACAACAGCAGCTGGTAAATGAACCTCTAGATATCTGATACTTTTTTTAGAGCTCACCATCTGCAAGACATAAGTGGTAATTATGGCATATTCATATGTGGTATTTCATAATTACCTGATTAAAAGGTTTTATTTAATTCATTTGAGCCACACATAATGAATACATTAAGAAATAGAATATAAAATCAAACAAAAACCAATATGCATATTGTTCAATATACGTTTGATATACTCATAATGGTTTGCTGTACTGACAACTTACATGTAATAGATTTGCTTAAAGGCCAGTACTACCACTGATGACAAAGAACCAAGCTCCTTTTTTTTACAACATATCAACACCATTCCTGATAGATATTCTTAAGTTTGCCTGCTCTGTTTAGGTTACATGTATATATTATGTGATGATCTTATTAATGTAATGAACAATGCACCATTAGATGATTGCTCAAAAAAGAAGTGCGGGAAGAAAAACATAAACTTATGTAGCACCCTCAGTGTTGCTAGGTGGGGTAATTTAATTTAGCACTTCTATAGGCAGAGGAGCTTGGGTTAATTTGTGTTTTGACTGTGCAGTGCTTCAAGGGCCGTGGCTCTGTTACTTCCCCCTGTTTTCTGGAACTCTGTGGATAATTTCAGAATATAGTGGGTGGAGGAGCAGAGACTGCAGCCTGAATAATTATGGAGTTCCCACAAATCCCTGAGAAGGTAAGGCTCAGTAGGATGGGGAAAATCCCATAAATACTCAGGAGCCTGGCTGTCTGGGAGCAGAGTCTAGGGTGCAGTCATCTGGAGGGTACCCCTGTGCTGGGGGGCTCTGACTCTGGGCAGGAGGAAGGCCGGGAGAAGGAGCAGCTGGAAACCTCACACTCTTCTACCAGCCTCAGCTAGGTGTAGCTAAAGACATCCTGAAAGCAAGACCCGGCCTGTATAGCAGTGTGCTCATACAGCAGCCTCTTGGATTCCAGGAACTACTAAAAGTGAGCAACTCCCATTTCAATTTACCCCAAGGCTGTACAGAGAGGACAGTAAGGTTGCAATACTTGACATGCCTATGGGACAGCTTAGAGCCAGCTCAAAGCAGCCAGAAGCACCCTCATATCTGTAGCTGGAGAAGCCAGGTACTTTGGTATTCCTGCAAAAAGCAGGACCTGCATCTTCAGTTTTGGAACCCTTTTTATCGTTATTGCAGCTGTACAACATACGGAAAAGGAAAAATTGGGATTTTAAGGTGCAAACATGGTGACACCAATTTTAAGTACAAAATTTTCACATTTTATTTAGAAAAATTGATAAAAACATGGTTGTAAAAAGAGTTTACATGCAATGTACTGAAACAATCTTTATATAGTACAACCGAAGGATTGATTTCTCAACATGTTTCACCACACATCGTGAGAGAGAGGATTAGTTGATGACCACAGAGGGTAGGTAAAATCGTGTTTTTAACTGATGGAAGAGATCCTGTAATAAAGGACTGACTTCAGACCAAGGAGTCCAGGTTTATCAAGCTGCTTTAATTCGTGTTCTTTCCAGGACAGAACCCCAAAAAAAGGGGGAAGGAAAAGGACAAACGAAAAAGCCTGGTCAGCTGGTAAGTGAAGAAAATGACATCCTCCTCCTCTCAGGCTGGCTCTCCTTTTTTTTATATAGTGCAACCGAAGGATTGATTTCTCAACATGTTTCACCACACATCGTGGCTTCTTCAGGAGAGTAGTATCTATCAGGCACTAAGAGAACAATACAATAAGTTACAAAGTACACAAAAAAAGACAAAGAAAAAAACACTATGAATAGAAAGCAAAAAAATATATATTGTGCCACACATCCAAACTGCCAATGCAACATTTAAGCCAAATATGGGATCTGTTTACCTGTATGCAGGTCTTTCAGAAAATTGAAATAGCGAATTGAATGCAAACTCAAATAGTTAAGCTACTTAAATTGGGAAGCAAGCCCAGCCTGAGAATCAGCTGATGACCACAGAGGGTAGGTAAAATCGTGTTTTTAACTGATGGAAGAGATCCTGAAATGTGAGTGGAGAAAGGAATATAATGATCTTTAATTTATGTCTCTCAATCCTTAATTTTTCTATATTTATCTCTTTAATGCTTTTTCTTTTTCTTATTTTATCTTTTACTATTATAAAAAAAATTAAAAAAATATATAAACAATGTAATAGAATCTGTACCTGTAATAAAGGACTGACTTCAGACCAAGGAGTCCAGGTTTATCAAGCTGCTTTAATTCGTGTTCTTTCCAGGACAGAACTCCAAAAAAAAAGGGGAAGGAAAAGGACAAATGAAAACGCCTACAGATGACAGCAATATTTCAGTCAGGGGTCCCAAAACAAAAGCAAAGTGTCAGAGAGTTTCCCAGAGCAGACGCTGTGCTGGTGTGCGTCGGTGTGCGCTGGGGCACGCCGCTGCGGGTGCCGGCGTGTGTGTCACTGCGCGTCGGCTTGCGCGCACGTCGGCGTGCGCATGCGCATGGCGCTTGGCGCCAATCTGCCTATTTAGGCTGTCAGCACATTTGGCTCGGTGCTGTCCGATCTGCAGCTCCCTGTATCCTTGCACCTATGTATATAAAGAATTGAACCACTGAAGGTCAAAAATAATGATTGCCTTCAAAAAAGTTGCCAACATCCCGAGATTAGTGGAAAAGATAAGACCCTTGGATCAGGGAACTTATATACCCCCCAGTATAATGGGACTTTGTAGGCGAACCATACAATTGGATTAGATAAAAAGTATTTTATTTATTTAAAGAAACATAAAAACAAGGTACATTTAGTAATAAATCTCAACAAGAGTATTTATACAATAAAATTCGCTTTCATGTAATAATTTTTATATACTTCCATTAATAATAAGGTGTTTTCTCTAGAAGCCTGACATGTTTCAGGACGATGTCCCTTCTTCAGAGGCGTATTGCAGAGAGAAAAATCGCATATATAGGAGATACATTCTGAAATAACAAATGAAAATAATTTGCACAAAGGTAACAATATGAACCACAAAAGGTTTAGTAACCCGACATCCCACCATGTCCACCATACATACCAATAAAAGATTTTCAAGAATGAAAGATATATGAATATGCAACAACATGCAGTTTGGCATACGGTAGCAGATTATATATTTTTGAATACAAAGCGCACTGGTTGTCAGCTGATCAGCCAGTGTGAGATAATGGTTATCCGTCGGCTTCAGAAATGGCCTCGCAAAGGCCCCCCAAAAAGGGAGGACAACCCCGTTGGGTCCCAAATTGACCTTTAAGAAGGAAAGGAAAATAAACTTTTAGGTAATTTTCTCAGAAAACCCGCCAAAAAACCATGAATTGTCGTATATCTTATATGTATTTTTTGTTTTCCATTCACCAAAAGTAAAGGGGAACCCTTTTCCCTCATTTATACAGAGAGAATATAAGGGCCATAGAGTGTAACTAGTATTTCAATATTTCAAGATCACACTCTCTAAAATATAAAGAAAAAGGCATACATATAGGCCTGCTGGATTTAGGGGATTGATAATGAACCCTTTTATATAAAAATGAAAAATTAAATAGGATTGATTGATCATGTAAGTGAACTATGGGTCAGGTAAGTATGAAGCAGGCAAGTGCATAGGAGTATGACAGAGTATGCTCAATTATTATCTCACATGGAAAAGTGTTATACAAGAGAGTAAATAGTCCAGTTTAAAGAGAAAAGGATTTAAATCTTGCTTACTTGTTAAATACAGAGATGGTGCATGGGCAGCTGGAGCAGAGAGCGTCCTGAAGCTTGGGTGGTGGGATAACACACTGGGCAGGACGCCAGGACGCGGCTTAAATAGCCGCCAGCGCCTGCGCAGTGAGATTCCAAACGGAGGTGTCAGCAGAGAAGGAAATATCATTCTGCAGTGTGCGCATGCGTCAAGCGAAGCGGCGCATACAGGGAGGGCGGACATCCAGGGCTCCTGGGGATGAGGAAACTCCGGAGTCACGCCGTCCCTGGGGGCGGCGTCACTACGCAGCGCATGACAACATCCTGTCAAGCTGGTGCTTGTGATGATATAGGATTAGACTGAGACATTAAGAAAAGAGAAGGAAGAAACTGATACTGTCGTGACTAAGGATACAATCATGCAAACGAAGAGAACAGAAAAGAGGGAGGGAGGAGGATGAACAAAAGAAGGGGGTTATAGAAGGAAAGGAGAAAGGAGGAAGGGAAAAAGAAAAGGGGAGAAAATAAATTAGATAACTAAAGAGAAGAATACATGAAAGATCATGTAAAGAAATGAAAATAAAGAAATAAATGATGAAAAAAATGGATGAAAAATATGAATGAAAAAAAAGTGTGAAAAATGAATTTGAAAAATCATGCAATCAGAATCAGCGTTGATTCCATTTAATTTAGAAACCAAATGAAAAAAAGAAAAAAACGAAAAAAACGGGAGAATATATAAAAAATATATATGTATAAAAAAGGGGGAAACCCGAGGTGTCCAGAAAATGGGGCCCCAGGGGAGGGTCTGCACGGCGCCCCCCCAGAGAACCGAAGTGCTGGGAGAGCGTCATGCAGATCAACTCCACCGACGCACGAAAACACCGACATGACAAGCCCAATTGGACGGACGAGTCTGCAGTGTAGAAAAGTGCCACGCCGTCATCAGAGATGGTTCGGCGTGGCCCACGTGCGCCGGGCGAAGACAGGTCCAAAGCCAGGCAACCACAAGATTATTATAGGCTAAATAGAAGAATTTTAGAGCTGCAAGGCAAGAACTTTTTTGGATGATATCATACGAAATAGTTATAGAAAACATCATTCTTGTAATAGAGTATGGTGGGCATAATTGGGTAGGCAAAGGATGAATAGGCGTACATGACAGGAAATTTCATATGTGTAATAAATTTGATACATCAAGTTGTAAGGGATATACGTAAGTTTATGTAAAACCACATACAAGCTGGATAATATTTTGACAGTTATTATACATATGCAGACATATTGGAGATATATTCTATGGAAACAGGCAGTATCATCAAAGGATATCTACACGGAATTCATCATCACAAACCTGGTTAACTCATTCATTATTTCTGGAAAATTCAAAAATGTCCTACGAGGATACATATTCTTGATATTTTGTTAGGTGTGCAGTATTGAATACTTTATTCTTTTTCACACCCCCCTGAGACAAAACCCTCCAAGAAGGGGCGAAAGCTCATCTGGGTATTTAAACCTGGGAATTGTGTTGCATTGAGGTTAGCTATCCAACGGGCCTCCCTCTGGAGCAAGATCTTGTTCCAATCACCACCCCTCGTGTCCGGATGGACACGGTCGAGGATGGTGAATTGGACACGGGGAAACAACCGTGTGGTGGTCACGCACATGTCGCCCCAGAGGGAGGTCCGGATCCGCCTGCCTCATGCTGGTGACATGTCGTGCCGCCCTTTTATGGAATTGTAATTTGGTCTTGCCAACGTAGAAACATCCACATTGGCAAGTGAGTAAATAAACAACTCCGGGGGTCTTACAATTGGAGAAGTGTCTCGGCCTATACATTCTTCCATTGGGTAGTTTGAATTTGTTTTGTGTGTTCATATAGCGACAACATGAACATCCACCACATGTAAAAGTCCCTGGTCGTTTATATATATCTGAACGAAAGTTGCCTGTATATTCGCTTTTTACAAGGTAATCGCCCAATGAACGGGCCTTCCTATATGTAATGGTGGGTGTGGCAGTTATGTATGGTTTTAAATTGGGGTCTATTTGTAGTAGATGCCAATGTTTTTGCAGGATATTTTTGAGAATCCCATGCTGCTTATTGTAGGTGGTAATTACCCTAATAGCTGGTTGGGAGATGGGGGCAGTTTTTTTAGAGAACAAGATGTTATGCCTTAGTTGTCCTCGGGCTCTTTTAAATGCTTTTTTTAGGCATGTATGTGAGTAACCTCGTTCGAGGAGTCTCTCCCTTAGTTTGTTGGCTTCCCTAACAAAGTCAGTATCGTTTGAGCAGTTGCGCCTGAGTCTTAGATATTGCCCATACGGGATGGATGCAACTAATGATTTGGGATGTGAGCTTGAAGCGTGTAGGATAGTATTTCCAGCGGTCTCTTTCCGGTAGAGACCGCTGGAAAGGGACCCATCTGAGGATTTTGTTATGCTTAAATCTAAAAAAGTAGTTGAAGTATCACTAAAAACCATTGTGAAAAACAAATTGGAGTTATTTAAGTTCATAATTTGTATGAAGGAGTGTAAAGCCTCAGATGTACCATTCCATATCATGAATATATCGTTTATATACCTGAACCATGCTGCTACATGGGTGGTATATGGCGAAAGCTTGTCATCTGACAGGAGGGACCGCTCCCACTCCCCCAGGTACAGGTTGGCATACGATGGGGCACAGCATGTCCCCATCGCAACCCCCTGCACCTGGAGGTAGTGGGAGCCGTCAAAAGTGAAAAAATTGTGTGTTAAAATGAAGTCAAGAGAATCCAAAAGGAAGGAATTGAGTTCGCGGTCATCTTTGTGAGATTGTGACAGAATATGTCTAATGGCTGAGAGTCCTGCATCATGCAGAATAGAGCTGTATAGTGCCTCAACGTCAATGGCTACTAAGAGCGAGTGTGGTAATACATGTAATTCTTCCAGATTTTGCAACAGATGGATAGTGTCCTTAGTATATGAAAACAGACCCTACTTACCTGTCTGAACGTCTGCTCTCCTGATTACCCGGCTTGCTCTTTGGATTATCCCTTTGTCTTCTGCCTGCATCCGACCCTGGCCTGTCTTGACTACGAATCTGCCTGCTCCTCTGTACCACGCTGCCCGCCTGTTGCCGACCCTGCCTGTGACCCGACCTGCCTGCTCCACTCCTGCTCTGCACCTGCTGCCTGTGCTTCAGCTGTCTGGTGATCTCCTAGCCACCTTCTCCAGGATCCTCATACCATTTTGTGCTCCCGTGCCTCCTGTCCATACTACCAGGGGCCAGGAACCAGATACGTAAGGGAGGCCTTCCCTTGCTATATCGGGCTCATCGGTCAGGTACGTAGAAATCTGACAGTATCGGACAGCCATGTCCGAGCCCGAGCAAGGAACCTCTCCCATGGAGGAACTGTGTAGACACCTGGCGGGTCTCACACAAGCCGTGAAGAGCCTTCAGGAAGGCTATACAAGGTTGGAAGAACGAGTCCAAGTCCTGTCTGCTCCTACAAACCCTCAAGGTGCTTCTTCTGCCGGATTGTCATCTGCACCCTCAGTAGTAATGCTACTTCCTGAGCCCAGGGTACCTATACCCGAAAGATTTTCTGGGGACCGCAGTAAATATCGGGCTTTTCGCAATGCTTGCGAACTTTACTTCGCCCTGCAGCCACGCACCTTTTCTCTGGAGGCAACCAAGGTGGGCTTTGTGATTTCTCTCTTATCCGGTGAACCACAGACCTGGGCTCACCGCCTCCTGGAGCAAAAATCTGGATTCCTTGATAACCTTGATGCCTTTTTTGCCACTATGTCCCAGTTGTATGAGGACCCCCAAGTAACAGCGACTGCTGAGGCCACTTTGCATGCTCTTCAACAGGGGCGTAGAGCAACAGAGGACTATGTGGTGGAATTTAGGCGGTGGAGCTCCGACACAGACTGGAATGACGCTGCCTTGCGTTACCAATTCCGCATGCGGTTATCTGATCCTTGGAGGATGAGCTTGCACGGGTCGGAATACCCCAAACTTTGGATGAGCTCATCAATCTGTCTGTCCGGATCGACCAACGCCTCAGGGAGCGTCGTTCCGAGAGATCCACCAGTCAATTTCGCTCTACCTGGATGCTCCCCAAGGTTCCAAGTTCTCCCAGCTCTCTTGGACAGTCTTTTGCTGCACCAGCCACTCCGGTTCTTGATACCCCCGAACCAATGCAGCTTGGTCTTCTCTGTCCTTCCCTCACTCCGTAAGAACGTCAGCGCCGACGAGTCAACAATCTCTGCATGAATTGCGGGGAGTCTGGACACTACGTGAGGTCTTGCCCTAACAAGACACGTAAGTCTCTTCCAATCTCTTCAATGTGTGCATCTGCCTTGCCTAATCCTACTACTCACCTTGCTCTCTCCATCATCTTACAGCTACCAGGTAGGGATATCCCAGTCTCGGTCATAATTGACTCAGGAGCTTGCAGCTGTTTTATTGACCTGACCTTCGCTGCCAACCACCACATTCCTCTTCAGCCTAAAACTCGGGGACTTGCTGGTTCCTCCCTTCGTTTCGGTCCTGTCATGCAGGAGACCGTCCCTTTGCTGGCCACTATGGACTTCAACCATCAAGAACTCCTGCGTCTGGATGCCATCTCTTCTCCTCTTTTTCCCATAATCCTGGGGATGCCGTGGTTGCAGGCCCATAACCTTAGCATTGACTGGACTAGTGGGGAAATCAAGTTCCTCTCCGAATATTGCCAGCAGCACTGGCCGCCTCTCCGGCTGGTGCTGGCATATTTTTTGTAGAGAAGAAGGACCATTCCTTACGTCCTTGTATTGATTACCGGGAATTAAACAAGATAACTATCAAAAACCGTTATCCGCTACCCCTAGTGCCCGAACTCTTCCAAAGGCTGGGATCCCCAGTAATCTTCACCAAATTAGATCTCCATGGTGCCTACAATTTAATTCGTATTCGGGAAGGAGATGAGTGGAAAACGGCTTTCCGTAGCCGATTCAGGCACATTGAATACCTTGTTATGCCCTTCGGCCTGTGCAACGCACCAGCAACGTTTCAACATTTTGTTAATGACATTTTCCGTGACTTCCTGGACGTTATAGTTTATTTAGACGATATTCTGATCTTCTCCTCCTCAGTTACCAATGATCGCAGGCACGTCCGAAATGTTTTAGCTTGACTCAGGCAGAATGGACTTCACGCTAAACCAGAAAAATGTCAATTTGAACTTCAATGCATCCAGTTTCTAGGCCTAATCATTTCTGTTGAAGGTATTAAAATGGACCCCCAAAAGGTATCTGCCATCCTGGACTGGCCCGCTCCCTCCGATAAGAAAGGAGTTCAATGCTTCATTGGCTTCTCCAACTTATATAGGAAGTTCACCAGGGGCTTCTCTGCAATAATTGCCCCCATCACCAAATTAACCAAGCAAGGGAACCGTTTCCATTGGTCCCCTAAGGCGCAACCCGCCTTCGAAAAACTCAAGGTGCCGTTCACCTCTGCTTCTATATTGAAACACCCGGATCCTGCTTTACCATTCGTTCTTGAAGCAGATGCTTCAGAGATTACAGTAGGAGCCGTGCTGTCCCAACGGCAAGGCGCCAAGGCCCTTCTCTACCCAGTGGCTTTTTTCTCATGCAAACTCTCCACAGTGGAGAGAAATTATGATGTTGGAGATAGGGAGCTTCTGGCCATCAAGGCCGCTCTGGAAGAGTGGCATTACTTACTGGAGGGTGCTACACATCCCATTTTGGTCTACACTGACCACAAGAACTTGGAGTACCTTAGAACAGCCAAGAGATTGAAACCACGGCAGGCAAGGTGGTTCTATTTTTCTCGAGATTTCAGTTCCATATCACGTACAGACCAGGTTCCAAGAGTATCAAACAAGAAACAACGACTCCTGCGCACAGGTGGATCACCATATAAAAGATGCGTCAACACAGGCCTTTCTGCCCTCAAGGATGGGGAGTCCTAGTGCAAACCGAAATAAAAGAAAAACAAGGCCGCATCAGCCTTGTGCATTAACTTTTTAAAAAACATTTCTTGTGCACTTCTTGGAGGGCACAAGAAGGAGGGATCCCCTGAGGGGGAGGAGTCCCATATCCCATCCCTGTTTCATTTGACACTCAGGCACTTATAAGAGGGGACTGCTGAAGGAGAGATCACTGCATAGCTCTGACGAAGAAGGGATGTTCCCTTCGAAACGCGTTAGCTGATTGTGATGTTTGTGCGCCTCTCCATGACCTTTGGAAGGCATTGCTCATCCTAAGTCGCATGCTGGCTATCGGTACACTTTATGCTGTACCTCCTCCACCTATTTGCTTGTGAGTTGTTTCTTTTAAAATTCTTTTATATTAAATGTTTTTTAAAAAGTTAATGCACAAGGTTGGTGCGCCCTTGTTTTTCTTTTATTTCCAAGCGTATCAAACCGGATGCACTATCCCATATGTTCCTTGGTTCTGGCAAATCTTTGCATCTGGACACTATTCTCCCTCCCGGAAATTTTTTATTACTCCATTACTTCTATCCCGAATAAAACAAGCCTCCTTGGATTGGACCCCGCTTTCCGGAGATGATGTGAGGGCCCAAGATGGCTTATTCTGGCACAAGGGTAAAATTGTGGTTCCTGAGGATCTGAGGGTGGCAGTGTTAGAGCTCTGCCATCTTGGTGTGCTAAAAACAGCAGAGGTGATACAACGCACATTCTGGTGGCCTCAGTTGGCAAGTGACTGTAAAAGTTATGTGGAATCCTGTACAACCTGTGCACGGAGCAAGAATAGCCAGACAAAAGCCTGGGGATTACTAAGACCGTTACCCATTCCAGAAAGACCTTGGAAGATGATTTCGATGGATTTCATCATGGTGCTTCCCCGGCCAGAAGTCTTTTCCACCATCTTCGTCGTCGTAGACAGATTGTCCAAAATGGCTCATTTTCTGCCTATGAAAGGCACGCCCTCGGCTATGGAAACAGCAAAGGTTTTCATCAGGGAAATTGTGAGGCTGCACGGAGTCCCATCAAGTATCGTATCTGATCGTGGTGTTCAGTTCACCTCCAGGTTTTGGAAGGCTCTCTGTGGTTCTCTGGAAATCGAGTTGGCATTCTCTTCAGCTTACCATCCCCAGACTAATGGGCAGACGGAGAGAACGAATCAGACTTTGGAGCAGTATCTCCGCTGCTTTTCTACATTCTCACAGCATGACTGGGTCTCTCTTCTGCCTATTGCTGAGTTTTCCTACAATAACTCTTTACATTCTGCCATTAAGCAAACGCCATTCTTTGCCAATTACGGCTTCCACCCGTCTTTCCTGCCCAGTTCTTTACCCGAGTGTGCTATCCCTGCAGTCTCTGAAACCATGGACTTCTTCCTTACCAACAACAAACTCTTGCAGGAAACCATGGCTAAGACCCAAGAGTATAATAAGAAGATGTTTGACAAGAAGTAGCGGGGAGAGCTTAGCCTGGAACCTGGCAACCAGGTTTGGTTGTCCACAACCAATCTAAGAATGGCTTGCCCTTCAAGGAAGTTGGGCCCTAAGTTTATGGGGCCATTCTCAGTTAAAAAGAAAACTAATGACGTAACTTACACTCCTGCTCTGCACCTGCTGCCTGTGCTTCAGCTGTCTGGTGATCTCCTAGCCACCTTCTCCGGGATCCTCGTGCTTCTGACCCACCAGGCCCTCATACCATTCTGTGCTCCCGTGCCTCCTGTCCTTACTACCAGGGGCCAGGAACCAGATATGTAAGGGAGGCCTTCCCCTGCTATATCGGGCTCATCGGTCAGGTACGTGGAAGTCTGACACAAGGGTTTCCTCAAAAATTAGTCTAAAATTTCCTCAGAGTGGCATGAAATACCTGGACCAGCTGGTAAGTGAAGAAAATGACATCCTCCTCCTCTCAGGCTGGCTCTCTATTGAACCACCACCAGAGTGTTTAAATACCCTCCCCCTCTCCAAATTTGGTGCAAAAAAAATGGCACCAAAGCCTAGGGGAGGGGCGGACGCTGCAGGGGCATCTACCAATAGGCAGCAAAACCGGAAGTGACACCTTCAGCCAAGTCAGGAAGAGAAATAAATCAATCAAATCAATATAATAAAAGGTGCTGGGCACACCGGAAGTGACACTAGGTGGCGCACCGGAAGTGACCAGACAACACCTCTAGGACTGTCAGCAGTGATGTAAATGCCCAAAAGGCACAACAATAGTATATATGAAAAAAAGTTTGTAAGAAGGGAAGTAAAACCAGAAAAGATGGAAAAGTGGCTGCAACCATTTGTGTGGACAAAATTCACACAAAGGTTATGGAAAGATGCAATTGGCGCCCTCCAGTGGAAACAAATTTACCACTGGAAATGGCGCCCTGGGCGTCCATATGGTCATCTAATCCTTGTAGGTGCTTCCTTGGTTCAAAGAACTTTATTCATAATTTAGGAACTCATAGGGAAGAGAAAAGAAGGAAAAAAATATATATATATATTTTCTCCTTTTCTCTCCTTCTCCCCTCCCCTCTATATCCGCCTCCCATTATTTCCTCTCCCTTTCTATTTCTGTTTGTATATTCAAAGGTAATTGATAAATACAATCTGCATAATTGATCCATAGATCACAATGGCAAAAAATGAAGTGAAGGCAATTTAGATGGTACAAAAACCTAACACATATCAGAGTATCAATAGAGGTCAAAAAGTGACCAATTTAAGGAGCAACTGAGAACATGGCTCTACAAATCCCTAGAGGAAAGGCCTAAAGCTCATGGATTAGTTGAGCCCAGGGGGCGAGGTGGCAGCCAAAGAGTGGATCCACCTCGTCTCCTTCTGCAGGAGAATTCTATCCACATCTCCTCCCTTCTCATGAGTGGGCAGGAATTCCAGGGCAAAAAATTTCATCTTAGATCAAATGAGTGATATAAACCCATGTGTCGACTGATGTCTGTTTCCATCTTTTTCTTTTGGATGAGGGACACATGGTCCCTAATCCTGTGGAAAAAGGCCCTCTTGGTTTTCCCTATGTAAAAAGCCTTACAGGTGCACCTCATGTCGTAGACCACGCCAATGGATTGAAAATTGACAAAGAAATTGGGTTGATATAAGGTCCCATCTGGAAGGGTTATCTCCTCTGCATCTAAAATATATCTACAGAAATCGCCCCTACCACATGGGGCAGTGCCTTTCTGAATATTTCTTGCAGATCTCTGTGTTAAGTGGTTATGGACCAATTGATCCTTTAAGGACCTGGATCTTCTATAGGTAATGGAGGGAGTTGGTTTCACATATTTGGAAATTACTTTGTCATTGGACAATAGGGCCAGTATTTCTGAATAATCTCACAAACTTTTTGATGCTGTTTGGTATATGTCGTTATCAACCGTACCTCCTGATCCATTTTTTCAAGGTTTCGACGAATGGATTAATTCAGTTCGATTGTGTGATTTGGCCCTGTGGTATGCCTTTTTGAGAGTGGAGCAACTGTAGCCCCTGTGCAAGAGGCGTAGCTGCAAGACCCCTGCTTCCTTTTCAAAGTCCTGGTCGCGGCTGCAGTTTCTCCTCAGTCGTAGATATTGACTATAAGAAATGCTCACCACTAAGGACTTGGGGTGGGAGCTGACCACGTGTAAAATGGTGTTTCCGGCCGAGGACTTTCTAAACAAGGAGGAGCCAAGTGTACCATCTGGATTAAGATAAATGGAAATATCAAAAAAATTAATCATATTTTGATCGTACGTCATTGTAAATTTGAGATTAAAGGAATTGGTCTTAAGTTTGTCCAAGAAGAGAAGAAGTTCCTCCTTAGAACCAGTCCACACCACAAAAATGTCATCGATAAATCGTCGCCAAATCAAAACATTGTCAAAGAATCAGCTATAGTTATCTGAGGAGAAAATCTCCCGCTCCCACCCCCCCCAGGTACAGATTGGTGTACGATGGGGCACATTTAGACCCCATCGCAACACCCTGCACCTGGAGGTAGTGAGAGCAATCAAAAAGAAAGATGTTATTGGTTAAGATAAACCGTAAAAGATCCAAGATGAAACAATTGTAGGCGAAGGCCCCAGGGCCCCTTTCCGATAGGAAGCCCTCCACAACCCCAACCCCCGCTCATGGGGGATGGAGTTGTACAGGGCCTCCACATCGATGGCGACCAATAGGGACCCTGGTGGTATGCAAATACCATCCAGGGATCTCAAGAGGTCAGCAGTATCCTGTATGTAGGAGCTGAGCGAGCCAACATGTGGTCGCAAATAGTCATCCACAAGCTTGCTTGCAGGCTCGGTTAAACATCCATTACCCAAAACTATCGGGTGGCCGGGAGGAAATTTAAGGTGCTTGTGGACTTTGGGTAAGGCATATAGGGTGGGGGTCCTAGGTGTTCCAATAGTCAAAAAATCTACAGTCTTCTTGTCATTGAGGTCATTGTGAAATGCCCGACCGACAAGGATCTTCAATTCCGTCTCTGCATACTTAACTTGAAAAGAAGGAACGGGTCGATACTAACTATGGTTGCGCAAGAGATCCAAAACCATTTTTTTGTAAGAGTCCCTATTCATGACTACTATATTCCCCCCCTTTATCCAAGGGTTTGATGACAATCTGATCATTATGTTTCAGAGAGGATAAAGCTCTGCTGAGGGCTGGTTCTAAGTTGGAGCGACCAGTAGATCGTTTCCAAGCTGTGGTCTGGATCTCCTTGGTAACCTGTTGGATAAAGGCCCAAATACTAGGCTTGCCCTGTAGGGCCAGAAAAGAAGTAGATTTTGGTCTATAAAGATGGGGTGGTGGAAAAAGCCTCCCGGATGGGGGATCCGAGGAAGAAATGGCAGCAGGCTCCTCCAGGGAGTCGTCAAGTGGATTGCCTTCCTCCCATAATTCCATCAAATCCTGTAGTGCTTTTATCTCGTTAATGGTTTTATTCATCCAAAGGCTCTCCGGATTGATATCAGAAACAACCGGGTCCTTGTTGAATATAACCTTAAACATTAATTTTCTAGCAAAGAGGTGTACGTCTTTTATGATCTCAAAAGAATCCACCTCCTGGTCAGGACAGAAGGTCAGGCCCAGGCTAAGAACCCGGACCTGATCTTCCGTCAGAGGACAGGAGGATAGGTTAATTACTTGCAGGCTGCCTTGGCTGTCCCCTTGAGTGTTGGGGGTGCATTGGGAACTTTCTTTGAATTTTCCAAATTTGGTGTCAGTGAGAAGATGGGTGCCGTGCGAAGATCCCCAAGGTTGTGGAGTCCTTGTGAGTCCCCCAAAGGGGTAGTAGCTGGTAAGTGACTTACCTTGGGTATTGCTCCCAATTGTGAGCCTGAGTGTAAAGAATTGGGGTGTCCATCACCAAAAGAATTAGAAGAACAAGAAGGTGTATTATTTATTTGTGAGCAAAGCCCGGAACAGGTGGTGTCCTGCGGGGTGCGTTTGGCGGCTGAGGCGGTTGACGCTGATCTATCATATTGCGCTTTTGCGTGCCCGATGATGTATTGGGGTTGGCACCTGCTAGGGATGAGGAAGAAATGGAAGATTTGTCAGAGTCACTTGGATCATGGGCCGAGTTATGTCCACGGGAGGTTTGTTCCTCTTTGAGTTCATAGTAGACCATTTATAGGCCGTACTGCTGTCATATGCCAATCTATCACGATAGTATTTTTTATCTTTAGTTTTCAGAATGTCAATAACAAAATGTTCTAAATGTTTCTCTAATGTTTGCTCTCTGTCAGCAAAGATAGGGTCAGAAACAAGACTACTATTGTCAGTGTATAATTTTTCAATGTCTCCAATGATAAGCTCTAATTCTTTTTGATAAGTCTGGCAGAGAGCCTCCATCATTTTAAAAGAACAGGACTGTAAATTTGATTCCCAGGTTGGGAATAGTAGGTTTGGGAAAATTTGTATTCGTAGTCCCCGAGGTACAATTCTATCCTCTATAATTCTATCCTCTATATTATTATATATATTATTGAAAATATTTGTTGTTCCAAAAAACTCTGGCCTTTTTTTTCCAGTAATTTTTTAAACTGACGAAAAAAATGGTCCATAGTCATACCCCCATAAGAGGAACCTTGGGCTTGATGGATCTTATCCATTAACCCCTCGAAGCCAATACATCTATAGGTGGCCATGTTTGAAATATAGATGCTCCTACTACACAGAAGGACAAAAAAATATAAAAAATTATAAGACTATAATACAATAATACAATATGATGAGAGGCAATAAAATGGGTGTTTAACCACCCCAAAATATTCAGAAGAAAAAGATAAATACTTGCCTCACATTCAAAATATCTGGTGCCTATATTCATTTTGAATGTGAGGCAAGTATTTATCTTGTTATTGCAGCTGTATCACCATTCCCAAGGATGGGCAGCACTTTTGAAGTCAGTCAAAGCAAGTCCTCAAGTGTTTATCCAAATTCTTCAGCTCATCCCATGCTTCCCTATTCCCTATCCAAGTTCATCCCTTTAAATAAACAAAACCAATACCTTGTACTGATTATTGCACCTTTGAGAAAGTGTGGAAATTGGTTGCATGGCTGTGTGGGGGAAAGACCCAACAAATCCAGAAGCTCCTACCACAGTAAGCACTACACTTACATACTGTCGAGGCAGCATTGATCCTAGATGGGCTCTGCAGTTTTAGCCCTCTGTCAGCTGAATCTAGATCACTGAAGTTCAGAACTGAGTGCACTCCTGTGACCCACAGGAGAATTATGACCACAATAGCTTTGGCCATACATCTCTTTTAATACAATACACAATAAACTGGACGTAAATCAGATTTTGTCTGTAAAACAAGTTATTTCACTTTCCCATAATGCGGTGCAGAGAATGGACTAAATGTCTTTCTAAAGGTGTTAAACTGAAGGATCAACCTCAAGAAGGAGGGTCTCATTGCCAGTTATTTTTATTAGGCTGCTTAACCTGGAATCTCCCCTTTCAATATGAAGGAATTAGTTCATACCCTATGTATATCATTATTGATGAAGTGACCCACAGAGAGTTTTGATCTTTATTATCATATCCTGTATTCAGAACCTCTATAGGGTTTTATATATAATTATTTTGACATAAGAGCATTAACATTTTCATGCTTTTACCCTTTTCTGAACTATTTCCAGACCCATGTGTTTATGGTTATATATCATATTCTGTTAGCGATGTATTCCAAAAATTGAACTTTCAGAGTTAACTAATATCTTTTATTTCTTCTACTTTTCCTTGCCACTGGCATTTCATGAACCATTTATCTGCTGCTATAACTGTAACCTCATTCAGAACAATGAAATGGTGGTTTAGGAAAAGTCTTTCTTATTTAGGCTTCAGCCATCCATACATAACCTAATATCTCAGCAAAGAAAAATCCTTGCTAATTATATTTTAGGACCTCATTTCAAATCCAGCAGAAGAAGTGCGCCCTACAAAGTAGTTCATGCATTGTTTTGTATTAGTCTAAAAACCAATGTGGACATAAATAGGATTTAATAAATAGCATCCATGCCCAAATTACTTTCATAGGCTTGTACCATCATCCCTTCTGTTTTCTACTGATATGTATTTACAGATTGTTTGAGCTTTAAAGGTATACAAATGCCAAAGTTATAAAATTAATAAATAATTGTTTAACTTAAAAATATACTGAATAAAAACATAAAAGTACATTGTATATATTAAAGGCTAGTAATACAGTATGTGTCTTACATACAATCTACCAAATATCTACTAATAACATAATTGTACATATTTTATATAATCCTTTCCTAAAGATGTAGCAGCTATCTACGCATTTCATGAACAATGTTCACTTCTTCAGGAGACTGTAAATATGTGGTAAGTATATAGACAACCAGGCTTAGTATTAAATGGCCCTTTAAATCAAACGGTGTATTGTTTAAGCTAATCGTTTACCATCAGAAAACATGATATGCAAATAAATATTGTTCCATAAAGAGTTTCATATATGGTATCAAAAAATAAAGTCCAAGTGGATAAATCCTCCATACTGAACAAATGGTGACTTCCAAAACAAATATGATGTGACTGACCACCACCATCCAATCTATATACTTACCAAAAAGCAGTGATAAACAAGCCTGTATGTAGCCTTTCTTTAATCTTCCATGTGGGTAAATAGATATGTCTCCACCAAATCCCAGATCACTCTCTCAATCCTCCAGTTATATCCAATATATTTCTCAAAAGACAAAAACGGCCATCATTGCGCAAAACTCCATACTTTAATAGTTTAAAAGGTCATATAAAAGATTTGCACTCACATGTATGTGTGCCTCAGACCGGCACTGAGTCTCTCCAGCTTTCCAGTATTAGCCAATAATGGCTGTATGCTACTAGGAGCCAGTGTGTGGTTCAAGCCTTGTTTTCATTGCAGTACATTCGACAGGAAATTATTGTTCGATGCAACACATTTGACAAGAAATGATGTCAGCATTGCACAACCAGCCGCTGATGCTGATGTAATTTCCTGTCAAATGTACTGTATCGAAAAATAATTTCCTGTCGAATGTACCGCATCGAAAACGAGGCTTGAACCGTGCGCCAGCTCCTAGTAGCATACAGCCATTATTGGCTAATACTGGAAAGCTGGAGAGATTCAGTGCCGGTCTGAGGCACACATAATTGTGAGTGCAAATCTTTTATATGACTTTTTAAACTATTAAAGTATGGAATTTTGCTCAATGATGGCCATTTTTGTCTTTTGAAAAATATATTAACTGGAGGATTGAGAGTGTGATCTGGGATTTGGTGGAGACATATCTATTTATCACATGGAAGGTTAAAGAATACAGGCTTGTTTATCACTGCTTTTTGGTAAGTATATAGATTGGATGGTGGTGGTTAGTCACAGCACGTTTGTTTTGGAAGTCACCATTTGTTCAGCATTGAGGATTTATCCACTTGGACTTTATTTTTTAATACCGTATATGATACTCTTTATGGAACTTTATTTGCATAATATGTTTTCTGATGGTAAACGATTAGCTTAAACAATACACCATTTGATTTAAAGGGCCAGCACAGCTACACAAACAATAGGTTTTTTTCACTGACCTAGTGGTAAATATTAGCTGCAGCATAGCCCGCACTATAAAATATTTGAAAAGTATTTGGAGTTTGTTTTGCACCGGTGGCACACACTATATCGAATAATATGGTGTGTCACAACCCTGATTCTCCTGGAGTAGATAACATAACATTCAAAACGGTGGTGCCTATTAACACTCTCAGGACTTATAAATGCACAAGGGAAGGCTTTTACAGGTAAATAACATTGCTAAAACAAGTTGAATGCAAATTTCGTTTAATGCACAGATTCTTGTTGAAATGAATGGTCTTGCAACGGGGTCTCTTCAACACTTTAAAGCTTATGAATGCTTAGGTTTTAGATCAACTTTCATCAACAGTGTCATGTACATTTTCTTAGAATGTTTCCATATGTGGTCTAAAATACTTTTGCACATTAGTTTCTTTGTATTAGGTCACAGGTTGGAAATAAATACTGCTCTGGTCATTGATATCACAATTTTTGTCAGAAGTATGTCTCTTTGTCTGAAGCAGTGTAAAAATTCAGTAGTTTTTCCTGATTACCATTGTAAATGGCCTTGTAAGTAGTGCCTTTTGACCACAAATTGAGAGATTATCAGGTGTGCCAACATTCTTAGATGCCTGAAGTGATGTTCAAATTGTTACATCTGTAACCAACCATCATCATGAAGCTAAACTTCATTTACAGTATACTTCTATTTTGTGAATCTTGTATGTGAATCTTGTATGTGAATCTTATCATTTACTAGTGGCTTGTCAGGAGGCAGTGAATTTGTATAAACCACATATCAATATTTGGCATATTTTGTAATCCTATTGGTAATACACGTTTACACACGTTTATACAGTAATACACACGTTTATTTTAGATATTTTGTTTATCAGAAAAATGAAAATATAGTTCCACATCAATGTCAGGCTTGGAAAACCACCAAAAGCTTGCTTGTGATACAATTTTTTCCTGTGTGAGTGATAGACTCTCTATTGACTTTCTATTGCAGTTAATTTAATATGGTCCAGCAGTAGACAAATGTAGAATATTGTTGGTTTGGAAGTCTATATAAATACCAGCATGTACCAGAAACCTTAAATTATCTCCAGAAGCTCATACAAATCAATTAATTAATAAAGAGAACATTGAAGGTACTGTGGTAAAAGCATTACAAATTAAAAACAATATTTCTGTTGCCAAACTTTATATTTCAACAGGGCTAAAGGGGTTTGTGCAGAATTGGCCTTTGTATCACAAATAGCAGAAATATTGCATATATTTCATAAGGTAGTACAAAGAACAATGCTGATATGCTAAATGCTTTAAGATCCCCTGCTAGCAGCAATCTGGAGTGTTTGTATTTTTACACACAATGCACAGCCAAGGTCTTCAGCTGTCCGACTCTACAGATTGCTGCTAGCACCTGGTATTTTAAACCTTGCCACAACACTTAAGGGTTGATTTACTAAAACTGGAGCGTGCCAAACCTGGTGCATTTGTGCATGGTAGCCAATCAGCTTCTAACTTCAGCTTGTTCAATTAAGCTTTGACAAAGCACTTGTAAGCTGACCGGTTTCTATGCAGAGCTGCAGAAGATGTTTCACTCTCCAGTTTTGGTAAATCATCCCCTTGTAAAAATACATAAAAAAAAGAAAAATATTTTAGTGTGCTTGTAGCCTGGTTGCATTACGGTAATAAGTATGGAGGCCTCAATTAGGCTTTAAAAATAATAACATCAGGTAAATAGAGCTGAAAATGTTAGAGAAAATTAAATTTCTTTATTGTCCATTGAGATGGATTTCTAACCTTAGCTCCTCTACAATGGATTTTGCTCTTTACAAGAACAAGTATCCTGATTCTCAGATTGATATATTTGATACTTGGTTAGGCAGGTTATAGTATGACTCTCACTTCCCTTTTATATAGCTGAAATTCATCCCATCACCCTAGTCTTCCATTGAATTCAGGATTACTGTCAGGGCTGGGCTCAGCCCTTTCTTCTCTGAGCTGGCCGCTCAGCAGTCAGCTAATTGCCAGCTCCCATCTCTCTCCACAGTTAATCAGCTGTTATTGATCCTGCTTGACAGTCCTGCCTACTTAAGCCGTCCAGTCCAGAGGAGCTCTGCCTTCGTGTTGGACACATCACAAGAAACTATCTCCTGTGTTCCTGTTTAAAGGCTGGCTTTGCTGACATCCTTTCAGGCTACAGATCCTGCTTGCTGTTCCACTACTTTGATCCCTGACTCCTGGCTTGGCTGACGATCCGTTCCGGTTACTGAACTTTGGCTATGTTTGTTCTTTTTACTTTTATTATTAAAAAAGTGTGATTTAACTGTACTTCTGTCACGGTCTGATTACATGGTTTCTGACAATTACTAATTCTTTTTCCTTGTAAGGTTTGCTGGTCAGAGGGCTCTAATTATCATTACTTATCTCTTATAGAGATTACTTAATTCCCTACCACCAAGGATTGAGGGTATATCATTTAAACCTGCCATCTGTTAATTGGTTGGTCTTTTTTATAGACATACCTAATCTGTCCATACTTCCCTTCCCTGACATCCAGAGCTATGTATGCCAGGCTTAGGCCTTCATTTTGTGTTGACCATCATTGTTACAAATGTTACTCCCAGTCTTCAGCTGTCCTGTCACTAGCGAGCAAGATTCTGCAATGTTTGAGGGAGCGTTCCCACAGAGGAGAGAATGTGGACTGTAAATTGAGATCGACTAGGAAACAGACAGAAAGGGAACACTGTGGACATTATGAGATAATGTAAGCCAGAAGGCACAGGAACTCTCGGAAGTTGTGGAGACGGGTGACGAGGTGCCTTCTAACACCTGACAGATTCAGCTGTGCAGCAGAGAAGGACAAACACCCCTGGGCGGAGGACAGCTTCCTGGACTCGCCATCGCAGGATTTTCTACATACGCCTTTTACCTCTGCAGGGGTTAGGCAGTCCGGTGAGTGTAAGCACGAGTGGGGGTGCAGTTAAGGGAGGGGGGCAACATCAGTCAATACTGAAACCACGTTCTTTTCACCAAAAGGATACACTTTAGGACCTTGATTTTGGACACTTACTGTTTTTTCATATACATTTTTCTTCACCCTTCACATATTGCTTTGTTGGACTTTTTATGTACACATGCTGGGGATTTTTTACTGTCATAACTTTTTACTGTCATAACTGTTTGTTCCTTATTGCCAATACTGTTTTATTGCTATAAGTGTTTATTTTGGAGTTTTTGTTTTTACTTTTGGGCACATTCCTATACATATATAGGCAGTTGCTTTATATTGAGACATTGGCACATATATATTTATTTTAGGAGCACGTTGCACTTTATTATCACTTGCTGGAAGAGTTGTTTGCACTCTAATAGCTTCCACAACACATTGGTCACGCACATATTAATTGTTTTATATTTATTTTTTATTTTCTACATGTATGTCTCCTTTTTTCTTGCACTTGTAGGAATTATCATTTAATGCACATATAGCCGGACAGCGCCAATTCCCCTATTTATAGCAATTTTTGTACAAAGCAAATGCTACCAGTTCTGGAAAATATTCCAAAAGAGGAAGTATCGTGGTGGCTAGCTACAGAAGATGTATCATCTCTTCATACGGTTATATTACACCATCAAGCCTGCGAAGCTGTCAAGTGGGGACTCAAAAAATACTCAACATTGCCATGCGTCCAGAGAAAATACCTTGCGAAATGCCTTGACTTCTGCCTAAAGAACAGCTACTTTTGGTATAACCGGAATTGTTACTTTCAAAAAACGGGTGTTGCAATGGGGGCCAAATTTGCTCCAAGTGTAGCAGGCCTCTTAATGGCACAATGGGAAGAAGAGAGAATATTCTCCAATCCGCCTGAGGGCCTGTTCACCTATAGAAGATACATTGATGATATTTGTATCTTGTGGAAAGGTAACCAAGAACAGCTATCTAATTTCCTTGAAGATCTTAACAAAAACAATAGGAATATCAAGCTTACTTCGGAAATTAGTGACAAAAGATCACAGTTTTAGATCTAGAAATCTTTCAAGAAGACAAAGCACTCTTTTCTAGAACCCACTTTAAGAATGTGGCTAGAAATAGCTATTTACCTCTCGAGAGCTGTCATCACAAGAGCTGGTTGTATAACATACCAAAAGGACAACTTATGCGCCTAAGACGAAACTGTACCCATAAAGATACATTTATGATCCAAGCAGAAAATATGGGTTGAAGATTCATAGAGAAGAGCTATGATAATAAAGTCATTAGTAAGAAAATTGCAGAAGTGGCAGATATGGACTGCAATGGCCTAATGAGAGACAAACCGAAACACAAAACCACAAAAGACATGATACCTATCATTTTTGACTATAGCACTCAGCATAAGCAAATTGAAAAAATCATTAAACGCCATTGGAGCATTTTATTGGCTGACAAACATCTGCAGGATATTCTCCCTAGTCTTCCAAAATTTGTTTACAGAAGAGCCCCCACTATTCGTGACAAGATTGTGAAAAACATCCCTGATTCACATGATCTTTTTTACTGGGAAAGGTTTTTTCCCCAGCAAACGATGCTGTGCGTGTGTCAAAACAAAACGCCCAAATGAAAAGAAAAAGGATTTTACATCTACCAGCACAGGGAATATAGGTCAGACAAAAAGACCTCTGAAAATTTGTATAAGGGAACATGTACAAAATATAATCAAAGGCTTTGACAAACACAGTGTATCGAAACATTTTGCCACTGACCACAACAAACACCCCACACAATTGAAATTCTGGGGAATAAAATCCTATGTGAAACATTGGCGGGGGGGGGGGGCATAAAGTTAGAATACTCAGCCAACTAGAATCTAAGTGGATATTCACGTTGGACACTTTTGCACCCCGGAGTCTTAATATAGAATTTGATCTTAACTGTTTTATTAATGATTTTTAATAACTTCTAGCACTTTCAGTGTGCATGATTTCTTATTCCTACTCTCTCACCACATTACTGTTCCTCTCTCCTCCCTATTTATGTGATTTAGAGCATATGCAATTCACTCGCCAATGCCATTTCCAGTGTATTTTTATTCGTTATATCTCCTTTTATCCATATTGTCCTACTGGAATTCTGACTGATGAAGTCATGTGACAGTGACAAACACGTGCGGGAACACGAGGCACTGGAAGTGACGTGGGCGAGCTTGCAGCTTGTTTGTTATATGCCTGTTTGATACTTCTTATTGTGCGTACCTTGATTTTACTTATACTGTTTTGTCAATAAACATTTGGAAATACTACACTATCGTGCATCCCTCTTTACATCCCCCCATGCCCCATTGCAAGGTTCATTGGATGCGGACACACCAGGGACAATAGGGGGACTCTGATTTCAGACTAGAGATACACACCAGTGGAGCTGGATACGCCATCCTGGGAGGCTGCCAAGAAACACATTGAGATATACCCACATGCTGTTACCTTACAGCGGTAAGGTAAGGGTACATCTATACATTACTCTGCACAGGAACCAGGAAGTCAGCTATCATCAGCACTTTATGCCAGAGGATTGTCACCAGCACTTTGTCATTTTATGCTGACACTGTTAATATACAGCCACTTACCTACCTTGCACCTTATATGGACACTACTTATCTTTTTTGCTTTCACCGATAAAAACATTTGCAGCATATACCTATATGGAGGAAACTTTTTTGCATGCTTTTATATGTCGTTTAGGATTTTACCTATTCCCTCAGGATTTATTGCAATTGTAGTGCACCTTCTTTTGAGCACTGTTTTTTCACTTCATTTGCACACCATATGGATATATTTCCTATCACTGTTCTATGAAGAATCATTTGAGTGTTTGATATACTTTTATTGTCTTGTTGATACACTTTTAATTGTTTTATCCGAAGAAATCGCAGGGCATGCGACACGTTTTTATACTGCCTAGGATTGGATATATATTGACCTTTGAACATTGTCTCCTTCAACCATATCTTTCATTGAGCACTTTTGCACTTTATTACGCACAGTATTTAGGTTCATAGCGCAGCACTACCTTCACTTTATATATCTTGTGTCCCTTATTGGATAATAAAGAAAATTAGATTCCCTCATGTGAAATTATGTCCTATGTGTTGTTTGTTCACCAAGTGGAGGGGTGACAACTTTGTTTGCCTGTGCCCAGACCTCTTGTAGGAGCCAGAATATTCCATGAATACTAGAATTACTATTTCCCTGTGCCCTTCAATGCACTTTATTAAAATGATTTGACCTGTAAGTACAAAAATCGTTTCTTCTATTTTAGACACAATGCAGCTTAGATTGTGAACAAAGCATAGCTTACATAGCATACCACCCTTCTTAGTAAATTTGGCAAATATATGCTGTAGTTTGCCACCCATGTTCACACACATAAGAAATACTGCAAGTACACAATTTGCTTGTCCACACATGACCAATGCATATCATATATCCATCTATCATTTTTAACAACTCAAGAATAAATATTATTTAAGTGCCAGTGAAAGCTTTGAGAAACAAATTAGAAAAAAATGCCAATTATACCTAAAAGAAAACAAAATTCTTTGAAATAATGGATTGTACATTTAACAAAGTTTGATTTTTTTTTACAGAAAGTCTTTATATATTGGCTAAGATATCTGCAAAATAGATTAGCCAGGATAAGTTTTAATTTATCAAAATATAGTAACAATGATGAAGAAGCTGCCCAGAGCAGATTTCATAAATAGACAAAACTTCACAAACCTTATTTAATGTAAAAAACTTTGACCTTTACAAGCAGACTCTGTATTTTTTGTTCACACTGAAAACTATGGGGTGGTATGATGCATAAGCAAGCCTTTGTGACACAATGTTTAATATCTTGACAGCTGTGCTGGCTGTATAGTCAAAATAGCTCTGAATCAGCAAATGCTGACAACGGTCTTATAAAGTTTGCAACTTTCAGTATACAGATCTCCCGTGCTTCATTATTTTGTGCATTTGCTACATTTGTGCATCGGCAATGTATTTCCTATAAAAAGAAAATAGACTATATGTGACCTGCTTCAGAATAGCATTTTTAGCCTATTTTAAAAAGGGTAGTCACATAAGGGAGAAAACAATTTAAACGTTTGTTGGAACATTTGCCACGCAACGCTCAACCCATGTATGTAGCACATTTGCCTGCAGATTCAATAAATAAAAAAAAAGACATTCACTGACTTTTAGCAATCTCTGTTTTTTCAGTGGAAAACAGTGGTTTCTGTAAAATTCACTCTATAATAAGTCTAAATATATTTCAGCTATAATAAATATAAATAGATTTCATGGATTCGCTTTACTGGTATTGGGATCACTATTGCTCAACCCTGCTTGCTTTTGGTTTAGGGACCCCTAGTGCAGGATGAAGTAAGTATGCAGCAGAGTTGGGGATTGGGGAATTAAAAGGCTAAGTTCACCTTTAAGAAACAATAAATAAATGCACATAGTTTTGCAGGACAAATAAAATGTAGATTTATTTTATTTTTTACAGGAACCTGCAAAGCATTGCACCGGTGATCAGTGAATCATGAGTCCAATGCCAGGCTCTTGTAGACTCCTCCTCCCTGCGTGTACCTCCTGTATGGGCTTTCAGTTGGTAACTGGAGGATGTGTTTAATGGAACCTTGAGTGTGCTCATTACTGCACTTGTGTTCAATTAAGAGTTTAAAAATTTCAAACTGTTATATTTGTTTTCTTCACTATATTTATACATTTTTTATTTTACAAATCAACATTTATTACTAACAAAATATTCAATGAACACAATGGGTTGGCTAGACATACAAGACAGCAGTGATGTTTGCTTTGACCCCAGTTTTTCTGTTAGAAAGTTTGAACTGAGCTGTCTGAAACTGAACGATGAGTCACTGGGATGAGATATTCCTTTTAAATTAACTTTATTAGCACTACAATAACACAACAGGTCACATCTGCAGTCTGTATATTGGCAAGAAATATGACAATAAAGGCACATTTGTGTAGGAGATCTAAAAGGGAGTAAACAAAGTTGACAAACAAAATGATCCCAGTGTTGTCAACCAAAGCATAATGACTTTTTGTTCAAGGGAACCAAAGTGAAACTTGTTATAAGGGCCCTTGGGATCACATATTACTGATGACTCATTGAACTGGCTTCTTTAATGTAAAAAGCAAACTTAGTGCCATTAAATAATAAATGTATGCTATATGTTGTATATTTTCGATAATAATAACAAAATGTAGCACACTCTACCTGAAGGTAGGTGCTAGACTAGTATTTTTCTATAGCTCAGGGTCCACGTACAGGTAAATTTAGCCAGGCCTGTGCTTTAGGCTGGGCCTGGTTGTTTTGATTTGGTACTGGGAGTGTTTGGTGTAGTGGGAGGTGTGGCCAGCTGTGCTCTGACTCAGAATTGCCTCCCCTGCTTTCAGAGGGATTGTTCTGGAAGAGAAGATGGACCTGAGGTTTGAGTGGCAGGCATCTCATGTGAGGAGCTCTGACCAATTACCCTTTGGAATTGGCAGGGGGCAGGCCTCCCATATAAGCTGAGGTCACATGCTGCCAGGGGGAGGTTCTGGAAAGCAGGAAAAGACAGAATGGAGTACTGAGTTGCTGTTCCGGGTGTCCCCACGTGGAGATGCGCCGAGCGCGGAGGAGGGATGGAGGAACTGCCAGGAGGGAGTCCTAGATAAAGATCTTCATCTCTAAGAAGCTTCGAGCTGCTGTGACCGGGGAACACAGGACTTGCATGCTGGAGAAGATCAGTACGGAGGAAGTAGCAGTCACGTGGAGGAGAGTAGATCAGTGTTCTTTGACCGGGGACACAGAACTATCCTTTTGGAGAAAGGTCAGTGTGAGAAAAACAAAAGAGAAGAAGCTATCGAGAGTAGTGCAGAATGCTATAGCCGGGGAACACAGCATGGATAGTTATGGACTGGCTGGGAACAGTAGTCCACCCATTGCCATTTGTCAGGCCGTCGTGGGGAGGTATCGTGTATCTCTGGTCTGGTTAAGTACAATGGTAATACCTTCCAAAAGACTGTATGGCTGTCTGATTCATTGGGCCATCAGGGAGAGGCTATGTAGTCTTCTGGCTCCTTGATTTGCAGAGGCAATACCAGTACGGTCTGCAAGATGGAATTATTCAGTGTTTTTTTCTTGTCACAATGGAAGTGAAGAAATAGTATGTCAGTAGTTTTGTAGTGAAGGATTTGTACAAGAAAAGAAGGAGTAACAGTCTGCAAAGAAGTTATTCAAAGGAAGGAGACTGGAGATGGGAAGTGTGCATCCAGTTTTGCAAGGCCACTGAATAACGTCTGATAATGTGCTAAATACTATGGTCATCTCATATCGTCCTTTTTCCCATCCAAGTTGTATCCTGCAATAAATGTAACAAAACTGTGCAAATGACTGTTCATTATCTTAACTGAAGGATGGGGGTCTGGCAGCAGGGTGATTGGTGGATTGCTAGTAACCAAGTGGTGAAAATGCTGCTACATTTGGAGGTCCCACCGAGATCTGCCTTCACAGTTAACCTGCTGGCCATCTCCCCTAGCAACCGTCAACAGCCGGGGGAGACTTTGCCTGTTTTGCCAAGTTTGGGATACACAGAGGAAAAGAATTGTGTGTTTGCCTTCAAAAGTGACTTGGTTACAGGTCTTTGCCCATAGCAATCAAACTAAGCTTGTTGCCAAGTGTTGTTGCCCATAGCAACCATCCAGGATCAGTACAGCCTGCTCGCCTCCTACACCCAGTTGGACCAATGGACACTCACAACAGTAACAAATCCTGCAACTCAGTGACTGTAATCATGTGCTGTCGTCCGTGGCAACCACGGCGGGCGATCGCGCCCAATGGATTGCAAATATGTCTGATGCTTTGCACGGCGCGGGCATCAACCACTGTTTGCAAACAGCTTCATTGTCCTGCTAAACACAGTTGAGAGTGGGGAGTGAGATTGTGGATGTCTACTGTTGCCCTTAGTAACATGGACACAAGGTGGTGACGTTGATGGGGTTCTGCACGTGTCAGTCCCTTACGGTAGGACATCGCAATGGAGACACTCTCCTGTGTCAATGGTGACTGCTGCCAAGTTAGCCTGCAATTCAACAGTGTCTGCCGCCAGGTGTCGCTCTAGTGCACTCTGAAAATGTATGATTACAGTTCCTCGCACGCTGAACCAACAAGTGGGGGGTGGAGCCACACCCCAGAGGAGAAGTTAACAAGTGTTCATCATGCTACGCGCTAGACACGAGGCAGAGGAAGATGGCGGAAGGTGGTCAGAGCACACCCGCCATGCAGTGGTTGCCTGATATGCAGGAATGGGTGCTAATTGATACTGGCATTTGACTGGAGCTGACTAGAGGACTTGCCCTAGGGGTGATCGCAGGTGTGGAGTGGCTCTGTATGCTTTGTCCGGGATGTCACAGACCGACGGCTGGAGTCACCGCCTGGGCCTGTTGTGGACACTGCGGAGACCCACTGACTCGTCTGGAGACCGGTACAGCAAGAGGTCCGGTATTATTCCACCAGTTTGATTACCAGACTTTGTTTGCCGCAGATCCAGGTGAACCAGAAGGCTGGAGAGGGCCATGTGTCACTGACCCCTGCGGTGAAGGAGCTCTCATCTGGCTCATCCATTTTGAAGTTCTGGGAGGTCAAGGCCAAAGAGGATGTCAACGAGACCCATGGCCAGGCCAGGGGCCCGGAGGTTGCTGGTATCAGTGAGCTGCCTCCGGAAGAAATCCCTGAGGAGCCGGCTATAGGTAAGCCCCTTGCAGGACTCGTTCGGAAGGAGCCTAGGCTGTAGGAGGGAGATCCCTCGGGTGAGCCGAAAGAGGGAAGCGAGGGCCGGGTCGTGGACTGGGGTTCCCCTCAAATGTTGGAGAAGTATGGGTCGGTGGAGAGCCTCTTTGAATGGTCCTCCCCAGAGGAGGCCCTGTCTAGCAGTGATGAGGAGCCATGAATGCTAGAAAACTCCCCGTCTACTGGAGATTCAGGAAAAGGCCCGGGGGAACTACTGTGCCCAGCACAACCCCCAGCACCACTTCATAGACTTTCTACCAGAGCACCCACGTACCGACAATTAGTCAGGAGGGCTTCGGACACCTGTTTTTTGCTCGGAAGGGGAGGACCAATGATTTGCCCAGACTTTCCTGGTTCCAGAGGGGGGTACAGTGGAGGGTCACTCGAGAGTGGGGCCTGGACTACCCCTATGTTCCAGATCATGTTATGGAAGTTGTTGAAAATTCCTGGGAGCAGTGGGAGAATGACATGATCTGGGACTATCTACATGTCCCAAAACCAAACCAGGTGCCAGAGAGTGAAGTCTGGGTCCGCTTTAAGGGCATTCATCGAGAATGGAAGCTCGGGCGGGCTATCTATAAGGACAGAGTGCTGGTTGTGAAAGTAGGACAGAACACCCGCAGCTACTCCATCTTGGTCAGAGGCGAGGGGGACAGTCGGAATAGGTTGCTGGACCCGAGGTACTACCTGTAAGTTGGGACTGCTGTTTGTGTAGCCACAGGTGGGATACTGTACCCTTTTGGACTGCTGGATTGCAGCCGGGTTTGGGTGGGTTTCCCCAATGATTGTCTTTAAGCAGGATGTCTGCCACTCAGGGTGCCTGACAAGGACAATGCTGTGGATACTAGAGTGTGCTGTCTCTGCTCAACCCTTTGCCATTTGCTTAAAAGTAGGACTTCTTTGCTTTTGAGCCTCTACTTTTTCAGAAAGGACTCCTTGTTTAGGAGCCAAATAAAAGGTTTATTTGACTACAGGCGCATGTGTCTGACCTTTGGCGTGTCTGTTTGAGGTCTCTTTGGCTGCACTCTGCAGGAGGTCTCTCAGACTCCTTTTGAGGGAGTGACAGCTCTAGCAGGGAACCACATGCCACTTCGTTGTGTTTGTTCTGTCACCAGACAGGGGATTATAACCACCCCTGTTTGGTGATGTGTTGATTTCAGTTAAGTTTTATTATTATTATTATTATACAGGATTTATATAGTGCCGACAGTTTACGCAGCGCTTTACAACATTAGGGCAGACAGTACAATCGGGGCCATCTTAAGAGCATTATAGGCCCCCAGGCAATACAGTGCACTGGGGCCCTGTCTACACAATCACGCACGAGAATAAAAATTCAAATGATCAAAAAGGCTATATTTATTGGTACTTCCAACAAAATCAGTGTTTAAACATTAACACAACGTTTGGACAATAAAACACGAGTTTGATGGGCACAGTGGCAGCGTTTGATGGGCACAGTGGCAGCTTTTGATGGGCACAGTGGAAGCTTTGATGGGCACAGTGGCTGTGTTTGATGAGCATAGTGGCAGCTTTGATGGGCACAGTGGCAGCTTTGATGGGCACAGTGGCTGCGTTTGATGGGTACAGTGGCAGCTTTTGAGGGGCACAGACAGTGGCTGTGTGTGATGCACAACTTGAACGTACTTAAGTAGACAGTGTTAGACTTACTTGAGGCCGCCGGCCTGGTGCAGTACAGTGTGTCACTCACAGCAGCAAGGAAGCTGCAGCTATCAAGGGCCATCTTTCTGCTCCACTCCCTCTCCACGCTGTCTGAAGAACATGGCAGAGGTGGGCGGAGCTTGTTCACTAGCAGCTGGGGCAGCTGGGGCAGGTGCGGCGCGCTATGAATGCTGGGGCAGCCGTGGCCTCTGACTGACATCACTGGTTGCTAGCTAGACGCCAGGCGGCAAGCGATTCTAGCAAGTGAGCAACCAGTGCAGTCAGTCAACTTAAGCAGCAGATTGCAGCACTGAGGATTGGCCCTGGATGGGGCCCTCGGGCAACTGCCCAGCGTGCCCAGTGGAAAAAACTGCCCTGAGTACAATTACAATACAATTCAATGCAGGAGGAATCAGAGAGCCCTGCTCGTTAGAGCTTAAAATCTAGGAGGGAGGGTTAAGTTATACAAAAGGGTAATAGCTGTGTGGGATGAGCTAATGGAGAAAATAGTGCAGTTGTTAGATGGAGGCAGGATAGGCTTCTCTGAAGAGGAAAATTTTCAGGGATCGCCTAAAAGTGGATAAATTTGGAGACAGTCTGGCAGAATGGGGTAGGAAATTCCAGAGGATGGGCGAGGCTCGGGAGAAGTCCTGGAGACGGATATGGGAGGAGGTAATGAGGGAGCTAGAGAGCAGGAGGTCTTGGGAGGAACTGAGAGGGCGATTAGGTTGGTATTTTGAGACTAGGCTAGTGATGTAGCTGGGGGCAGAGTTGTGGATGGCTTTGTAACTTATTGTTAGTATTTTGAATTTAATTCGTTGGGCAAATGGCAGCCAATGGAGGGATTGGCAGAGAGGGGTAGCAGACACTGTGCGGTTTGTAAGGTGGATGAGTCTGGCAGCAGGATTCATGATGGACTGAAGGGGGGATAGTGTATTTAAAGGTAAGCCAATGAGGAGGGAGTTGGAGTAGTCGAGGCGAGAGATAACCAGGGAGTGAATCAGGAGCTTTGTGGTTTCATTGGTTAGAAAGGGGCGTACTTTAGAGATGTTGCGGAGGTTGAGGCGGCAAGCTTTGGAAAGTGATTGGATGTGGGGCCGAAAGGAGAGTTCAGAATCCACAATAACACTTAGCACCCTGACATGTGGGGATGGGTGGATGGTTGTGCCATTGCTCTTGACAGACAAGTCAGGGGAAGAGGCACGTGGGGGAGGAAATATTATAAGCTTGGTTTTGGACAAGTTGAGTTTGAGGAAGTGGTGTGTAATCCATACAGATATGTTGGTTAGTAAGTTAGTGATGCGTGAGGTGACTGATGGAGTGAGTTGAGGGGTGGAGAGATAGATTTGTGTGTCGTCAGCGTAGAAATGATATTGAAAGCCGTGAGAGGCTATCAACTGACCCAGGAAGAGGTGCAGATTGAAAATAAAAGAGGTCCAAGAACAGAACCTTGGGGGACCCCGACGGAGAAGGGAAGAGGAGTGGAGGAAGTGGAATTGTAAGTGACACTGAAGGTGTATTGGGCTAGGTAGGATGAGAGCCACTGAAGAGCACAGTCACGGAGACCAAGGGAGTAAAGTTTTTTGAGGAGGAGGGGGTGGTCAACAGTGTCAAAGGCAGCTGAAAGGTCCAGAAGTAGGAGTACAGAATAGTGTCCGTTGGTTTTTGCAGTTAGTAGGTCATTTGTGAGTTTTAAAAGAGCAGTTTCTGTGGAGTGTTGAGGGCGAAATCCAGATTGAAGGGGATCAAGAAGGTTGTTCTTAATGAGGTGGTCACTCGGTTGTAAACCAGGCATTCAAGGAGTTTAGAGGAAAAGGGGAGCAAGGAGATAGGGTGTAGGTTGTTAAGATTGGTAGGGTCCAAGGTCGGCTTTTTAAGTATGGGGGTGACCAGTGCATGTTTTAGAGCATTGGGGGAAAATGCCAGAGGTGAGGGAGAGATTGAAGATGTGGGTTAGAGAGTGTAGGATGGAGTCAGAGGGCGACTGTAGCATTTGAGAGGGAATAGGGTCCAGGGGACAGGTGGTTAGGTGGGCGATAGAAAGGAGTTTAGCAACTTCATCTGTAGTAGCAGATTTGAAAAAGGGGAGTGTCAGTTGTACCTGTTGACATGGGGTCTTAACTGGGGGAGATACCTGTAGAGTGGAGATTTCATCACGGATTGTATCAATCTTTTTTTTTAAGTGATTAGTGATCTCCTGGGCAGTGAGTGAGTCAGTGGGTGGAGGCGGTGGAGGACGAAGTAGAGAGTTGAAGGTAGAGAAGAGTTTATGGGGACTGGATGAGAAGGTGTTAATAAGAGTTGTAAAATACGTTTGCTTGGCAGTGTGGAGGAAAGAATAATATTTTTGGAGGGCAGATTTGTATTGGTTGAAGTCTTTGAGACTTATGCCCTGTACACTTGGTCGGGCTTTCCAACAGAATATGTGCGATCAGAACTTGTTGTCGTAATTTCCGACACACAAAGTTTGAGAGCAGGCTATAAAATTTCGGTTATGTAAACGGGTGACCCCACTCTCCCCTCTGATAACACAGGGAAAGCCACAGGGAAATCCCCGTGAAGTCCCCGTGCGTCAGAGGAGGGCGTGGTCACCGAGTGTCCCCGCCCTCCATTATATAAGGAGTGTCAGAAGAACCGAAGCGTCACACAGCGGAAGACTCCCACTGAGGCGGATTGTGCCGACGGAGCAGAGAAGAAGCCGGAGGAAGGTGCGGGACGAGAAGAGCGGAGGAAGAAGATGGAGAAGAAGAAGATGGAGGAAGAAGAAGAACACTGAAGGAAGACCAGAAGAAAGAAGATGGAAGAAGAAGAAATTAATAAAGGACTTGTCAAAAACCGTCTCTTGTGTTTTTTTAACCTTTTTGACACTTTTTTTGTGAAATGGTAGGGGTACATTTGTACCCCATTACCAATTCACACGGGGGGTGGGATCTGGGGGTCCCCTTGTTAAAGGGGGCTTCCAGATTCCGATAAGCCCCCTGCCCACAGACCCCCACAACCACTGGGCAAGGGTTGTGGGGATGAGGCCCTTCTCCCCATCAACATGGGGACAAGGTGCTTTGGGCGGGCTACCCCAAAGCACCCTCCCAATGTTGAGGGCATGTGGCCTTTTATGGTTCAGGAGGGGGGGGCACTCTCTCATCCCCCCCTCTTTTCCTGCAGCCTGCCAGGTTGCGTGCTCAGATAAGGGTCTGGTATGGATTTTTGGGTGGTCCCCACGCCACTTTTAAAAAAAAAATTTGGCGCGGGTTCCCCTTAAAATCCATACCAGGCCTGAAGGGCCTGGTATGGATTTTGAGGGGGGCCCCCACGCCATTTTTTTCTTAAATTTTGGCATGAGGTTCCCCTTAATATCCCTACCAGACCTGAAGGACCTGGTATGGAATTTAGGGGGACCCCCACGCATTTTTTTGTTTAAATTTTGGTTTGGGGTTCTCCTGTGGGGAAATTCTTTGCCATTTTTATCAATGAACTTTTATGTGTATTGCCGGACCGACAATTCATTATAGCCGGCACTAGCGATAGTAGTTTTACGTGACTTTTTTCCTTTAGAAATGTCATTTTGCTGTCAGACTGTTCTAAACACGGGAAACATGCGCCCCTTTACAGGCATACTATAGACACCCCCCAGGTACAAAATTTAAAGGAAAATTACACTTTTATTGTTTCACTTTAAGCATTATTAAAATCACTGCTCCCGAAAAAAACGTCTGTTTTTAAAACTTTTTTTTGCATTGATACATGTCCCCTGGGGCAGGACCCAGGTCCCCAAACACTTTTTATGACAATACCATGCATATAAGCCTTTAAAATGAGTACTTTTGACTTTTCCCATAGACTTTTAAAGGGTGTTCCGCGGCTTTCGAATTTGCCGCGAACACCCCAAATTGTTCGCTGTTCGGCGAAGGGGCGAACAGCCAATGTTCGAGTCGAACTCATGTTCGACCCGAACATAAAGCCCATCCCTACTCTTAAGGGAGCAGTGCTCTCGTTCCGCTTGCATGTCACATTAGTTGCAGGGATGTGCAGTTGTAAAGCAGAATGTATACAATGTGCAAATGTATATGTGTCATTTTGTACTTTTGTACAATGTTACCCCTTCCAAGTTTGTTTCCTTATTCCCCATCCAACTAAATTGATATGAGATGCCTTTCCTCCTTAGTTAAGGAGGTATTTTGCAAATTAATTTTCCTACAACTGAGGACAGTTGTGATTTTAGTGGGGGGTGAATGTAGCACCCTCTACCTGAAGGTAGATGCTAGACTAGTATTTTTCTATAGCTCAGGGTCCAAGTACAGGGATATTTGGTGTAGTGGGAGGCGTGGCCACCTGTGCTCTGACTCAGAAGTGCCTCAGGTTGGACCTGAGGTTTGAGTGGCAGCATAGTTGGCAACATTGCAAAAAAAATATGTGGGGCACTTTTTTGGCTGTAGGTGGAGCTGTACAATAATTAGGGGGCGGGGCATTCGTTTGTAGGCGTGGCTTAGCAAAAAAAGCCACTGCGAAAATGGTCATGGCTTGCGTGAAAAGTGGGCGTGGCTTACATGGGCGTGGCTCAAGAGGGTGTGGTTAGAGTCTGAGATGAATGAGGGATGGAGAGGGAAAGGGGGAGAAGGAAAGGGGGAGAGGGGAATGACGGGACAGCAGCCCCAGATCCTACACAATAGAAATATGTGTATTCTAGAAAGTTTAACAATCAGCAGATAAAGATACTCCAAACGCCTGGTGTTAACGCTTCAATCATCCCGGAACCATGGTTGTTATGGTGTCAGGATGATTGAAGCGCTTTATTTCTATTATTACATTGTAATATAAAATTAAATCATTCAACTCACCATAATGCCGAATCAGTGGGATCCCTGAGCGTGTCACTAGCCACGTCGCCTGCCACCAGCAGAGTCTGTCCTTGCATCAGGTGCCCCCGGCAGAGTCTGTCCTTGCATCAGGTGCCACCAGCAGAGTCTGTCCTTGCATCAGGTGCCCCCGGAAGAGTCTGTCCTTGCATCAGGTGCCCCCGGCAGAGTCTGTCCTTGCATCAGGTGCCCCCGGCAGAGTCTGTCCTTGCATCAGGTGCCCCCGGCAGAGTCTGTATAGACCCCCTCCATCAGTGCAGACCCCCTCAGTGCAGACCCCCTCCATCAGTGCAGATCCCCTCCATCAGTGCAGACCCCCTCCATCAGTGCAGATCCCCTCCATCAGTGCAGACCCCCCTCTATTAGTGCAGACCCCCCTCTATTAGTGCAGCCCCCCTCTATTAGTGCAGACCCCCCTCTATTAGTGCAGACCCCCCTCTATTAGTGCAGCCCCCCCTCAGTGCAGCCCCCCTCTATTAGTGCAGACCCCCCCTCAGTGCAGCCCCCCTCTATTAGTGCAGACCCCCCTCAGTGCAGTCCCCTCTATTAGTGCAGACCCCCCTCAATGCAGCCCCCCTCAGTGCAGCCCCCCCGCTCAGTGCAGGAGCGGCTGGTGTTCTGCCGAGAAAGTTCCCCTGGGCAAGTAAGGACCCCCTGTACTGTGCAGGTGCAGTGCTTGCGCAGTACGGGGCTGGGAAACTTTCGGCAAGACACGGCGATGGCGGCGCCATTGTCTTCTGCTTCAGTGGAGAGGGGAGGGGCCGTGCAGCTAAAGAAGCCGCTTCATTGGCTGCACGGATTGAGCCCCCTTCCTCTCTCCACTTACTCAACACTGTCACTCGGGGGAAGATCGAGCGGCAGCGCCGGCCGCCATTTTGCTGGAGCCAGCTGCTCCAAAAAAAAAAAAAAAACATTCCCGACTTTCCTTATGGAAAATCCCGATTCGGCACAGTCTCCAATCGGGACGAGGGTCTCAAAATCGGGATTGTCCCGGGAAAATCGGGAGTTTTGGCAACTATGCGGCAGCCCATGTGAGGAGCTGTGACCAATTACCCTTTGGAATTGGCAAGGGACAGGCCTCCCATATAAGCTGAGGTCACATGCTGCCAGGGAGGAGTTCTGGAAAGCAGGAAAAGACAGAATGGAGTATTGAGTTGCTGTTCCAGGCCTCCCCACGTGGGGATGCGCCGAGCGCAGAGGAGGGATGGAGGAACCGCCGGGAGGGAGTCCTAAATAAAGATCTTCATTTCTAAGAAGTATCGAGCTGCTGTGACTGGGGAACACAGGACTTGCATGCTGGAGAAGATCAGTACAGAGTAAGTAGCAGTCAAGCGGAGGAGAGTAGATCAGCGTTCTGTGACCCGGGGACACAGAACTATCCTTTTGGAGAAAGGTCAGTGTGAGAGAAACAAAAGAGAAGAAGCTATCAAGAGTAGTGCAGAATGCTATGGCCGGGGAATGCAGCATGGATAGTTATGGACTGGCTGGGAACAGTAGTCCGCCCGTTACCATGTGTCAGGCCATCGTGGGGAGGTATCGTGTATCTCTGGTCTGGTTAAGCACAATGGTAATACCTTCCAAAAGACTGTGTGGCTGTCTGATACATTGGGCCATCGGGGAGAGGCTGTGTAGGCTTCTGGCTCCTTGATTTGCAGAGGCAATACCATTACGGTCTGCAAGGTGGAATTATTCAGAGTGATTCTTTCTTGTCACGATGGAAGTGAAGAAATAGTATGTCAGTAGTTTTGCAGTGAAGGATTTGTACAAAAAAAGAAGGAGTAACAGTATGCAAAGAAGTTATTCAAGGGAAGGAGACTGGGGGTGCAAGGTGTGCATCCAATTTTGCAAGGCCAAGGCCACTGAATAACATCTGATAATGTGCTAAATACTATGGGCATCTCATATCGTCCTTTTTCCCATTCAAGTTGTATCCTGCAATAAACGTAACAAAACTGTGCAAATGACTGTTCATTGTCTTAACTGATGGATGGAGGTCTGGCAGCAGAGTGATTGGTGGATTGCTAGAAACCAAGTGGTGAACATACCGCTACAAATAATTATAATAATAATAATGATTTAAAGGAATATTCCCATTAAGGGCTTATTTTAAAGTTTAGGTTAAGCATTGGGGGGGGGTGGGTAGGAGTTAAGGGCCCACTTGAGGGGTTAAATGATGGCTTTATGTGATAAATTGTAAGCTATTGTAATTGTACCATCCCCATTATATTGCAAAATGATGTGCAAACTGTTGGCACTATATAAATCCTGTATAATCATAGGTAAAGTAGTGTATACCCAAGTTGAATGACATTAATTTGCTAAAGCACTGTGTACCATAAACAATGTTATTAAAAAAATTTAATACTTGTTTTCACCATTTTTTTCATCCTTTATTGCATCTTATTGCTGTTGATCTCCTGCAGGCACTTTCTGCCAATGTGCATACACTGCAGTAATGGCTGTATGGTATAGTTCAGGGTAAGTTTCCTGATGGTGACAACAGAGAACCATGCCTGTGAAATGTCTGTTGAAATGTCCAATTGTGAGGGGGGCAGGAGGCGGAGCCTAGCGGAGCAGACATGCATTGTTAGAGCTCCACACCGCTGAGGAGAGAAGAGAAGGACAAAGCGGAGCCTGCAGGCTCAAAAGGTATCCATTTGAACCTTTTTGCCCCAGGGAACAAACTGTGAAAGTTTGGGAAGGAAATATGGTACTGGGAGGAAACCGTGGCAGAAATAAAAATCACCTCACAAAGAGCTCACAGGCACTCACTGCAGCTGAAGCAGCTCCAGTCACCTCACAAGATACAGCATCAGGGCGCTCTCACAGACAGAAAATGTCACAGCAAGACTCTCCATTTGAGTCAGATACAGAACAAATCCTCTCACAAACTTCTCCACAAGCCTCCTCGGTATCCCAGTAATATTATTACAATTTGAAAAGATGCTTCATAAGGCTTTAAAACAAACCTCAGACCAAATAACAAAAAGCCTAACCAAAGAAATAAGAGAGCTGGGAAACCGCACCGCAGCCTTAGAAATAAAAATGGATGAAATTGAAATTACAACCCAAGAAAATATAACAGAATTGGAACAATTAAAAAAAGAGAATTTAATACTTCAAACTAAGCTCGAAGATTACGAAAATAGAGCCAGACGTTCAAACTTGCGCATAAGGGGAATACCTGAAACTGTGACAGACCTGCAATCTACTATTACTGCTCTATTACAAGAACTAAAGCCAGATATCCCTATTGAACGTTTAGAACTGGACAGAGTACACAGAGCCCTCACAGCCAAAAAGAAAGATGGACCCCCACGTGATATAATCACAAAATTTCATTATTACAGAACGAAAGAACAAATACTAATTGCTGCAAGAGAATAAAAGGAACTAAATTTTCAAGGAAACAATTATCAAATTTTTGCTGACCTATCCCAACTTACTATTACTAAAAGACGATCCATGAAACCCCAACTAATGGAACTGCAACGCCACAACATTATGTATCAATGGGGCTTCCCCTTTTCAGTCAGATTTAACCACCAAGGTACAATTTACAGAAGCAGATCAGCAGATGAACTACAACAAACCCTCTTAAAATTAAATCTGACAGAACCCACAAGCAGCAACACTCCCACACGCAGAAGAATGGCATCATCTTCACCTTCAGGCAGCACCCAGAAAATTCCAGAACAAAATGGGAATCATCATTCTCACAAAAGAGGCCGTTATGCCACATCATCCATGGACCAAGAAGATTCAATGGACTGACATCCTAATTCCTGATATCTCTTCATTTATTATACTAAGAGATGGTTCTCTATAAAAAAACCTGTATTTATAACTGAATGTAACTGCATTCTGATAGTCACACACTGTGTGGGATCATGTTACATTCCAGTTATATTTCTTATTACTTCTGATTCATATAGCCTTAGAATATATAAGTGAAATAAGGAAATTCTTGTTCAGTTATATATTATCAGGTAATAACAATAGATTTATTACTTTTTAGGACAAATATGTTCAATAATCCAGAAGTAATGGAAGCTTTTTCTTTCTTTTCTTAAAACAAATATATTATTACCTAACTAGTTCCTAGAATTATGTTTTTGTTTATTCTAATCTGAAGCAATACAACCTCAATTTTATGAGTTAACATATCTAAACAGTTACATATGAATAAAATATGTAATTGTTTACTCTAAAAGGGTTAAAATCCCCAAATAATTCAAACTATCTTCATCAATACCAAAGTTATTAACAGTACCTTTCTAACTGAATTATTTAGCCTAGGGCAAGACTAACCATATACAACCACCCTGGAATAAATAATTTCAACAAAAACTATATTCTGCACTCCAATTAATGAAACATCATTTTGATGTCTTTTGACATAGCACTTCTCTCCTGTAAGCGGAAGATCCGTGTACCCCCATTAGCCCTCCTCATTCTCCCAACCATATTATGTGGGAGTGTGACGAAGGCACTTATTCCCCTGAGAGAGATATTTATTCTCTTTCACGGGTAAATTGTGATTACTTGCAAAAAATAATTTATACAATGTATCATCTAATCTCATATGTTTTTTGTTTACTCTTTACTCCAGAATTCACTGGTTTCTTTTCTATCTATTCATCTCTTCAGTCCACACAGGTTGATCTGCGCAGTCAGCTCTGCATAACAAAAAGTAAGTCAAAACTATTTGATCTATTGCCATGGCACCACTAAATATACTTTCCCTGAATGTTCAGGGAATAAATGTCCCTCAAAAAAGGACCAAAGCCTTCCATACTTTCCATAACAAGAAGGCTCACATAGTATGCCTCCAAGAAACACACTTCACCAAAGATTCTACTCCAAAATATATTTCTCCTTTTTATCAACAAATTTACACGGCTTCTGCCTGTACCAAGCAAAGGGGAACTCTAATTGCATTTCACCGATCCACACCATTCACCTTATCATCAGAAATTAAAGACCAAGAAGGTAGATACCTGATACTCATGGGTTATATAATGGATACAGCAATCACGGTGATTTCCTACTACGCTCCTAACAAACAACCTACACCATTCCTCTCACATATATTACAAGTGATTAATACACACAAAATAGGAACAGTGATAATGTGTGGGGATTCGAACCAGGTCCTCCTCCCATTTCTAGATAAATCACCTTTTACACCATCCAAAATAACCTCTAGATTACCTTTTTCTCAACTTCTTTCCAAATACAATCTGGTAGATTCGTGGAGAGAAAGTAACCCAATGAAAAAGAAATTCACGATGCTGCAAACATTGGGCGTCTGATGTATACACAGCCGGTGTATGTTTCTGATATGCCTCCGGCTTACCTCTGAACAATCCCCCTCTTACCAGTCCAGCTGAGAGCGCTATAGCCCAGGGGCGGCAGCGTGAGTGTTAGCGGCGGTATCCGGCATTCACAGGAGCGGAGACCTACGGGAGATACGACGTGACAAGATACAAGCCGGTGGAGTGTCTGGAGGGCCTCGGAGATGGAGTCGGGAGACAGCGGATGCGAGAGGGCGGGAGCCTCTGTGAGTCTGCGGAAGCGGACGACAGTGGCCCTCGCCTGAGAGCGTCCTCTCCGGCAGAGTCACCAGGAACGGACCAGCACAGGACAGACGGATCTCCAAAGCATAAAGGTCAGCCGCCCTAATACTACCACTACTAAGACAAATTAAGCTATTACTAGCTACTGGTTCACTGAAAACTACAGAACACAGGACGGAGACAGGAGCTGCAGGTAGGACACAGGAGTGTTATAAAAGCCTGTTGCCCTGGCCTCCTGAGACATCCCCTGGAATATTTGGTTGCTGGACAGTCCTTGCAATATATTAGAGACATAAAAGCATAGCTCTCAAAAATAATTAAAAGTATAAGAAGAGAGAGAGAGAAAGGAAAAGAAAAGGGAAGGAGAAGGAAGGAAAGACCGTTTTTTTTTTTCTTCTGTTTGTGATTGACATATATATCAGTGGTGGGGGAAGGGAGAGAAGAAAATAAGGGGAAGAAGAGAAAGATAAAAACATAGACCACAAAATTAAAGGGAAAACACAAATTCCCGGAAAACACCCCCTTGCCTCCACCTATCTTGCATAGAAGGGGAAGGAAAGAAATATGGCCCCCAAGAAGAGCAGTAAGACCCCACAGCCTCAAAAGGGTAAAAAGGACAAAACAGAAGGTATTAACAAAAGCACTACAGGGGCACAATCAACACAAACAACTGATATTAAGGAATTTTTTCAACAATTACAGTTACAGCTACACTCCTCTCAGGTAACACAAATGCTACAATCATCGCATGACCTGTCTAATATAGCGGAACCAATAGAAACAACTAGATCATCAGGAGATGAGCAATTAAACCACCCCAGAAATAGCTCATTGATGGACACAACAGGGTCTTCAAGTGAACAGAAAGAGGAAGATAAAGAAAAATGGGATATAAGAGCGTACATACGCTCACTTCCGACTAGGGCAGATATGGATCAATACGTTCATAGGCTAGAAAAATCATATAAAGAAGAGATTCAAGAGCTTAAAATCTCTACAAAAAATATGCAAGAAAGAACGGACATAATAGATGAGAGAGTGTCAAAAACGGAACAGGAATTGTCACAGATGAAAGAAAAAATACAGAAGCAAGAGACCCAGTTAAATCAAATAATAAACAACTTAGACGAACAAGAGAATAGAAGCAGGAGATCCAACATAAGAATCAGAGGTCTAAAAGAGACAGTGGGCCCTAAAGAACTTATAGTAACATTACAAAAGATATTTCAGGAAATTACCCAGGACATTGATATAAAAGATTTAATCATTGAACGTGCACATCGGGTAACAGGAACAAGGAAGCTAGACATTAATAAACCTCGGGATATTATCTGCAAAATGCATTATGCCCATGTTAAGGATAAAATAATGCTTGCAGCCCGCCAAAATAAAAATATCCAATTTGATGGAAAACCCCTCCTGCTCTTTCAAGATATATCAAAATATACATTGGACCGCAGAAGAGCGCTAAAACCCCTAGTGGAACAATTGATAAAAAATAATATTCACTATAGATGGAAATTTCCATTTCAGCTACAGATCCAAAAAGAAGGACAGACTCATCTCATTTAGAGATTTGGAGGACTTACCGGAATTTTTAGTGGTTCTAGGAATCCCAGAGTTAGCATTGCCGGACTGGCCCATAAAATATATGCAAGCATCCAAGAAAATATAAGAGGACTCTTGAGGGGGAGGAGGGAGGGGGGATGAAACGAGAAAACGGGGTAAAGGAATATAATAACTGGATAATTCAGATCCTAGACATAAAGGGTTTTTGGTGTATGGGAATTTTTTTTTTTTTTTTTTTTTTTTTTTCAACACAGAAAAATAATATATAGAGTATGCTATATTAGAATGAGATATATGAAATGTGTTCGGAGATATTGATTTTGTGAGCTATATAATAAGGTAACCATCCTTTGTATACGATAACGAGTTTTATATAATAGATAAGATAAGGGGTTGTTCCCCTTCTTCTTCTTTTTTTTTTTTTTTTTATAATATAATAAGTGATAATATATATTTAATATGTTGTTCGCACCTAAGAGTTACACAATGCACGCACAGGTAAATAATAATTTGCATAAAGGAATACACTAATGAGATAAGCAATGATAACACTGGGTATATGGTAAATAGTAGTATTGGGTGAAGGGTTTTTTTTTTTTTTTTTTTTTTTTTTAGCACAACACCTTGGAGATAATACACATTTTATATATTGTTCACATTAAGAATTATGTAAAGTTCACATAGGGAGATAACAATTTTTACAAGGTCTTACAAGTCCTATGCACTAAGGGATTTTTTGCTTACTTTCTTAACACAGAGAAGATAATATACAAAGGTCCGCTATAACATAACGGGTTAAACGAAAAGTGTTTATGAAAGGATATATACACAAGAGGATTGGGGGTTGTTTCTTTTTTTTTTTTTTTTTTTTTTCTCATGTATATACACTTTTTCTGTGGTTCACAACAAGAGTAATGTAATGTACATATGGGCAGATAATCAATTTCTATAAAGTTTATGCACTAAGTGACATAAAAAGGTAATGGTGGGGTTTTTTTTTTTTTTTTTTTTTTTTGTTAATAAGGATAAATATCTAGGACACATCCCCATCCCCCCTATACCCCTCCCCCCCCCCAAAAAAAAAAAGAGAGGGTACAAAGGGAAAGAAAGAGCCAAGGAAAATAGAGAGGAAAATGTCCCAAGATAAGAGGAGGATGATGAAGGGAAGGAAAAAGGGGAAAGATAAAATGATAAAATGTAGCAAGAGGTCAGCGGTCGAGAGGCGACCCTTGGTCACCGGGCTCAAAACCCCCCATAGTAGGGAACTTACTTAGATAGTAAGAAAGACTATTTTTTTTAGTCAATAGATATAAGACAGTGTGGGAGTGAGGTGAGTGTGAGAGTGGGGGTTTGTAATTGTTTTGTTTTGTTTTTTGTATTTTTTTTTTTTTTCTCTTCTTAACGGCTCTATTGGTCCTAAAATATGAAAATATGTTCGTACAACATTAGAGGTCTCAACTCAGCATCAAAAATGTCACAGGTCCTATACTCTCTTCATAAACAAAAAGTGGGGGTAATCTTTTTCCAGGAGACGCATTTCCGTACAAACCACGTCCCAAATCTACAAAATAGATACTACACTACCTGGTATCATGACTCCTTTCGATATTCAAAATCAAAAGGCGTCTCTATAGCAATACATAAAACAATACCTCACCAAATGCTGGAAGAATGGCATAATAAGGATGGAAGAGCAATATTACTCAAACTTATTATATATGGCAAAAAGTATACATTCATTAACATATATCTACCTAATCAAGGACAATATAAAGCAGGAACACAAATGTTAGAACAGCTTATGGAAAAAGCTGAAGGTATAATAATAATTGGAGGAGATTTTAATTTGGTACTTGATAGGGAAATGGATACTACAGCATCTTCGATAATACAGAGGGGCAGAGAGAAGAAAAACTTTTTGGATACGATAGCTAAATACCAGTTGATTGATATATGGAGGGCACTACACCCAACAGATAGGGATTTCACATTTCACTCAATAATACATAAGACATACCACAGATTAGACTTTTTTTTGATAAACCAAATGGGGATGGCGGCAACTTCATCCTCTGAAATAGGTAGTTCGATATGGTCAGATCATGCACCCGTATTTTTGGTTCTGGATTTGCTTAAGGGTAGTAACAAGAAAGGGAATTGGAAACTCAATGATAATTTGCTTCATGATGAGACTTGTGTGATAGAAATAAGGAAGGCAATATCAGACTTCTTGCACGACCACAGAGAAGATACTACTTCGCTGCCTATGAAATGGGAAACATTAAAATGTGTAATCCGAGGCCTTTTTATAAAACACGGGGCTAGATTAAAAAAATCAAAAGGCAACAAAATAGCCCAACTATTAAAAGAAATATCCATAATAGAAGCTCAACACAAACAAAATCCAGTACGCAAAATACTAATAGAGTTAACAGAGAAAAAAATAGAATTAAAAACCTTGATTGATGAACAAACCTTACGTATAAGAGATAGTAACCGTGCCCTATACTATCAACAGGGTAACAAACCAAGTAAACTCCTCGCCAGAACTCTGCGTCATCGGGGCAATATACAGCCTATTGTTAAGATCAGATTGGATAAAGGTAATATGAGATACGACCCAAAAGAGATATTGAGAGAGTTCCAGACTTTTTACACAAAATTATATAATATCCCTAATAATATTACGAATAGAGATTCAAAGAGCATCCAACAAAACATAGAACAATATATGAGAGAAACAGCACTCCCTGTATTAGCTCCGACAGATAGAGTACAACTAGATCAAGACTTCTCAGAGATAGAAATACAAAATGTAATTGATGCATTAGTACCAGGGAAAAGTCCAGGCCCTGACGGTTTTACCCCGAGATTTTATAAAACATTTAAAAAAGAACTTGCCCCAATTATGAGACAGACATTTAATGCAATATCTACACTACAGCCCCTTGTTCCACAAAGTATGCAGGCCTACATTTCACTTATACCCAAACCAGAAAAAGATCATACTCTATGTGGAAATTATAGACCCATCTCTCTAATAAACATTGACTTAAGAGTATATGCTAAAATAATTGCCAATAGACTTGCCCCATTAATGCCCGTGTCCATACACTTAGATCAAGTGGGCTTTATAGAGGGGAGAGAAGCAAGGGATAACACTCTAAAAACACTCACATTGGTGGAGCATGTAAAAAGGAGCTCCATCCCATCCTGTCTATTGGCGATTGATGCTGAGAAAGCATTTGACAGGGTGAGATGGAGTTTCCTCAGAGAGACCCTTATACAGTGGGGAATAGGCCCCATACTTTTGGACAAAATAATGGCCCTATACAAAAATCCTACAGCGAGGATACGAGCAAACAGCGACTTATCGGAGATAGTTCCCATAACAAACGGAACCCGTCAGGGCTGTCCGCTATCCCCAATACTGTATACACTAGTGATGGAGCATTTATTAATAGCGATTCGGAAAAATACAGATATACAGGGAATTAAAGTAGGAGATAAGGTGTATAAAATGTCTGTATACGCAGACGATATATTACTATATATCACAAATCCATTGATATCAATACCAAATTTGATAACTGAATTTAACCGATTTGGTATATTGAGCAATTTTAAAGTAAATTATAATAAATCTGAGGCTCTGAATATAAATTTAACGAACGCTATGGTGGAACTCCTTAAAAAAGATTTCTCATTTAAATGGCAAGAGAACACAATTAAATATTTGGGTACTTATATCCCCTCTGATCTAGATAAGTTACAGGAGGTTAATTATGTCCCAATGGTACAAAAAATTACGAGATCACTACAACAATATGAAAAGGGGATGTTCTCCTGGATGGGTAGAATAAATATAATAAAGATGGATATACTGCCCAAAATATTATATATCCTTCAAGCAATACCTATTTTTCCCGTAACAAATACTCTGGTCAAATTGCATAGAATAATAGGAAGATTTGTCTGGGGAGGCAAGACACCCAGAATTAAAAGAACGGTGTTAATTAAAACAAAAGAAGAGGGTGGCCTTGCCCTCCCAGATATAGATACGTACCTCAGAGCAATAATGATAACCAGAATGGTAGACTGGTTTCACAACAGAAATAATAAACAGTGGGTGGAGCTCGAAGAGGAGATTACAGCTTTCAAATTAAAATCACTCCCTTGGATTAAAAAAACGCAAAGACCACTGGAGAGGGAGATGCCCTCCCTAGTGGTATCAACATTAAAAGTTTGGGATAACTTAATAAAAAGAAAGATTGGATCTACTTATAGAGGCCCAATGACCCCACTATTCAGCAACCCAGAGTTCCCACTGACACTTGAAGCTAAAACATTTCTCAAATGGAAAAGAAGCGGGGACACTAGGATAATAGAAACGATGGAAGAGAATAAACTCCTCCCATTGGAAAAATTGGGGGTAGAACACAGAAATAAATGGATGCAATACGGTCTGCTACAGAAGTATATAGAGTCTTTAACAAGAGAATCCATAATAGATAGGCCTTTGACAAATCTGGAGAAAATTTTTTTGCAAGAACTTAGACCTACCCATGTCTTATCTAAGATTTACAAATATTTAATTTCAGAAAATAATAGACAGACGTTACCCTATATTAAAAAATGGGAAATAGAGCTGGGAATAGAATTTCCTAGAGAAATGTGGGGAAAAGCAATTATAGCGACTCATAAACTCTCAATATCGACCAAACATCAGGAAAGAAACTACAAAATTTTAGCTAGATGGTATAGATGCCCTGTGGACTTACATAAAATGAACTTGGACAACACAGACATCTGCTGGAGATGTCACTTAACCCAGGGCACAATGTCACATATTTGGTATTATTGCTCAGAAATCCAACCATTCTGGCAAAAAATATTTGAAATTTTTAGAGCACTGACGAGGACCAACCTATATCCAGAAATACAAATAGCAGTGTTATCCATGATCCCAGGATCAATAAAGAATATAAAAAAAGGAATTTTGAAATACTTTTTGACAGCAGCACGGACAGTTATAGCTAGAAAATGGAAAAACACACTTGCGCCATCAGTTAAGGAATGGGAGTGTGAGATGATGGAGATGCGTACCCTGGAAGAAAGAATGATAATAGAAGAAGGGCTGAAAAAACAAACATTAAATGTGTGGGCAAGATGGGAGGAGTTTAGAGCCTCATCGAGACTTCTGAGGACAATATAAAAATAACAAAGAATATAATAGGAAGAGATCCCCCTCTATAGGGTCTCCCCTTTTTTTTTTTTTTTTTTTTGTTTGTGTATGAATGGGTATGAATGTGGGGAAGTGAGGGGGGGGGAGGGGGCAAATAAGTTTTTTTTTTTTTTTTCTCTTAGATATAAGTTCTACATCCTTGATTTAAAAGTATGAAGATACAAAATGAAAAAAGAATTTGAATGATGTTCGGATAAAAATGATAAACTGCTTTATTATCTGGATGTATTTTAACTGGATAAATGTGTTATTGAAAATGTTTTGATAAATAAAAATTGAAAAAAAAAAAAAAAAAAGAAAAAGAAATTCACTTATCTCTCGCACCCTCATCAAACCTTCACCAGAATAGATCATATTTTTCTAACAATAGGAATGATACCAGAAATTATTGCATTAGATATAATTCCGATTCCGTGGTCTGACCATAATGCAGTATACACTACTATAGCCTCAGCCATACCAAAAGCGCATGACCCAACGTGGTACTTACCGGACATAATGCTCAAACACCCACTACATCAGATGGCCATTGAACAAGCTTTAAAGGAATACATATCAATTAATAATACAACAGACATCTCCCCAATAACACTGTGGGAAGCTCATAAGCCTGTCTTGCGTGGTACAATACAAAGACAAATGGCACTATTTAAACGGGAACGCAAAAATTTAGCAAAAAAACTAGAACTCAATTTTAATGCAGCCTACATATCATTTCAAGATAATCCATCTCAGAGTACAAAATCTCATCTGGAAAAATCTAGATTGGAATACGATCTATTTCTCACTGAGTCAGTTGATAAATCCCTCAAACGCTCCAAACACAATTTCTACATGAATACAAACAAACCAGGTACATATTTGGCTCGGGCATTAAATTCAACTAACAAATCTTTCAAACCAATACGTTTGAAATTATCAAAAAATGTTTACACTTGTAATCCAGTTAAAATAGTCCATAAATTTCACTCACATCTCGCAACTTTATACAAGACAAACAATGAATTTAATCCTACAGAGGCTGAATCCTTCTTCTCAAAAATAACCTTACCTGAGTTATCTCAGAATCAAAAAAGCAGTTTGGATGAGCCTATAACTATAGATGAAGTTGCTAACGCCATAAAAGACCTAAAACTTAACAAAAGACCAGGCCCAGATGGCTACTCGGCTTTATACTATAAAACATTCTCAGAAATACTCTCTCCCATTCTCACTGAAACTTTTAACAAACTTCTAGATGGACATTCTTTTCGGCAAGAAACACTAATGGCAATTGTTTGTATGATCCCAAAACTCCTTTCTGATGATACTTCCTGTGTGAATTATCGGCCTATCTCTCTGTTAAACCTTGATATTAAATTATTAGCAAAAATAATAGCAAAACGCCTCAATAGCATTATAGGAAAATTAATACATAGAGATCAAGTAGGCTTCATGCCAAATAGACAGGCAGGCGATAATATACGCAGGGCAGTGTTATTGGCACATATTGCTAAAAAACGGAAAATCCCTTTATGTTTTCTATCTCTCGATATTAAGAGGGCATTTGACACAGTATCCTGGCAATATATGCAATATTCATTACAAAAATGGGGTTTTGGACCCCACTTTTTAACATGGATCAAAGCATTATATAATAAACCCAAAGCCTATATAAAATATGCTGGATACAAATCTGAAGCCTTTAATATCGAAAGAGGTACCCGACAGGGTTGCCCATTATCTCCCTTATTATTTGCCCTTATACTCGAACCCATGGCCCAATACATCAGAACAAACCAAACTATAACTGGCATTGAAGTAGGAGGTATTACACACAAATGATGTATATTTGCAGACGATATATTACTTTTTCTATCATCACCACAGGTCTCTGGTCCTAACTTAATACCAGCTCTTGATGGATTTGCAGCCCTATCCGGCCTTATGATTAATCCTAAGAAATGCCTAGTGCTTAATATTTCACTCACAAACATGGAATTGATCCCGGCTAGGGCTGCACTCCCATTCACATGGGCAGAAAAATCAATCCCATATCTTGGAATTCATTTAACAGCATCTCATTCTGACTTATTCTCAACCAATTATCCTCCTGTATTAAGACAGATCACAAATCTAATAAAACAATGGTCGCAACTTCCTTTATCCTGGATAGGGAAGATTAATGCAATCAAAATGACTATTCTACCCAAATTGCTTTATCTATTCAGAGTCCTCCCTATTCCAATTCCTTCCTATTTTTTGAGAATAGTACAAAAAAGAGCAACTTCGTTTATATGGGGCTCTTCTAAACCACGTATACCTATACACACACTACATCTTCCCAAAAATAAAGGAGACCTGGGATACCCTAATTTTACTAACTACTACAGAGCAGCACATTTGGCCAGTCTGTCCAAATACCATGCAAAACAGGAAATCCCATTATGGGTATTTATAGAGGCTTCAGAAAATGACCCTCTATTAATATCAAATTTATTATGGCTTGATCCTAAAGACCGCTTTAAAATTCATAATCCCATAACTAAACACTTCTTATCTCTCTGGGATAAACTAAAAACCAAATATCAGTTACAATCTCCACACAATCCTCTCCTTTCTTTTATCAGAAATCCGGCCTTTTATCCGGCATGGATCTACCCAAATTCTTTTAAAGCTTGGACAACATCAGGCATTTAGACACTAAATGACTTCATAGCATCTAAATCATTCCTTTCATTCCCATCGCTTAGAGAAAAATATGATCTACCAAACTCTGAGATATTTAGATATCTCCAAATCAAAAATTTCTATACACCATTCCTAAAGGGGGATACACCATTATCCCAATTATCCATTTTTGAATCAATCTGTACAAAAGATCCATTTGCTAAAGGTACAATTTCATCACTTTATAATCAATTATATGGAGTAGCAAATCTTAATAGACCCTCTTACGTTCAGAGGTGGGAGGAGGACCTGGGACGAACTTTAGAAGACACGGACTGGTCTAACATATGGCTCACATCTAAGTCATCTTCACCCAACATCTTAGCACTGGAGACAAATTATAAAGTCCTAACTCGCTGGTAGCTTGTACCCGCTAGAGTGGCAAAATATTCACCTAATACCTCAGCTCTTTGTTTTCGAGGATGCCCAGAAATAGGCACATATTTACACATATGGTGGACGTGCCCAGTAATCCAAACCTTCTGGAAGGAAGTCTTCGTGATTGCATCTAAAATATTTTAAAAAATAATACAACCAGATCCATATTTAACTTTACTTAATCTAAAACCGGAATGGTTAACACTCTCTCAATTCAAACTTATGATCCAACTAATAACGGCTGCAAAACAAACAGTGGCCAAGGCATGGAAATCTCCTACATTGGTACTAGCAGAAACAATTCACAGAATGAATAATACAATGTCCCATGCTAAGATGGTAGCCATCGATCAAAACCAAATTCCAAAATTTGAAAAACTTTGGCATCCTTGGATAAAACAACAGTTCCTGTCAAACTTCAATGACTCTGTCCTGTTGCCATGGTAACAGATTAAATGACTTACAGAGACACCCATTCTAAGGCTTCAAAGAGAACTAAAAAGAATAATAAACTGACGAGCGGGACAACCTTGTGGACCATACCTCTACCTTTCAACCCTTTTTCTTCTTTCTCTTTCCTTTTCTCCACCTTACGATTAAAGCTCATTATCAGAATTTATTTGACCTATATACACTCTACTTGTTAACAATATGTATAGTAGGTATAAATCATTTAAATACCTACAAAAGTAACTAAGGAAATTATATATATCTTTAATTTAGGTTTACGTGAACCCAATGTTTAATATTTGAAATTTCATGATATTTACCTATATAAACCCTACTGTAAAACAATGAGCTTACTTTATAGATCCTTGTAAACTTACTTTATGTATCTTTATAACATTGTATACTCAATAAACTTCTTTTGACAAGGAAATGTCCAATTGTATTCCCCATTGGAAACTCATGTGACAAGATGACAGTGCAGTAGCACAGTTCAGAGACAGGAACTGAATGTCATCACTCTATACCGCAGGGTTCTCCAAACTACGGCCCTCCAGCTACGTCCCATGAGGCATTGTAAAACTCTGATATTCATAGACATGACTAGGCATGATGGGAATTGTAGTTCCTGAACAACTGGAGGGCCATAGTTTGGAGACCCCTCAAACACAAGTGCAAGGATTGTCAAGGTGCTAAGGTATTATTTTAATGAAGGTAATAGATTTAAAAGATACACTTCTAATAAAACAAAGTGTTCAGGTAGGGGGACATTGCAAGGGATATATTGTTAATATCTAATATATAGCAAGCTACAGTATGCACAGTCATTTTTGTGTCAAAAATTCCTAGGCAAGAACAAATGTAATACTGATTTTTTTTTGTTTCGTTTTAGATATCTCTTTTTTGCTTTCCTCAACCAACACCTATTATAATCAATCGGAATCTATATTTTTCTGATGTTATACATAACCTGCGTGATATTATTTTTAAATTTACTTACAAAATGCCTACTAAAATCAATATTCTAACATGCATATGGTAAACGCAACTACTGCAACTCCCTTCTCATTGGCTTACCTCTACATAGTCTATCACCTCTTCAATCCATCATGAATGCTGCTGCCAGACTCATCCACCTTACCAATCGCTCTGTCTCTGCTACCCCTCTCTGTCAATCCCTCCACTGGCTTCCACTTGGCCAAAGAATTAAATTCAAAATACTAACAATTACATACAAAGCCATCCACAATTTTGCCCCCCGCTACATCACTAGCCTAGTCTTTAAATACCAACCTACTCGTTCTCTTCGTTCCTCTCAAGACCTCCTGCTCTCTAGCTCCCTCGTCACCTCCTCCCATGCTCGCCTCCAAGACTTTTCCAAAGCCTCTCCAATCCTATGGAATGCCCTACCCCAATCTGTCCGCTTATCTCCTACTCTATTAGCTTTTAGACGATCCCTGAAAACCCTTCTCTTCAGAGAAGACTACCTTACCCACACCTAACAACTGTATTTTCATTTTCTCCATCAGCTCATCCCCCACAGCTATTACCTTTTGTTCCACTTGACCCTCCCTTCTAGATTGTAAGCTCTAATGAGCAGGGCCCTCTGATCCCTCCTGTATTGATTTGTATTGTAAGTGTACTGTCTGCCCTCGTGTTGTAAAGTGCTGCGCAAACTGTTGGTGCTATATAAATCCTGTATAATAATAATAATAATAATAATAATAATTTGTGCAAAAAAAAAAAGTTTTAATCATAAAAACTAGTAAAAGGAGCATAGAAATGAAACTACTGCATGTGTTATGATTTTGTGAACTGACCCTAAGATCATGGAATTGCAGTTCCATTATGTATAGTTTAAATGATTGTGTGCTTTAGTGAATAACATGAGTAACGTCAGTGTATTGTGTGTCTGTTTTCAGGAGCTACGTAAGGCTTGTTAGGCAAAACATCTAAAGGAAGGATGCATATAGGAAACAATGTTTGTAGAAGGCGTCTATTCCCTGACTCCCACTGAGTAATGTGCAATGATCTGAAAAGTCACTAGTCCTTGTGTTTCATACCAGGAAACTCATTGATTCAGGAAGTTCAGAGGGGCACATTCACACACTGCTCTGCTCAACTTGCAGTTAAAAAAAAAGCATTGACTTCATTTGTGCACTGCACACTCATTTTACTTGGTTTTCAGTCATTGATTCATCAAGCTTTCGGTAAATGTTGTTTGTTCCTGTTTGATGGTAAAAATATATGTAATCAATGTGTTAGCAGTCCTCTATCTTCATATTTACTTAATGAGATTCCAGGAAAAATATGAAAAAGGATCTCGCTTTAGTTACTTTCATTTGTCTTTGTCTCAATTTAAATTATTTAGCCTCACTTGAGCATCTTGGTTCATAGTGGTGCTTACAATACATTGGGGGTTCACGCACATGGATGTTTTTAGGTATTTTCTATGTCTAATGTAAATTTACCAGTGCTTTTCCATTCCAGGGGAGCCTCAGGTACCACATACAGCCTGCCATTCAAGTGAATTGCTGTACGTGGCTGTACACTTGTAAATGCCAATGCTGCCGTGAATCCGTGTTTACCCACGCATGCGCATATGACATATTTCCTGAACATGGAGGTTTCACTTGAATGGCAGGCTGTATATGGCACCTGCGAAGAAAGAGCCAGCAAAATTATGTTGGGGATAGAAAATGCCTAAAAACATCCATGTGTCTAGACTCTGAAAGTTGATACATTGATAAGTGGAAATTCCCATTGCATTATGAGTGTTTATGTCCAGAGGTGCTTTTAGAGCAGAGGAGGAAGTCTAAACTCAGTAATCCATTGCATCATTTGCTACTATCTCTATTCACATCTTTTTACTGAACTGGTGAGAGACTAGTGAACAGATACATGTACATTCAGACCTTAAAGCCATTCTTCAAGCAAACAGCTAAATGCACATTTCAAATTCCTTCAAGTTCCAATATTATGATATGCAAGCCTTTGCTAGTCAGAACAATCACCCTGTTACTTTCTAATTTAGTGTTATTGATTCCTGGGTCAGCTTTACTACTGGCTTTACACTTTATTCTTCTTGATGACCTAATGACATGTTGGTACTGTATGTGTATACAGCTTCTGTTTTCCTTTATGGCAGGCTGTACTGCACAAACAGTAGGTGAATGCATCAGTACATTGCAGAAGTTCCTTACCAATTCTGCACAGGCAAATGCATTTGTACTATAGCTACCATAAAAGCAGGCTGTATGTACATGCTAACATAAGTCTGCTACAAGGAGTTATCCTATATACTGCACCATCTGATTCAGCTTTTATAAGCAGTTAAGAGATCTTTGCCTGTTTTAACGCATGTGCATAACAGAAACAGCATCAAAATGCAAATTTTGCAGCCCTGCCTTTAAAGCTTCTGTAGCGCTGCTCCCGCAGGAGCCACTTGGTGATTTGGGTTCTCTGTTTTTTTGACTCAACTCCAGGAACACCCTCAGCCCCTCTGACAGACCTGATTGAAGGAAAATTACTGCAAACCCTTATAAGAGTATACAGTTGTGTGAAAAAAGTATTCACCCCTTTCTGATTTTTTGCATATTTCTCACACTTAAATGATTCAGATCATCAAACAAATTTTAACCACTTGCCACCTGCCATATAGCAATATGACGTCAGCAAAGTGGTTGCGATATCCTGACCGGACGTCACATGACGTCGCCAGGATATCAAACCGCTACGCACCCCCGGGCTGATCGTTGTTGCGGTGTATCAGTCTGACACACCGCAACTCCAATCTAGGTAAAGAGTCTCTGACGGAGACTCTTTACCACGTGATCAGCTGTGTCCAATCATGGCTGATCACAGTGTAAACAGGAAGAGCCATGGTCGGCTTTTCCTCACTCGTGTCTGTCAGATGAGAGGAGAGGAGAGGCTGCTGCTCTGACAGGGGGGTTCTGTGCTGATTGATTATCAGCGCAGCCCCCCCGAGGATGCCCACACTGGACCACCAGGGATGCCACCAGGACCACCAGGGATGCCCACACTAGTCACCATCAGGTTTGGCCACTAGGGTTGCCAATCAGTGCCCACAATGGATGCCAATCAATTGCCAAACAATAATGCCTGCCAATCAGTGATGCCCATCAGTACCATCCATTAGTGTACATCAGTGCCATCTATCAGTGCCCATCCATGCCCATCCGTGCCACCTTTCAGTGCCTGTCAGTGCCACTGTTCAGTGCCCGTCAGTGCAGCCACATCAGTGAAGGAGAAAACATACTTATTTACAAAGTTTTGTAACAGAAACAAAAATAAAAACATTTATTTTAATCAAAATTATCAGTCTTTTTTTTTATTTGTTTGGTCTGGCCAGGAAGGTGTATAAGTGCCCTATATTGATGTGGTTAATATTACACAGAGATAACCCAAGTAAATCCAAGATGCAGTTTTTAAATTATTATTTAATTTATTAAGGGAAAAAAGCTGTTCAAACCTTCCTGGCCCTGCCAGGCAGGTTTGGGCAGCTTCTTTGCCTTAATAAATGAAACCATCATTTAAAAACTGCATTTTGTATTTACTCTGTTTATCTTTGTGTAATAATAAAATTAGTTTGATGATCTGAGTCATTTAAGTGTGACAAATATGCAAAAAAAATTAAAAATCTGAAAGGGGCAAATACTTTTTCACACAACTATAGATACCTTGATCTTTGCTATTGATTAGCACCAGGAAATAGACACAAGACCGTTTAGTAATAAATAAACTCAATGTATTGGTTTGAGCATAAACTAACACACAGAAGGCAGATTAAGACAAAGTGCACTAGACAGTATAATCACTGTGCCAAGGTAATTTAAAATAGAGTTCCATACAACTAGACTGGGATTAATCCATGAGTCAGCAATAAACAGTGCATATAAGCATTGACTGCAATGTGAATAATAATACTATAAATAATTTAGAGTGCACTCTAGGAGAATGGCTAGGATATGATGCAATGTTCCCCTGAGAGATACCTCTTAGCATAAGCAAAAGGTAAAGATTTCTTTGTAGTAGCTATAAAGGGGCAGTCTTTAGCCCTAACTCTTCAGCCAGCTAGTGTTGGGACCCAGTTGTACCATTGATGCACATAAAAATAGTCCCAGTCAGGCCTTCAGGCAGCAACAAGGCTACTAAATGGCTATATGGTCAGTTCCTAAATAGCTCAGTCTCCCTAACAGCAGCTCACCAGTCCCAGTGATTTTGCAGCTCATCAAAATGAATGGGCTGAAATCACAGTGCACTTAACTGCATATGCATTGCACAGGAACCGCACAACATTCCTGTGCAATTCCAGTGCAGTTCCTAGAGTTATTGGGCCCTAAAACTTACAGTCATTTTTTCTAACCATTACCTTACACTTGCTTTTCAAGATAAAATATTTAGTAGTTTAGAGGTTGGATTAAAGGTTTCATGTAGCATAACAGTTATTCTTTGGAAGGATTTTGGGACAGCTGAGTAGGAAACAGGGACAGAAGGACTTGGCTCCAAAAGAGGGACATCTCCTCCAAATGAGGGACAATTAAAAACTACAGATACTAGTTTTGTGCCTCGAGAAAGTAATTTCTTACACCATGGTAAAAACACTTCTGTTTAAAGCAACATCCTACAGAGGGGTTTACAACTAGTGATGATCAAACAGGCCCGGTTCTATTTGCAAACTGTTTTGTGAATCTTGCTGAAGATTTGACAAACCCAAACTTTGCGGTGAATCCAATTGAAGTCTAGAGGGCGCATTTTGTTATTAAAGACTAAGTTCACCTTTGGAGGCATGTTACACATTACACCCATATTTAGGGTTTAACTTGTAACATGCTCCAGCAGTCTCACAAGCACACCAAGATTTAAATAAGAATACATACATTATGTCTCTTTAAGACATACAGTCTTGCATACTAAGTAGTATCACCATAGCCACTCGTTCCCTGCAAATCCAGGTGCAGCACACCTACTGCATTTAGAGCTGTGCTGAGAAATAGATTAGTCATAATTATAAAAGGGTATTATTAGTTCTTTACTTTTTTTGTGCAATGGTTAACAAAATTTAGCACATCCACCTGGAATGTATCTTGTTTAGGATTCGATTTACTTTTACTAACTTTTCTTATATACTTCATCTTTCAATTTTGGGTGTAGTTTAAAAGCAGTCAAACCCTTACTGAGTTTCTGACTTTTTCCTATTCTGTTAAAGAAAAAAAAGTTATAGCTAAAGTTCTACATCACATGACTACTAAGTTGAAAATGAAGCCACTGCATTCCATTTTATACAGAATATGAGATATTTAATATACAGGTATGCATAACATCTTTCTGTCCTGTCTATTACTTCACATTAGCTGCCACATTACACAGAATGAGACAGGAAACTATAATCTGGCAATTTTCTTATTAAAGCAGTCTTACATGAAATCATCAGTGAGCTTGACAAATTCCCTATTATACAACTTTAATTTATCTTCATATTGCCTTTTCTGAAGTGAGTACATATTTATCCATGAATGTTATTGAAAACTTTAACTTAAAGAGGCCTTGTCACCGTCCATTTTACGGTAAGGTGGCAGGGTCTCTTTAAAGCCCACCTCCCACCCAATTCCCTTTCACAGAACTCCCTTGCCAATCTGTGGTGAGTCAACGCTGTCACTGCCACCACAAAATACCCAGCTTCGGAGTTTGGAGGAGCATGTGATCTCCTACCATGATGCAGAGCTCAGGCCTAGGAACCAATTGCTTTGCCCAAACACTGTCACATGATAGAGGGATGATGCCATCACTCCCTGTAAGCTCCAAAACCAGCTGACCCCTGGTAGCAACTGTGACAGACAAAAAGGAGCCATGAAGGTCTAAAGTAGCTAGCCCCAGGGTATCTAACCCTTATCCTTCATCCCCATGTTATTTCAAATTTCAGTTAGTTTACACAATGAACATAAATGTTTTTAATAGTTTAAGAGTAGTATTAAATTTAGCAATCTATGTTATAGTATATATTTACTACAAGTCTGATAAAAGGCTCTTGCTATGATTGTTGAGGTTTTTATTACCACTGCCAGCCTTTCTGGATAACACATTATACAGATTTTAGAATCTATGGGAATTGTTACCTGGAATACTTTTTATGGTTTGTAGAGTTTCATCCCAATACTTCACTATTTTTGAGTAGCAACACAGAGAGAAGAAAGCCTCCATGATACACCTTTAGTTAAGAGAGTTATCAGCCTTTTCCTTATTTGGAAAATATACTTTATAATATGTTGTAAGAACTATACACAGTTGTGAAAGACATTGCAATAACTTAACATTAAAAAAACCTTGCCCCTTCAGAAGAAGCCAGTGGCATGCTTTGGCACATGCAAGGAAAGGCTGCACTTTAGACAAGCTCCTGAGCCACAGAGGAAACTCTTCAGTTTAAACAGCTACAATGAAAAAGGGGAAGTTACACCAAAAGGAGAAAAGGTGTAGGAAAGATACCACATATAGAATCACAGAGATATAGTGTCTGAAAAAATGACTAATGATTTATAACAAAATAGAAATGTATTGTATGTACTTGTATAAATACACAGTAATTGACTACACAAAGTATAAAATCAATAACCTCCACCATGAATTATCCAATGACAACGTTGTCAATGACCAGACAAACTTATAGACTGACAAACATATAGGGGGACGTCTTCACTGTATGTGCATGAATATATGGGCCATGGAAATGCTACATAAATTTAAGCAATGTGGCAACATCAGACGTGGAACCAGGTAATCCTTTTATGAAAAAAATAGCAGCAAAATATAATATAACTCATAGTTATTCAAAATCGTTCGATTGAAAATTGTAGATAAAGTGGGCTGTATGAAGCTGTTAAGGGTAAACAGCAAAAGGGTATTGACATATTGGATTATAGCAAATGGATATCCATTTGGCGAGCACAAAAATATATATGTTGCAGTCCATAGGACACAGGAAAATAGCCTGTACAGCAATCGTTAATAGCAGAGACCAAACAGTCTAAACAACAGAAGTATAGCGGGTAGGTATATAATATCTACCTGAGATGTAAACAGTGATATGATGTAGGTAGTTCACCACGGTCTGCTGTGTTCAGTAGTCCATTCTACTTACTTACTTTTCTACTTGGAAAAGCAATGGTGTTCACATAAAGGTGGATATCAAACAGCTGAGCGAGGAAACACCTCTTGTATCAATCAGTATCTCTATGCCACAGTATTCACTTATGTCCGGACTTTTGAATTCATACATCCAAGATGGATAAAGGATGAATGATGAGATGGCCGTTTAGAGTTTCAGCTGGATAGAATTTACCAAGAAAGCCGTGTCCTGCTATTCAGTCCTGAAGAAGCGGGAGTTTCACTGTGAAACTAGTTGACGTCACTCCACCTCCATGTGAACGTCTGTCACTCAGAGCATTGTGCATCAGCGCTCAGGATCCATGGCATGGCTGTTTATTGGCATATAATGCGGGACATGGCTTTCCTGGTAAATTCTATTTTCCTGCCACATTGCTTAAATTTATATAGCTTTTCTATGACCCATATATGCATGCATATGCAGTGAAGATTTTCCCCTATATGTTTGTCAGTCTGTTAGTTTGTCTGGTCATTTACAACGTTGACATTGGATAGTTAATGGTGAAGGTTATTGATTTTATACTTTGTGTAGTCAATTACTGTGTATTTATACATACAATAAATTTCTATTTTGTTATATTTCATTAGTCATTTTTTCAGACACTATATCTCTGTGGTTCTATATGTGGTATATTTCCTATGTCTTTTCTCCTTTTGGTGTAACTTCCCCTTTGTCATTGGGGTGAGTAGATGATTGTCTATACTTTTTCATTGTTTGGTTTGGTTTCCAGACCCATTTTTGTCTTTTCCAATATATACAGCTACAATAAGTCTTATCTTGGAGAAATTTGGATGGCCACCTGTAAGCCCTGTCTGCTAGGCTACAAAACTATACCTATCCCCACCCCTCTTTGTCTTTCTCCATGTGCATACTTTTGATTCTTTCCTAGAAAAGCATTGCTGCTACCTTGCTTCCTAAGAGCCTGCAAACACACTTTATGTAAGGAAAGGGTCTTGAGAGATGTAGCTCTGGATGATGTGCCTATATCTGTAAGAGCCAACTTCTAAGCAGCTGCTCCTGCAAGAATTTTATAAACCTGGTGATGAGGTCATAGAGAACAACAAAAGAGGTTTCTTGCCACAAGGTAAAAATAATTCTAGGGCATACTCTAAAGAGAGAGTTTTGGGGGTGAATTTGGATATTGCCTGGACGTAATATATGACAAGAAATCAGGGATCATTTCTTAATTGGTCTGGCTTCAAGAGAGAGAAATTCTATTGGTTGCTATATGTTACTGCACATGGTCTTTGCACTTTTTCCCACTATGGGCCGTTTGTCTCTTTTCCTGTACCTCATGTTCCTCAAGTTGTAATATCTGTTCACAAATTAGAAAAAAACTTTTTCCAAGCAGAACAAATATTTTATCCAGTTTGTATTCCTTTACTGAATAGTAGCTTTTGTTCATTCCACAGATTTCGCTCTCCTTCTGAAAAGCCAATGTATTTGTTTTATCTCTTAGCAACATTGTAATTGTAACTTTGTTTAGCCTCTTGAGAGATTCCAAGTCATTAGTAAGAGCAGTCAGGGATGAGCTTCTTGTAATGTACGTATTGATTAAAATGTACCTTTTGTTGGGTCCCCATCTCCCAGGATGAACTGAGGGTGGTCTTCTCCTTTTACATTTACAGTCTTTCCATATAGTAATACGCTCAGCAGCACTCCTCTCTGTTTATCAATGAGTCACTCTGCCTCCCGGAGATCAAGTTAATGCTATGTGTTAAAATTATTAATAACGGCCATGAGTAAATAAAAGTCTGATGGTTGAATTCTTCAATGATTATAAATAAACTTAAGCGCAAATGATGTGCAAGACTGGATTAAAATTGGAAGTGGCACTGTGCCCTTTTGTAAAGAAAACAGTGTTTATTAAATGTACAAGGTTTTTATGAATAAAGTTGATGGTGTTTTTCTTCTGGTTTTATGTAATTGGAATATTCTTTTTTTTTTTATTGTGAGTTGCCAAAGTACCTGTACTGAAGTTTTCAAACAGCACAGGAATCCAGACTTCAAACAAGCACGTGATGGATAAAAATGTACAATAATTTGTGCAAAATTTATGGCCCAAAGAAATACTATATATATTTAACAACGGGCCCAAAACTTGCTGAAACATATTTTCCTCTCCATAAATCATTTAGCTAATATTGTAAACTGCCAATACTTCTCTTGCCCAGCTGAGGCATTTTTTAATACTAGGAGGAAAGGGTGCCATTTGGCTTGGTATTGCCTAGCAATAATGTATGACTAAAATACTCTTTCAAGTATTAGCGGCATTTGTAAACAGCGTGCTGTTTGTAGCAGAACACTAAAACTTTTTTTTTTTTTTTTTTTTAAAAGGAGCTCATCTTTCTTTCATTTTGTTCTCATTTTACACAGATTGGATATATTACATTTTATCTAGCCCAAAAACAATATATATATATATTTCAGCTTACCAGTCCTTAGATATGGTGGCTGCATTTATTTTCTTTTTTCTATATTTTTTATTTTATTTTCTCCTGTTTCTGCTAGTAACAGGCTTTCCTTCATAGGATCACAACTCCCTAACATAGCTATGTATAAGGACAACAGCAACAGGACAGGACACTGGGAACTCCCACTATCTCTTGTAAATAGCATTGATGGGCAGCGATTTGTAGTCCTCAGAACAATATAATATAATATAATCAATATATTGATTGGACCCTGGGAAAACATTTTCTTGCCTCATTGATTATTTGCTAGAGGTTACAACACATGACTTCTGCTTGTTGAGTGGTTGCTAGAGATTACTGCACATCAATACTGCTCACGGATTGGTTGCTATAGGTTACTGCACATTATTACTGTTCACTGATTGGTTGCTAGAGGTTACTGGATATCCTTACCACTCACTAATTGGTTGCTAGAGGTTGTTGCATATCCTTACCGCTCAATGATTGGTTGCAAGAGGTTAGTACACATCATTACTGCTCGCTCATTGGTTGCTAAAGGTTACAGCACAACATATCCTCACTGCCTGCACACCATGGACTTTGGAGGTGAGAGCACCCATCAATAGACAGAAAACTCCTAGGGATCCTAGGACTCTTTGGAACAGTGGCAATGCTGGGGGGTTGATGGGATTAGTGGCAGTGGTGGGGGTGGGATTAGTTAGGAGGCAGTACGCTGTGGTAAATGCTGAATCATGTGTAGAGCAAAGCTGGAAATATTTGGCAAATATATAGTGGTGGATTCTCCACTGACCACCAATGTAATGGGGAATTTGCAATGACCACCAATGTGAGGGGGGATTTACACTGACCACCAATGTAATGGGGGTTTACACTGACCACCAATGTAATAGGAGCATTCACAGTAACCACCAATGTAAGGAGGGATTTACACTGACCACCAATGTAAGAGGCAATTTGCATACCTTTGCAGAGCAGGCTAATGTTAGGCTCAATGACCACAGTTGTAGGGTCTTCAAGCATGCCCTTTTACCTCCCCAGTGAGCAGCATTCAGCAGAGGTAGATATGGCCTCAGGGGGACATGACATACATATGAACATATATGTTTACATATCAATGCCACTGGTCCGTGGCTATTTACATATTAATGCCGCCACTATTTACATATCATAGCATGTTGCTTACATGTAAACACAGGGTCTGCAGGTGAGTCACCCGTACACTGCAATATGGAAGAGCTGGGCAGCATTAGTAACAGAACTTCACACTGAGATATCGGGACACAGCACGGGACTAAAACTTCAAGGGAATTTAAACCGGGATAGTTGGCAAGTATGAGGCAGCTGCTTTGGGCCCTACAACAATGATGGGGCCCAGGGCAGCTGCCCCTTTTGCCTTGCTTTAAAGACGGCTCCGAATACAACTGATGACTGTGAAGCACACAAAGGCAGAGGGCACAGGAAGTTAACAGCTCAAAGGATTTCTGGGAAGATAAACATTTCATTTTTTAATTATTAACCACTTGAGCTCCAAAAGATTTTACCCCCTTCATGATCAGGCCATTTTTTGCTATTTGACATTGTGCTGTCATGCAAAGTTGTGCCCAAACAAAATCTATATCATTTTTTTCACACAAACAGAGCTTTCTTTGGGTAATATTTGATCACCACTGGGTTCTTTTAATTTTTGCAATATAAACAAAACAAGACCAACATTTTTGAAAAAAAAATATTTTTTACTTTCTGCTATAAAACATATCCAATAAAAAATTTAAAAAAAAATCTAATTTCTTCTTAATTTGTGGCCAGAATGTATTCAGCTACATGTCCTGTGATAAAAAAACCCCAAATATATATATATATATATATATATATATATATATATATATATATATACACTGGAAAAATGTTTTCTACTACTAATGGCAGCAATCTGTGACATAATGGCACTGTGATAGTGCGATGGGCAATCTGACAATAAATGACGCTGGGGGGAACTGACTTACTGCCACTGACATCACCAGTGACATTAATACAGTGATCAGTGATAATACTATACACTGTCACTGTACAAATGACACTGGCTGGGAAGGAGCTAACATCTAGGTGAATCAAGGGGTTAAATAAGTGCCTAGCTATGTGTAATTTGTGTAACGTCTGCTGCTTTTTGCTAAAGATCTCTGCTTTTCACCCCTGCTTTGCAGATTGTTCCCTCTGCACAGAGCTCTGTGTTGTTTACCAACACAGAGCTCTGGGCTGTGATTGTACACAGATGATCAGCAGACCCTGGCCATGAATCATGGGCTGGGACTTGTTGACAGGCTCCCGCTGTGTACAATCACAGTGGGAGCTGGGAGGGTGGCGTGCCCTAAACCCAGAAGTAGGCAGTTACATAAGGCTATGTCACTTTGCTTACAGCGGCTGCTCGTCCATATTACATTGCAGGCAGGCAGTTGGCAAGTGGTTAAGCAGATACAAGTCTTTCAACTGTATATTTAATAGATCAAAAGGAAGTAAATAACAGAAGTCATTGTTAGGGTTCACACGTGCTCCAGTGCTTATGGAAAGAGTTCTACACACCATTAAAAACCAGTGTCGGTTCTTACAAGTTATCTGTTGCATAAGGTTCCATTATAACCCTGTCCTCCTCAGCAAAGTGATCCACCCCCCTCAGGGGAAAAGAGACTCCTCAGGGCTTCACACTATTTAAAGTGGAACTTCTCTCTCCCAATCAACATTGATCATTTTTAATCTTTATGCTGCTAGCATTAGTAAATATATAGTAAAGTTCATCATATTTGCTTGTTTCAAAACTTCTTTTTTACATTTCTTCCGTTATTTCCTGGTTTCTTGCCTAAATGATGTCATACATCCCAGGAGTCTTCAGGAGTCTATCCTGCTTGCATGCTTGAACTAAGGGCAGATGGATTCCAGAAAGTAAATGCTACATGAATCATATGCCCTTCCTCAAGATGGCCACAGCCAGAAATGTAAGGGGGTGTTTTTCAAAGTGATTTTTCAACCACATTTTCAACCACATAAAGCATAGAGACATGGATGGATGGGGAGTTTGCTTTTGAATATTAAAAATGAATTAAATCCTGTTTTTGGTTTGTGGTGCTCAGATGTAGTGAACATCTGCTTTAACAGTTCCCACATCCATCAACTGTGCACAGCTCCTCAGGGATTGGCTGGGCTCTGCTCAATATTCCGACTATTCATTTAAATGGGACCAGAGGCTGAAAACGTATATTAAACTGTAATAATAAATAAATACAAACAAACTGTGCACATGGATAAAAATGTCCGCGGCCCTTTATTATTGGCATAATAAATACCAATTTATCAATAAATTTTTTCTCTTATAACCATTTTACTAAAATTACACCAACATATCAATAGTTCAGCCATCAAAGCTCAAACTATATTTAACCATTAACATACCAATAGTTCAGCCATTAAAGCTTGAACTGTATATAACATTAATATACCAACTATCCCCTTACAGCAGAAGGGACCAGCCACAAGGACCGCGACATAGGGAGGGGGCGACATATGCTTATTCCTGAAGTGCTGCCGTTCTTCTAGTCACCTGACCTTCTCAGAAACTTCCAGATTTTTAAATAAAGTTTATTGTTAATAGGTAAGTGATCAATTATATTAATTTAAATTAACAGCTTTTTTGTTTCAGTTCCTGTTCCCATAGGCAGGGGTCACTCTTGAGCTTCTCCTGCCTTTCATTCTCCCTCCCTAAACTCTATAAAACTATTTAATTATATTTTTATCTGTAATGCCCTGTACACACGGTCGGACTTTGTTCGGACATTCCGACAACAAAATCCTAGGATTTTTTCCGACGGATGTTGGCTCAAACTTGTCTTGCATACACACGGTCACACAAAGTTGTCGGAAAATCCGATCGTTCTAAACGCGGTGACGTAAAACACGTACGTCGGGACTATAAACGGGGCAGTGGCCAATAGCTTTCATCTCTTTATTTATTCTGAGCATGCGTGGCACTTTATGCGTCGGATTTGTGTACACACAATCGGAATTTCCGACAATGGATTTTGTTGTTGGAAAATTTTATAGCCTGCTCTCAAACTTTGTGTGTCGGAAAATCCGATGGAAAATGTCCTATGGAGCCCACACACGGTCGGAATTTCCGACAACATGCTCCGATCGGACATTTTCCATCGGAAAATCCGACCGTGTGTACGGGGCATAACTCTCTAAAATGGAAAAAACAATGTGCAAACTTCCTGTTCATACCAATAAAACTACAACAAAAGAAAAAAAAATCAAAATGAACACAGTCAGAATATCTAGAGCAAAGGAAAACAAAGATTTTTTATTTTTTTTTTATACCATAGACTAGGAAAAATGAATTTGAATAGCTGGTATGAACATGGACAGGGTGTGTCTGATTAGATGTGGGCGGGCAGTGTCTGACATCACACAGAGCAGAGAAGTACATTCCCTGTTTGTGTGCATTACCATCCCTGGTACATTAGTTAGTATGCTGAGTAGCCTACAGCCCTGCAGAGGGCAAAGCCTAACAATGTGTACCTTTTCCACCTTTGTGATATGCGCTGTGCTTCACATAGACTCTGTAATTCAGTACTGCCAACTTGGTGGGAAGTGAGCAATGCGCAGCACACAGCTGGGGCTGGGGGGGGGGGGGGGGGGACATGGCACAAAGCTGTCTACAGGAGGTACTGGCCTGGTTGACATCTGTACTGCATTCTGTAATCTCAAGGAGGCAAACTGACCACCCTGGGATGGATCTGCTTCCATGCTTGGCATGGTCAGCTTGAAACAGGAACCACAGGGAATAGGCAAGATCACTGGATATTTAGCATATAACACAGCTATATGTACCAACAAGTATGTGACTAACTAAACACATATTGTTTTGATTTTTAGGGTAGCATACAGTTTAATTAAAGAAAAAGTAATAAGCAGAAATAGTAATACAATGAACTAGTAACAGAGACTCACAAAAGTAGTGAAAGTGACAACGTTTCTTTACAGTTTTGCATTTTTTACCTAATCACCCGATCTGAATGAACAAGTATGTCATGCCTTTTACCAGAATTACAAAGCGTGTTTTTCTATGCCATATAAAAAAAATCTATATGCAAAAAAAAAAAAAAACCACATACATTTGACTTATGATATACAGGCCTATGTGGACCAATGTAAAGAATATGGTCATTGCAAGACATTTACTCTCATTTGTAACAATAAAAAAAAAATCAGCTAAAGTTTTTAACCTTCTAGGTTACAGAACATTTCCCTGCACGTGCCTACTATCCTTAATAAAGTAACAGTGTGTGCTATGTTGTATGCACATTTTGGATGCTTTAATTGTTAACACATTGGCTTGCTTTCTGCTTTTAAAATACAAAATGCACTAAACAAGATTTCATTGCAGATTAGAAGGTTAACTGGATAAAGCTGCACTAATTTAATTGTTCTATTACCTTAATGTACATGGCAATATAATTGGCAATTTGTTTATAAGACAGTCCCCTTATCTAGGTTTCATTGATTACGTTATGAGTTCCTCCCTAGATCATTTTTAATATTCAGGTGAACAAAGAGATAGGAAAAAAAATTTCCTTAGGGTTTTGTATGACATCCAGAATGATAACATCCCTAATGGTGACCATCTGTGTCCTGTAAAATGAACTACAAGTCTTTGACTTTGTGCAAGGTTGACCCTAAAAGCATTTTCAGACTTAAATAGTCTATTGTACACCACATGGTTCCTAATTAAAATGTCAACATTTAAAACTATGTAAATGGTTTTTATAAATAAAATGATTATGGAGTTGGCAGATATTCAGAACTTGGTATTTATTGCATTTAAAGTGCACTATTTGTGTTTTATGGAAGCTTTCATTTTAAAGGGTGAAGTACATGTATATTGCTTTTGTTTTATTTATGTATTGTTTCATTTTGGTGAAGCTATTCTACCTAGTGTTATGTCTTAAAGTCATGCTGTCAAAACCACATGTGAATTATTTTATAACATGTGTACCCAGCGCTGTCCTACCATCAATACTATTTTCAAAAATCTTATATATGCAAATGCAAATAAATCTTAAATGCCAAAAACTGTATGAAGCCTGAAAAAACAAAAAAATCCAAAAAAGCACAAAGTCAAAAAGTGTGTTCTTTACATATGTTATTGTGCAGTCCTTGTGCCAGTCCTTGTTCTTATGCCGTGCTGTGCTGTGCCGTGCTCATCTCATTATGTGCCCACACTCACCAGATGATGGTGGATATTATGCCTGTATGAAGAGCAATTGCTCATCAGGTATTCTTTTCAATTGATGGTCTTCTTGTCCTTGTAGTTCTCCAGCAGGTGGGGATGGATCCTCATACTGTATATATCGAAGGAAATATAACCAGAATATATCCATAGTGTAATACTGTTTATTCAATTAAAAACTCGCTTTTACAGACCTATTAAAAACTTACAAGATTCTCCTCTTGTATCTGAGCATATGCTAACGCATATGGAACGCTGGAATTCAAAGAGCAGTGGTTGCGTTCCAATCGGCGGATCTGACATCACCGGAAACATCCACCCACCTTATGCATTTCGCTCCGCCCAGGAAGCTTCATCAGAGGTTGTGGATTCCGATGTCTGATTGCTCTCTTATATCCTTAACTCCTCCTACTACACCCGTGGTGGTTCCTTCCTAACTGATTTTATTAAATGTATAAAAATATAATCTATAAGTTGTATAGTATGTTAATATAAACAGATATGTAGAGAAAAACATAAAATATATATATATAACGTTTTAAAATTTCTTACAAACATAACAAATGTATCTATATCTTTTAAAAATTCATATGCATGTACAAACATATTTTATATATATATATATATATATATATATATATATATATATATATATATATATATATATATATATATATATAATGTTAACCTTTTGTATTCCTCTGCTTATTGTATCTGCACATTCTTAAAAATGGTAAAGAGCAAAGTAAAAAATGCACTTACCAATAACAACTAGTAAGTAAGTTATTTAAGCAGGATATAGAATGACCTAAGGGGGCATAATTTATTTGTCCCCACATGCATGAGTTTGTGTATGGGTTCGCGGCCGCTTCCCTTCTCCTGCCTTTTTGTTTAATTAAATATACATGTAGCGGTCACATTTTTGCTCAATAACCTAATGCTATGTTATCCTATGTACTGTGTTATAAGTTAGTATTTGGCGCCATCTAGCAGCCAAAATTGTGAATAGACTTTATTTTATTTTTCCTTCTCAAGAATGTAAGATAACAGGAAGTGACTGTTGTTTACTTTTGAGATTAAATTGACCTACCCAAGATGCCGAGTGTTCTTACCCAGCAACAGTCACGCAGACCCTTTGAGAAAGTGATGTGACAGTCACGCAACGCGTCAGACGGAGAGGCGGGTCATTCGGCTGCATTCGGCTTCCCGATCACGGCCAGGATCGGCGAGCAGTGAGCAGCTGCGGTGTTCGTTTGTGACATTTATTATGTAAGTGATTTTACGCCCTAATAAATCCTATATTTGCATATTACACTATGGAGTGCTTCCCTCTTTGTTTTTGAGCTGACTACACTGGAGCTACTTGGGTACTGAAGCCCAAATTTGAGACCTCTAGGGGAGCAGCCTTCTGCGGAGATTGGGAACCTGTTCGGAGTATCTGTATTAGTTTACAGGGCTGTTATCGTTCAGCCGTGAGGTGAGAGGCTGGGGGGACCATTTTTTTTCCATACACCCTTGACACATCACTGGTCACTCCTGGAGGAACCTTCTCTGGCACTATATTTTCAATCATTTTCTCACGGATTGGGATTGTATTGTCTATGGGACATTTTTTTGGACAATTTTTGTTTTATTCACGGAATTTGTACATTTTTTCAACACACGTGTGTGAAGTGTTGCATGTTAGGAATTATGTCAATATTGGTAAAAGGCATATTGGTTTTTTACTTGGTGTGTTTCACATGCTACACATTTATTTATTCAAGATCTATTAAGGTAAATTATGCTGCACTGATTGCTCATTTGCACATATGTAGTTTTAGGTTTTATTTAAAAAAAATGTTTTTGTTATTTTTATTGCTGCACTGATTGTGTTTTTTGCACTTATCAATTTTATAGGTATTTATTCATTTTTGTGTCATACTCCTTTGTGGAGTATTGCGTTTCTAATTATGTTTTAAATTGCTCAAGGCTGAACTGATGCCGCAAAAATTTTTTGGCGGATTTGCACGTGTTACTCTACACATTTTTTTGGTTTTTCATCTATTTATTTTCACGTAGTTTTTATTTATTTTTCACATTACCTATCAAAGTGCTCTCCTAAACCCACCTATTATTGAGGAATAATTACTTCATTGGAGGTTTATTTTCCATTTATTATTTATTATCCTTATTTTCCTCAGGCTAGTTTCAGTCCGTGAAGTGGGTACATTATAATTCATACAATTCATTTTTTGATGTAACATTGGTTCACCTTTAACCTCTGGCTACACAATATAATGGAAGATCAATTCTTAAGATACAATTATTACTTGGAATTTATGTTTAAAACTCCTGGTATGGTTAATTGTTGTACATAATTTAGCTTAAATTTAGTAGTGCTACATACATGTTATGCTTGCTGTAATATATGGTGCTGTCGCTTTAAATTTTTTCTGAGTTACCTGTACAGGTGTTACCTGAATGGTCCAGGTAAAACATGTGACCTGTGGAATATTCTAGAACACACCTGCCTGGGTATATAAGGCTGCACATACTACCTCTTGCAGCTGGTTGGACACTGAACCCAAAAAAGACATCTAAGTGCATTTTGCTGTCCTACTTAAAGTGGTATTAAACCGAAAAGCGTGTGTTATAGTCCAGCGTACCCGTTTTTAGATGTGATGCCTGCTTTAGTTTTTATTTTTAGGCTTTCTATCCTCTGCAACATATTTTTCATCTGGTGGTCCAGCCAGCAAGTCTGTTCTGCTCTCCAGCAGAATGTATCAGTTACAGAAATCAGACAAACCATTTTGCGAGTGACAGGGGTGCTTACAATGATCATCTTTTATTTATATATGTAAAGCCTTTATCCCAAAAAGAAAAAAAACTGTTTGCTGTAACTGCTTATAAAGTATTAGCTGGAGTTTGGCTTTAGTTTGTTAGTGTATTTACAACTGCTAGTACATCTAACACTATCCTCCCCCCAGACTGACAATGCTGCTGTCCAAAGTTGCTCCCTATATTCCTTCATCCATAGTGGGGGCACTCTAATACAGAAAGTATGTTACTGGCCAGATCAGCAGGTGAAAACGAATGAAAAAAAAAAAAACTAAAATAAGAAAACTAATAAAGCCATCACATCTAATGATTGGTAAGATGCTATGTATTTCATTTTTGGTTTTGTAGGTTTCATATTGCTTTAAGTCCACTACTCTAGGCTTAGGCTCAAAAGTATCTTGAAGTAACTCTAACTCTGTGCACATTAAATTTATATCTAAATTTATTACTTCTTTTCTTTAAAAAAATAATACATGTGTTACAGTTATCCTTTAAAGAATCTTATACCCACTGCTACATTTACCTGCTCCTGGCTTTCATAGATCTTTGTTGTCTGGCCTCTATGAGTTGCCTAAAGGATAACTCCACTTTCATGCAAAAAAAAAAAAAATAGCAAATATAAAAAAATAATATAGCTTACACAATTGCTATACAAGTCCTATTACAATTGATTCTTAGTAGAACTTTATTTTCAATCTGCAGTGCTTTAATTTTCTCTAAAATTCAATCCAATATACAAACCTGGAGACGTTTGATACACCATGGGTATACACATTGTCCCCAGAAATGTAATTTCCTGCTTGTGTTATTGGCTCATTGATTTTCCCAGAACTCTGCACTGAGATACAGGTCAGATTTTAGGCATCACCTGCAACATAAATTTCATTTTTGAGTGCGATACTCCCACAGGGTTAATCACTTTTAAAAGGACTCAGAGACTGCAACTTTCTTCATTAGAACACAGCAAGTGCATCAGCTGATTAATAATGAAAAATCACTCCCATCCATATTCACTTTGCACACTGATATAACTAAAGCATTCTTCAGAGCAGAAACAGGTAGGACTTCCCCTTGGTCGTTCCTTGTGACTCATCAGAGCAGAGGAGGAGCTTATTAGAGCTTTTATCTGCTCTGTTGTGCCTCTGTATCTGAGATCTGATGTAGGTGGTACTGGAGAACCCCGGGAAATGCAGCATTGTACAATCTTTGTGGGGCGCGCGGTCCTAAAACACCTAACACAACTGTCTCTCCCTATTTTCTCCCTAACAGTTTCAACATACACTGATGATATCATTTATAATTAGGGGGCTGACTAATCCAATTTCCCTCATTATTGGCCCTTCTAAACCTGCTGACCATAATTCAAAGGCCATGCAGTGCATCATGGTTTTAAACTGGTTTGACACAGTGAAATTGCATAAATTCACAGGGGTGTGCAAATTTGAATCCCACTGATTTGTGGCAAAATTATGGTTGGTATATTTTAAAAGCCCAATTACAAGTAACTAGATTTTACACTTCATTGCTCACTCCATTTGTGCTGAATGTCTTGTACATATGTAGGGAGAAGTGGCGTCTTCCAAGAATTTAATGGTCAAAGACATTCATATCTCTTATGTCTGTTATTTATTATGATGGAACCACTGGGTCTGGCCGAAGGGTCGGGTCCCTGGCCTTCTGGCCTAGATTGGTGAAATCTTTGCTCCGGTCAGTTTTTCGGGAGAGAACACTGCCCCCCCTTTCCCACCAGGGGCAGTTAGTATTTCCCAGTTTGTAATTAGGCAGGAGTGATGGGAGTAGCGGTTGAGTCATTGCACGGGCTCTCCCTAAGCCATCAGATCTCCAGGCCTTCCTGGTTGGGGTGGGGGCTGCGCTGACTGGGCTGTTGGTCAGGGTTGAGAGAAAAGCCCCTGGTGAATGTGTCCCTGGAGTGGCAGTCCAGGGGTGACATCATTCGCATTGTGTTGAGGGGCACTGTGAGTTTTGTTGGCACCATGGTCACTTCACATACTCACTTTTTTCACACCTGCCTCTAGGGCCGAGCCTTTTGGCTAGGACCAGAGGAATTTTTGATTCCTGGTCAAAGGGCCGGCCATTGTATTGCACAATGGCCACTGTCACTTCTCCCACTTCCTTCTCCCCACTTTCTATTTATTTTACCCTGTGTTGTCACTTTTTTGTATCTTTTTGTTGATCGTTACACGTTTGTCACAGTGTGATTAGTAGGGTGTGGGTCCTCGGGCCTACACTGAAAGTCTTGGGAGGGAGCGGACGTGGACTTCTGGCTTGGTCTGCCCTCTCTCATGGGGTCTCCCTTCAGGGGAGCCCCACCGAGTACTTTTGTAGGTCTGTTTCGGCAGACCTTCCAGAGAAAGGGGTCTGTCTGGTTTCAGCCAGACTGGCCTAGTGAGTACCTCAGTCCCCGTCTGGAGCCCCGGAGGGATCAGGGTAAGGTCCTTCCTAGGGAGGTTCGTGTAACACCCTTTGCACGTTTTGTGTCACTCTTTATGTGTGTGCACTTTTTTTAGCACCGAGTGGAGTTTTTGGGTGTGTTGCGCCCCCCCACTGGCTTTTCACTGGCTTTTCAAAAAAAGATTGTAAATGTTATGATGGGATATTTAGCCCTTTAACTACTGTACCTGTATTTGCTCTTGCCATTCTCTGCATAGTTGTTTTAGAGACTGGATTGCCCTCCTAATAACCTTTCCCTAGATGGTGCCAAATAATAGCATTACATGAGCTTTAACACTTCCTCATATGGGTTTTTGATGGAACACAAAGTCTAATTTTCACTGCAGTTTTTATTTGTAAGTTCTTAAGCTACCAATGGGGGAAACGGCAAGGTACTGACTTCTTTGCTGAATACGCAGCCACTCTTTTTACAGGCTCAGATGCTGCTTAGTGTTTGATGGGAAAGAGACAAGATGTGTCCTATCCCAAACTGTGTGCCATCTGTGAGATACAGATGGAATTAGAGAGACCTGCCGCCCATGTATTGTCAGGCTGTGCTCTGGTTGAGAAAGATTTGTACCAAGTCAAGGACTCGGCATGGCTGAGACATACAGACCCAGCTAACCCTGAGCAGCCACTAAACAGAAAGCCGTATTGCCATCAAGCTGTGGTGCCAGGTTTCTACAGAACACACATCATCCTTTACAGGGGTTGATGTGTCATGTTATATTTATCCAGCAATTTCTCCTGCAAAACAAATACAATTTGCTGTTATTGAATGCCTTTCATTATGAAGATAAATTGTGTTGTGTAGCAGCATTATTTTCACCAAGCAGAATATTATAGATAGCTAAGGTAAAGGATCCTCACTATATATTTAGAATTCTGTGTGTTTCTCAACTGTTATCTTTTAGTTTTGGTTGTTTTCCTTTGTTTTTTTTTCTATGGCTATTTAGATAATCAAGCTGTAGTGGTGGACCCTTGTTGTTTTTTGTACATGGCAATGGGTGGAATAAATGATGATGTTGTAGCTGATCAAGAAATCAAATTCGTTTCCAGTGTTTAAATTATATAGCATATATATTATAATTACTTGTGGTTGCTTGTATCTTTCCAGACTGACTACATTATTCATTTATATTAATTTATTTCCCAAAACCGTTATAAAATTCCAATCTACGTTGATGAACAAATGAATGTGAACAGATGTGGATGCATTGTTAGCATATTTATTATCCATCTAGCTAGCAGAATATGTCCTAGTATTGGACTGGAGTTATTATTAGATATTTATTATGCATAGTTCTTTCAGGGAAATGACAGCAGTACATACAGTTAAATTGTTTGAAAGGTAGTTGTAAAACATTAAATATAAATGTAACAGGCACCAGCATAGCTTAACTGGGGGAAAAAACAAGTCTTCTCAAAAGAGAAATAGGATCTGCATTGATTTATCCTGAGTGACTGGCATGAATATGTAACTCTTTTTTAATTATTTTACTGACTTGTAAAGTGTATAAACTAATATGTCCGCCTAAGAAAATCAGTTTCTAAACCAAGCTAAACCACCAATGCTCTAGGACAGCCGGTAATTTTATTTAAATGATTCTGTAGCACTAAAGATTATGGGTAATATGAAGGCCCTTTAAATGGCCAAATCACTTTAGCCTGATAGCTTATCCAAACGATTAAAAGATAGGGGGTTATAAAAGGTTACTTTTGATCATCAGCCTGTGTTTGACCACATAGAAGGTGTGATAACAAGTATCTCTGGAGGTTGGAGGCACTGATTATGACACATTGAGATTTTTATATTTGATGGAATTTCTTCCCTTATGATGTCTTAGCAGAAAGGATCAAAGCACTATGTGGTTAAAATTGACAAAAGAATTATGGTGGACCTCCATGCTTTAATGACTTAATCAAGAACAGGCAAATACTGTATATGTTTACCTTGGAAAGATATTTGCTCATCTACTGGCAGCATCACTTAGTCATTTTTTAGTTCCAGAACTATAGACCTCATTAAATCCTATCTTCCCAACATCTATAACAGATCACTTCAGTACCAAGTGCATACTTGAGCAAAAAAAGACTGAACACATAGCCTGGTTGCAGAATAAGACAGTTTTTTTAACTTTAATTATCAATAAGGAAAAGAAATACACAGTGCTGTAGTTTTCTTCTTACAATTCAAAACAAATTCATAATGCTAAGATCAGTTTAGATGCTAACACGGTCACATATCATAACTGAAACAAAATTCTAAAATGTCAATATTTTTGAAAACCATAGTTTGTTCTTAATGATTTGATGAAGGCTTCTTAGCCGAAACGTGTCAGTCTGTACCCGTGTACCCATGTAACTAATAAAGTACTTTTATTCAAGAGCATTCGAGTTGCCAGCCTTCCTGATTTAAGTATAGTTTGTTTTTAATAGAGCTAAAATGTATGTCATCTTTACCATATTTTAGTGATGCAAGATAAACATCACCCTTTTCACTATTATTTTTAAATTTAGCAATGGACCCATAATTGGGCAACACACACATTTTAGTAAATGTCGAAAGTGAAAATTTTACTGGTATGTAGTTTTTGTATTTGGAGTCATGGTTTGGAATTAAAATAAAGGAGTTGAGCATGTTTGCTTTGCAAAGGGAAAATGCAAAAACAAGTTAGGAAAATGTAAAATAAAATATTTTTTGCTTACGCATGATTGAATGATGAAAGTCAGTAGATTGTCACTTCATTAATTAGGATAAAGAAAAATTCCCTTGCAGAGTGAAAATTTAGCTTGCTAAAGCAGACCACATATAGTGCAAATTTCTTTCCTGCAACCACACGATTCCCGCACGATTCCCCCATAAATGCAGACAGTGCTGACTGGGAAATCCCTCCTGCCGACACTTTGTCTTCTACCAGCGGCGATAGCAGCCACTACCAATAATCGTACTATATCTAAAATCCACCAGGCTGGTTGTACCCAAGTTGATTGATCTGTACATTCAGCCTGCCCATACACGTTTCGAATCTCGGCCAGTGCCTGCTTAACTGTCTAGTCTGAGCAGACTATTTGTCTTTTGTAAATCAACTCCATTGTCTCATAAAGTTGTGGTAGTAGTAGCCATCAAAGCCTTTGTAAGACAAAGAAAAATTACATTCCATAAAGTGTTGGGGTGTGGCATCAGCCATTTAGGTATTTCTAGCACAAGTCCTTCTTCTGATACTTTTGGGCAACGTATAAAAATTATACCCACCTGAGGGCAACTTTTAACTGATGCAGAAATCTCGAAACTGTACAAGGCCACTTACTGGCCTGCACTGTGCAAGTGTTCTCAATAAAAAAATTAGATTGTGGTAAATAGTCTTCTGTCAATATGAGCAAGATGGTCTACCTGGATGTTCAGGCCTTAAAGGGCTGCACAACTTTTCCAAATTTGTAAAATGTATTATACAGACTTATCACGAATAAGAAGTAATACTTGCACAGGACATTTAACAAAGAAGAGCTATAAAATTAACCACTCTAGATCAGTAAATGTTGTGACTCTAGGACACGAAGTATGCTACTGGCAGAATTACCTAGTAAAAATAAAGGAAAAACATCTGATAAAAAGAAAACATATGAAGCCACCTCATCCAAGGTTGGTAAGCTGCAATTTTTGAAATTTTGGCTTATACAGGTAAATCTTATTTTCAGTGAAAGTGATATTTCCCTTAAAGCTTAACTCCTGAATAAGCAAATATTGACTAAATACAAGGGGCATATGTATTGTTACTATAATCTTGGTGTGCTTTGTATATTTCTGTCAGGGCTCCCAGCCCTCCCTTCTCAGTGCTCAGGTTGCTCAGCTGTCGGTTAATTGCCAGCACTCATTGTTCCACAGCCGCTTACCTGGTGATCATTTCCTGCTCATCAGTCCAGCCTACAGCCAGCCCCTTTTGGCTATTTAAACTGCCTGGTTCGTTTATTCCGTGCCTTCGTCTTAGTTAAACATATCTGTAGACTCACTGCTGTGTTCCTGTTGAAGACTTGCCTGGCTGACGTCCCTTCTGGTTTCTGATTCTGTCTGCTGCCTCCTACTACGCTGATCTCTGGCTTCCTGGTTTACTGGCTTGTTCTGACTACCCACTTTGGCTATGTTTTGACTACGTTTACTATTTGTACCATTTTTAACATTATATTAAAAGGTGTGATTTTAATTGCATTTTCTGTCTCCGTCTGATTCATGGTTCCTGACAATTTCGTGCAGATCTGTGCAATGATCCAGTGTGAAACTTTGCACAGGATCTTCCTGTAATAAAGACCAGTCACTCATGTTCTCTGTCCTTGTGCAGGGTGACTGTTCTTGTCTCCGCCCCCTTCTGTAGTGGATGAGCCGGCTGGCTTCCTCCCACACCTTTGTTGTCTGAACAGGCTAAGTGCAGAACAGTGATGATGTCACTATCACTTTAATATCTGGGTTTGTAAAGACGTTTAGTGCACAAAGGGTTTTTTATATTTTGTGGCTGTTGAGGAATATAGTTAACATACATTTTTTGTGCCTTGTGTTCAGCTTTAAATATTTATTGTGTCTCTGTGAGACACTAGTTAGCCAACCTCAAATCTCTTGATGAAGACAGGCTTCAGGCACTGCACCAGGGCTGACTGTAACAGTAACATTTCATCATAGAATTGAAAATTCTTCTTTAGGTAGAATTATTGTCTGACCGAGGGAAATAAATGTTTTGCTATTACAATGCACCTGTATGTGGAGCTAATAATGGAATAACAATCCATTATTATTATTATTATACAGGATTTATATAGCACCAACAGTTTACGTAGCGCTTTACAACATAAAAGGGAGACAATACAGTTATAATTCAATAAAATACAAGAGGATTAAGAGGACCCTGCTCAGAAGAGCTTACAATCTAAATCCATAATTGTATATTAAAGAAAGTTTATTAGAAGTCAACCACAAATGCTCAAAAATAAAACTTTCTGGTGTGTATTTAAAGACCACACCACAGGACCACAGGCTGAGAAAAAAGCAACTAATGCTTAATTTGTTTTACTTTATACTGTGAAGGGAATAAAGGTGCTAAAGCTTGATTTATTGATTGTGCTTGTTGCGTTATTGAATTTGCTTTTCATACTTGTACTCCACAGTCTGGCCTGGGGCTGAGTGCAGCTGTACAAACCCATGGGTCAAAGGGTAAAATGTGGTGACGTAATTTCAAGCCCTAGCAGAAAATGAGTTTGAAATATGTAACTGTAACAATGATGGCTCAAAGTCTTTATCCCTACAATTGTCAAAATATAGAACACCATTATTCTTGTCTGTTATGAACAGATACAGTTTGCCGTGTCTACATCCAACATATAAATATACAAATTAGCAAGACTAAATGGAAGAAAAAAACAATATGGTTCACTACCGAGGTGGGTATCCGGATTGGATGTCTGTCGTTTACCTCCTGGCCGAGGCCCATCCTCTCACATGTTCCTGGCCTAATGTCCAATGCAAAAGCATTTTTAGCACTTTACTGCAACAGTTCAATCAAATTGGCACAATGACATTTCCTCTTCACAAAATGACATGTAAGTCTATAACCTGACTTCCTGACAGACAGTAGGCAGAACACTATATCCTCATGACGCAACTTCCTGTCAGTTGTCCCTTCAGTGCAGAACACCCAATATATTCATAGCACATATGCAGCCATCTTCTCAGGATGTTATCAGTCTCTTCCCACAGGTTATTCACCCACAGGGTATCCCTCTTTCACACTTAGGCACTGAGGCCATCCTAAACTAAGCCTCAGGATCTGCTAGGAAAAGGACAGGGTGGTAAGGTTTCTCCATCTTCCCCAATGTGTCCTTCTCTGGTCACCATGATACTGCAGAGGGCTTTCTCTCTCGCTTCTCCAAGCACAGCTCTAAATCTTACTGGTCAGGGATGTCCTTCTTCAATACCCCAACTCCACTAGCCCCCACACACAGCTGGCATATATAATGGGCAACGACTCCTCCCACTGTATCACTAAAGAAGGTGCCACAGGTAAAGGGCTCTGACCCCTGCCAACAAGTAGGAAATTAAATGAGAAATCAATTAGCCTATAAGAGATAAGGAAACAGAAAGTGTAGCTGATAGAAAAGTGTATAACAGCAGGCAAAATTAGGCCAAACACATTATTGGTGCGGCCAAAGCACAGAAAGGTGGACCATTAACTGATCTGTTTAATTAATCTCTTCTAATGGGAGAAATTCACCATGACTGGCGATAATATACCTATACACAAGAAGGGTAACTACTGGCTAATGAGTTTTGGCCACATTCAAAAATAGGCTTTATGTGTATATATCGACATATAGTACAGTCCTATTATTCTTGGGCTGGGAATTATTACCATATGCAGTCTGTACCATGCAAAGTTATCACTCAACTATATACTGGGATGCTTGATATGAGATTATACCCAACCATCATCACAAAGTAATACAGTACAAACCATTGCTCATGCATTGTTTACTACAACACTCAATATACATACATCCATTACACTTTTTATCTTAAATTTTTATGAATTCTACCTACAGTCACTATGTTAGGTACCTGGTAGTGAGCCTGACTTGTAGGAGAAGACCTCTCATACAACGCTGGTTCAAGAGCCACTGGAGTGGGGACAGTGGTCTCGTGAGCACAGTGGGGTAGGAGTGCCTGCTGAGATGAAGGCTCTGATGCTGGAGCAGAGTAGAGATCCCTCCAGGGATGGCTGGACTGCAGGTAAGGTGATAACAGGAAGCAGCAGGCTGCAGCACTGAAGATGCAGATGCAGAAGTCACTGGAGCTGGAGCTGAGGGTGCAACAGCACAGCAGTAAACGGCAGGCACAGGCAAGGTCAAACAGTCCGGGTCAGTAGGTAGCAAGGCGGTTAATACAGTAGGCAGAGGCAGAGTCGGTAGGCAGGCAGAGGTCGGCAACGGTATTGGTAGATGCAGTAGCAGAATCAGGCAGTCCAGGTCGGATTGGAGAAGGAGGAATGGTCAGAGAAGCCAGGTCAATAGGTAATCAATCAATCAGGTACAGGTTAAGCAGATCCACAGAGCTGAGACGAAACAGCAGCGCATTCCTGCAACAGGAGAACTTTTATGCACCTCTTGGCGCCAAAACGGGGCTAATGCGAACGCGTGCCCGCGCGCGCACACACACGCGCCATGCACCCGAGCGCTGCGCTGACGCGCGGCAACAGCTGGAGATTGCTGAATTGCCTGAGCAGGAGCGCGCCGGCGCATTGGCGCACGCACATGCGCCGTTCTGGTGCTGACAGATCCCTGACGCACTATAAATAAAGTAACTTTTTTACCACTTTAAATTACAATTGTAATTGTATAAATTCCACCTATTAAATTCACATTGAAAATTGTTTTCTTTCATATTTTTTTGTATTTTATCCAGTGTACTGTACACCTTTTCTTGACAAAGTGGCCACAAAAGAGCTCTTAAACACATTGATGGTGTTTTAACCTGTTCTTATGACTAAAAACTGCCAACCTTCCCTTGGTAGCACCTTTTTTTATTTAATGGGTGCTTTTGTTGACCACACATTGGTTCCATTTTGGGGCCTCATCCTCTTTACTTGCATTCAAACAAACATGCTTGGGACAAACATAGACCTATACTCAAAAAAGTAAAAAATAGGCTAGACTTGATGGACCACTTGATCTTTTTTTCTGCTGCCATTCTTCTATGTTTCTGTTTAAAATCTATCCCTGGAGCAAGCATTACCCCTGAAGTTCCGCAAGATTGTACCGATCTCAAGTGATTTCAGCCATTCATCTGGAACAGTGCTGTGATACTCCCACTAGAACATCACAGAGAGGAGCTGTGCCTGCTCTTTGCCATTCCTGCCCATCTTCCACTACCATTTTTTTTTTTTGCAAGCATGTTAAAATGCATATTTTATGGCTAAAGATTACTTAAACCCCCCAAAAGATTATATTTTCTGAAAGCAAGGACCCTGTACCCTGTATCATAAAATGGTGGCAGTTGTAATTTTCTGTCACACAATATTTGTGCTACTTCTTATCAAAGCATAGATGTATATTTGCAATGCTTTAAAGCGGGGTTCCACCCAAATTTTGAACAATATCTGTATGTATTCTCTTCCTTGCCTAGATGCTGACATGCCGTTTAAAAAAATTTAAATCGCCGTAATTACCTTTTATTTTTCTATTCTTCTTTGCACTTCCTGGTTCTCCTCCCATGGGAGTAGGCATGTTTCTAGCCTCTCCCAGACTCCTGGGAGCTAGTCTCAGGCTTCCCAGGATGCCACTGAGCATGTGCGGGAACGAACGGTGAATGCTGGGAGCACAGCATTCACCACATCCAGGAAATAAATGCTTGTGGGCTTCAAATGCCCACAATGAAGATGGAAACCGCCTGCAGTGAATAATATAAGTTATTCTTTCCGACGAAATCTGACACAGGCGGACATATTACACACAATATGTGAGTATGTAATGCTGAGAAGAAAAGTTTGTGAATGAACTCAAAAAAAAAAAAAACGATAGATAGGTGGACCCCCGCTTTAAAAGCATTCAGAGGTCATCAACTTTGAGTTACCCATAAATGATTGCCCAGAACTATTGCAACTGAGAATTTATTTATATGGTGCTACTGGAATCCACATAGTAGTTATGTTGATGGCAGTAAAGGGTTAAAGAATAATGGATAAACAGGAGGTGTGCTTATTCACTGTATGAAATACAGACCTATGCTACAGTCCTCATGGCACAGTGTCCATTATTACTGTGCAACAAGTGACAGTTTTAGAGACACATAAAAACCGATGAACAAAGGATCTTTATTAAAAATGTAACTCCTATGCCGCGCAGACACGATCGGATTTCCCGACAACAAATGTTCGATGGGAGCTTGTTGTCGGAAATTCCGACCGTGTGTAGGCTCCATCGGACATTTTCTGTCGGAATTTCCAGCAAACAAAATTTGAGATATGGATCTCAAATTTTCCGACAACAAAATCCGTTCTCGTAAATTCCGATCATGTGTACACAATTAAATCTTTTAATGCAGCGCATTCTCTTCTTCTTTATAATGCTAGAATAATGAAGTTGTTTTGCTGCTGATATTCAAACAGAGTTCTGAAAAAATTTTTTCTTTATTATGTCTCGTGATTAGGGATGAGCCGAACACCCCCCTGTTCGGTTCGCACCAGAACATGCGAACAGGAAAAAAGTTCGTTCGAACATGCGAACACCGTTAAAGTCTATGGGACACGAACATGAATAATCAAAAGTGCTAATTTTCAAGGCTTATATGCAAGTTATTGTCATAAAAAGTGTTTGGGGACCTGGGTCCTGCCCCAGGGGACATGGATCAATGCAAAAAAAAGTTTTAAAAACGGCCGTTTTTTCAGGAGCAGTGATTTTAATAATGCTTAAAGTCAAACAATAAAAGTGTAATATCCCTTTAAATTTCGTACCTGGGGGGTGTCTATAGTGTGCCTGTAAAGGGGCGCATGTTTCCTGTGTTTAGAACAGTCTGACAGCAAAATGACATTTTGAAGGAAAAAACTCATTTAAAACTACCCGCGGCTATTGCATTGCCGACAATACACATAGAAGTTCATTGATAAAAACGGCATGGGAATTCCCCAAAGGGGAACCCCGAACCAAAATTAAAAAAAAAAAATGACGTGGGGGTCCCCCTAAATTCCATACCAGGCCCTTCAGGTCTGGTATGGATATTAAGGGGAACCCCGGCCAAAATTTAAAAAAAAAAATGACGTGGGGTTCCCCCTAAATTCCATACCAGACCCTTCAGGTCTGGTATGGATTTTAAGGGGAACCTCGCGCCAAAAAAAAAAAAAAAACGGCGTGGGGTCCCCCCAAAAATCCATACCAGACCCTTATCCAAGCACGCAACCTGGCAGGCCGCAGGAAAAGAGGGGGGGACGAGAGTGCGGCCCCCCCTCCCTCCTGAACCGTACCAGGCCACATGCCCTCAACATTGGGAGGGTGCTTTGGGGTAGCCCCCCAAAACACCTTGTCCCCATGTTGATGAGGACAAGGGCCTCATCCCCACAACCCTGGCCGGTGGTTGTGGGGGTCTGCGGGCGGGGGGCTTATCGGAATCTGGAAGCCCCCTTTAACAAGGTGACCCCCAGATCCCGGCCCCCCCCCTGTGTGAAATGGTAAGGGGGTACATAAGTACCCCTACCATTTCACGAAAAAAGTGTCAAAAATGTTAAAAATGACAAGAGACAGTTTTTGACAATTCCTTTATTTAAATGCTTCTTCTTTCTTCTATCTTCCTTCATCTTCTGGTTCTTCTGGCTCTTCTGGTTCTTCTGGTTCTTCCTACGGCGTTCTCGTCCAGCATCTCCTCCGCGGCGTCTTCTGTCTTCTTCTCCTCGGGCCGCTCCGCACCCATGGCATGGGGGGGAGGCTCCCGCTCTTCTCTTCTTCTCTTCTTCTTTTCTTCTTTTCTTCTTTTCTTCTCTTCTTCTCTTCTTCTTCATTTTCTTCTCCGGGCCGCTCCGCAATCCATGCTGGCATGGAGGGAGGCTCCCGCTGTGTGACGGCGCTCCTCGTCTGACAGTTCTTAAATAACGGGGGGGCGGGGCCACCCGGTGACCCCGCCCCCCTCTGACGCACGGTGACTTGACGGGACTTCCCTGTGACGTCACGGGGAATGCCACAGGGAAGTCCCGTCAAGTCACCGTGCGTCAGAGGGGGGCGGGGTCACCGGGTGGCCCCGCCCCCCCCTTATTTAAGAACTGTCAGACGAGGAGCGCCGTCACACAGCGGGAGCCTCCCTCCATGCCAGCATGGATTGCGGAGCGGCCCGGAGAAGAAAATGAAGAAGAAGAGAAGAAGAAGAGAAGAAAAGAAGAAAAGAAGAAGAGAAGAAGAGAAGAGCGGGAGCCTCCCCCCCATGCCATGGGTGCGGAGCGGCCCGAGGAGAAGAAGACAGAAGACGCCGCGGAGGAGATGCTGGACGAGAACGCCGGAGGAAGAACCAGAAGAACCAGAAGAGCCAGAAGAACCAGAAGATGAAGGAAGATAGAAGAAAGAAGAAGCATTTAAATAAAGGAATTGTCAAAAACTGTCTCTTGTCATTTTTAACATTTTTGACACTTTTTTCGTGAAATGGTAGGGGTACTTATGTACCCCCTTACCATTTCACACAGGGGGGGGGCCGGGATCTGGGGGTCACCTTGTTAAAGGGGGCTTCCAGATTCCGATAAGCCCCCCGCCCGCAGACCCCCACAACCACCGGCCAGGGATGTGGGGATGAGGCCCTTGTCCTCATCAACATGGGGACAAGGTGTTTTGGGGGGCTACCCCAAAGCACCCTCCCAATGTTGAGGGCATGTGGCCTGGTACGCTTCAGGAGGGAGGGGGGGCCGCACTCTTGTCCCCCCCTCTTTTCCTGCGGCCTGCCAGGTTGCGTGCTCGGATAAGGGTCTGGTATGGATTTTTGGGGGGACCCCACGCCGTTTTTTTTTTTTTTTTTGGCGCGGGGTTCCCCTTAAAATCCATACCAGACCTGAAGGGTCTGGTATGGAATTTAGGGGGAACCCCACGTCATTTTTTTTTTTAAATTTTGGCCGGGGTTCCCCTTAATATCCATACCAGACCTGAAGGGCCTGGTATGGAATTTAGGGGGACCCCCACGTCATTTTTTTTTTTTAATTTTGGTTCGGGGTTCCCCTTTGGGGAATTCCCATGCCGTTTTTATCAACGAACTTCTATGTGTATTGTCGGCAATGCAATAGCCGCGGGTAGTTTTAAATGAGTTTTTTCCTTCAAAATGTCATTTTGCTGTCAGACTGTTCTAAACACAGGAAACATGCGCCCCTTTACAGGCACACTATAGACACCCCCCAGGTACGAAATTTAAAGGGATATTACACTTTTATTGATTGACTTTAAGTATTATTAAAATCACTGCTCCTGAAAAAACGGCCGTTTTTAAAACTTTTTTTTGCATTGATCCATGTCCCCTGGGGCAGGACCCAGGTCCCCAAACACTTTTTATGACAATAACTTGCATATTAGCCTTTAAAATTAGCACTTTTGATTTCTCCCATAGACTTTTAAAGGGTGTTCCGCGGCATTCGAATTTGCCGCGAACACCCCAAATTGTTCGCTGTTCGGTGAACTTGCGAACAGCCAATGTTCGAGTCGAACATGAGTTCGACTCGAACTCGAAGCTCATCCCTACTCGTGATCTCCTGAATAATATTAGTTATTTCTTTCATCAGATCTCCATAATAATGTTTTGTATTTATTTTTATAGTGAATGTTTTTTTTTTAATCAAGATCTCCTGTTTTATTTATTTTTTTCGTCAGATCTCCATGATATTTTTTTTCGTTTTGTGTGTCAAGTTACCACAACACCATTATTATCTTGTATTTTTTAACCTCAAGGAGGTTGGTTGGTGTCCCTTGTTAATTTGACATTGTATTTTTGAAAAGGATCCTGCCTACTCACAAACAAACTGTCCTTTTTGAAGTAAAACACGCAAGTATTTAAAAAAAATAAATAGCTATTTAATAAGGGGCCATAACAAAATAAAGAGGAAGGCAACGCTGGATAAACTGGTGAAGTTTGCAAAGCCTTTGTACCCCAGGGCACACATCAAAACTATTTTACAGGCAAAATTGGTGGCCTGAGCAGTCCATATAATAGTGAGCACAATCCGGCCCAGGAGTCCAAGAAATCAGGAACAGCAGCAGATGACATATATGTCCCCAGGCTGTGGTCATACAACAGCCTGCATCTTTTCCAAGACCAGACTGAATCACACTCTTGTCTTCCTTAGATGCTTCCTTCCAGGCTGTGGCTCTGGTGTTGGAGTTGTGGCAGGAGGTGGAGGAGGATGATGGATGACCTCCTGGATGCCACTTACCCCCCCGCACCTCCTGGCTGAGGCTTTCCTGTGTATGAAAAAGGGACATAGTTTTAGTTTTTTGTTCATCAATCACACACAATTTTGAGCTCATGACTGTTGCAAATTGAATGTTAACAAATATCAAAGACTATCATTCTGAGCCCAGCATTTTTCATTCTTGTCCCAATCCTTTTTGGCCACTACTGTCTATTGATATGTAAACCACTTTGTTAAATCAGCAATTAGTGATCAATAATAACATCTAGTTAACATCATTAATTTTACGACAAGAAATATTTTGAACAATGTTCTACCTGACTCAAGCTGGGCTTCTCCACATCTTCCTGGTTGGAAGGCCCAGGTTGAGCATTGGAAGCCTCAGCTGAGGTGGAAGGAAGCCTTGAAGGAAGAGTGGAGAGTGCTCGCCTGGGTTCACTCTGGTCTGACAGAAAATGCAGTCTGTCATAGTACCACAGCCTGGGTACATAAACGTAATCTGCTGCTCCTGATCTCTGGGAATTCTGGACCTTCTTTCACTCCCTAAGATAAGTACTCCTCATGCAACCAATTTTGGCCTTCAAATAGGTGATGTTTGTCGTGGGGATCATCGGCTTCGCAAATTCAAGCAGTTTCTCCAGCGCTGCCTTCCTCTTTCTTAGCTTATTAAAAAATGGGTGGTTCACCTGCCACAGACAGGGCAGCTCCCTGAACATGTCAATGAATATTACTAGAAATTCCCTATCATTGAATGGATCCATTTTCTCTGCAAGACACAACACAAGACAAACCATAATGTCAGGCTAAACTCTTCTAATCTTGTCCCAATATAGGCCTCAATCTATAAGCAGTATAAGCCACTGATGCACCAAGTTCAAATCGCACCTTCGTTATTACGTTCGTCGCTTCCGCTACTCCTTCCTCCACTCACAGATCGTACGTACGACACACGCGTGTTACACTTTATATACATTGCGCATGCGTGACACTCTTCCCGCCCCTAACGTTCTTTCTAGTCTATTCCCCGCCCCTTGTCTTTCGGTGCAGTGGAAGAGCACATGGCGGAGACAGAGCAAATGCATGCAGACAGCAGCAACAACGATGAAAGGCCGGAGCCACAAACATCCCGATCCCGGAGGAGATATAAGGCTTCAAATATGTTCTCTATAGATCTTGAAGAGGGCCGACTATGATGGGAAGCATGGACCTTACCCTAACCCAAATGTGAGAAAGGCCAAGATCATGACTAAAGTTGTGAGAAGGATCAAGTGAGGAAACGCTGGTCAGACCTGAAATTGAGGGAACACGATCAGTACAGAAAGATCAAGAGAGTTCTTCAAAAAAGTAAGTAGTTGTCATGTGTTCATATTATTATTACTTGCATGCTGTTCCACATGCTTTTCTTTAATGTTGTACAGTTTAAAATGGCAACTTTCAGGTTCGAGGGCACAGTAATCGTTCGTAGTAAACATCGTTTGTTTGCCCACTAATACAATGTTTTTGGCAGATGCAGGTTAACTACATTTAGTCATGCCTATTTGTATTCAAAGAAGTTTAGTACATTGTTGTCTAGATGGAACTAGAATGAAAGGCAAACTTGATTAAGTGTAAGGAGAGGACACTTAGCAGCTGTTTACACATCTGGACGCAGCAGAACTAGTGTGGGTAGTGTGGGACACTAGAACACCCTTTTTGGGGTGTCCCACACAGGTGCTCCAATGGATACTAGGGGTGTCTCCATGGGGGAAAAAATCTACAAAAAAGGTAAGTATTCCAGCTTTATAAAGGGAAAAAAATAATGTCTTCAGTTTGGAACTCTACCAAAAAAGACAATTGTACGACACTTCCAAGCAATGTTTTATATATTATTATTTCTCGCATCAAAGATCTGTGTGCTAAGTATACCTTTTTTTTATTCACATAGGGGAGAAAAGACTCGGGATGTCTGAGGTCACCAGGGACCCCCAACCTCCTAAAGAAAAGGAAATCCCCACACCACAACCAGAAGATGTGGAGGAAGGAGAGGTCTATGAAGTGGGCAAAATAGTGACCACAACAGGTGAGTGTCTGAGACCACAGCTTCAGGTAATAGATGGACGCCTGCATATTTCTAATACATGATGTGTTTTTTTATTTTAGGTGATGTGGATGTTGTGGAAGAAGAATCTCATTTCACAAGTGCAAGTGCAGACGTCCTCATCGGGGAGATCATGGTGTGCAATCGTGATTTATGATCAATGATGTGGAAAACAGACTCAAAAACATCATTGATGTTTTAGGCAGAATCTAAAACACCCCAAAAATTCTTCTAGTTTGTTTGTATTTTTATTATTTTCACACATTTTAAATATTTTTTAGAAAGCCAAATTTTGAAGATGCACACAGTGTGTCAACATGTGCTATCTGACATCACGCATTATCAAGGTACGCATTTTGGGGGTGCAACCCCTTCCTTGCAACTAAAGTAGATGAGAGGAAGGGGTTGCACCTCGAAACATCCATTGATCCCCCATGATGGGAGCTAGCACATGTTGACATTAGGCATGGGATCAGGAGGGAAATCCCCATTTTGAGTCTCAATTTGTGTGCATCTTCAAAATTTAGCTTTCACAGGGGTGACATCACCCCATCTGATGAAGGCATTATCAACACAGTTTAGACATACTAATGTCTGATATTGCCTTCACTTTGTCAAAGTTGAACTTTGTAAGTTTCTGAGTGTATTGTTTTATGGTTTTAAACATGCCTGTTTTAACACAAAAAAGGTTATTTGTACTGTCAAAAACAAAAATGTTATTACTAAAATATGCTGGTTTGTTCAAAAACCCTTATCTAATGCACATATGAATGTGCACAGAGTAAAAAGTTTTCTACTCAACAATGTGTGGCTTCTTCTTTCAATGCTCCATATAATTTTTTGGACTAAGTTGGTGTTTACACTGAAATGGGGGTTATTTACTAAAGGCAAATCCACTTTGCACTACAAGTGCAGTTTCAGTACAGTTTCAAGTGCACTTTTGCAGTGCACTTGGAGGGCAAAGTGGATTGTCCTTCAGTAAATAACTCCCACAGTGCTTTATAATTTGCCACAATCATGCCATTTCCGTGACTCAACAAAATTCATTCATGGTGCTGAAAATGATGTATATTTTTATCAGTAATACATTACATACATTAACAAAAAAAACAAGGTGTGTGTGTAGCAGACCCACAACATAATAATAGTTAGATGAAGAAGAGATTGTCACCTCATGTATCAAATAAATTACGTTTGCACTATTGAAGAAAATGGCCAAAAAAAAAAAGCCCATTGGATAATCTAGGAGACAGCTATAAGAAACACAAGCAGTAAATCAAAGTAAATATTATTTCCGTTTAACTAAAAAAAATATTTTTTATTTTTTAATTTTTTAAACATTTTCTGGCATATCAATGGCCCCCCTACCCGCAAAGTACTCCATATATTTTATACAGACCTCGCGTGTGCTTTGGAGGGGGAAAGCACTGCAAACCAGATACGAACCCACAAGCACAAACTGAAGAGCAGTAACGATCTGAAAAGCACGAGGCTGAAAAGCGTGAATCGTCTCTCACCAAACTTCTACTAACACAAGATAAACACGAGATTAGCAGAAGGAGCCCAAAGGGTGGCGCACTGGCTATTGAACTTCTCTTTTCTAGTGCCGTCGTACATGTTGTACTTCACCGCATTCTTGCCGTTCGTAAGTTCCGACAACATTTGTGTGACCGTGTGTATGCAAGACAAGTTTGAGCCAACATCCGTCGGAAAAAAAAACATGGATTTTGTTGTTGGAAAATACGAACATGTGTATAATAATATTACATATGCCTTCTTGCTCACAGATTGCAAACACTTTGTTTGATCATACTGTAAAGAAGTTTTTCATCAAAAGCAACAACTTTTGATACAGTCAACACAGGACTTTTTAGCATACAATACAGCAAAAAAAAAAAATAGAGGTTGGGACTGTAATGTACAACAGGGGTCCCCAACCCTCGGGCTGCAGACCGCTGCCGGTTTGCGGCCTGTTGATGAATGGGCCACACAGCGGGAGATGAGCAGCAATCGTGGTCCACACAGGCCTATCATAGACCGCGAACGCTCACCACCTGCTGTGTGGCCATGCCCATGTGCGTTCTCCTGGTTCCTCTGCCTGTCTGGCTGATGATGTCATCCTATTAGCAGGGCAGGGGGTGGGAGGAGTTGCAGATCAGAATGGAGAGGGGGAGCTGGGAGAGGACACACGGACTGAGAAAAGCCTCTGCCCTGCCAAAGGTAGTCCACACTGCGGCACCCGCTGATGATGTCACGCAAGTTGTGCCCGTGTCAGTCCTGGTCAGGGGACAGCAGGCTGGGGCCGTGGGGAGCCAATGGAGCTCTACAGTAGTGGGGGACGTTGCTAGGACAAATTAACTATTCAATTGATTTTTGCATATGACTACTTGCAATTTTTATCCTCTATATTGCTTTTCCAAATGCATGGACTACAGTCTGTTTTATGTATTATACTTTTCTCTTGATTATATTTTTTGTGATATGTGACAACAAATCTTTTTGGCACTTATGGAACCAACTATTGATGTAGTTTTATAATTATTGGGCTCTCCAACAAAGGTGATCCGTACAGCCACTGAACTGGGAACATAGGTCCTAAGTGCTTTTTAAAGATCCAAACTGTTGTGTTTCCCTTTTATCACAGTTCCCCCTGTTTACATCACAGTCCCCTTTACATTACAGCACCCCATTAACAGATCAGTCCCCTTTACATCACAGTGCCCCCTTTACATTACAGTGCCCCCTTCACCTCACAGCGCCCGCCTTTATATTACAGTGCCCCCTTTACAAAGCAGTCCCCTTTACATCACAGTGCCCCCTTTACAGAGCAGCCCCCTTTACAGCACAACCACCCTTTACATAGCAGTCTCCTTTACATAACAGCGTCCCCTTTACATTACAGTGCCCCCTTTACATCACAGTGCCCCTTTATATAGCAGTCCCATCTACACCACAGTGTCCCCTTTACAGAGCAGTCCCCTTTACTTCACAGTGCCCCCTTTACAGAGCAGTCCCCTTTACATCACAATGCCCCATTTATAAAACAGTCCCCTTTACATGAATGTAAAGGGGAGCTGTGATGTGAAGGATAAATGATGACTGACTTTATGAATATCCCATCCCCTGACCCGTCCAAGAACTACCAACCCCCCACCCCGGTCACTGGGAAATTTGGCTGCCATGAAACCGGTCCCTGGTGCCAAAAACGTTGGGGACCGCTGATGTACAGCATTGCATATTGAGTGCAGCAGTCATAAATATATCATATAAAACACAGTATATAGGGCTTTTGCAGTGTATGGTGTGCACGACTATGTAGCTTACAACAAAGCATGTAAAGTGCAGCAGTCAAAGTGCAGAAGTAAGAGGCCGTGTAAATGTTCATAGTTATTGGGCAAGTGCCCTTACTGTTAGTCAGTAGACACTTGCCCCCTTGCCGCTGGTCAGTGGACATGTGTACCCTCTTGCTAGTAGTCAGTGGAGAAGTGCCCTCTTGCTGCTAGTGAATGGAAAATTGGCCCCTTGCCCATTAACAGTGGGTCAGTTGGGGAGGGGTGCTTCCTTGCCAATTGTCAGAGAAGAAGTGCCCCCTTACAACTATTCAATCTAATGTCCCGTCTTTTGATGGTGGTCAATGGGAGCAGTGTCCACTGCACAAGTCACATGCACTTTCCTCCCGGGTCTCCTGCAGAGCTTCATCAGGCTGGATATTTCTGTGCCCAGTGCTGCTTTCATACAGTACGTTAGAGTGTTAGCACATCAGACAGGAGATCTATTGTTGGGTCTAGCTTCAGCTGTGATTTTTAACTCATTGTAAGCTATGAAATGGGCTAATTTAATAAAAGAAAAATGTAAAGTGTGAACAATGTGTGCTAATCAGACCAATGAAGGATTAATATAGGCTGTGGCAAAGAACAATATAATAGGTTACTGACACTTTTATAAACAAGAGTGATTCATACAGCTCAAAAAAATTAAACTTGAAAATTGTGACCACGACTAATCTCTGATTAAAGGTGATGAGAGGGACTGCATGAATCATATTTAGACAACATATTTTGCACCTTCACATTTTCATTTTCAGTTTCTGAACACAACTATAATGAACATTATTGAAACCGAAACAATGCATTTGGCCAAATCTACAAAGCTTTAATGCGAGGTTAAGCATGTGGCTGTAATTTTCAAATTTTGTTGGAAATCAACTAAATAAACTGTCATTAATTTGTTAAAGAGGAACTGCAGTTTTCTCACACTATTTGTAATAAAAAAATCTTTGCCATTCTGAAGCTTCCCTTCCACCACTTTGTATATTATTTTATATATACTGTGATTGTACTTATCAAATATGCTGCAGAAATCTTCCTCCACTGGGTCTGGCTGCAATCATTTTAACTGTGGGTAGTTGAAGCTGCTGCCTGTTCACTTCCTGGATGTACAGAGGCACACCTCCAGCTCTGCAGCTCTCATTGTCCCTCCTATGACTCACACCCCCCCCCTCCCTTTCTGGCAAACTCTCACAAGAGTGAGAGAGAGCTGTGCATGATGTCATAAGCCTGGGCTTTTTACCAGACAAGAAACAGGGAGTGGGTTGCATTTACTTGTATTTACTGGCAGAAGAAAAATGTTTTACTATCCAAAGTTAAAACAACAAGGACAGAAGATTTAATACATGGAAATTTGAAAAAATGACCAAAGTACTGCTTTAAATAAGGATCCTTATCCTAATATGTTAGCTTGGTTAATTCAACCTACTGTGTGTTTTTAGACAGTGCTTGGCAAGGCCATGTAAATGTGGTAAGCGACAGTGGAAAATTATTTTAGCAGGGAAGGAGTGTCTAAGGATTAGCTATGAATAGACAGCCCAATGGAGGAGTCTGAGGACAGGTGTGGTTGTCCAGAAAAAGAGAGGCTGTACACAGACAAGTGGCATTGTCTAGAACAGGGCTGTTGAGACAGCATACAGAATACTTTATTAATCCCAAAGGGAAATTGTGAAATTGTTGCAACACAGCCACACTCAACAAAGACAACACAAGATCACAACAATGAACAGAACAAAATACAAAAACACAACAAATTACCAATAACAGCCATTAGCACCAAATAAAACAAATTAAAACAATATCACAAATAAAACATCCATACAATTAAAATACAACATAGAATAAATAACACAGATTAAAATAACAGAAAATCTATCTACCAAATGCAAATAATACACCACTTTCTTTAACATTAGCCCAAATAATAATTAACATAATACCAACATACCATAAAAAAAACATACAATCCTGATCATAAACCAGAATTGAATCTTCACATCCAGCCCTCACAGAGAAGAATTATATAACAAAAATTATTATATATAGCAAAAATGATTTCCTGTGTTGCTCTGTGGTACATCATGGTTGTAAGAATCTGTCACCGATGGTGCTCAGTGAGTGAGAGTTGTCCAAGACTGAACGTACCGTGAACAATATTCTCCTCTCCAACACTCTTGTTAAAGACTCCAATTCCAATCCAAACACATCACTGGCTTTACGAATCAGTTTGTTTTGTCTGTTGGTGTCGGACACCGTAAGCCTGCTTCCCCAGCATGCTACTGCATACAGGAGAGCGTTGGCCACCACAGACTTATAAAACATCTTCAGCATCCTCCGGTAGATGTTAAAGCACTTTAGTCTCCTCATAAGTAGAGGCAGCTCTTGTCCTTTCTATAGAGCACCTCAGTGTTCTTGCTCCAGTCCAGCTTATTATCTATGTACACCCCCAGATACTTGTAACTCTCTACTAACTTCACATCCACTCCGCAGATGAAGATTGGGGTCACTGGTGGCTTACTCTTTCTGAAATCCACAACTGGCTCCTTTTGTCTTTGTCACATTTAGATATAGATGATTATCCTCACACCATGTGACAAAGTTCTCCACCACAGTCCTATATTCAGTCTCTTCCTCATCCCTGGATATTGGCTCAAACTTGTCTTGCATACACACAGTCACACAAATATTGTTGGAAATTCCGAATGTCAAGAACACAGTGATGTACAACAGGTATGACGAGCCAAGAAAAATGAAATTCAATAGCCAGTGCGGCCCTTCTGCTTGATTCCGAGCATGCGTGGAATTTTTGTGCGTCGGAATTGTCTACACATGCTCGGAATTTATGACAACGGGTTTTGTTGTCGGAAAATTTGAGATCCAGCTCTCAAGCATCTGTTGTCGGAAATTCTGACAGCAAATGTCCGATGGAGCTTACACACGGTCAGAATTTACAACAACAAGCTCACATTGAACATTTGTTGTTGGAAATTCCGATCGTGTGTACACGGCATAAGTGTTTGACCAGACCTGTCTGTGGGTGAATGTACAGAGAGCCAAGAAAGCAGATGGAAGAGAGCAAGAAGCCTGACAGCTGGTCTGACACTGTGAGATTTAGTGTAACATTATTCTATTACAATAAATTATAGTACTAATAATTAAATAATATCCTAGCTTTCTAGCACTTTAGGAGGTTGAGCTGTGCTCTGTTACAGCATCACAGTTCAATTTTCATAGCAAGCGAATCTCTATCCCTCATCCTGGTGGTCTTAAAGCAAATACCCTTTTTACCTCAGTAGTAACGCATAACAACCAATCAAATTGTATCTGTAACTAATTAGGAACTGTCAAAACAAAAACAGGTAATTATTTTGGGTTACTGGGCATGTCATATTAAATGAAAACATTTTCTATATCATATTTAGTACATTTTAGTTTTTTTTATGTATGCTGCATTTTAACAGGACGAGACCCCAAATTGCCTGCAGTAACATTGTCTGTTTTATGAGCACTGGGCTCTTTACAGTACAGTATAATTTATTTTATGTCATAGAAAATTAATCAACAGAAAAGAATTACAAATATTGCAATATTGTAAATTAGATGTCACCTTTCATTTTATTACACATGTATATGCAGCTTTTCCTAATTAATGAGGAAGTGGCTCTGTATTAGCAGTTGTAATATATGTGACCCAATTGTGTCATGTCATGCTAATATGTCTGTTCTGCTGAATATACACACTGCAGCAGTGATCTTCATACTCTGCTCCATTCAGGATAACCTCCAAGTTACATTTAAATCCTGCTTTAGTTCCAGGTTAAACATGGTTAAATGGCACAACGTATAAAGAAAGCACAGCTAATAATAATCAATGTAGGGGAGACTTGTCAGAATAAAGACAAAGAAGCTGCTAGTGCTACCTTTTTTTGAAGGTTCAGCTCTGGAGATTCACCCTAGTTGAAGTAAGGACAATGAGTGCTGGCCCAAAAGCTTGCATCTTCAAAAGTATTATATTGCTGTCAGCTCTTGTATTTCTCTCCGAGAACGTGGATTACCGCAGGCTTTGCTTATTGAAGTGTTGGAAATAAAAACTTTTGGTTGCGCCATAGCCATCAATCACATTCAAATAAGAAAATACAGTTGAGAAAAAAATTGTGAATAGGAGAAATTTGGCCAGTTCTTACTCAATCAGAGGAAATATGATTGCAATATACAAATATCTTAATGGTGATTCTAGCATAGGGATTAAACTAATCAGTCACTTTTAAGAAGACACCCAGTGAGGTTGGACAAGCAGTGGTTTAAACTTAAACTGCATGAGGGGTTTCTTACTGTTAGAACAGTAAGGATGTGGAATAGTTGGTGATGTCAGTGGGCAGTGCCTCCATGGCCAGTGAGGAAAAAGAGCGGAGAGAGCCGCTGCTCTCGGGCACAGTGCTGGATCAAGATCGTGTTCAAGTAAGGGGAAGCTGCACACAGATTTTTTTTTACCTTAACGCAGAAAATACATTAAGGTAAAAAAACTTTTACCTTTAGAACCAATTTAATATTTTTTGTAACCTATTATAGAGTATCCAAATGGTCAGTCTATGTCATGCTTCTCTGGCTGAGAACTTGTTAAATACCATTTGCATTTCTATCCCAAAATAACAGACATTGTTGAGATAAACCAGGATTTGTCTAATTATTTTCACTTTCATTTTTTTATTCTTTTCTTTTCAGCATTATATTCATCACTTAATTGAACTCACATAAATAAATGGTAAATACAATGTGACCCAGAATAAACTGTCCTACACTTTCATGTCATCTCCTCACCAGGGTTCAGATATTTTGTGTTATGGGATAAGCAATTTTTAGACTTTAGACTTATGCCGCATACACACGAGAATGTCCGGCAGAAAAAGTCAGACGGAATCTTTTCATCGTCTATTCCGATCGTGTGTATGCCTCATCAGACTTTTTTTTTCGAAAATTCTGACGGACCTAGAAATGGAACATGTTCTAAATATTTTTGACAGAACCAATTCCTATCGGGAAAACCGCTTGTCTGTATGCTGTTCCGACGTACCAAAAATGACGCATGCTCTGAAGCAAGTACGAGATGGAAGCTGTTGGCTACTGGCTATTGAACTTCCTTTTTCTAGCCCCGTCGCACGTGTTGTACGTCACCGCGTTCTGGACGGTCAGAATTTGGTGTGACCGTGTGTAGGCAAGACCACTAGAGCGGAATTCCGTCAGAGTTCAGTTGGAGAAACCTTCGGAGTTTATTCCGACGGTTAAACCGGTCGTGTGTACAGGGCATTAGACTTTACCAAAGCAGAATTTCAAAGACAATAAGCTAGTCACTCTTTATCATTTGTTTATTCATAAAACTGATAATCACATCTAAAAACATGACTACTGTAAATGATTTTACCTTTACCACTACTTATGTATTTTAATATATTTAACACCTTTTGGCACAGAAAGTTTGAGTTTAATTAAAAATGCAGCCTCTATATGTAATCCTTGTATGCATAAAAAGACACCATACTCCAATCCACATTAACAGTTAATAAAAAACATTTCTCGAGGCAAACTGTTCTCAAAAGTCACCTAATGCCTCTAGGATCTTAAACGTTGTCTCTACATTATAATCCAAAATTCATAAAATCATACAAGAGAAAGTGATTCAAGTTCAGGAACTAAGACAGAAATACAAAGGCACTAAAATCTAGAGTCAGAAATCTAGAGGCAGGAAATTAGTTAAGGATCTAGAGGAAGAAATGAAGGCAGGGATCCAAGGGTGGTAAATGAGACAGGGATCCAAAGACTACAACTGAAACTGGGATCCAAAGGCAGGAATCAATGCAGTTCTCAAAAAGGTAAGAACTGAGTTTGGATATAAAGACTAGGGAAAAAGGGCAGGAACTGAGACAGGGATCCAAGGGCAGGAATTGAGAAAGGGATCAAAGAGCAGAAACTACAACAGGGATCCAATGGCAAGAACTTAAACAGGAATGGATTTTAGAGCAAGCTGTGTTCAGATCAAAAAGATATATGTCACATTAATTTTGAATCAGAAGAGAAGTCATACAACATGGGTTTCAAGGTCAGTTGCAAGGATCACAAACCTGGAACATAGCAGACTAAGGACATGGAGTACTGGAACCATGTCCTGTGGTCTGATGAGACAAAGATAAACGTATTTGGTTCAGATGGTGCCAAGCGTGTGTGGCGGCAACCGGGTGAGGAGTACAAAGACAAGTGTGTCTTGCCCACAGTCAAGCATGATGGTGGGAGTGTCATGGTCTGGGGCTGCATGAGTGCTGCCAGCACTGGGGAGCTACAGTTCATTGAGGGAACCACGAATGCCAAAATGTACTGTGACACACTGAAGCAGTGTGAGACTGGGCCGCAGAGCAATATTCCAACATGATAACGACCTCAAACACACCTCCAAGACAACCATTGCCTTGCTAAAGAAGCTGAGGGTAAAGGTGATGGACTGGCCAAGCATGTCTCCAGACTTAAACCCTATTCAGCATCTGTGGGGCATCCTCAAACTGAAGGTGGAGGAGCGCAAGGTCTCTAACATCCACCAGCTCCATGATGTCATCATGCAGGTGTAAAAGAGGACTCCAGTGGCAACCTGTGAAGCTCTGGTGAACTCCATGCCCAAGAGGGTTAAGGCAGTGCTGAAAAATAATGGTGGCCACACAAAATAATGACACTTTGGGCCCAATTTTGACATTTTCACTTAGGGGAGTACTCACTTTTGTTGCCAGCAGTTTAGACATTAATGGCCGTGTGCTATTAATGAGTTATTGAGTGAGTATTAGTGAGTTATTTTGAGTGGGCAACAAATTTACACTGTAATGCCCTGTACACACGGTCGGGCATTGATCGGACATTTCGACAACAAAATCCATGGATTTTTTTCCGACGGATGTTGGCTCAAACTTGTCTTGCATACACACGGTCACACAAAGTTGTCGGAAAATCCGATCGTTCTGAATGCGGTGACGTAAAACACTTACGTCGGGACTATAAACGGGGCAGTAGCCAATAACTTTCGTCTCTTAATTTATTCTGAGAATGCGTGGCACTTTGTGCGTCAGATTTGTGTACACACGATCGGAATTTCCGACAACTGATTTTGTTGTCGGAAAATTTTATAGCAAGCTCTCAAACTTTCGTTTTGTTTCGGAAATTCCTATGGAAAATGTGTGATGGAGCCTACACACGGTCGGAATTTCCGACAACAAGGTCTTATCACACATTTTCCATCGGAAAATCCTATCATGTGTGCAGGGCATTATACAAGCTGCACACTCACTACTTTACATTGTAGCAAAGTGTAATTTCTTCAGTGTTGTCACGTGTAAAGATATAATATAGTATTTAAAAACATGTGAGCGGTGTACTCACTTTTGTGAGATACTGTATTACTTCCATTCTTCCTGGACCTAAATAGTGTCCTGACTGCAATAAAATACTGACTCCTGGCCACTGATAACTAAGAGATATGAGAGCAACTTGGAAATAAAACCCCTCCCCACCGACCAAAATACCATATCTAAACATAATAGTGCACCCAAACTCACCAAGATAAAGCAAAATACCCTACGTGTTTCATTCTAAGAAAGAGCTTCGTCAGAGGGTGTATAAAATAAAATAAGTCTCAAAATGAAAAGTGCTGTAATCACTACATGGAAAATGGCTGTTTCTAAGATTCTTTAAAGTAGCCAGGACCATTGTGTAGTTGTTGTATTACTGGTTTCTGGGCTGACATCACTATAGCACTATTACATGCTTCCCTTGAAATTTCATAATAATAGAAGTTGGTAATCTTATGCAAACTGTGTGTAAACATTGTGAAAAGTTACTCATTTGTTGCAGGATTTTCTCCTGTCATTAGTGACTAAACAGATTAATATATTTGTAGAAGGGAATCTAGGGTTTTTTTTGCATCAGTGACATTTTTGCTCATTTAATACTTGCTAATCAGTTGTTTTTGTAACAAGGAAATGCTCACGTTTACAACTTGGATTAGAATAAAATCTTATTTAATCTTTCCTGTGTAGTGCAAACTTATTGAACATTTAATAAGCATTATGTTTTATGCTTATGCTTATGCTTATACCTTATGCTTATTTGTTACATTCTGACTTAAATTTTTAATTGTTATATTAAATCCTGCTAGAGGAAATGCATGGAAATGCATCATGTTGTATGAATCTTCATAAAGAGTATGTTTCCTGCTTTCTGAGAATCTTAATAATGTGACGTGCAAAGCATTATTACTGAGCATTTATTTACACTTTTTTTGTGTTTAAAACCACTTCCATACTGCACAAATTCCAGCACTCCCCCCCTACATGTAAAAATCATCATTTTTTTGCTAGAAAATTACCAAGAACCCCCAACATTGTATATATATTTTTTTTAGCAGAGACCCTAGTGAATATAATGATGGTCATTGCAACTTTTTATGTCACACGGTGACGTTAAAACATTTTTTTCTGAAAAAAAAACAGTAAAGCTAGCACAATTTTTTTGTATAATGTGACAGGTGATGTTACACCAAGTAAATAGATACCTAACATGTCATGCTTTAAAATTGCGCCCCCTTTGTGGAATGGCGCCAAACTTTGGTACTTAAAAATCTTCATAGGCGACATTTTAAATTTTTTTTAAAGGTTACATGTTTAGAGTTACAGAGGAGGTCTTGGGCTAGAATTATTGCGTATGCGTTCGCTTCTGCGTGCGAGCACGCGGGGACGGGGGCGCTTTCATTTTTTTTTATTGTTTATTTTATTAAATTTTTACATTTTTACACTTTCCCTTTAAAAAAAACATTTTTAACACTTTTATTCGTATTACAAGGAATGTAAACATCCCTTGTAATAGGAATAGTGTGTGACAGGTCCTCTTTAAGGAGAGCTGTGGGGTCTTTAAGACCCCACAGCTCTCCTCCAGGCTGGAAAGCCTGAGATCCAAAAAAATGAACGATCTCAGGCTTTCCAGCTGAGTACCCAGCATTGTTTACTTCCTCCGGCCCGGATGTGACATCATAACGTCGTGCCTGGGCCTCCGAGAGTCATACTCTGAGGGGCCATCTGTCCCTCAGAAATTCATATGGCTAAATTCCTCCAGCGGATTCCTTCTCTGGCTCACTGATCGCACAGACAAGCTGGGAGAAGCAGTAGAGGGCGACAGGAGGGGGGACATCCCCTCCTGCTGCCAGTAAGAATGTTCAAGAGGCTGAAAAGCCACTATGATTTTTTTTACAGTGCAGGGAATCACTGGCTAAAAAAAACAATATCTGAATGATGCCTGTAGCTGCAGGCATCATTCAGATATCACCACTGAAAGCCCAGGACGTCATGCGATGGCCTACGGTATGGAAGTGGTTAAAATTAGTTTATTATGTAATTTTCATATTTAAGAAAGCTAACTTCTTCATTATTGAATTAAATATTAAGATTTGCTTTGCAGATTAGCTGCTAGAGGGTGCTCTAAGTGTCTTGGTACAATTACTATATAACTACCTGAGAGATGTCATATCTGCCAAATAGGAAGTGCATTGTACGTTGTTTTTGATGAGTCTTCCAGAGCTAGTGAATGTGGTGGACTTCACTTTGTAAAAAATACCCAATCAGGTGCAAGGAAAATTTAAAAAATGCATTTATATTGCACATGATTGGATGATGGAAATCAGCAGAACTTCTCCATATCAACCAAGCTCTGGAGAAAATTGGTGCAACTTCACTTGCAAAGTGCACAGCCTAATTGCCTTTAGTAAATCAAACATATAGACTTAAATTGTAAGAAGCAGCACAATCACTGTGTAGTCATGCACAGGAGTGTTTTCTGAATGCAATGGGCCTGTGTGCAAGATCTTAAGTTGGGCCCCGTCATGATCCGGGTGCAAGGGAGAGAAATGCCACACTCTAACATGTACATATAATTTTTTATAACCACCCCTTTCAAAACAAATGTGTTTTTCAGTTACAAAGTGCATGATATGTGCTTGATTGGCTGCTTTGGAGAGCATGGAAGAAAGCATGGAAGAAATTGGGGGTTGATGTCTCCACAAAAAGTACCTGTCACCTGCCCAAAGCTATCACATTGGGGGCTAATTAATCCACAAATGAGTAAGAGCAAATTTCCAGAGAGTTAATACAAATACAGAAGCAAAATTATGGTAAAGGTGTTCACTTAATGTAAATAAATTCTATAAACATACAGTACCACGTAAGGGTGAGGTTTGGGTTTCCTGCTGCTCTGGCTTTGCTGTAAATACCCAGGATTTGAAAAGCTCTGAAATCACAAACACTTGGACCAAAACTTTGCAGGTTTGCCACCAGAAATAAAGAACAACCTATAATGCAGAATATAGCCTTTTACCCTGGTCAGCTGAATCACAAGAGCAAATAATCTGAAAGAATGGTCAATCCCAGGCCCTTTCTATCAATATGATGGCTGTGTTTGTTGCAGCTATTAGGGGGAGCTGATAATTATGGATGGGTAAAAGATATTGTTTTTTTATGTTTTTTTATTTTTTTATTGGTGCATGTACCCCATGCCAGTGCCTGCTTCCCCAAGCCTTTTGTTTGATAATAGCTTTCATATTAGCATTACAAATGGCTAGAATTGAACTGAAAAACAAGATTCCACCACATAAACTCTAATATGGTTCACTGCAAAATTTGAATGTTTCCAGCAAGGTTTGTGAAACTGTTCACAAACCAGAACAAATTTGCTTATCTATATGCAGTATAAGTCATATGCAATGCACAACTACGATGTGGTCAGTACTCTTGTTTACATTGATCCTACATTGATTACCGTATTTATCGGCGTATAACACGCACCGGCGTATAACACACACCCCAAGTTTAGGAGGGAATTTTAAGGAAAAAAACTCTTAGGAGGGAAGTTTAAGGAAAAAAACTTACATTTAAATGCGGCTTTCGGTGGCTCACGCGGGACTGCGAGAGCCGGCGAAAGCCTCCGAGAATGGGCGAAAGCCGCCGAGAGCGGCCGAGAGTGGCCGAAAGCGGCCGAAAGCTGCCGAGAGCCGTCGAGAGTGGCCGAAAGCCGCCAAGAGCCGCCGAGAGTCGCGAAAAGGCTCACAATCGGCGGGGGATCGGCGTATAACACGCACCCACGATTTTCCCCTGATTTTAAGGGGAAAAAAGTGCGTGTTATACGCCGATAAATACGGTGACAGTGTCTGTATACAACTACATGCTAAAAACACAGGAAGGTTGAGTGTTGTGCTTTCAGGCTAGACCTGTAGAATTTAAGAGCTGCTACAGAAACTGTAAAGTGATATTAAAGTGGTTCTAAAGGCTCAATGTGTTTTACCTTAATGCATTCTATGAATGAAGGTTAAAAAAACCTTCTGGGTACAGCTCCATTGCAAAACCATTGTACAAAGCAGGTAAATATAACATGTTTTTTTTTTTTTAATTCTTTCCTTTAGAATCACTTTAAACCCTCAGTTTTTAAGCACTTTCAGCAGTTGATTGTTGAGTATGCAGATTCTTTATCTTTTAATTCTTGACTATATTCCAGTTGCTATGACCACTGACCTAGGTTTCCTGTTTCTGGGTGGATCCTTTTTCTTGCAGCATCCTATGGAGCCACCTTTGAATACAGGGACTACAGTTGTTTCTCTCCACACTTTGTGGACCAATACTGTAATTTCTGACTGATGATACATTATTATGCAAACATCTATAGATCCTTCATATAACCAATGTACACAAATGTTGTCTAGAAGATTCTGAAGAGGTTTTACATCATGGAGCCAGGTTCCTCTACAAACGTATAGTGGTGAGCATAGGAAAAATGTACAGTTCATTTTTATTTTGGTTTTGGTGTCGTCTGTTGCAGTCATTCAGATCATATTCTAACTTTTCTCCATATCCACCAACAACAATAATGTCTATGTAGACTTTACATAACAAAGCAATACTCTTTTAGTATAAGTGGATAAGTTGCGCCCAAACAAGGCAAGCAGAAGAAAAAAGGACTAGCTATCAATATTGCCTCTATAGACTCAAAGCAGTGAATCATTTTCCCATGGCGTGTTTTGCACTGGTTCTCTGTTTAGAGACAACCATCTTGAGTGACAAACAGGGTTTTGGTTCTTGGGTCAGAGCTGCAGATTACTGTTGAATTCATGTCTGTTAGGGTAATAGTCAAGAGGCAAGTGGGGAGGTGGAGGAACACAGATCCACTGAATGAATGAAGCAGAAGGAGGGAGATCCTTGAACTACAGGTCACCAGGAACAGATTCGTCTCCAGCAAGGCTGAAGGCTGCTGATTGGCCAAAGCATGCACCTGACCTGTATGATTTGGCCAATCACAGTGTGATGTACAGTGAGAGCCATGATTGGCCAAAGGCAGGGTGCCTTTGGCCAATCATGGCTCAGGGGCTAAGTCCATGTCCCACACGATATAGGGCTGCTTACACAGCGGCCATGTATAGTGTAAATTAATTGAGCAGATTAGGCAGGTTAGATAGTGGATTGAGTATGTTGTCAGTGTAGAATATATAATACAGTGCAGGCAATGTGGAATATACAATACAGTGCAGTCAGTGTAGATTATACAATACAGTGCAGGCAGCATAGTGTATATAATGTGTATGTAGTGTATATAATACAGTGCATTCGGTGTAGAATATATAATACAGTGCAGTCAGTGTAGTGTATTATATATTCTACACTGTATAATACAGTGCAGTCAGTGTAGAATATATAATACAATGCAGGCCATGTAGAATACATAATACAGTGCAGTGTATATAGTGCAGTCGGTGTAGTGTATATAATACAATGCAGGCAGTGTAGAATATATAATACAGTGCAGAGTATATAGTGCATTCGGTGTAGTGTATATTATACAGTGCAGTCAGTGTAGTGTATATAATACAGTGCAGTCAGTGTAGAATATATAATACAGGGCAGGCAGTGTAGAATATATAATACAGTGCAGAGTATATAGTGCAGTTGGTGTCGTTTATATAATACAGTGCAGTCAGTGTAGCCTTTTAGAAATGTCATTATTGCTGCGACATGTTCTATACATTACACAGATGCGGCACTTTACAGGCAGACTAAGGGGACCCCCCAGGCACGATATTTAAAGGAATATTTAATTTTTATTGTTTTACTTTAAGCATCATTAAAATCACTGCTCCTTTAAAAACTATAGTTTTAAAAACTTTTTTTTGCATTGATACATGTCCCCCAGGGCAGTACCCGGTCCCCATACACTTTTTATGGCAATAACTTGCATCTAAGCCTTTAAAATGAGGACTTTTGATTTTTCATGTTCATGTCCCATACACTTTAATAGGGTTCACTAGAAATTTTTGCCTGTTCGAGATGTTCTGGTGCGAACCGAGGGGGGTGTTCGGCCCATCTCTATTAGTAAGTAGGTCAGCAAAGAGAAATAGTATATGAATAGAAGGTCATGCCAGATACCATAACAACAAGAACAAAAAATTGGACCAATAAGTTTTGAACACGTCACCATTTTTTTAGGTAATGATACACTATATTACCAAAAGTATTGGTACACCTGCCTTTACACGCACATGAACTTTAATGGCATCTCAGTCTTAGTCTGTAGGGTTCAATATTGAGTTGACTCTCTGCAGCTATAACAGCTCCAACTCTTCTGGGAAGGCTGTCCACAAGGTTTAGGAGCGTGTCTATGGGAATGTTTGACCATTTTTCCAGAAGCACATTTGTGAGGTCAGGTACTGATGTTGGACGAGAAAGGTGCACAAAGCAAGGTCCATAAAGACATGGATGAGCGAGTTTGGGGTGGAGGAACTTGACTGGCGTACACAGATTCCTGACCTGAACCATATAGAGCACCTTTGGGATGAATTAGAGCTGAGACTGTGAGCCAGGCCTTCTTGTCCACATCAGTGCCTGACCTCACAATGCGTTTCTGGAAGCATGGTCAAACATTCCCATAGACACACTCCGAAACCTTGTGGGCAGCCTTCCCAGAAGAGTTAAAGTTGTTATAGCTGCAATGGGTGGGCTAACGCAATATTGGACTCTACGGACTAAGACTGGGATGCCATTAAAGTTCATGTGCTTGTAAAGGCAGGCGTCCCAATACTTTTTGGTAATATAGTGTATATTTAAAGATGCTATTGAAATTTTTGTCGGTAACAACCCATGCAATCCATACATACAAAGAAACCAAAACAAATAAGTTCAGAAATGAAGTTATGTGTAATAATATGGAATGACACAGCGAAAAAATATTGAACACATGAAGAAAGGGAGGTGCAAAAAGGCATGGAAAGGCAAGACACCAGCTGCAATCTATCAGTAATTAGAAAGCAATCCTGCCCCTTGTCAGTGCAAATTAATATCAGCTGGTTCAGGCTCAATGGATGGTTTATAAAAAGGTGTCTCATTACCAAGGTGTCACACAAGAAACATCTCATGATGGGTAAATGCAAAGAGATCTCTCAAGATCTTCGCAACCTTATTGTTGTAAAACATACTGATGGCATTGGTCACAGAAGGGCTGCAAAACTTCTGAATGTTCCAGTGAGCACTGTTGGGGTCATCCAGAAGTGAAAAGAACATAATTTCACCATAAACTGGCCACAACCAGGTGCTCCTCGCAAGATTTCTGACAGAGGAGTAAAAAGAATTACCAGAAGAGTTGTCCAAGAGCCAAGGACCACTTGTGGAGAGCTTCAGAAAGACCTGGGATTAGCAGGTACAATTGCTTCAAAGAAAACAATAAATAATGCACTCAACCACCATGGCCTGTATGCAAGCTCAGCATGCAAGACTCCATTGCTGAAGAAAAAGCATGTTGAAGCTAGTTTAAAGTTTGCTGCACAACATTTAGACAAGCCTGTGAAATACTGGGAGAATATATTCTGGTCAGATGAGACCAAAATTGAACTCTTTGGATGCCATAATGCACACCATGTTTGGAGGTCAAATGGCACTGCACATCACCCCAAAAACACCATACCAAAAGTGAAGTTTGGAGGTGGTAATATCATGGTGTGGGTCTGTTTTTCAGCATATAGTACTGGCAAATTTCATCTCGTTGAAGGAACAATGAATGGAAAAATGTACCACGACATTTTTGATAAAAATCTGCTACCATCTAGCAGGATGATGAAGATGAAACGAGGGTGAACATTTCAGCAAGACTATGATCCCAAACACAAAGCCAAGGAAACTCTCAATCGGTTTCAAGGAAAGAAAATAAAGCTGCTAGAATGGCCCAGCCAATCACCTGACATGAATCCAATAGAAAATCTATTTAAAGAACTAAAGATCAGAGTTCATAGAAGAGCCCCATGGAACCTTCAAGATTTGAAGGCTGTGTGGAAAAATGGGCCAAAATCACACCTGAGCAATCTTGGCATCTTGAATCTGTCATTACCAACAAAGGATTTTGTACAAAGTTTTAAATACATTTCAATACCTTTTCCCTGTGTCATTCCATTCATTACACATAACTTAATTCCTGAACGTATTTGTTTTGGTTTCTTTTAGGGATGCACCGATACTTGGCATTTTCAGGGGTATCGGTACTCGTGAAAATGCACCAATACCAGAAACCGATACCGGAATTGACGTCAGCTTGGGTGGAGCTCGGGAACCGGATAAGGTTGAGTGCTGTTTCCCTCATGACATGTGTTTTGCTGCTGCTGCGCCTGCTACATGGCTGCCCCACATGGCGACTGTCCTCCTTACACCATGTCCCCTCATGGTAGCCGGTGAGTGCTCTTCTCTATTTCTAACTGTTGCTTGCTTTCTTCTTATGTGTCCGGTGGCCGGTGATTGTACAGTACTACTAGCTTACATCATCATTTACCTAACATGGCGGACGGCCTGTGTTATACTTAAGTTAGTTTTGTCCCACATTGTCTCTCTCTCACTTGCCTAACATGGCAGCCGGCCTGTGTTATACTTAAGTTAGTTTTGTCCTACATTGTCTCTCAATTGCCTAACATGGCGGTCGGCCTGTGTTATACTTAAGTTAATTTTGTCCCACATTGTCTCTCTCTCTTGCCTTACATGGCAGCCGGCATGTGTTACACTTAGTTTGTCCCACATTGTCTCTCTCTCTTGCCTAACATAATGTCCACTGTCCAGCATGGTGGCCGCCCTGTGTTTGTGTGTGTTACATAACTTAGTGTCCCACATTGTCTCTGTTGCCTAACATGTCCATCATGGGGAATGACTGCTGCTGTTACATAAATCTTCATTGTCTCTTGCCTAACATTTTCCTGCATGTCCCTTTCTGAGACCATCCTCTGCTTTCTGTATTGTAGAGATACCGACCGTTGTACCTGACAGATGGATTTCATCATCCCCGCTGGTTTAATTGGCCATACGAAGATGCTGGATGCAGCAGGAACAAACAACAAGCACCAGTGAGAGCAGCTTCATTATTCTAAAAAACATTTGGGCTCAAAATTTTTCCCCATTTTCCTAATTTTTCCCCCCTTAAGGTGGAGAGACTTACTTATTTCTGGCTTTAAGTGCAATGCAAACAGATGCCACTGCCACCAGCAAAATGTCATCTGTCTGGAAGTTTTTTAAAATTGATGAAACCAACAAACGCATTGCAGACTGCAAACTCTGTTCTGCCAAAATATCCAGAGGAGGTTCAAAAGTTAGTTCTTATAATACCAGGAATCTCATAAAACACCTCAAAATGAAACACAAGAGTGAGCATGGCGAATTTACAGCTGTCACTAGCTCTTGCACTCAGCACCTGACACTGCAGCAAACCCTTGCCAGACGTTTAAAATTTTCCATGGGTAACCCAAGGGCTACTAAAATTTCAGAAGTAGTTACCCAATTCATCGTTCTTGATGATCAGCCACTATCAATAGTTGACAATGTGGGTTTTTGGCGACTTATGAATATTTTGGAGCCAAAGTACGAAATTCCCAGCCGCCGTCATGTCACAGATGTCATGTTGCCACAATTACACAACACAGTAAAAAAACACATTACCAACATGCTACAGGAGGACATAAAGGCTATCAGTTTCACTATGGACATTTGGAGCAGTAGTGTGAGTCCCGTGCCTGTAATTAGCTTAACTGCACAGTGGATTGATGCCAATTTCACTCTGCACCAAGTCATGCTGCACGCAAAGAAATGTCAAGGCTCTCACACAGGCCAAGCTATAAGAAGCATACTATAAGAAATGCTTGACACTTGGGTGATTCCCAAAAGTTCTGTCCATGTGGTAGTCCGTGATAATGGCAGAAATATGATAAAAGGTGTACAAGATGCTGGTCTTCAGAGTCTTTCATGTGTGGCACCTACACTGCAGCTGGCTGTCTTAGAGGGGCTTTTATCACAGCGCAGCATTATGGAGGCTGTGGGAGTTGGGCGCAAAATAGTTGGGCACTTTAAACATTAAAACCTGGCATATTCTCGGCTGCAAGATATTCAGATCCAGCTTGGTCAATCCATTAAAAGACTTTAACAAGATGTTCAGACTCGCTGGAACAGCACTGTTTACATGCTGCAGTCTCTGATAGAGCAAAAACGGGCCATTGGAGAATATGTGTCAGAACATGAGCTTCCTGCAACGATCACTGCAAATCAGTGGAATCTCATGGAGAAGATGATCAACATCTTGGCTCCCTTTGAAAAGTTGACTCGGCATGTGAGTTGTTCAGATTATTTTGCCTCGGATGTAATTCCTGCAGTGACTGTGCTACAGCGATTATTATCTAAAGAAGTGGATGAGGACCACGGTGTTAAAACGATGAAGAACACATTGCTTGGTGCTTTGCAGAAACGGTTCTCTGACATGGAGCAAAATCCACTTTACTGCATCACTACCTTACTCGATCCAAGGTAATCAATAATTACTGGCTGCTATTTTGCATTATTTTTATTTGAATATTGATGATATGATTTAGTTTTTTGTTTTGTGGATGGAGGTGATATTTTACAGTGTTATTATCACTTGTTTGCATTACAAAAATTTTTTGTAATGCAAGTGATAACACTGTAAATCTCACCTTCATAAAAAACACAAAACAAAATCGATAATGACAAACACACTTACCTGCTCTGCCTCTGTGTAATGGTTTTGCACAGAGCAGGCCAGACAACTGTTTTTGCCGTGTCCCCCACCGTCACCTTTCCTTCTAGCAGTGCCCCCACAGCAACCTTACACAGTTGTTGCTTTGCTTGCATGACGTTGTCTAATGTCTTGTATTTTTCTTCTTCTAGGTATAAAGATCGGTTCTTCTCAAATGCAGATGCTGGCAGGCAGGCCAAAGAGATGTTCGTGCTGGAAATGCAACAAATATCTTTGGTACAGGTACTACAGGCACAGGCAGCTACACCTGAGGTGCTTGAGAAACCAGCTACCAAAAGGCCTCGCACTGAGCAACAGCCAGGTACCAGTGTGACTGTGGACAGTGTTTTCAAAAAATTGATTATTCATCTACATTTGAGAACAGTGCTCCCACAGCTGCTACCATACAACTATAAGCATATCTTGGAGAGGTCACTGTGCCTTGTTCAGACAAACCTCTTGAGTAGGGATGAGCCGAACACCCCCCGGTTCAGTTCGCACCAGAACCTGCGAACGGACCGAAAATTCGCATGGACGTTAGAACTCCATTGACGTCTATGGGACTCGAACGTTCGAAATCAAAAGTGCTCATTTTAAAGGCTAATTTGCATGGTATTGTCCTAAAAAGGGTTTGGGTCCTGCCCCAGGGGACATGTATCAATGCAAAAAAACTTTTAAAAACGGCCGTTTTTTCAGGAGCAGTGATTTTAATGATGCTTAAAGTAAAAAAAAAAAAAAGTGAAATATTCCTTTAAATATCGTACCTGGGATGTGTCTATAGTATGCCCGTAAAGTGGCACATGTTTCCCGTGTTTAGAACAGTCCCTGCACAAAATGTATTGCATCAAAAATTGTAATTACACGCGCCTGTTAAACAGGGGCTGAAAAATTGGGCCTTAGGCACTGGTGGTGGCGCCCAGAACCAAAAATGTTCTTACAAGCTATCAGCGTGATCATTGAGGAGGAAGAGGATAATTACTCAGGGATAGTCACTCAGCATCAGCATAGGCAGTCTTTGAAGGGATCTGAAAAAAATTATTCGGTTACATCAGCATCAGGTGCTTGGTAGCTGGTGGTGATCCAAGACGGATTAATTTTTATGAAGGTCAGTCGATCGACCGAGTCAGTGGACAGACGCACCCTGTGATCGGTTACAAAACCTCCAGCAGCACTGAATGTGCGTTCCGATGCAGGACAGGCCAGTAGCTCAATTGCATACTGTGCAAGCTCTGGCCAGTGAACCATCCTCAAGACCCAGTAACCCAGAGGATTTTCAGTGGGAAAGGTGTCCAAGTCAGATCTTGCCCCTAGGTATTCCTGCACCATGTAAAACAGACGCTGGCGATGGTTGCTGGAACCGATCATACCTTGGGGCTGCGGACCAAAAAATTGTCTGAACGCATCGGCCAGACGGCCACCTTCTCCACCGCTCCTTCTTTGACTGACCGAATCCTCAGCAACACGTTGTCCAGAAACAGGAGTTTGTAACCTCCCAGTCTCTGGGAACGCGTTGCACAGACCTTTCTGCAAGGCCTCCCGAAGATGTTTCATCCTCTGCTCCCTCTGCGATGGCAAGATAAGGTCCGCAACCTTACCCTTGTAACGTGGATCAAGGAGGGTTGCCAGCCAGTATTGGTCCTTCTCCTTGATACCACGAATACGAGGATCTTTACGCAGGCTTTGCAGGATCAGGAAGGCCATGCAGCGTAGGTTTGCTGAGGCATTCGGTCCGGAGTCCTCTGGGTCACTAAGGACGACATGGTCCGCAGCCACCTCCTCCCAGCCACGTACAAGTCCATGTGTTTCTTGGGACTGATCCCTTAAAGACTGCTGCTGAGTGCCAGGCTCCACCTCCATACTGACACAATCTTCCTCCTCCTCCTCCTCCTCCTCGTCCTCTTCCTGTGTGATCGGTGGGCACGCAGGAACACTGTCTGGATAAAGAGGGCCTTGAGAGCTAAGGAAGTCCTCCTCTTCCTGCCTCTGTTCTGCCTCAAGTGCCCTGTCCATTATTCCACGCAGCGTGTGCTCCAACAGATGGACAAGGGGGACAGTGTCACTGATGCATGCACTGTCACTGCTCACCATCCTCGTGGCCTCCTCAAATGGTGATAGGACAGTGCATGCAAGCTCCCCTGACCCTGTCCTGGTGCCATAGTCGCACAGGTACTCATTGATGGCCCTCTGCTGCGTGTGCAGCCGCTGCAGCATGGCCAACGTTGAGTTCCACCTGGTGGGCATGTCACAGATTAGGCAGTTCTTGGGCAGGTTAAACTCCTTTTGGAGGTCCGCCAGCCGAACACTGGCATTATATGACCGGCGGAAATGCACACAGACTTTCCTGGCCTGCCTCAGGACATCCTGTAAGCCCGGGTACCTGCCCAAGAACCGCTGCACCACCAAGTTAAGGACGTGAGCCAAACAGGGCACATGGGTCATTTGTCCCTGTCGGAGGGCAGAGAGGAGGTTGGTGCCATTGTCGCAAACCACCATTCCTGCCTTAAGTTGGCGTGGTGTCAACCACCTCTGAACCTGACCCTGCAGAGCTGACAGAACCTCTGCCCCAGTGTGGCTCCTGTCCCCCAAGCACACCAGCTCAAGCACCGCATGGCATCTTTTGGCCTGCGTACTTGTGTAGCCCCTTGAATGGCTACGGAGCACCGCTGGTTCCGAGGACAAAGCACAGGAAGAGGCCATGGAGGAAGAAGAAGAGGAGGGGGTGGAGGAGAGAGGTGTGTCACAATCATTAGTAGTGGCATTTTGGAGGCGTGGTGGCGGAACAACCTCCAACACTACTGCACCTTGTCCTGCATCCTTCCCAGCTGCCAGCAGAGTCACCCAATGCAAAACTTAGGTAACATCCCTGTCCATGCCTGCTGGACCATGAGTCAGCGGTAATATGCACCTTACCGCTGACCGCCCTGTCCAGCGAGGCATGGACATTGCCTTCCACATGTAGAGAGCTGGAATCGCCTTCCGTGAGAAAAAGTGGCGTTTGGGTACCTGCCACTGAGGAACCGCACATTCCACAAACTCACGGAAGGGGGCAGAGTCTACCAACTGAAAAGGCAGCAGTTGAAGTGCTAGCAATTTTGCCAAGCTAGCATTCAACCGCTGGGCATGTGGATGGCTGGGAGCGAACTTCTTTCGGCTGTGCTGCAGCTGGGGCAGGGAAATTTGCCTGGTACAATCTGACGTTGGTGTACCGAAAGCAGATTGCCCACAAGTACTTGGCTGTGACACACCTAATTCTACACCTTCATTCCTCTCAGTGCAGGTCTCAGAGAGGACTGAAGGTATAGTGGGGTTGGATATCTCAGCTGATGAGGAGCAAGGAGAGGTCCTCTTTGTTCTTTGGTGTGGGTCTTTTAGATACGCTTGCCAACGAACTGCATGGCAGGTCAACATATGTCTGGTCAAGCATGTGGTACCCAAGCGGGAGATGTTTTGGCCACGCGAGATACGCTTGAGACATATGTTGCAAATAGCAGCGGTGCAGTCTGATGTACTCGTCTCAAAAAAGGCCCACACCAAAGAACTTTTTGAATAACGCACAGAGACTGCACATGTGGAGCTTTGGGGTGTGATGCAGTCAATGTGCTGCCCTTAGGCTGGCCCCTGGAGGGCATCCTGCCTCGTTGGTGATGTGCCGCCTCCTCCTCCTCCTCCTCTCTCCTATCAGGCACCCACGTTGAGTCAGGGACCTCATCATCCCCTCCCTCCTCATCACTGGTGCAAACCTGGCAGTATGCTGCAGCAGGGGGAGCATGACTGCCAGATTGCTGTCCTTCTTGGGCACCCCCTCTGTCCGTGCTCATGTTACTGCCTTCATCGAGCTCAGTATCATCATCAGAGCCTTCCAAATGCTGGGCATCCTCCTGGAGCATGTACCCAACACTGTGGGGGGAGGACATGGTGGGGCTAGGGAAGGAGTCACTGATGACATTGAGCCGAGGGAAGAGGCCGCTGCTTTGCCAGACAAAGTACCCTGAGCATGGGTGAGAGAGGATGAGGAGGATGAGGACAGCTTGGTCATCCACTCGACCAAGTCTTCCGCATGTTGCGGCTCAACACGGCCAGCTGCCGAAAAAAAGGCCAAGCGTGTCCCACGGCCACGTGCTGATGAGGATGCACCGTCTCCACGACCAGCACTAGACTAGACTAGACACAGAGCCTGCTTGCCCTCTCTTATTGGCTTGTGACTGTCTGCCTCTCCTTCTTGGCCTTCCAGACATACTAATGGCCTGTAGCTGCACTAAGCTGGGATATATATATATATATATATATATATATATATATATATATATATATATGTACTGATACTGCAGCTAGCAAAATCAACTGCCTGCCTGTAGTATGAGAACACCACCAACCTTCTACAGGTAGCTTTAGCTGAACACTGTGCAGAGCGCGCAAAAATATAACTTGTAGGTTTAGCTGAACACTGTGAGCAGGACGCACCACACTAACTTGTAGTTTTAGCTGAACACTGTGAGCAGGACGCACTGCACTAACTTGTAGCTTTAGATGAACACTGTGCAGAGCTTGCAAAAAAATAACTTGTAGGTTTAGCTGAACACTGTGAGGAGGACGCACTGCACTAACTTGTAGCTTTAGATGAACACTGTGCAGAGTTCTCACTACACTAACTTCTAGTTTTAGCTGAACACTGTGAGCAGGACGCACTGCACTAACTTGTAGCTTTAGCTGAAAACTGTGAGGAGGACGCACCACACTAACTTGTAGTTTTAGCTGAACACTGTGAGGAGGACGCACCACACTAACTTGTAGCTTTAGATGAACACTGTGCAGAGTTCTCACTACACTAACTTGTAGTTTTAGCTGAACACTGTGAGCAGGACGCACTGCACTAACTTGTAGCTTTAGCTGAAAACTGTGAGGAGGACGCACCACACTAACTTGTAGTTTTAGCTGAACACTGTGAGCAGGACGCACTACACTAACTTGTAGTTTTAGCTGAACACTGTGAGCAGGATGCACTGCACTAACTTGTAGCTTTAGATGAACACTGTGCAGAGCTCGCAAAAAAATAACTTGTAGGTTTAGCTGAACACTGTGAGCAGGATGCACTGCACTAACTTGTAGCTTTAGGTAAACACTGTGCAGAGGTCTCACTACACTAACTTGTAGTGTTAGCTGAACACTGTGAGCAGGATGCACTGCACTAACTTGTAGTTTTAGCTGAACACTGTGAGGTGGACGCACCCCACTAGCTTGTAGTTTTAGCTGAACACTGTGAGGAGGATGCACCACACTAACTTGTAGTTTTAGCTGAACACTGTGAGCAGGATGCACTACACTAACTTGTAGTTTTAGTTGAACACTGTGAGGAGGATGCACCACACTAACTTGTAGTTTTAGCTGAACACTGTGAGCAGGACGCACTGCACTAACTTGTAGCTTTAGATGAACACTGTGCAGAGGTCTCACTACACTAACTTGTAGTTTTAGCTGAACACTGTGAGCAGGACGCACTGCACTAACTTGTAGTTTTAGCTGAACACTGTGAGGAGGACGCACCACACTAACTTGTAGTTTTAGCTGAACACTGTGAGCAGGACGCACTGCACTAAATTGTAGTTTTAGCTGAACACTGTGAGGTGGACACACCACACTAACTTGTAGTTTTAGCTGAACACTGTGAGCAGGACGCACTGCACTAACTTGTAGCTTTAGATGAACACTGTGCAGAGGTCGCACTACACTAACTTGTAGTTTTAGCTGAACACTGTGAGCAGGATGCACTGCACTAACTTGTAGCTTTAGATGAACACTGTGCAGAGGTCTTACTACACTAACTTGTAGTTTTAGCTGAACACTGTGAGCAGGACGCACTGCACTAACTTGTAGTATTAGCTGAACACTGTGAGCAGGACGCACTGCACTAACTGTAAATAGTCTAGCTGCCTGACTGTAGTACTAATAGGATCAAAAGAACACCAGCAATTTTCTTCAGGTAGCTGTAAATACTGTAACAAGACAAGCCTGCCTGTCAGTAAGAAGATAACAGGAACGGATCTAGCTAAACTGAATACAGTGTATATATATATATGCAACACCTGGGATGCATATATATACACAATACATTGTAAGTGCAGCTAACTCACTGATTGTCCTGCCTAATTTATCTAGCTCAAATGAAATGACACTGTCTCTCTCTCTATCTATCTCTCTTTCAATGCCGGAACACACACTACACAGGGCTGCCGTGCAGGCGGCCTTATATAGTGTGGGGCGTATTCTAAACCCCCTGAGCCATAATTGGCCAAAGCCACCCTGGCTTTGGCCAATTACAGCTCTCTCTACCGACGGCGCTGTGATTGGCCAAGCATGCGGGTCATAGTGCATGCTTGGCCAATCATCAGCCAGCAATGCACTGCGATGCCGCAGTGAATTATGGGCCGTGACGCGCCACACGAATTTGGCGCGAACGGCCCATAACGTTCGGAATTCGGCGAACGACCGAACAGCCAATGTTCGAGTCGAACATGGGTTCGACTCGAACACGAAGCTCATCCCTACTCTTGAGTATTGGGCAGTCAATAAACTGCGATTTCCCACTCTAGCCCAAGTGGCACAAAAATATCTTTCAGCTCCTTGTAGTAGTGTGGAAAGTGAGAGGTTGTTCAGTGCAGCGTCACACATTCTGACTGACACCAGAAACCAAATTCTAACTGAACATGCAGAGATTCTTCTGTTTCTTAAAAAAACTTGCCACTTGCGTTTGAATTGGAAAAGTAATCTACCGGGGGGGCAGGAGGCGGAGCCTAGCGGAGCAGACATGCATTGTTAGAGCTCCACACCGCTGAGGAGAGAAGAGAAGGACAAAGCGGAGCCTGCAGGCTCAAAAGGTATCCATTTGAACCTTTTTGCCCCAGGGAACAAACTGTGAAAGTTTGGGCAGGAAATATGGTACTGGGAGGAAACCGTGGCAGAAATAAAAATCACCTCACAAAGAGCTCACAGGCACTCACTGCAGCTGAAGCAAGACCACCTCACAAGATACAGCATCAGGGCGCTCTCACAGACAGAAAATGTCACAGCAAGACTCTCCATTTGAGTCAGATACAGAACAAATCCTCTCACAAACTTCTCCACAAGCCTCCTCAGTATCCCTAGTAATATTATTACAATTTGAAAAGATGCTTCATAAGGCTTTAAAACAAACCTCAGACCAAATAACAAAAAGCCTAACCAAAGAAATAAGAGAGCTGGGAAACCGCACCGCAGCCTTAGAAATAAAAATGGATGAAATTAAAATTACAACCCAAGAAAATATAACAGAATTGGAACAATTAAAAAAAGAGAATTTAATACTTCAAACTAAGCTTGAAGATTACGAAAATAGAGCCAGACGTTCAAACTTGCGCATAAGGGGAATACCTGAAACTGTGACAGACCTGCAATCTACTATTACTGCTCTATTACAAGAACTAAAGCCAGATATCCCTATTGAACGTTTAGAACTGGACAGAGTACACAGAGCCCTCACAGCCAAAAAGAAAGATGGACCCCCACGTGATATAATCACAAAATTTCATTATTACAGAACGAAAGAACAAATACTAATTGCTGCAAGAGAAAAAAAGGAACTTAATTTTCAAGGACACAATTATCAAATTTTTGCTGACCTATCCCAACTTACTATTACTAAAAGACGATCCATGAAACCCCAACTAATGGAACTGCAACGCCACAACATTATGTATCAATGGGGCTTCCCCTTTTCAGTCAGATTTAACTACCAAGGTACAATTTACAGAAGCAGATCAGCAGATGAACTACAAAAAACCCTTTTAAAATTAAATCTGACAGAACCCACAAGCAGCAACACTCCCACACGCAGAAGAATGGTGTCATCTTCACCTTCAGGCAGCACCCAGAAAATTTCAGAACAAAATGGGAATCATCATTCTCACAAAAGAGGCCGTTATGCCAAGAAGATTCAATGGACTGACATCCTAATTCCTGATATCTCTTCATTTATTATACTAAGAGATGGTTCTCTATAAAAAACCTGTATTTATAACTGAATGTAACTGCATTCTGATAGTCACACACTGTGTGGGATCATGTTACATTCCAGTTATATTTCTTATTACTTCTGATTCATATAGCCTTAGAATATATAAGTGAAATAAGGAAATTCTTGTTCAGTTATATATTATCAGGTAATAACAATAGATTTATTACTTTTTAGGACAAATATGTTAAATAATCCAGAAGTAATGGAAGCTTTTTCTTTCTTTTCTTAAAACAAATATATTATTACCTAACTAGTTCCTAGAATTATGTTTTTGTTTATTCTAATCTGAAGCAATACAACCTCAATTTTATGAGTTAACATATCTAAACAGTTACATATGAATAAAATATGTAATTGTTTACTCTAAAAGGGTTAAAATCCCAAAATAATTCAAACTATCTTCATCAATACCAAAGTTATTAACAGTACCTTTCTAACTGAATTATTTAGCCTAGGGCAAGACTAGCCATATACAACCACCCTGGAATAAATAATTTCAACAAAAACTATATTCTGCACTCCAATTAATGAAACATCATTTTGATGTCTTTTGATATAGCACTTCTCTCCTGTAAGCGGAAGATCCGTGTACCCCCATTAGCCCTCCTCATTCTCCCAACCATATTATGTGGGAGTGTGACGAAGGCACTTATTCCCCTGAGAGAGATATTTATTCTCTTTCACGGGTAAATTGTGATTACTTGCAAAAAATAATTTATACAATGTATCATCTAATCTCATATGTTTTTTGTTTACTCTTTACTCCAGAATTCACTGGTTTCTTTTCTATCTATTCATCTCTTCAGTCCACACAGGTTGATCTGCGCAGTCAGCTCTGCATAACAAAAAGTAAGTCAAAACTATTTGATCTATTGCCATGGCACCACTGAATATACTTTCCCTGAATGTTCAGGGAATAAATGTCCCTCAAAAAAGGACCAAAGCCTTCCGTACTTTCCATAACAAGAAGGCTCACATAGTATGCCTCCAAGAAACACACTTCACCAAAGATTCTACTCCAAAATATATTTCTCCTTTTTATCAACAAATTTACACGGCTTCTGCCTGTACCAAGCAAAGGGGAACTCTAATTGCATTTCACCGATCCACACCATTCACCTTATCATCAGAAATTAAAGACCCAGAAGGTAGATACCTGATACTCATGGGTTATATAATGGATACAGCAATCACGGTGATTTCCTACTACGCTCCTAACAAACAACCTACACCATTCCTCTCACATATATTACAAGTGATTAATACACACAAAATAGGAACAGTAATAATGTGTGGGGATTCGAACCAGGTCCTCCTCCCATTTCTAGATAAATCACCTTTTACACCATCCAAAATAACCTCTAGATTACCTTTTTCTCAACTTCTTTCCAAATACAATCTGGTAGATTCATGGAGAGAAAGTAACCCAATGAAAAAGAAATTCACTTATTTCTCGCACCCTCATCAAACCTTCACCAGAATAGATCATATTTTTCTAACAATAGGAATGATACCAGAAATTATTGCATCAGATATAATTCTGATTCCGTGGTCTGACCATAATGCAGTATACACTACTATAGCCTCAGCCATACCAAAAGCGCATGACCCAACGTGGTACTTACCGGACATAATGCTCAAACACCCACTACATCAGATGGCCATTGAACAAGCTTTAAATGAATACATATCAATTAATAATACAACAGACATCTCCCCAATAACACTGTGGGAAGCTCATAAGCCTGTCTTGCGTGGTACAATACAAAGACAAATGGCACTATTTAAACGGGAACGCAAAAATCTCGCAAAAAAACTAGAACTCAATTTTAATGCAGCCTACATATCATTTCAAGATAATCCATCTCAGAGTACAAAATCTCATCTGGAAAAATCTAGATTGGAATACGATCTATTTCTCACTGAGTCAGTTGATAAATCCCTCAAACGCTCCAAACACAATTTCTACATGAATACAAACAAACCAGGTACATATTTGGCTCGGGCATTAAATTCAACTAACAAATCTTTCAAACCAATACGTTTGAAATTATCAAAAAATGTTTACACTTGTAATCCAGTTAAAATAGTCCATAAATTTCACTCACATCTCGCAACTTTATACAAGACAAACAATGAATTTAATCCTACAGAAGCTGAATCCTTCTTCTCAAAAATAACCTTACCTGAGTTATCTCAGAATCAAAAAAGCAGTTTGGATGAGCCCATAACTATAGATGAAGTTGCTAACGCCATAAAAGACCTGAAACTTAACAAAAGACCAGGCCCAGACGGCTACTCGGCTTTATACTATAAAACATTCTCAGAAATACTCTCTCCCATTCTCACTGAAACTTTTAACAAACTTCTAGATGGACATTCTTTTCGGCAAGAAACACTAATGGCAATTGTTTGTATGATCCCAAAACCCCTTTCTGATGATACTTCCTGTGTGAATTATCGGCCTATCTCTCTGTTAAACCTCGATATTAAATTATTAGCAAAAATAATAGCAAAACGCCTCAATAGCATTATAGGAAAATTAATACATAGAGATCAAGTAGGCTTCATGCCAAATAGACAGGCAGGCGATAATATACGCAGGGCAGTGTTATTGGCACATATTGCTAAAAAACGGAAAATCCCTTTATGTTTTCTATCTCTCGATATTAAGAGGGCATTTGACACAGTATCCTGGCAATATATGCAATATTCATTACAAAAATGGGGTTTTGGACCCCACTTTTTAACATGGATCAAAGCATTATATAATAAACCCAAAGCCTATATAAAATATGCTGGATACAAATCTGAAGCCTTTAATATCGAAAGAGGTACCCGACAGGGTTGCCCATTATCTCCCTTATTATTTGCCCTTATACTCGAACCCATGGCCCAATACATCAGAACAAACCAAACTATAACTGGCATTGAAGTAGGAGGTATTACACACAAATTATGTATATTTGCAGACGATATTTAACTTTTTCTATCATCACCACAGGTCTCTGGTCCTAACTAAATACCAGCTCTTGATGGATTTGCAGCCCTATCCGGCCTTATGATTAATCCTAAGAAATGCCTAGTGCTTAATATTTCACTCACAAACATGGAATTGATCCCGGCTAGGGCTGCACTCCCATTCACATGGGCAGAAAAATCAATCCCATATCTTGGAATTCATTTAACAGCATCTCATTCTGACTTATTCTCAACCAATTATCCTCCTGTATTAAGACAGATCACAAATCTAATAAAACAATGTTCGCAACTTCCTTTATCTTGGATAGGGAAGATTAATGCAATCAAAATGACTATTCTACCCAAATTGCTTTATCTATTCAGAGTCCTCCCTATTCCAATTCCTTCCTATTTTTTGAGAATAGTACAAAAAAGAGCAACTTCGTTTATATGGGGCTCTTCTAAACCACGTATACCTATACACACACTACATCTTCCCAAAAATAAAGGAGGCCTGGGATACCCTAATTTTACTAACTACTACAGAGCAGCACATTTGGCCAGTCTGTCCAAATACCATGCAAAACAGGAAATCCCATTATGGGTATTTATAGAGGCTTCAGAAAATGACCCTCTATTAATATCAAATTTATTATGGCTTGATCCTAAAGACCGCTTTAAATTCATAATCCCATAACTAAACACTTCTTATCTCTCTGGGATAAACTAAAAACCAAATATCAGTTACAATCTCCACACAATCCTCTCCTTTCTTTTATCAGAAATCTGGCCTTTTATCCGGCATGGATCTACCCAAATTCTTTTAAAGCTTGGACAACATCAGGCATTCAGACACTAAATGACTTCATAGCATCTAAATCATTCCTTTCATTCCCATCGCTTAGAGAAAAATATGATCTACCAAACTCTGAGATATTTAGATATCTCCAGATCAAAAATTTCTATACACCATTCCTAAAGGGGGATACACCATTATCCCAATTATCCATTTTTGAATCAATCTGTACAAAAGATCCATTTGCTAAAGGTACAATTTCATCACTTTATAATCAATTATATGGAGTAGCAAATCTTAATAGACCCTCTTACGTTCAGAGGTGGGAGGAGGACCTGGGACGAACTTTAGAAGACACGGACTGGTCTAACATATGGCTCACATCTAAGTCATCTTCACCCAACATCTTAGCACTGGAGACAAATTATAAAGTCCTAACTCGCTGGTACCTTGTACCCGCTAGAGTGGCAAAATATTCACCTAATACCTCAGCTCTTTGTTTTCGAGGATGCCCAGAAATAGGCACATATTTACACATATGGTGGACGTGCCCAGTAATCCAAACCTTCTGGAAGAAAGTCTTTGTGATTGCATCTAAAATATTTAAAAAAATAATACAACCAGATCCATATTTAACTTTACTTAATCTAAAACCGGAATGGTTAACACTCTCTCAATTCAAACTTATGATCCAACTAATAACGGCTGCAAAACAAACAGTGGCCAAGGCATGGAAATCTCCTACATTGGTACTAGCAGAAACAATTCACAGAATGAATAATACAATGTCCCATGCTAAGATGGTAGCCATCGATCAAAATCAAATTCCAAAATTTGAAAAACTTTGGCATCCTTGGATAAAACAACAGTTCCTGTCAAACTTCAATGACTCTGTCCTGTTGCCATGGTAACAGATTAAATGACTTACAGAGACACCCATTCTAAGGCTTCAAAGAGAACTAAAAAGAATAATAAACTGACGAGCGGGACAACCTTGTGGACCATACCTCTACCTTTCAACCCTTTTTCTTCTTTCTCTTTCCTTTTCTCCACCTTACGATTAAAGCTCATTATCAGAATTTATTTGACCTATATACACTCTACTTGTAAACAATATGTATAGTAGGTATAAATCATATAAATACCTACAAAAGTAACTAAGGAAATGATATATATCTTTAATTTAGGTTTACGTGAACCCAATGTTTAATATTTGAAATTTCATGATATTTACCTATATAAACCCTACTGTAAAACAATGAGCTTACTTTATAGATCCTTGTAAACTTACTTTATGTATCTTTATAACATTGTATACTCAATAAACTTCTTTTGACAAGGAAAAGTAATCTACCGCCTGTTACTGTCCAACTGTAAGGCATCATGCACAGTTGCATGCTGCAGCTCAAAGCAACTGCTCCACCTGGCATTTGAGCATTTTTTTTTAGCGTTTCCTCTGTCTGTTAACCACTTGCCGACCGCCTCACGCCTATATACGTGAGCAGAATGGCACGGGCAGGCAGAATCACGTACCCATACGTGATTGCCTTCCCGCGGGCGGGGGGTCTGATCGGACCCCCCCCCCGGTGCCAGCAGCGGTCGGCATTTGTCTGGAAGCGTTGAGAGGCGAGGGTGAGGCCATCCGATCGTGGCCCCCCCTCGCGATTGCTCCCAGCCAATGAGAAACATCCCCTGCCTGTGTATAGTACACACAGGCAGAGGATGTGATGTCATCTCTCCTCAGCTCGGCAGTTTCCGTTCCGGTGCCGAGGAGAGAAGACTTCACAGTGAGTGAACACACACACAGTAGAACATGCCAGGCACACATAACACCCCCGATCCCCCCCCCGATCGCCCCCCAATCACCCCCCAATCACCCCTCCCCCCCTATGTCACACTGACACCAAGCAGTATTTTTTTTTCTGATTACTGACGCTGGTTACGGGTGACGCTGGTTAGTTCGTTTATTTTTTATAGTGTCAGGGCACTCGCCGTTTATTACCGAATAAAGGTTTAGCCCCCTGATCACCCGGCGGTGATATGCGTCGCCCCAGGCAGCGTCAGATTAGCGCCAGTATCGCTAACACCCACGCACGCAGCATACGCCTCCCTTAGTGGTATAGTATCTGAACAGATCAATATCTGATCCGATCAGATCTATACTGGCATCCCCAGCAGTTTAGGGTTCCCAAAAATGCAGTGTTAGCGGGATCAGCCCAGATACCTGCTAGTACCTGCGTTTTGCCCCTCCGCCCGGCCCAGCCCAGCCCACCCAAGTGCAGTATCGATCGATCACTGTCACTTACAAAACACTAAATGCATAACTGCAGCGTTCGCAGAGTCAGGCCTGATCCCTGCGATCGCTAACAGTTTTCTTGGTAGCGTTTTGGTGAACTGGCAAGCACCTGCCCCAGGCAGCATCAGGTTAGTGCCAGTACCGCTAACACCCATACATTCTGTTGCTTCTCGTGAGTAGGGGGATACCACATGTGTGGGACTTTTTGGGAACCTATCCACGCATGGGACCCCGAAAACCAAGCACTGCCTTCAGGCTTTCTAAGGGCGTAAATTTTTGATTTCACACTTCACTGCCTATCACAGTTTCGGAGGCCATGGAATGCCCAGGTGGCAAACCCCCCCCAAATGACCCCATTTTGGAAAGTAGACACCCCAAGCTATTTGCTGAGTGGTATAGTGAGTATTTTGCAGACCTCACTTTTTGTTACAAAGTTTTGAAAATTGAAAAAAGAAAAAAAAAATTTTTTCTTGTCTTTCTTCATTTTCAAAAACAAATGAGAGCTGCAAAATACTCACCATGCCTCTCAGCAAATAGCTTGGGGTGTCTGCTTTCCAAAATGGGATCATTTGGGGGGGGGTTTGTGCCACCTGGGCATTCTATGGCCTCCGAAACTGTGATAAGCAGTGAAGAGTGAAATCAAAAATTTACACCCTTAGTAATCCTGAAGGCGGTGATTGGTTTTCGGGGCCCCGTACGCGGCTAGGCTCCTAAAAAGTCCCACACATGTGGTATCCACATACTCAGGAGAAGCAGCTAAATCTATTTTGGGGTGCAATTCCACATATGCCCATGGCCTGTGTGAGCAATATATCATTTAGTGACAACGTTGTGCAAAAAAAGAAAAAAAAAATTGTCACTTTCTTGCAACTTGTGTCAAAATATAAAATATTCCATGGACTCAACATGCCTCAAAGCAAATAGCTTGGGGTGTCTACTTTCCAAAATGGGGTCATTTGGGGGGGGTTTATGCCATCTGGGCATTTTATGGCCTTCAAAACTGTGATAGGTAGTGAGGAGTAAAATCAAAAATTTACGCCCTTAGAAATCCTAAAGGCAGTGATTGGTTTTCGGGGCCCCGTACGCGGCTAGGCTCCCAAAAAGTCCCACACATGTGGTATCCCCATACTCAGGAGAAGCAGCTAAATGTATTTTGGGGTGCAATTCCACATATGCCCATGGCCTGTGTGAGCAATATATCATTTAGTGACAACTTTTTGTAATTTTTTTTTTTTGTCATTATTCAATCACTTGGGACAAAAAAAATGAATATTCAATGGGCTCAAGACGCCTCTCAGCAATTTCCTTGGGGTGTCTACTTTTCAAAATGGGGTTATTTGTGGGGGTTTTGTACTGCCCTGCCATTTTAGCACCTCAAGAAACAACATAGGCAGTCATAAATTAAAGGCTGTGTAAATTCCAGAAAATGTACCCTAGTTTGTAGGCGCTATAACTTTTGCGCAAACCAATAAATATACACTTATTTTTTTTACCAAAGACATATGGCCGAATACATTTTGGCCTAAATGTATGACTAAAATTGAGTTTATTGGATTTTTTTTATAACAAAAAGTAGAAAATATCATTTTTTTTCAAAATTTTTGGTCTTTTTCCGTGTATAGCGCAAAAAATAAAGGCAGAGGTGATCAAATACCATCAAAAGAAAGCTCTATTTGTGGGAAGAAAAGTACGTAAATTTTGTTTGGGTACAGCATTGCATGACCGCGCAATTAGCAGTTAAAGCGACGCAGTGCCAAATTGTAAAAAGTGCTCTGGTCAGGAAGGGGGAAAATCCTTCCGGGGCTGAAGTGGTTAACTCCCCTCCATGTTGGCCTTTAAAAGAAAAAATAAAATATGCCTTTTTAACTCCATGCCACAACCTTTTTCCTTAAGTGAAAAAGTGAATCACCTATGGTGTGCACATTGCACACTATAGGTGATTCAACGTGCAATGCATGGGAGACACATAGCCTAATATGGAGCAGCATAGAGTTAACACTACAGGCAAACGAAAGGCTCAAAAACAGGGAGCTCAAATGCCTGTAGGAGCAGCTACTTTGAGCTTTACTGTGCATGTGGCCTTACTGCTGCTAAGTCCTTGGCTCCTTGGCCTTGCCATCCTGGAATGACCCTAATTTTGGTCTGTGAAAAATGTTTTTTCACAAGTTTTATAAGAAGTTGAACTAGAAGCTAGCCCTTTTTTTAATTATTTAAAAACTTTTTACAAAATAATGTTAGTTTTGAGGTACTGCTCAGTTGCTCCTCCTCAGGCCTAACATTATTTAACTGTATTGTACTTGGATTGGTTGATGTGATGACGTGAACTTGTGATGTTTGTTTTATACGCGGCGTCATCAACAATGATGATATTTCATATTCTGTGTAAACATTTGAGCTTTTCATTTCAAGGCATAATGCCTGTACAATGCAGCTAAAAGCATCTGCTCCCCAAGGAGCTTTTTTCCTGCCTGTTAACGCCTCCCCTCCATGTCAGCCCATTGCACACTAGTTTCAGGAGTTTAGTGGCAGGAAGGTTTACAGGCAGAAAAAAAAATCCAAAGATTTCCAATTTCTTTGGATTTTATTTTCTGCCTGCTGCCTATAAGCTGCCCTGCCACTAAACTTCTGAAACCGCATAGTGTTCCTTGGCTAATGGCCATGAATGAACACATAGGCTAACATGGAGGGGAAGAGGTAACAGGTAGGGAAAAAAAAGCTTAAAAGAGCTAAAACACCTGGAGAAGCAGCTGCTTTGAGCTGTGCATGAGGCCTTACTGCAGCCTACATGCCAACCTAAAACACATCCTTGTCACCCTGGAATGTTCTGTCTGTGAAATGTGTTTCTCTTACACATGTGTAAGTTGAACTGGAAACAAACGCATGTTGTGTTTTTTTTGTTTTTTGAAATTTTATAATGTCTTATGTTGTGAGTTGACTGAGGTACTGTACTGTTCTTGCTTCTCCTCACGCCTAAACATTGTGAACTTGCAATGTACATGTCATTGATGACATTGACATTATTTTTTATATAACATGTTCTGTGCAGTTTGCGCTTTAACAGCTTTGTCACCAGCAAATAAACATGTTTTCTTTCATAATGTCTTTTGACTGCGTTTCAATACCTCATATTATGGCGAAAATGTGTAATTTTTCATTATTTAAAAAAAAAATGGTCACATGACCAAAATCAGGTATCGGTAATTGGTATCGAGTACATGATGTCAAGTATCGGTACTTGTACTCGGCGTCAAAAAAGTGGCATTGGTGCATCCCTAGTTTCTTTGTATGTATAGATTGCATGGATTGTTACCAACACGTGGCGAAAATTTAATGTCAACAGCACCTTTAAAAATATATTTACCTAGACAAAGGGTGACGTGTTCAATACGTATTTTACCCGCTTTATGCCATACAAGTTGGTACATCAGGCAGGATGAATGGGCTGCCCTAACTTGAGTTAACATGTATCAATACTTGTGCATTAAATGCAGCACACGCATATGAAATGGGCTCTCAAGGTTTTATACATTTGGCTGGGAAACATATTCTTTTTGTCTAGAATGAAGAATATCTTTCAAAAGAACCTTTTAAAATATAAATATAGAAGCTACCACTACTCGCTTATTTGTAAAGATGGGGCCAACAAACTATGGAGCCATGACCATCTTCATCTTTACTACTTAGTCATTAAGTATGCATGTCAGGAGTTCAACTCCATTAGCAGTACAGATGTTCCAGGTAAGTGACTCACTCAGAACTGATGAAATGCATAACAACCCTGGCACCTTCAAAAACAAGTCATTAGCATCAACTCCCATGTTTCTATTTAGACGAAAACCACTAAATAGTATAGTGGGTTGAATGGGGTGGTAACATATCTTATCAGAAGTCAAAACACATCTGTTTCAACAAAATATGATTTGCAAGTATTCAAAAATATATAAAAAACAACAAGCCAGAAAATAACTGTAACCTATGGTATACTGTAACAACATTAAAACTGGAGATATAAAATTATTTTGTGTCTGGGAAGTTTTTGGATGATTCCCACTCATACTGATTTGTGGAAGTCTTTGAAAAGTCATTTACATGTAGAAACATGAAACATAAATGTGATCATAATGTGTGCAAAAAACTGCACTTGGCGCTTATTGCTCCCACTATATCAAAAAACAAAATAAGCAAAAACTGAAAAAGAAAACACTCCCACTCCCCAGAAGACGTTGTCTGTCGTGAAACGCGTTGAGTGGAGCCTATTTTGTGATGTCATTGTGCACGCTACCATCCGGTGGGTGTTGTCATTTTACATGCTTGTAATACGTTATGTTTGTAAGTACCGCACTACTTGATGAAATTATGTTGTGGTGGATATTAGGCATTGTTTTTTTTATTTCATTTTTTAGTACACTGGCACTTTCCTGGGAGCCATAATTCTGCAAAGAGTTGAATCTTATTGCTGTATATACGGGATCCATTTGATGCCGACCAGGTACTCTGGGGATATCCTGTGCCTAGATGAGTGATGTCCTCTTATTACTCCCACAACTAAACCATAGGGTCTTTGAATGAATGTTTGTTTATCCAAGAGTCACACAACCTCCATGTAAATTTTTTTTTAAAGTGACTCTTCCCTGAAAATCTGTCATGATACCATGTGATGATAATAAAAATAAATAATAGATAATAAAAAGGAGACCCATGCGTCATATTTAGGGCTGATAAGTCAAATCTACACTCATGTTATATATGTTATATAAAATATTGTAGTTTCAAAGAATTCTACATAATTTTCCTGCTACTACAATATTTTCTAAATGTTTTTATGTATGCTATCTGCTCTGGCCTAATGAGGTCTGAAGAATAAAGCAAAATGACACAGAGCATTTTATTAATTTTAAAAATAAAGCAGCTTGATGCACTTTTATCTGCCTGCACAAATAATAGTGTAACAGAATGGAAAGGAAAATAGTAAAAGGTGATCATGACCTACTGTAGTTTTTTTTCTGCTGGAGTAGAAAATGCTTAAAGATCAAGTTCACCTTTTGAATAAAATGGCCCATGCAGACAAAGGGCCCTAGTAGGTTAAAATGCACATTATGTATATTGCTGTCTTTTTTCTGTACTTGACTGTACTGGAATGCTGTAAAACGAATTAAAAATGCACTGGAACGCACCAGAATGCACCTAAACGTAACAAAAACACACTGGAATACACATGTCCTTATTTAAGGTTAAGAAAAAAGAGGGGGAAAAATGCACTGGACTGCATCAAAAACGCACTGGAATGCGTAAAGAATGCACATGCAGAAAAGCATCTGCAACGTATCCGGACTGCGTTTCTATGGTGTGAACTGGCCCTCAGTTGGTCCCAGTATCTGGCCTTGAACACATTCTGCCACTACATCGGTAGAAAGGGGTGTTGCAAATATATGATCCAGTTTTGGCAAAGTTTTGCAAGGTAACATTCTTGGGCTTCTATGTTTCAAACACCACCTGCTCGTTCTTTAACTTTCCTATCAAAAAATAAATAACGACGTTACTATGCAAAAGTTTTAGGCAGCTGTGAAAAAATGCTGTAAATTAAGAATGCTTTCAGAAACAGAAGTGTTGATAGTTTATTTTTATCCAATGGAAATAAAAGAAACAGAAGAGAAATCCAAATCAAATCAATATTTGGTGCTACCACCTTTTGGCTTCAAAACAACATCAATTCCCCTAGGTACACTTGCACACAGATTTTGAAGGAACTCGGCATGTAGGTTGTTCCAAACATCTTACAGCACTAACCAGAAATCCTCTTTGGATGTAAGCTGTCTCAAATCCTTCTGTCTCTTCATATAATTCTAGGCAGACTTGACGTTGAGATTAGGGCTCTGTGGGGGCCAAACCATCACTTCCAGGACTCCTAATTATTCCTTATGCTGAAGATAGTTCTTAATGATAGCTGATGATCTTAATTAGCTGCATGTTTGGTGTCGTTGTCCTGCTGCAGAATAAATTTGGGGCCAATCACATGCCTTCCTGATGACATAGCATGATGGATAAGTATCTGCCTGTATTTCTCAGCATTGAGGACACCATTCATCCTGACCAAAGCTCAATCTCCATTTGCAGAAATCCAGCCCCAAACTTGCAAGGAACCTCCACCATGCCTCATTGTTGCCTGCAGACACTCATTATTTTACGGCTTTCCAGCCCTATGGTGATCAAACTGCCTCCTGCTACAGCCAAATATTTCACATTTTGACTCACCAGTCCAGAGCACCTGCTGTAATATTTTTTGCACCCCAGTTTCTATATTTCCATGCATAGATGAGTCGCTTAGCCTTGTTTACACTCCAGAGGTATGGCTTTTATGCGGCAATTCTTCCATGAAGATCAAAATTGAATACAATCAGCGCAAAGAGAAATTTATAAGAGGTAAAATGCAGCTGAACACTAAACGATTTTTCACATAATCCAAAAGTCAACATTTGTACAAAGGAGTGCAGCGCATATCAAGGCTTAATAAAACATCTCAAATGCAGTAAAAAGTCCATTTAAATCCAAAGGAAAAACATAACAGAAGGTGGACTAACAGTCCCAGCGAGCAAAGAATCCACATGAGAAGTTTTCATACAAGTCTTCCATGAAGGCCACTTCTAGCCAGACTTCTCTGGACAGTAAATGGGTGTAACTGGATCCCACTGGTTTCTGCTAATTCTGTGCTGATGTCATTGCTGGACATCTTCCAATGCCAAAGGGAAGTAAGTAAGATGTGTCTTTCATCTGATGCATTACATTTCCTTGGCTGACCACTGCATCTACGATCCTCAGCATGGCCCGTTTCTTTAAGCTTCTTTAAAAGAGCTTGAACATCTTGAAATGCAATGCTTTGCCTAGGAGAGACCTTGTTGATGCCGTATAACTACCTTGTGTCTTGTTGCTCTGCTTAGTCTTGCCATGCTTTATGTCCTGTGACATAAAACTTCCATAACCTTACCTTAAAAGGCAGAGTTTGGCTGTTCCTCACCCAGTTTAAAACCTCCTACACAACTGTTTCTGTTTCAATTTCAGCCTACACATTAGCACCTGCTTTGTGCAAGTGTAAGAATTGATGCTGGTTTGAAGCCAAGGAGTAGTCACTCCAAATATTCGTCGGACAATTCGATCGTGTGTGGGCTCCAGCGGACTTTTTTTCCCCGAAAGTTCGACGGACCTAGAAATGAAACATGTTTCAAATCTTTTCGACGGACTCAAGTCAAAAAGTCCGCTCGTCTGTATGCTAGTCCGACGGACAAAAACCAACGCTAGGGCAGCTATTGGCTACTGGCTATTAACTTCCTTGTTTTAGTCCGGTCGTATGTCATCACGTACGAATCCGTCGGACTTTGGTTGATCGTGTGTAGGCAAGTCCGTTCATTCGTAAAGTCCGTCGAAAAGTCCCCAGGATAAAGTCTGCCGTAAAGTCTGCTCGTGTGTATGCTCCATAAAAGTCTATATATACAAATGGTTGGTATAATTTCACCATGTTCATGTATGGACATTAGAAAAAGGAAAATCAGTTTATTTTTTTGTTACCTTTTCTAGAAAAATGATAATGGGACATGCATTTTTTACGTGCATTTGTGGTGCATTTTTCCTAAGTTTGCATTTCCTTTGAGATTATTTCCATCTTCTTTCTTCTTTGGGCTTTTATGTGCACTGCATGCATTGCAGTGCATTTTATTGCATTTACATGCATTTGCATGGCGTCCCCCTGTCAGTACACAATAGCTCACCTGGTAGATTGCTGTACTATCATTGGATTGTTAGTACAGTGGCTCCAACCTGAGCTGCCAGTTTTTTTGTTGTTCAACCTGCTGGGTTGAAGGAAAAAAGAAAAACTAATAGTATGTGCAAGGCTTTAGCATTAGTTACTGTCAAAAATAGTGTGAGCAGGCCTTAAAGAGGAGTTCCACCCAAAATGGAACCTCTGCTGAAGACAGCAGGGACCAGTCAGAACGAGCAGCGCGTGTCGCGCATGCGCAGTAGGAAACAGGCTGTGAAGCCGCAAGGCTTCACTTCCTGATTCTCTTACTGAAGATGCCGGCGTCTCCACCCGGGAGCCGAGGGACAGATCAGCTTCAGGTGAGGACATCGCGGGTGCCCCGGACAGGTAAGTGTCCTTATTTTAAAAGTCAGAAGCTGCAGTATTTGTAGCTGCTGATCTTTAATTTTTTTTTTTCGGTCGCACTCCGCTTTAAATGTTCAGCAGAAATCAGGTAAAGCAACATGTGTTCTCTTTGTTTGAACAGCTTCTATTTACTGATTGTTAAGGCTTAGCATAAAGAATCACAAAGTGAATGTGAATTTCTGCACGATTTAACCACTTCCCTACCTGGCTATTGTAATATGACGTCCACAGATGGGATCTCCCATCCTGGGTGGACGTCATATGACGGCCTGGGCTACCCGGCCGCCTAGGGGGCACGCGCCCGTCGCGTTGCTCGGGACCTGGTGCGTGTGCCCGTTAACCGGGCCGGACCGTGGATCTGTGTGTGTAAACACACAGATCCACGTCCTGTCAGGTGAGAGGAGAGCGATCTGTGTTCCCAGTACAGCGGAACACTGATCGGTCTCCTCCCCTTGTACGTCCCCGCCCCCTACAGTTAGAATCATTCCCTAGGAAACATATTAACCCCTTGTCTCCCCCTAGTGGTTAACCCCTTCACTGCCTGTCACATTTACACAGTAATCAATGCAATTTTATAGCATTGATCACTGTATAAATGTGATTGGTCCCAAAAATGTGTCAAAAGTGTCCGATGTGTCCGCCATAATGTTGCAGTCACGAAAAAAAATCGCGATCGCCGCTATTACTAGTAAAAAAAATAAATAAATATTTTTTTTTAAAAATGCCATAAATCTATCCTGTATTTTGTAGACGCTATAACTTTTGCGCAAACCAATCAATATACGCTTATTGCGATTTTTTTTACCAAAAATATGTAGAAGAATACGTATCGGCTGAAACTGAGGAGAAAATTTGTTTGTTTTTTTTTTAAAATTGGGATATTTATTATAACAAAAAAGTTAAAAATATTGTGTTTTTTTCAAAATTGTCGATCTTCTTTCGTTTATAGCGCAAAAAATAAAAACCGCAGAGGTGATCAAATACCACCAAAAGAAAGCTCTATTTGTGGGGAAAAAAGGACGTCAATTTATTTTGGGTACAATGTCGCACGACCACGCAATTGTCGTTTAAAGTGCGACAGCGCTGAAAACTAAAAATTGGCCTGGGAAGGAAGGGGGTGAAAATGCCCTGTATTGAACCGATTAAATGATTATAGCCAATCACGTGACATCCTGATTAGAAATACAATAGAAAAAAATACCATCACATTTCTGGCTTACTATCTATGGATAGACTGGCCAGCAAACATTGTAAAGTAGATGTGTGTGTTTGTAAAGTGAAATGGGGACCTTCCAAAGCCGTGAAAGGCCCTGTGTATTTGTCATAGACAATTAACATGACTTAATGAAAATATTTTTTCACCTGATTTTTAATACGTTGTTGCATCTCAGTGCTGCTCAACACCTGCTGTCTTATTTTCTGTCTACATGTATGCATTCCAACTATGGCTATTTGATATTTCTTAAGGTTTTTTTTTCTAATGGTGACAACAGTGTCTGCGTACTGTTTGCTAAATTGGCTATATGTAGTCTCCATCAAAAACCTGAGTGACAAGGTGACAGAGTATTATCACCATAAAACGGGAAGTACCAACACAAGAATATTCATGGCAGGATCAGCAGGTTGTATCCCATTCCAAATGAAGATTAGATTCTACTTCAGGACAATTTTAAAGAGGAACTAAACTCCATATGCTGTGTCCAAAAAAGATAGGCAGATGGCAAAGGACTAGACACTTACCGTATATTGTCTCTGGTCTCTCTAAAGCTGATCTTTCCCCATTACTGATTTACTGTGTTTACTGTGAGGCCATCTTAGTAGTGTCAGGGTTTTGCTTCCTCATGTTGGAGGACATTAAGCAGCACAGAAATTACATTTTCAAATCTCTCGAGACTAGCAGTCAGCGGTAGCACTTCAGATTCAGCTATGGGGATGTATACACAGAAGTGCTTAGGAACTCTCACACACCAGGAAGTGCACTATTAGTTTTTTGAAGGTATTGAATACAGTTTTGGGGTACTGCATAGGCACACCTAACATTTTAAATGTTCCCCATAACATAGCATGTCTTTAATTTTTGAAGTCATGCCTACTTTAAAGTGGTTGTAATCCTCTGACATGAAATATGAAAAAAAAAAAAAAAAAATCCCTCTATAGTGTTTTTCTGTCTCAATCCAGAGCACCAAGTGTTATCTTTGTCTGCTTCCCCTTTCTGCTGCTATCTGCACAAGTCAATTCTGACAAGTTTTCCTGACATCAAGAGAAAACAATTGACAGGGGAAGGCTCTCCAGCCTGTGATTGACAGCCTCAGCTCTGTTCCTGTGTGCTTTGTGAAGAGGGGACGTGTTCCTTCCCTCCAATCAGCTCTCTGAGCTCCCCTCACTGAGCTCTGCAGAGTGTAATTTCAGCTCCCTGCCCTCTCTGTTTTCTGACAGCTCAGACAAGCTTTATAAATTCTGGACTTTGAATGATGTACAGAAGAGAAGACTGCAGATAAACATATACAGCTTATGCAGGAGGATTTCATCTCAGTGTATCATCTGGGGCCAGTCACTTCACTGGGTATATGTGAGGGTTTACAACCAGTTCCAGGGAAAGCAAAAATCACCACTGAGACCATATGATGTTGTATTATGTGAACTGCATATTGTTTTTTTTAAATAATTAAGCTCTTGAAGTACATACTGTATGCTGAATGTTAAAAGCTTGCAGCTGTGTCCAGCATTCAACAGAAAATGGACATCTCCGTTTAAATCCCAGTGACTTCAATGATTAATAATTAAAGAATTTACTTTACACCAAAAACTACTCTGAAAAAGCATGTTTTTTGAAGCATGCAATGCATTCAGAAACAAACATTAAATACTGATAAATAACAACTCACATGTTAATTTCAGAATTTCAAGTTTATTTAATGTTTGGGTTTCGTTTTAATTTGGAATAACAATAACTATTGTATTTTACCTTGAATTTTCTTTAGTGTCACTTTAAAAGCTTGCAACCATAGAACAATCTTTACAGAATCAATTCATATAGCAAGTAGATACAGAAAGAAGCTGCCAATTCTATATGCTCTTACAGTTTATCTATAATCTGACTGCTAAACTCTTTTTCCCTTTTTTCATAATGCTTTGTTATCCAATGAGTCATTTTTTCTAACAGCTGCATACATAATCAAAGCAGTCTTTTGGGAAAATCTTATGGGAAGTACAATTGGACATGCATAATATTTTAGTAACCCTAGTGCCATTGTGGAGTTTAGTAGATGAAAAACACAAGATGATGGCATTCCAATCTGATTAAATGGAGAATTACTATAAAATGAAAATGCCAGAGCTAGGGAGAATTTTTTTCCCTCAAAACATACAGTATTTGTGATTATGCTCAAAGTATATTATCTAGATGGATACATGGTTTATTTTTATACTGTATTACTGGACAAAATTTCAGAGTGTCGGATAATACCAGAGTTCTGCAAAATGGAATTGCATCTGCTGAACTGGGGATAAAAGCCTACCACTGAGACAAGTCTTTCACATATCTGTTTCCTGCCACATTCTAGACAACCCTTGGTGTCTGTAGATAGAAATTAAACCTCTTTTAAGGATAGGTTGCAATTTTTGCAAACTTTATATCAACTTCTCCTTGGGGGTCTCCTTTTAACTTGACTTTCTGTCACTGCCACTTTGAAGAGGCACACTGCGGGGCCACTTACAGATCTTGATTATGTGCTGTACATTTTCATTTCTTCAATGTCTAGCAAGTTGAACACTAACTAAACAGCTTGCTTTTTTAAAAATGTCTGTGGAATATATTGGTTACATGATATGAGTGAGGGTAAATTTTGGTAGCTGCTGACTTATTTTGAAAGGTGCAGGCTCTGGGGCTGTCAACCTGACACTAGGTGGGATGCTTAGCTAATCAATTACCTGGAACAAATACGTGGGACAAGAGTTCAAACTTTCTTTGGTTCACATGAATGTCCCAAGTCACTGATGCCAGAATCTGGATGACATCTTCAGAAATTACAGCTTTGAAGACAAGTGCATAGTGAATGAAAGGATGTGGCGCTTAGTGTGTTCATAGGTGATAAATAAATTGTGATAAAAACATCCAGATAATGTCATGAAAGTCCAACACTGAATAATGAATCAAATAACAATTAGCAATTAGCAAGCATAAAGTCCATGTGTGATGATCCCAACACCACAAACAAGTTGCTCTTATAATGGTGACTCCTAGTTCTTCCACCACGAGTGCTCAATGGGAAGGTGGCAACTAACCAGAGGTGTTTTATCTGCCTTTTTACAGGATGGTCTAAATGCGCATTTGGAATACCAGATTGATTCCGCTCTCAGCACCACTCTGCTCCAATGACCCCTCAGGATAAAGCTAGGATGTATAAAAGTAACTCCACAGGAAACATAGGTAAAAGTCTCATAGTGTAGTATGTTTATTAATGGTATAAAAGCAATAAGGTAAAAAGTTGCACTCACATGTATATGTGCCTTTCCTGGCACTAGGTGTTTACAGCATGTGCAGATAGGCTATTCCTCCGGCGGTGGCGTGCTAGCCACGTCTCACTCTGTATGTTAAAGCCTGTATGGGATGTCATACAAACCCCGGAAGTGGCGGATCCTCCGCTCCGACATACCTTTCGCCGTGCTTAACGTCTTCAGGAAGTGATGTCACGCCACTTCCAGCTTGCATTTATGTGAATAGAAAGATTTCTACTGGTGGAACAATTGTTGGGACAGATTTTAATATGGAGGTGGGGACAAATGTGTAACTCATATTCTGCCTCTAGGAGTGGCGACCACATTTTGACCACACCACTCAAATTTAATAACCATTAGCTAATAACAATAAAGTATAAAGACGTGATGATTGTTTGGCAAAAATGTTGCAACAGAAATTAATAATGATAAAAAATTCACATCTAGACGCAGGTAAACTATTTTTGGCATACTAAATATGGAAAGTCCCTATGTGGAACCATCTAGTGGATACCAACTAGACAGCATGGTGTGCCATGAACTACTTCCCGCAAACCGCGGTCATTGTACGTTGGTACTTTGATGTAAAATAGATGGCTGCCATAACCCTAGTATTTTCAGAAAGGGCGGGTGGTCCTCTTTATGATAAAAGTGGTCTCCACAGTGGATTCTCTGCGAGATCACTTTTATCGGTTGCAGGAGAGGTGGCCACCCCCCCTCCCGCAGCGTTCGGGTCGTCTCCGTCGCTTACCGGAGCAGCTGACAGCAGCGGAGACAATCTTCTCATCTTTTACATTTATAAAATCCCGTTCGATCCAGAAAGGTGGGTGGTCCCTTGGGAGGCCAAATTACATTTTTAGGTTTAGGTTATGTTTGAGGAACATCCAAATGAAAATAGATATGCTATTCCACAGTCCTATACCCACACAGGGTTACAGAATAAGTCAGCCTTTAATCCCAAAAGCTCTTCCCATAGATTCATTGAAGTCTTAAAAAAAATATGGTACAGGAAGATATCAAAGATATCCCCTATTCCAAAAAAAAAAGTTAAACAAACTAGGGGGCATTCAAAAATTAGAACAAAACAAAAATATAGTAATTAGATCGGCGGACGAGGGGGGAGGCCTAGTAATCTTCAAAAAAGGAGGATTACATTGCAGAAATGCAAAGAATATTACATAACTCAGCCACCTATAAAAACTACTGGGTAATCCAACTGTTAAACTAAAAGCCTTCCTCACAAAATTGATTAAAAAAGGCTCCACCACGGGAATACTAAATAAAAAAGAGTCCCTAAGATTCATAAAAATAAAAAAACTCCCCCATGGAGACCCATAGTCAGCAGCATTGATTCTTTATACTCAAGACTTGGGGAATATATTGACATTTTTTTACAACCTGTATCAACGAGGGGTAAGGCATACCTTAAAGATAGCAGGGAGCTCATTCACATGACAAAAGAGATGGAGATAGGAGATCATACACTACTGGCCACAATAGATGTTTTTATACTAATATTGGACAACAGGATGCCCTTAGCTCCACTTTATGAGCATTACAAAAATATTCAAATCTTAACAGCCCCTAAATAAAATTTCTTGTTGAAACTCTGGATATGGCAATGACCAACAATTCATTTTGGTAGGTGGGAGACTTCTATAACCAAATAAAAGGGGTGGCCATGGGGGTGAGGTATGCACCCAGCATTGCAAATATTTTTCCAAATAAATGTAAGAAAGAATACATTTTTACCACCCAATGGCCCCAATTAAAAATGTACCATGGGTATATAGACAATATATTTATTGTTTGGGAGGGTTCACAAAAGGAACTAGAAATGTTTTTGAAACATATGAATCAGAACGACTACCACATCAAATTTACCAGTACATGGCATCAATCGTGCATCCAATTTCTAGATTTAGAGATATATAAGGCAGGATCCACTTTGGGGACCCGTATCCACTTTAAAGATATACGGAAAAAAGGAAGCCGGCAGCCCTGCCTCTCCTTCTCCGCAGCTCACACGGGATGCCTCAGCACCGCTCCAAGACAGCGAGTACTCTGCCCCCCTTACAAAGGAGGATTTAGACAAGAGTCTGGAATCCATATACAGTAAAATAGCATCCAAATTTCAGACTGAGCTGCATAAAAGCACAAACACCCTGACACAAGAGCTAGCAGCTCTGGGAACCCGCACCGATCATTTAGAAACCAAACATGATGAATTCAGTATTGCTCACAATGACCTTTCCAGGGTATATGAATCCCTTACTGCGACGTTTACACAATTACAATCTCAGGTCGAAGATCTCGACAATCGTAATTGCAGAAACAATCTCAGGATTAGGGGAGTCCCTGAATCTAACAGGGACCTGATCTCTGCTATGCCTAAGCTGTTTCAACCCCTGCTTCCGGACCTTGAACCTGAGTCCTTCACTTGTGATCGCATTCACCGAGCTTTGCGCCTGAAACCCCCCCCGACAGACCCCCTAGAGAAATTGTTCTCTGCCTAAAAGATTTCCTTATCAAGGAGGAAATCCTTAGGGCTGCTTGCAACTCTAATTCTATCACCCTGGATGGCACCCCTGTGCAAATTTATCTTGACATCTCTCCAGCAACCCTGGATAGACGCCGTAAGATGAAGGAGGTAACCACAGTGTTAGCTACAGCACACATCCGTTACAGAACTTTTGGTCCCCCATAATGGAACCACATACACTGTAACCACACTTTTGGAAGGGCAAGAAATGTTAGTGAAGTTAGGCCTTTTGGATGCAGAATCCACCCCCAGAACAACGCCTATCTGGCGTACGCCTTCTCCAAGACGCGAGAGGAGACACGTCAGACAGGACTTTGGTCATAATTGGTCACCAGGACATTGGTCACAACCTCCGCTGACTGTGCTGTACCAGGCTGACTCCATTATCACACTCTGTGCCTGCTTAACATTTTCTGCTGAGCTTTTTGGTTAGATGTCCACCTAATGGCCGTTTTTGGTAACTGATCTGTACAACTTATTTCAACCAGTCCACCAGTCCACCATATACTTTATCCTGACCCGATGACCGTTCAGCCATTTTAAGCACCAGAATGTACTCACCTCTGATGAATCTGGATATTTTCAGTTGATCCTGAGACACCCAAATATTCCCACAGATCACCTTATGAGATCTGATCGATTCCAGGCCGAACATATCTTTGTTGTTGGTTTTTTTTAGGTGGTGTGACAGTATGCAAGGTGATATAGTGGATAATCACTACATTTCACCTCACATTCATTCTGTTGTAAGGGATTGAACCGGAATCGGCCTGGGTTTTTCCAGCCTCTGTGGCAGACTAGGTTCTGGTCCAGATGTTCTGGTCCACTTGAGCCCACATTCAGGTGGACTTTAAATAACCAAGAAGAGAGCTCAAAGATGGAGGAAATATTAAAGGCCCTGCTACAGGCCAATGCAGCTCAGCGGGAAACCAACCGCCAAGTTGCAGAGGCCGCTGCAGCACAGCAGGAGATGTACTGCCAAGTCACAAAGGTCGCTGCAGCACAACAGGCGGCCCAGCAGGAAATGAACCGTCAGTTCGCAGAGGCTCTGGTGGAACTGAAAAAGGGGTCCGCACCTCCTGAGCCAGTGGAACCAAAGTTGGTACCTGCATCCTACCACCTACAGGAAATTACACCTGCCGATGAGGTCGAGGCATACTCTGCGACTTTTGAGAGAGTTGCTGTCTGCGAGGGATGGCCAAAAGAGCAGTGGGCGGGACTGTTGGCCCCATTTCTAACAGGAGAACCCCAAAAGGTCTATTTTGATTTAGAACCAGATAAGGCCCAGGACTTTGAGACTCTAAAGACAGAGATACTCGCACGCTTGGGTGTCACCATGACAGTCCGGGTCCAGCGCATGCATCAGTGGTCCTACTCCAGCAACAAGCCACCCCATTCACAAATGTTTGACATGGTCCACCTCACCAGGAAGTGGTTGCAGCCAGAGACCTTGACAAACCCTCAAATCGTGGAGCGTGTGGTAATGGACAGGTACCTGCGTGCACTCCCTGCTGCCCTGAGGAAGTGGGTAAGACAGGGGGACCCCAAAACTGCAACCTAGTTGGTGGACCTAGTGAAGAGGTACACTGCCACTGAGGACTTGGTGAATCCATCTACGCCCCACTTTGGTGTCTCTAGAGGTGCAAGATCACCCAGCGGTTCTGGTAAGACTGTTCTGGGGTTCAAGAGCATGGGGAAGGTGGATAAGACTGTTGTTACAGCTGATGAGATTGTAGGTCCTAGACTTGGAGACTGGCCAAAGAAGCCAGGAAGGTCTTTGGGGTCGTTAAGAGGACTGGGGGTAGGCCACATACGGTGTTTTCGTTGCTATGCATTAGGGCATATTGCTGCAAACTGTCCTATAGATGATGAACCTATGCAATGTGATTATGCCTTTATGAAAAGACGCATTTCTCTGTTTGCACAGGTCGCATGTACTGCATCATGTCAGAGTCGCATTGAAAAACAGATGTGTGTTATTTCAGTGGATGGAAAGCCACTCACAGCATTGTTAGACTTTGGTAGTGTGGTGACCCTAGTCAGGAATGATTGTGTGAACCCCACAACACTACACCCCAGTACTATTGGGGTAATTTGCATCCATGAGGACACTCAGGACTACCAGACAGTGGTGGTTGAGGTTGATACCCCCTGGGGCAGTGTAACACATTCAGTGGGGGTGGTACCTTCACTGCTTCATGAGGCTTTAGTGGGGAGAGATTTTCCACATTTTTGGAATTTATGGGAGAGCAAAGGGAGCCTGGTAGATAGAGCTCCCCCTGCTGGAGAAGCACACAAACTCTCACCAGACCCTTTTTGCCAAAGGGAAGGGGATGTTGTTGGTGGGATCGAGGAAGCCGGAGATCCTCTTCCTTTCCCTGTCATGGCTGGGGAGTTGGAGGACCTGGAAGCTAGCTCCCAGCCCGAGGGTAACGAACAGGAGAACACCTCTGACCCTGACAATGAGAGTAGCCAGAATGTGGTACCCGACTTAGAGGTCAGGAGAGAGGACTTCTGTACCGAGCAACTGCGTCATGCCACCCTCATGAGAGCCAGGGAAAACTTTAAGATGTTGGATGGGGAACCCGTAGATAGATCCTAACTGAGGAGTGACTTTCCACTACATGGCCATTAAAAACAATTTATTGTATCAAGTGGTGAAACGTGGAGAGGACAAGATAGACCAGCTACTGGTTCCCAAACCCTTCCGCAGGGTGGTGCTAGACCTGGCCCATGGTCATGTAATGGGGGGACATCTCGGTATTGAAAAAACCAGGGAGAGAATCGCCCAGAGATTTTTCTGGCCTGGGGTGTATACAGATGTAAAGGAGTACTGCGAATCATGCCCCGAGTGCCAAATGTCAGCGCTGTCGCCCCATTTTCGCAGCCCCCTTGTCCCTCTACCAATAATCGAAGTCCACTTTGAGAGGATTGGCATGGGCCTCGTGGGGCCGGTTGTGAAATCTTCCCAGGGTCACTAGCATATTCTGGTGATCCTGGATTAGTTGACGCACTATCCCGAGGCCATACCCTTGCGCAACACCTCCGCCAAGGCTATCGCCAAGGAGTTGGTCCAGGTGTTTAGCCGAGTGAGGATCTCAAAAGCGATCTTAACCAATCAAGGTATCCCATTTATGTCCAGGGTTACCAAGGAACTGTGTAGATTATACAAAATCTCCAATCTCCGTACCTCTGTCTACCACCCCCAAACGGATGGCCTGGTCGAAATATTTAATAAAACTTTGAAAAGTATGCTGAAAAAGGTGGTCGACAAAGATGGGAGAAACTGGGACTTTTTGCTACCATATCTCATGTTTGCCATACATGAGGTTCCGCACGCATCCACAGGCTATTACCCCTTTGAGCTTTTGTATGGTAGACATCCCAGGGGGTTGCTAGATGTTGCCAAAGAAACGTGGGAAGGAGAGGCCACTTCATATAGAAGCATCATAGAGCATGTCTCCTTGATGCAGGATCGAATCGCAGCTGTCCTGCCCCTGGCGCGAGAACATATGGAGCGAGCCCAGGAGGCCCAGAGGAGGGTCTATGATCGGGGTGCCAAGGTCCGTACTTTCAGTCCCTGGGACAGAGTGTTGGTACTGGTTCCCACGGTGGAAAGTAAGTTCTTAGCCAAGTGGCAGAGTCCCTTTGAGATTGTCGAAAAGTTGGGGGAGGTAAACTACAAAGTCTACCAGCCAGGGAAAAGGAAACCACACCAAATTTATCATGTGAATCTCTTAAAGCCCTGGAAGGACAGAGAGACTTTACTGGCCACTTCCCCGGCTCCAACGGACCGGGTACCGGTGACACCTGACGTCCCCATAACGGATTCCCTGTCTGTGGCACAACAAAGTGACGTTAGGGCGTTTGTGCACAAAAACAGAGACTTTTTCTCCCCCTTACCCGGACTGACCAAGGTGATCCAGCATGACATAGTGATGAAACCAGGAGTTCGGGTAAATGTAAAGCTATATAGAATCCCAGAGGTCAGGCGAGAGTCACAAAAGAAATCAAAAATATGTTAGAGCTGGACGTGATTGAAGAGTCCCACAGTGAGTGGTCGAGCCCCATAGTGCTGGTCCCAAAACCTGATGGCACTATCAGGTTTTGTAATGACTTTAGGAAACTCAACAGTGTGTCTAAGTTCGATGCATACCCGATGCCTCGGGTCTACAAACTCGAGGACAGGTTGGGACAGGCTCGCTACATAACAACCCTAGACCTAAAGAAAGGCTATTGGCAAATACCGCTAACTGAATCGGCCAAGGAGAAGACTGCCTATTCCACTCCTGAGGGCTCGTTTCAGTACAAGCAGATGCCTTTTGGTCTGTATGGGGCCCCTGCATGGTTCCAACGAATGATGGACAAAACTTTGAGACCACATCGCGCATATCCGGCTGCTTATTTGGACAATGTGGTCATCCACAGCCCAGATTGGGAATCGCACCTGCCCCGGGTACAAGCAGTGGTAGATTCCCTTAGGGAAGCGGGTCTCACAGCCAACCAAAAAAAGTGTGCCATAGGCCAGGAGGAAGCCAAGTACCTTGGGTATGTTATTGGCTGGGGACTTGTCAAGCCTCAGACCAATAAGATTGAGGCAATTCAAAAGTGGCCCCATCCAGTAAACAAGAAACAAGTTCGGGCCTTCCTAGGCATTACGGGTATTACAGATGGTTTATACCTGACTTTGCCACCATTGCCGTCCCTCTGACAGACATGACAAAGGGTAGAGGGTCAGTCATGGTCAAATGGGATCCTGAAGCAGAGAAGGCATTTCAGAAGTTAAAACAGGCCCTTTGTGTACTACCGGTACTGGTGACCCTGGACTTCACAAAGGGGTTTGTGGTACAGACAGACGCCTCTGAGGTGGGCCTAGGTGCTGTACTATCCTATGTATACCTGAGCCGAAAACTGAATAAGCATGAAAAAAACTATGCTATTGTCGAGAAGGAGTGTCTCGCTATTAAACGGGCCTTGGAGTCCCTAAATTATTACTTGTTAGGTAGGTCATTTAAGCTGGTCACTGACCATGATCCCCTCAAGTGGATGTGTGACAACAGGGAGAAAAATGCCCGTGTGACAAGATGGTTCCTGGCCCTACAGCCCTTTAAGTTTACAGTAGAACATAGGCCGGGTAAGCTCCAAAACAATGCAAATGCCCACTCCCGCATGCACTGTATGCTTGGGTCAATTGTTCAACCGCAGGGGCAAGAGCAGAGGGGGAGGATATGTGACGTATGCGAGGTGATATAGTGGATAATCGCTACATTTCACCTCGCATTCGTTCTGTTGTAAGGGATTGAACCGGAATCCGGCCTGGGTTTTTCCAGCCTCTGTGGCAGGCTAGGTTCCAGTCTGGATGTTCTGGTCCACTTGAGCCCACACTTAGGTGGTGTCAGGGAAGACCAGCCAGTATTTGAGATGGCTGATGGAGAAGTTGACCTGTGACCTCAGCCTCTGCCAGAACACCTTCGGTGCACCTGTGTGCACATGACCAAGAGGGTATTTAAACTTGGTCTGTGCTTGCATCCAGTGTTGTCCGCTCTACAGCATTCCCGTGTGTTCCTGCCTGCTTACTTCTGATACCTGTACCTGGTTACTGACCCGGCTTGCCTTGACTCCGCTACCTGCTGCCTGCACCTGACCCGGCTTGTTCTGACCTCTGCATCTGCCTGCTCCTTCTACTACCACGCTGCCAGCCCGTTGCCTACCTGGCCTGTGTCCTGACTACGCATCTGCCTCCGCTTCTGCTCCTGACGTTCCCGCCAGTGTATGACCCGGTCTGCTTAACCTGCCTCTTCCGCCAGCTGGAGAATCCTGCTCGAGCACCGTGCTCCCTGCTGCTGTTCCCAGTTCCAGGAAGACGACCCGTCAGGCACTCGTGCGACTCTGCACTTCTGCGCCTCCAGTCTGCTCTATCAGGGGGCCAGAATCAGAGGAGTAAGAGAGGCCTCTCCCTGCATATCAGGCTCTACCATCAGGTACGTGACAGTAACGGACAGCCATGTCTGAGCCTGCGCAGGGACCCTCTCCCATGGATGAACTTTGCCAGCACCTGGCTGGCCTGGCACAAGCTGGACTTACAGCGGGGCTACACTCAGCTGGAGGGAAGCCTACAGACTCTGACGGACTCTGCCACCCCTCAGGGACCGTCATTAGCATCTGCTTCCTCCCAAGGATCCTCTCCTACTCCTACAGTGGTTATGCTTCCACCTGAGCCCAGGGTACCAACCCCAGACTGGTTCCTGGGTGAACGCAGCAAGTTTAGAGCGTTCCGGAACGCATGTGAACTTTACTTTGCCCTTCAACCCCGCACCTTCTCTTTGGAAGCTACAAAAGTTGGCTTTGTGATTTCCTTGCTGCAAGGTGAGCCCCATCCTGGGCCCACAGCCTCCTGGAACAGAAGGCCAAATGTTTATCGGACTTAACTACATTCTTTAGTGCAATGGCCCAGCTGTACGAAGATCCCCAGCAGACGGCTTCAGCAGAAGCAACCCTTTTAATGCACTCCAACAGGGTCGTAGGGCGGTGGAAGATTACGTCTCAGAATTTAGACGATGGACATTTGACACGAATTGGAACGATGCCGCCCTACGCTACCAATTCCGCATGGGCCTCTCCGAACCGCTCAAGGACGAGCTAGGGCGGGTAGGGGTACCTTCTACCCTCAAAAACCTGATTGATCTATCCATTCAGATAGATCGCCGGCTGAGAGAATGAAGACTAGAGAGAGCGGCAGCTCCATCCCATCCGGTATGGATGTTACCCCGGGTACCCAGTTCATTCAATCCAGCCCCACCTGCTCCGGCCCCTCCGGCTCCTGATGCTCCGGAACCTATGCAGCTCGGCCTGCTGCGTCCCTCTCTCTCCACCGAAGAGCGACAACGCCATCGCCAGCAGAACCTGTGCCTATACTGCGGGGGATCCGGACATTACGTGAGGTCCTGCCCAGTGAAACCTCGTAAGTCCCTCTCCACTACTTCTGCCTTGCTGACTCCAAGCTCGCTTAACAATCCCGCTCACCTTACTTTTCTTATCTCTTTACAGCTGCCAGGAAGGACTATTCAGACTACCGCCATAACTGACTCCGGAGCCTGCAGCTGTTTTGTGGACTTGACCTTTGCTGCCGAACATCACATCCCCTTGCAGCCTAAGGCACAGAAGCTCTCGATTCACTTGGCCGATGGCTCCACTATTAAATCCGGAGCAGTCACCCACGAAACCATCCCTCTGCTTACCACCGTTTCCAAGGACCACCAAGAACTACTGCGTCTGGACGCCATCGCTTCCCCTCTGTTCCCGGTCATCCTCGGTATGCCTTGGCTGAGGGCCCATAACCCCCATATCGATTGGTCTAAAGAAAGAATTAACTTTGTTTCTTCCTACTGCACCCAGTACTGCTTACAGACCCCCTGTGGTGTACCCGCTTTGCTATGCCTGGACACGGACTCTGAAACCAGTCACCTTGTGCCTCCAGCCTACCATGACTTTCTAGACGTGTTTAGCAAGAAAGGGGCAGAGATCATCCCTCCTCACCGGTCTTACGACTGCCCTATAGAGCTACTTCCCAGAGCCGAAGTCCCTTTTGGGAGAATTTTCCCCTTGTCCGAAAGCGAGCTGGTAGCGCTAAAGGACTACATCAATGACAATCTAAGGAAAGGGTTCATCCGCTCTTCTACATCTCCAGCTTGGGCGGGGATTTTCTTTGTTGACAAAAAGGATCATTCATTAAGGCCCTGTGTGGATTACCGTGAGCTCAACAAGGTTACGGTGAAGAACCATTATTCACTTCCACTAGTTCCCGAACTTTTTCAGAGACTTGGTTCCGCTACCATATTTACCAAACTGGATCTTCGGGGCGCCTATAATTTGGTGCGCATTCGAGAAGGTGATGAGTGGAAGACTGCCTTCCGCACACGATTTGGGCATTTTGAGTATCTCGTGATGCCCTTCGGACTCTGTAACTCCCCGGCCACTTTCCAGCACTTCATTAATGACGTCCTCAGAGACTTCCTGGACTTATTTGTTATTGTATACCTTGATGATATGTTAATCTTTTCTTCCTCCTTAGATCACCACCGCAGACACGTCAGAAGCGTATTAACTCGCCTTCGAAAACATGGATTGTACGCCAAACCCGAGAAGTGCAAGTTTGAACGCCAGAGTATCCAGTTCCTGGGCCTGATCGTTTCCACCGAGGGCATCAAGATGGATCCCCAGAAGGTCACGGCTATCCTGGACTGACCTATTCCATGTGACAAGAAAGGCATTCAACGCTTCATAGGCTTTGCAAACTTTTACCGAAAATTTATTCAGGGGTTTTCAGCAATCATTGCCCCATTACACAACTCACCAAACAGGGTTCCAGATTCCGCTGGTCTCCAGAGGCTCAGACGGCCTTTGAGGCGCTGAAGAAGTTTTTCACGTCCGCACCCGTTTTGAAGCACCCAGACTTGGCATTACCTTACGTCTTAGAAGTGGATGCCTCAGGAATAGCGGTTGGAGCTATCTTGTCTCAAAGACAGGGTCCTAAGGCCCTGTTGCACCCAGTCGCATTCTTCTTGCATAAATTGTCTAGCACGGAGAAGAATTACGACGTCGGGGATCGTGAACTTTTAGCGATTAAGGCAGCACTAGAAGAATGGAGATACCTTCTCGAGGGAGCTGCACATCCAATCCTAATCTATACAGACCACAAAAATCTAGAATATCTAAGGACAGCAAGAAGATTGAGACCCCGTCAGGCCAGGTGGGCACTTTTTTTTTCTAGATTTACCTTTCACCTGACATACAGACCAGGATCCAAGAACATTGAGCCGGATGCACTATCACGCATGTTCAGCAAATCTCAAGATGTCTCTCCCCCGGATACGATCCTGTCCTCTGGGAATTTCCTTCTTCTACAAGGGGACTTAATGACTCAGATCAAGCAAGCCTCTGTGGGAAGTTCTACACCACCCGAGACCACCTTACGGACACGAGAGGGGCTACTCTGGTATGAGGATAAGATCTTTGTGCCGGAAGATCTGCGAACAGCCACTTTGGGTATGTGCCATGATCACGCGCTGGCAGGGCACTTCAGGGTCAGCAAGACTTCTGAACTTGTGCAGCGAACTTTCTGGTGGCCGGGGGTAGCGAAAGACTGCAGGAAATACGTGGAATCTTGTACCACTTGTATTCGTAATAAGAACAGCAAATCCAGGGCCTGGGGTCTGTTAAAGCCATTACCTGTCCCGAATAGTGGATTGAACTGTCATTTTCCTCAGCCTATCACCCGCAAACTAATGATCAGACAGAAAGGACCAACCAAACACTGGAACAATCCCTTAGCCGAGTTTGCCTACAATAATTCTTCTCACTCAGCCACGAAACAATCTCCTTTCTTCGAAAACTATGGTTTTCATCCTTCCGAAATGCCCTGTACCCGCTGTACTCGAAACGTTGGATTTCTTTAACTCCAACAACAAATTGTTACAAGAGACGATGGCCAAGACGCAGGCTTACAATAAACAGATCTTCGACAAGAAGAGAAGAGGGGAGTTGATCCTGAACCCGGGGGACCAAGTCTGGCTAGCCACAATGAACCTGAAATTAGCCTGTCCCTCGAGGAAATTAGGCCCCAGATTCGTAGGACCTTTCCCTGTAAAGAGGCGGATTAATGATGTCGCCTATGAACTGGAATTACCGGAGACCTTCAGGATCCACCCTGTGTTCCATATAGCCTTACTGAAGCCCGCCATCCCTAACTCTTTTCCGGATCGGAATACAGAGCCACCCGAACCCGTGGTAATAGACGGCGAAGAGGAATTTGAAATAGAGGTGATTTTAGATTGCAGGAGAAGGAGAGGTCAAGTTCAATACCTTATTAAGTGGAGGGGTTACGGTCCTGAAGACAACTCGTGGGAACCTGAAACCAACATTCATGCCCAAGAACTGATCCAAACCTTTAAGAGGACTTATCCTGACAAAGTAGCCAGATTGGGCATCCGGAGGCTGCCCGTTAGGGGGGGGCAATGTCAGGGAAGACCTGCGTGCACATGACCAAGAGGCTATTTAAACTTGGTCTGTGCTTGCATCCAGTGCTGTCCATTCTACAGCGTTCCCGTGTGTTCCTGCCTGCTTACTTCTGAAACCTGTACCTGTTTACTGATCTGGCTTGCCTTGACTCCGCTACCACGCTGCCAGCCCGTTGCCGACCTGGCCTGTGTCCTGACTACACTTCTGCCTCCGCTTCTGCTCCTGACGTTCCCGCCAGTGTATGACCCGGTCTGCTTAACCTGCCTCTTCCGCCAGCTGAAGAATCCTGCTCGAGCACCGTGCCCCCTGCTGCTGTTCCCAGTTCCAGGAAGATGACCCGTCAGGCACTCGTGCGACTCTGCACTTCTGCGCCTCCTGTCTGCTCAATCGGGGTGCCAGAATCAGAGGAGTAAGAGAGGCCGCTCACTGCATATCAGGCTCTACCATCAGGTACGTGACAGGTGGACTTTAAATAACCAGGAAGAGAGCTCAACGGGGCTCTGGTTTTGAGACTCAGGAAGGAACCTGATTGAGAGGAGCTCTGGCTATTGGACTAAAAAGGTTTGCTTTACCGCATGTTTTGTGGGTGACGGGGACCAGCCCCGCACTGTCTAGAGAGGAGACTGTTTGTTTAGTTAGCGCCGGATAGCAAGGATTTACTTTACTGTTTTGTTTATTTTTATTTTGCAAACCTCCTGTAAATAAACCTGGCATCCGCCAGATTTTTAAGAAATTGAATAGTTCGGCGGATGCCATTGCCATGCCACCCCACTCCACTCATATCTGGACTTCTTCTGGAAGTCTGGATAGGACCTCAGGAGTTAGGGGCTTTTTTGCCCCTTACATAGTTAATTTCTCAGTTTCAGGTTTTTGCTATTGGCAATCTGACCCCATGTTTGATCAGCTCAGAATCATTAGGCTGTCTTTTTTTTCTGTTATTATTTTGATTGTTTATTTTCAATTCAAGTTTTTGTTTTTTCAGTTATCATAGCAATCTCAGCATACATTGTAATGGTTTGTCCACGGTATATTCAGTAAGGTATGCCTCCTCTGGCGTTTCCCTTGTTATGGAGAATTCTGATGATACACTGAAATTACCTCTATACCTTTCAGGTGAGCCTGCTTGGATCTCATTTCACAAATGGTGATTACATGTATATCACATAATGTGCATGGCTTTAATTCTCCCCACAAACAGAAAAAAAGCCTTTACCACCTATAAAAAATTAGGAGCCCAAATTGTCTTGATACAGGAAACCCATTTTGCCATAAATAATCATCCTACCCCTTTTCATAGGTCGTACAAACAAGCCTTCTTTGCCAGATACAAATCCAAATGTAGAGGGGTTGCAATATTGTTACACAACACATTCCCCTTAGAGGTCCAACATATTTACAGGGACCCAGATAGCAGATTCCTCATAATCAAAGGGTCAATAGCTGGATGGGAGATAACTATAGCAAATGTGTATGCACCTAATGTTTCGCAAGCCTCTTTTTTCACCTCCTTCTTTCAAATTCTTGATCGATATTCTTCGACACATATGTATGACGGAGGCAATTTTAACCTTGTGGCCCATCCCCAGCTAGACAGAAGCACTGCTTCCCACTACTCTATGGCCTTTCCCAAATCAATGTCCAAATCGCTACAATCCTTCCAATTAGCAGATGCATGGCGTTCACATAATACCAGAGCAAAAGACTCCACATTTTACTCTCACCCCCACAACTCTTTTGCCCGGCTGGACTACATTTTCTGCACCCCCATAATCCTGGCCAACTCAAATAGCTTTGATATCCATGTATGTCCATGGTCTGACCATAATAAAGTGACTCTAACTACTACCTTCATTGGCCTGTCTGACACCCCTTACACAAGGCATTTGAATGACTCCCTGCTTGCAGACCACACAACAAGAAATTTTATCTGCCATCCAGGAGCACTTTACCCTAAATGCTACGCCGGAAATATCCCCTAACACTCCATAGGTGGCTCACAAGGCGCTGTTAAGTGGCTGTCTCATTAGTATAGCCTCAAGAAAAAACAAGGAACGCTGGCAACAAATCTATGCGCTGACCATAGAATTGGACAAACTACAAAAGATACAAATAGGGAATCCAACACTCTCCAACGTGCAATTGGTAGCCCAGAAAAGGCTGGAGTTAGATACCCTCCATCTACAAAAACTGAAAAATCCCTCCGTTGGTCCAAAGCCAAGTACCTTCTCCATAGCAACTAGGTGTCCTCTATGTTTGCCCGTAAACTGAATCAGACTATACACCCCCCTCATCTATATAAGCTCTGTAATGCCTCCGGTCATATAGTCTCGCACCCTAAAGAAGTCCTGACTATTTTTGAAAATTTCTACTCCAACTTGCTTTCCCACCTACCCTCCTAGCCCTCCCAAGCTTCACATGACTGGCTATCCTCCCTTCCTCTACCCTCTTTTTTTATAATTGTATTTTTATTAAAAATTTTTTCAAGGAGTAACACAAAGTTTAAATATAGACATACAGTATCAAAATTGTAATATGAAACAAGCCGGATAAGAAAAATCCACTTATACAAGACACAGAAGTGGATTGCTAGACATTTGCTAGGTGAGAACATTTGCTAGGTGAGAACAACTCATATGCAAATAGAAGGTAAATTGGAGGTCAAATATGAATAACATTATCAGCTAAGGTAATACTGGCGAAACCAAATGAGACTAAGAGGTACCAATTAGAAAAATTTTGGGGGAAAAAGGAACACATTAACTTTAAATTAATAATTAAATTAATAATTAACATTATCGAAAGGAAGGAAGGGGCTGGGATTTTCATGTAACAGTGGCCGGCAAGGGAGACCCAAACTCTCTACCCTCTTTAACATCCTCCCAAGTAGAATCCCTTAACACACCCTTTACTGAGGAAAAGCTGCTTACCCTAATTAAATCCCTAAAACGTTCATTCGCCCCAGGCCATAATGGGTTCACAGCCAGTTATTACAAACACTATGCCTCGGTCTTGATCCCACGGTTAACCACTATGTTCAATAATATACTTAAGGGAGACCATTTCCCAAATAAACTAACCTTGGCCAACATGTCCCTGCTACCCAAACCTCTTAAGGATTTATTCCCAATAGATTGATCACAGACAACCTTCGCCTAACCTAATGTGCTTCAAGACGCTACTCTACACCAAAAACAAACCCTCCTCTTGAGCCTTGACATTAATAAGGTCTTTGATAGTGTGCTCTGGCCCTATTTGTTTTCACTCCTAAAACAGATGGGCTTTGGAAATTAATTTGTAAGGGGTGTTCAGGCCCTTTATTACCATCCTAAAACAAGAATTAAATTACCAGGATGCAACTCTGGCTTTTTCAGACTGGGCAGAGGCACCCGTCAGGGATGCCCCCTATCTCCTTTATTATTCGCCCTAGCACTAGAACCCCTTGCAATTGCCATTAAACAACACCCATACATATCTGGATATCCTCTGGAATCTTCCCATTTTAAACTCTGCATGTATGCAGACGATGTCATGCTCTTTTTGACCCAACCCGAAATCTCCCTCCCCAACCTATTCACTGTATTGAACAAATTTGCCTCCATCTCTGGACTAACGGTAAACATATCGAAATCCACAGCACTTCCCATTAATTTACCCTCTGCCCAGTGTGAAACACTCCAGGGATCCTTCCCATTCCAATGGTCAAATGACAAGATCCTGTATCTTAGCATTTACATCACCCCGCAATTCTCATCCATTTTTGTAGCTAACTATCCAGCATGTGTGTCCCAACTCCAGAGTCTGCTTAAAAATTGGAGTTCATTTCATCTATCATTCCTGGGGGCCCTGAACCTGACCAACCAGAGTGGAAACTTATATCAGCTGAGCTGCAGTCTTTAGTGAGCAGTGTCAAAGGCTCTCGCAGTGTTAGGCGCCATCTAGTGTACAAATAGAATCACAGTACTAAGTTTTTTTTTTTTTTTTTTAACATAAAGTTTATTTATTTATCACAAACAAACAGAATAAAAAACAAGCTACATTAGCTTAAGACAGATACTGTACAATAATCAGCTATGATCCCCAAACAAACCTACCAGAACCTTTAGATAGGAAAGTCTCCTATTAGGGCAGTGCGAGCAGACGACACACCAAGGACACCACTCCTATCAAATGGGGGGCGGGGGGGGTGGCAGGAGGCTCCGCACGTCCTGTTTTTCAGAGGCCATATTTAATTGTAGATCTAGATACTATTAACCGACCAGTACAAATTGGTCTTCAGTTCTCACTTAGTTATAAGTAAATTGCACAACTCTTGGGACATACGGGTACAACATTCCCATACATACAACTTGTGAGGGTGTGTAGACTCTAGCATAACTAGGAGTATCATGTCTGCCAACGCCCCTCTGTGTCTACCCATATACTGTTAACACTTTAACATTCTAAAACAGTGTATGAGACTCCCCCCGCAGTTCTGTGCTTAGCAGGTCATCACAGGAAAGTCATACTTTATATGGGTGCACATTCACCAGGTATTGTCAGGAGAAAGTGTAGGCACCAGATTCACCTCAGATAGGAGAGGCGGGGGGTGAAGATTAACACAGCAGGGGAGGTCAAGAGGGGGGTGGCCGGCCACAACCGCTATAAACAGTTAACTTATAAAGGTGTGTAGTTATCAGCCTCTATCAGTACCGAGTGTATCGTGTCCGCAAAAATTCCCCATCCCCCGCCGACCCCTCCAGAGCTGTAGAAGCATTGTAGGAGGCTCCCACAGTAGCTCTGTGCTTGACCGGCCTTCACGCTGGATAAAGTCAAAATGTCAGCCAGAACATGTCACGGGTCAGACAGTGACTCCAGCTCTTCACATGTGGGGAGTGTTCCCGGTTGTACTAGCTACTAACCAGGAGAGTCATACCTTACATGGGTACACCTTCAGCATTTTCTTCCCGGATAGATTGTGGGCACTAGTCCCTCACCGGATAGCGCGGGTGGAGGATAGACACCGCCACAGTCAGGGAGGTCTAGAGGATTGGCCGGACACTTTACCAGGGGTAATGGAAGCCGAAATTAGGGATGTAAGGCAAGCAGTTCTGACCTTAAGCATCGCCCTCAATGGTCTTGGGGACGAGATTCAATCCAGCGGGATGCCTCCTCCGGGGACGTAAAAAATTTGGTTGACCCACCATCTTCCACACGTAGTCGGGCTGGAAACATCATATTGTATTTCAATCCTTTGGCGCGGAGCTGGGTCTTGAATTAATCGAACGTGTGTCAGAGCCGTTGTATTTCGACTGAGAAGTCTGGGAATAACATGAGTTTGACATTCTCATGGCGTAACTCCCCGGCTTTCCTCGCTTCTTGGAGTACTGGGTCCTGATCACGAAAATTCAATAGTCTGAATATAAAAGTTCTCGGGGGTGCACCGGGTGGTCCCCTGGCCGATGGCATCCTGTGCGCTCTCTCCACGGCAAAGTAGGGGGAGAAGGCGGCCTGTGGCAGGAGCGTGCGCAACAATTGTTCCGTGTAGGCCGCCGGGTCCCGACCCTCCGCACCCTCCGGGAGACCCACCAGGCGGAGGTTGTTCCTTCGGTTCCGATTTTCCTGGTCCTCCGCCCAGGATTCCTTACCTTCATCTTAACTTGTTAGGTATGGAGGGAGTCACCCTGGGCCCTGAGCGTGTCCTCCGTGTCCCCTACCCTCCGCTCAGCCTCAGAGTGCCGATCCCAGTACCTGTCCATGTCTTTTCTGATCAGACCCATCTCCATCTGCATCTGCTCTATTTTCGTTGTCAGAGTAGTCTGGCAGCCCGTGATGGCTTGCATGAGGGCTGTGAATTGGTCAGTTCCCAGAGTCGATGGCTCTGAGTGCTCGGTTTGGGACGCCATATTGGAGAGGTGCGACCCACGTGGATCCTGGGGAGACTGTGGCGGTTTCTAAGTCGATTGCCGCCTACGTTGCGAGCCAGTGGTCCCCCTGTTCATGCCCGGTCTCACTCAGGTCCCCAACAGCAAGTAGGTACAGATCCAGATCTTATTTAAGCGGATAATTGGGCCATCCAGTGCGGAGCTCCAGTCACGCACGTCTGTCTAGGTCGCCATCTTGACCACGCCCCCCACAGTACTAAGCTAGTACACAGAGAACAGCACATTTTTTAAAGGGCATGGTAACAAAGTAACACTGCCAACTGTACTTGTATATCGGCTGCACAGGGACATAGAGCAGTAGCTATAAAAATTAATTGTGAAAAAGGGGAGAAAAAAGAGAGGGGAAAGAAAAGAAGAGAAGGAAAGGACTATACATTGGCAAAGAAGAAAAAGGAGAAGAGAACAACATATAAACCTCAGATACACTTGATATCAACCCATTAGTCCTTATGAATTTATAAGTATATTGGCTTCCCACCTTTCTGTGTCAGCTAGGAAGATCATGCAAACGCTGATCCACAGAAAACCTCAAGTACGGGGAAACATGCATTAAAAGGTGACAGGTTTTCTTTTCTCCTTTTTCAATCAAACCATGGTAGAAAAGGGAGCTCTAGATGCCCAGAAGTTCATCCCAAACCCTCCCATCCTCCGATGTGAATCCCTCCAAAAAGGAGCGATAGCTCACAGAGTCATTGAGCCCTGGGGGAGAAGTGGACCGTAGGGCCACTATCCATCTGGTCTCCCTTTGTAGGAGAGTTTTATCCTAGTCTGCCCCTCTGGTGCTGGGATGAATTAGATCCAGCACTAGAAATTGAATGCTAGGGAATTTTCCTTGATGGACATTGCAGACATGTCTGCCCAAAGGTAAGTCGGGATTACAGGTCCTCACACATTATACATGTCTATAGGCCCTCTTGTGGAACTCTAATTTGTTTTTCCCAACATAAAAAGAACCACAGGGGCAGGTCAACAAATAGACAACCCCAGTCGTTTGGCAATTAGCAAAGTGTGAGGGCCTGTACCTCTGTCCACTGGGCAGTATCTGGTTATGGCCAGTATCCATGAATTGACAATGAGCACATCCCCCACATCTAAAAGTGCCCTTCTTTTTGCATGGGTCCTCTCTGAATTCCCCTATGTATTCGCTGTTGACCAAAATGTCTTTCAGTGATTTGGTTCGTCGATACGTAATTAGGGTTTTTTTTTAGACAAATCAATACGTAAGATATGCCAGTGTCTAGCTAGTATCTTTCTGTTCTTTTCATGTTGTTTTGTGTATGTTGTAATGATCCTAGTTTGCATGCTCCCTGTGTTGGACAGATTCTTATTCTTTCTTGTCATACCAAAAAGTTAATTCTGTCTAGTCTGGTCCTTTATAGGCCCTTTTAAAGGCCAGTTGCTGAGTAGGGATGAGCTTCGAGTTCGAGTTGAACTCATGTTCGACTCAAACATTGGCTGTTCGCCAGTTTGCCGAACAGCGAACAATTTGGGGTGTTCGCGGCAAATTCGAAAGCCGCGGAACACCCTTTAAAAGTCGATAAAAAATTGGGCTGCGCTAAGGTGTATGTCATATGTGACTGTTCACCATAGTGATACCGTAAACAATAAAAATAAGAAATATCTCTAATTCCTCCTAAGTGTGATGTGCAATTAATTAGGTTATCTCAACATATAATATACCATGTGTACATAGAATAGAATAAACAAACTAATCACAAGTGAAAAAAACACACCTAATGGTGAATAGTCTGCATAAAATAAATAAATAAATAAATAAACAATGCAAACGTGCAATATTTGCAATGCTTCCTACACAGTGTAACATGCAATACTTAAATACATTCATATGAGTGTTCAGTGATTCTTAAATAAAGCAATGTAATCCTTAATAGTGAAAAATCATCCAGAAAAGACTTCATATAACAGTGTTCAGAAAAAATTCCCAAAAAAAGATTCTGTGCATAACGTGTTCAAATGGTACAAAAAATGTCCGAATTATCCAACGTGCTGAGTCCAGGTGTCACAAAACATGCCGTGATGTGCCTCAGTGACCCCCCAAAGTGGTTGCGCTCACCTTAGAGCGTGTGACACAGTGTTCAGCTGCGTCAAATCACGCTGTGGAGCCACCCCCGGGCTCTGTGTAGCTAGCAAGATGCAACCTCCAATCAGGCTCTCTATGGCTCCATAGACATCATACCAGAAAATAAAAAGACTATATAGTGTAATACCACCAAAAAATATTTATTAAAAGAAGAAATACCCTCTCCCCACAATGGGGTACTCACATTATTCAGGTGCTTCTGTGCACCATACAATATAAGTTTAAAATCGCTGATCGGCGTGCTGCGGGGTAAGTTAAGGATACTTTGCTACCCTCCCATTGCTCTCATCCACCAAAAGAATATTAAAGAGTAGGGATGACCCGAACACCCCCGCTTCAGTTCCCACCAGAACCTGCGAACGGACCGAAAGTTCGCGCGAACTTCAGAACCCCATTAAAGTCTATGGGACTTGAACGTTCGAAATCAAAAGTGCTCATTTTAAAGGCTTATATGCATGGTATTGTCATAAAAAGTCTTTGGGGGACCTGGGTCTTGCCCCAGGGGACATGTATCAATGCAAAAAGAAGTTTTAAAACGGACATTTTTTCGGGAGCAGTGATTTTAATAATAGTTAAAGTGAAACAATAAAAGTGTAATATTCCTTTAAATTTCATACCTGGGGGGTGTCTATAGTATGCCTGTAAAGGGGCGCATGTTTCCCATGTTTATAACAGTCTGACAACAAAATGACATTTCAAAGGAAAAAAAGTCATTTAAAACTACTCGTGGCTATTAATGAATTGTCGGTCCGACAATACACATAAAAGTTCATTGATAAAAACGGCATGGGATTTCCCCACAGGGGAAACCAAAATAATAAAAAAAAAGGGGGGGGGTCCCCCTAAATTCCATACCAGGCCCTTCAGGTCTGGTATGGGTTTTAAGGGGAACCCCGCGCCAAAATTTAAAAAAAAAATGGCGTGGGGTCCCCCCAAAAATCCATACCAGACTCTTATCGGAGCACGCAACCTGGCAGGCCGCAGGAAAAGAGGGGGGACAAACCGTACCAGGCCACATGCCCTCAACATTGGGAGGGTGCTTTGAGGTAGCCCCCCAAAGCACCTTGTCCCCATGTTCATGGGGACAAGGGCCTCATCCCCACAACCCTTGGCCAGTGATTGTGGGGGTCTGCAGGCGGGGGGCTTAACGGAATCTGGAGGCCCCCTTTAACAAGGGGACCCCAGATCCTGGCCCCCCCTGTGTGAAATGGTAATGGGGTACAAAAGTACCCCTACCATTTCACAAAAAAAGTGTCAAAAATGTTAAAAATGACAAGAGACAGTTTTTGACAATTCCTTTATTTAAAGTCTTCTTCTTACCATCTTTTTTGGGTCTTCTTCCTTCTTCCTTCGGTTTCTTCATCTTCTTCTTCCTCTGATCTTCTGCTTCTTGCTCCGGTGTTCTCATCTGGCATCTTCCACCGTGGCATCTTCTTCCCCGCTTTGTTCTTGGGCTGCTCCGCATTCATGGGAGGCTCCCGCTGTGACGCTTCTCTTGTTCTGACACTTCTTAAATAACGGAGGGTGGGGCCTCCCGGTGACCCCGCCCCCCTCTGACCCACGGGGACTTGACGGGGACTTCCCCTATGGCTTTCCCCATGACGTCAGAGGGGGCGGGTTTTTTTGCATTGATACATGTCCCCTGGGGCAGGACCCCCTTTTTTTTTTATTATTTATGTTCACGTCCCATAGGCCTTAATGGTGTTTGCGTGTTCAAACAAATTTTTTGCCTGTTCGCATGTTCTGATGCGAACCGAACAGGGCGGTGTTTGGCTCACCCCTATTGCTGAGTATCATCTCTGTAGGAGTCTTGTCCTTAGGTTTACCGCTTCCGTTCAGAATGTCTCATCGCTGGAGCAATTCCATTGGATGCGGAGATATTGACTGTAGGGTACTGATTTTATCAACGATTTTGGGTGAGAGCTGGTGGCATGTAGGACTGTGTTGCCAGCCGTCTCTTTGCGATATAATGTGCTCAAGAGGTGGCCCTCCAAGTCCTTTATGATAGTTACGTCCAGGAAGATTACCTTGTAGGGGTCATGTGTCATTGTGAATTTGAGGTTAAAGTTGTTATGGCACATCGCCAGAATACATTGGTTCAAAGACTAACCGATCCATTCCAGATTAAAAAGATGTCATCAATATATCTGTACGAAATCATTATGTTATTGGTGAGCGCACTCAGATGTTCGTCTGCTAGAAAGGAACTCTCCCATTCCCCCAGGTAAAGGTTGGCATAGGATGGGGCACAACATGTCCCCATTGCTTTGCCCTGTACCTGGAGGAAATAGGAGCCATCAAAGGAGAAAGCGTTATGTGTTAGAATAAATTTGAGAGAAGACAAATAAACATGTGCAGAACCTTGTCATCCCTATGGGACTGGGATATGAAGTGTTTAATGACCTCAATTCCTTTTTTTATGTGGAATAGAGCTGTAGAGTGCCTCGAAAATCCACTGTGACCATAATCTGATGGAATGGAAAAACCCTCCAAATTTTGTAGTAGATGTTATGTGTCCCTGATGTACGAAGGGAGATTCGTTCCTAAGGGTCGAAGTTGTTCATCCACATATCTACTTACATTTTCTGCTATGCTACTCCTGCCAGAGACTATTGGTCTCCTGGGCGGATTTTTAAGATCCTTGTGGACCTTGGGGAGGTTGTAGAAAGTGGGGATCCTCAGGTGGCTGGTACGTATAAAGTCCCATGTTTGTTTACTAATGGGATTATTCAGATATGCCCGATCAACCAAGAGATAAAATCTTTTGTCGAATTTTTCAATGGTCAATTTGGATATCAGTTTATACCAGTCCTTATTGGAGAGATTTTTTTTACACATAGGTTTATATTGGCTGTTATTCATTATTGCAATGTTCCCCCTTTGTCTAAGTGTTTTATAGTAAGCTGATGTTGACTGGTTCATTTCACCAGTGCCTCTTTCTCATCTTTAGGTTGTCATACGAAGGGGTATGCTTTAAACTTCGAATTTCCTGTGTGGTCATGGCAAGAAAAGCACCTAGATTGGGATTAAGGTTCGGGGAAGGAAATTTATTGGATTTCTTTTTCAGATCAGACTTGCCCAAAGCTTTGGTAGGATCTGAGGTTGCTTGTTCGTTGAGCAGAGCCTCAATGTCTACCTGGTCTATCAGGGCCTTGTTGTCCTGATCCTCCAAAAGGGAGATCAGGTCATCCAACGCTTTCTTCTCTTGTACAGTTGGTTCATCTTTTTGCATGCGTTTTGCGTTTAGACTTTGTAAGATTAGTTTCCGAGCAAAGAGTTGAAAATCTTTGATAGTTTCAAAAATATCAACATTTGAATCTGGACAGAATGTTAGTCCTTTGTTTAATATTTGGGTCTCAATATCCGATAATTCGATGACACTGAGACTAACATCAATCTTTTCTCCTTGTGCCTTATGTCAATGGGCTTCCGTGGGTCCATCTGCGGTCATTTTCACAGATGGGTCCTCGGAGTGTGTTTGATGAGTTTTAGGGTTTGTGCTAGATCCATGTCGTTTACCTTGCCCAGAGGGGCCACCATGTGAGTTAATTGACTTGGATACGTGATCAGATCCCACCACCACCGAAGTTGACTTTGTAGAAACTGTGGTTTTTGTAATGTGTTTTTTGTTATTAGCTCCTGTTCCTGGGGAGCGCCATTTGTGCTTCTGAAGAGCTTTACGTTCCTGTGACGTCTGTGAAAATGAAGAAGAAATGGAATTAATGGTTGAATTTGATCCCTTTCCCTTATTCCAATTTTTTAAATTAGTGTTTCTTTGTAGTCGTGTTTGGGTGTTTTTGTGTTGCCAACGGTACGCATTTCCCTCTCAAAATTATGTTTTCTGACCATTTCATCTATGTGAGTTTTTATACGCTCTTCCTGTTCGTTATAGGTGGGTAGGTCTTTAAAGGGCCCTAGTTTGGCATGTATGTTTTCAATGTCTTTTTCTAGCTTGGTAATCCTTTTCTGATATTCTTCGGTTAGTAATTTCATCATTACCTTTGTACATTGCTGGAGATTATTCTCCCATCTTTTTTTAAAGACTGTGTCAATGTTTTCCAAGGTAGGAAAGATCTGGATTCTCAATCCAAATGGATTGATATCCTCTTAAATATAGTGTTCAAAATTCTCCACATGCCAAAACTTAGAGACCTTTTTCTCTGCTAATCTCTTCAACTGAAAAAAACATAGAGTTGATTTCTGATCCCTGTGCTTCTTTTTTGCCATGTTCTTTGTATTTACCCATGAAAGTCTCAAATGCTTTGTCCCTAAACATCCTGAAGTCCTAAACCCAACAGCTGCCAAATAAATCCAGTCACAATAGCTATACAAAAATCCAAAATAATTATAAACAGTATATAGAAATTAAAAAAATAAGTACTACTGAGATGGTGAGAACGGTTTGTGACGGGAGTATTTGCTACCTGTATAACAGTATAAGTTTGCTGTCACCTCAAAATAACTCAACACACAGCCATTAATGTCTAAACCGCTGGCAACAAAAGTGAGTACACCCTTAAGTCAGCATGTTCAAATTGGGCCCAATTAGCCATTTTCCCTCCCCTGTGTCATGTGACTCATTAGTGTTACAAGGTCTCAGGTGTGAATGGGGAGCAGGTGTGTTAAATTTGGCGTTATCGCTCTCACTCTCTCATACTGGTCGCTGGAAGTTCAACATGGCCCCTTATGGCAAAGAACTCTCTGAGGATCTGAAAAAAAGAATTGTTTCTCTATATAAAGATGGCCTAGGCTATAAGAAGATTGTCAAGACCCTGAAACTGAGCTGCAGCGCGGTGGCCAAGACCATACAGTGGTTTAACAGGACAGGTTCCACTCAGAAGAGGCCTCGTCATGGTCAACCAAAGCTGTTGAATGCACGTGGTCAGTGTCATATCCAGAGGTTGTCTTTGGGAAATAGACAAATGAGTGCTGCCAGCATTGCTGCAGTGGTTGAAGGGGTGGGGGGTCAGCCTGTCATTGCTCAGACCATACGCCGCACACTGCATGAAATTGGTCTGCATGGCTGATGTCCCAGAAGGAAGCCTCTTCTAAAGGTGATGCACAAGAAAGCCTGCAAACAGTTTGCTGAAGACAAGCAGACTAAGGACATGGATTACTGGAACCATGTCCTGTGGTCTGATGAGACCAAGAAAAAATTATTTGGTTTAGATGGTGTCAAGCGTGTGTGGCAGCAACCAGGTGAGGAGTACAAAGACAAATGTGTCTTGCCTACTGTCAAGCATGATGGTGGGAGTGTCATGGTCTGGGGCTGCATGAGTGCTGCCGGCACTGGGAGTTACAGTTCATTGTGGGAACCATGAATGCCAATATGTGCTGTGACATACTGAAGCAGAGCATGATCCCCTCCCTTCAGAGACTGGGCCGCAGGGCAGTATTCCAACATGATAATGACCCCAAACACAACTCCAAGACGACCACTGCCTTGCTAAAGAAGCTGAGGGTGACGGCCAAGCATGTCTCCAGACCTAAACCCTATTGAGTATCTGTGGGGCATCCTCAAAAGGAAGGTGGAGGAGCGCAAGGTCTCTAACATCCACCAGAGGATTCCAGTGGCAACCTGTGAAGCTCTGGTGAACTCCATGCCCAAGAGGGTTAACGCAGTGCTGGAAAATAATGGTGGCCACACAAAATATTGACATTTTGGGCCCAATTTGGACATTTTCTCTTAGGGGTGTACTCACTTATGTTGCCAGCAGTTTAGACATTAATGGCTGTGTGTTGAGTTATTTTGAGGGGACAGCAAATTTACACTGTTATACAAGCTGTACACTCACTACTTTACATTGTAGCAAAGTGTCATTTCTTCAGTGTTGTCACATGAAAAGAAATAATAAAATATTTACAAAAATGTGAGGGGTGTACTCACTTTTGTGAGATACTGTATATATATCTTCACCATGTCAGAGATTGCTGTGTTATTGCCACATCCCTATTGTATAGGAAAAAAAGGAAACCTCCTTGCTTGGGACTTTAAAGGCAACAACAAGAAGTATTGAGTAAATAAGCATTTATCATTACACAAGACATTTGATCATACAAACATGTAATGATCAGTTAACAACATGATATAACAAAAAACAAAAGAACAAAAATGTAACAAAATTGCATAGCAAGCATAGAATTGTATCACAAATACTCTCCGATTATTAAAAATCTCCAGTACCCAATGCGTTTCTGGTTCAAGCCCTTTGTCAGGGGTGCTGTGACATACTGAAGCAGAGCATGATCCCCTCCCTTCAGAGGCTGGGCCGCAGGGCAGTATTCCAACATGATAATGACCCCAAACACAACTTCAAGACGACCACTGCCTTGCTAAAGAAGCTGAGGGTGACGGCCAAGCATGTCTCAGCTAACAAAAAACAAAAGAACAAAAATGTAACAAAATTGCATAGCAAGCATAGAATTGTATCACAAATACTCTCCGATTATTAAAAATCTCCGGTACCCAATGCGTTTCTGGTTCAAGCCCTTTGTCAGGGGTATTGGATAGTAGAATATGTAATCATAGTTTGTCTAATAAAGAAAGTAAGAAAAGGACGTGATAGCATATGACATGGATAATGGCAGCCATAAAAGAAGAGGACAAAAAAAAGTTGCTCATAGGACACCTACCATAAGTAGGGATGATGCAAACACCCCCCAGTTCAGCAGAACATGCGAACAGGCAAAAAATTTGTGCGCAAACACCGTTAAAGTGTATGGGACATGAACATGAAAAATCAAAAGTGCTAATTTTAAAGGTTATATGCAAGTTATTGTCATAAAAAGTGTTTGGGTACCTGGGCCCTGCCCCAGGGGACATGTATCAATGCAAAAAAAAGTTTCAAAAACGGCCATTTTTCGGGAGCAGTGATTTTAATAATGCTTAAAGTGAAACAATAAAAGTGAAATATTCCTTCAAATTTCATAATTGGGGATGTATCTATAGTATGCCTGTAAAGTGGCGAGTTTTTCCCGCGTTTAGAACAGTCCCTGCACTAAATGACATTTCTAAAGGAAAAAAAGTAATTTAAAACTACTCGCGGCTATAATGAATTGTCGGGTCCCGGCAATACAGATAAAAGTCATTGAAAAAAACGGCATGGGCTCCCCCAAGTCCATTACCAGGCCCTTTGGGTCTGGTATGAATATTAAGGGGAACCCCGATCCAAAATAAAAAAAAAATTGCTTGGGGGTCTGGTATGGATATTAAGGGGAATCCTGCGCCAATTTAAAAAAAAAAAATGGCATAGGGGTCCCCCTAAAAATCCATACCTGAAGGGTCTGGTATGGGTTTTAAGGGGAACCCCGTGCCAAAGTTTACAAAAAATGGCGTGGGGGTCCCCTCAAAAATCCATACCAGACCCTTATCCAAGCACACAACCTGGCAGGCCACAGGAAAAGAGGGGGGACAAGAGAGTGCCCCCCTCCTGAACCATACCAGGCCACATGCCCTCAACATGGGGAGGGTGCTTTTGGGTAGCCCACCCAAAGCACCTTGTCCCCGTGTTGATGGGGACAAGGGCCTCATCCCCATAACCCTTGCCAGGTGGTTGTGGGGGTCTGCGGGCAGGAGATCCGCCTCCCATGGGAGGCGCCCGCCATATGATGCTTCAGCGCTGATGACAGTTCTTTTATAACTGAGGGAGGGGCCATGCAGTGACGTACCCGGGTGACCCCACCCCCCTCTGATGCAGGGGGACTTCCCAATGGCTTCCCCGAGGCGTCAGAGGGGACGGGGCCACCCTGGTACGTAAACAGGCGAACACCCGATGTCCGAGTCAAACTTACGTTCGATTCGAACATCAGGCTCATCCCTAACCATAAGGTAAGCAGAAGCTGATTTGAAGAAGTATACTGTACTATGCGAACAAAAAAGTTGGTAAGACACCGCAGAAGATGGCATCACTGGAAGCCTATTGACTCTGCCCCACGGAATCAACGAGTATCTTATGGGAGCCCTCCATGAACTGGTTGGTCACAAATCAAGGTGGTATATAGAGTGCAGAGGAGGAGTTGTTTCTCTTTCTTTTTTCTTTCTCTTTCTTTTTTCTTTCTTGTCTCTTCCTCCCCCCTGCTTTATTTGTCTCTATACATGCAGTTTTACAACTCCTCCGCTGCACCCCATATACCACCTTGATTTGTGACCAACCAGTTCATGGAGGGCTCCTATAAGATACTCGTTGATTCTGTGGGGAAGTGTCAATAGGCTTCCATACAAAAGAGAACAGGGAGGCGGGACTTTAAATGAAGTATGCAGAGGGTCAAGTGTTGTGTGGCATTATAATTGACATACCTATAATATATATATATATATATATATATATATATATATATATATATATATATATATATAAAGGAGGAGGACATTTGTCTCATAATTCATATTCGATAGAACATTGATATATTACACATATAATTAAATACCTGCATGGAGTAGGATATTAAAATAGAAAGATTTATTTCATGCAGCAATACATAATACATAAATAATCCAAAAAATTGATACAAAGGCTTCCAGTGACTGCATCTTCTGCGGTGTCTTACCAACTTTTTTGTTCGCATAGTACAGTATACGCCTTCAAATCAGCTTCTGCTTACCTTATGGTAGGTGTCCCATGAGCAACTTTTTGTCCTCTTCTTTTATGGCTGCCATTATCCATGTCATATTGCTATGATATCCTTTTCTTACTTTCTTTATTAGACAAACTATAATTACATATTCTCCTATCCAATGGCCCTGTGGAAGGGTTTGAACCAGAGATGCGTCGGGTACCGGAGATTTTCAATAATTGGGGAGTATTTATTATACAATTCTATGCTTGCTATGCATTTTTGTTACGTTTTTGTTACGTTTTTGTTCTTTTGTTTTTTGTTATGCCATGTTTTTAACTGATCATTACATGTTTGTATGATCAAATTTTATGTGTAATTATAAATGCTTTTTTACTCTATGCTTGTGTTGTTGCCTTTAAAGTCCCAACCAAGGGGGTTTCCTTTTTTACTATACAATAGGGATGTGGCAACAACACACCAATCTCTGATATGGTGAAGACTTATCTATATATACACTTTAAAGATACTGACCGTAACAGATATATTTTCTACTCTTAGTTACTATCACCCAAACTAGGTAAGAGCAATTCCAAAGGGCCAATTCCTTAAAATTAAAAGAAATTGTTACAAGAAGGAAGACTTTATGGCCAAGACCAACATGCTTATTGGCAAAGTTATAGAAAAGGCATACAGTAAACAACAACTGGGAAAAACGAGGGAAAGAATTCGAAAAATGAATCGCAACACCCTTTTGAGACCAAAAGTTAACAAATCTATAGGGGAACAGTTCAAACTTGCATATATTTCAGGATTCCACCTCCAATACAGGAAAGTAGAAAAAATTATCAAAAAACATATCTCCATGTCTCCCCGTTCACACCTGAGACCTTGTAACACTAACGAGTTACATGAACGAAGTAACAGAACGCACTGCAGAACAGCAAGGCCTGTGAAGAGCGACCTGAAAATCAGTAACAAACGAGCAAGAACACAATGGCAAGTCAATGGGAACTCGCTGCACGCACTGAAGACCAGATACAAACCCACAAGCACAAACTGAACAGCGGAAATACGATCTGAAAACCACGAGTCTGAAAAAGCGTGAATCGTCTCTCACCAAACCTTTACTAACACGAGATTAGCAAAAGGAGCCCAAAGGGTGCCGTGCTTATTACTGAACTGCCCTTTTATAGTCTCGTCCTACGTGGTGTACGTGACCGCGTTCTTGGCGTTTGGAAATTCCGACAACTTTGTGCGACCGTGTGTATGCAAAACAAGTTTGAGCCAACATCCGTCAGAAAAAATCCCTGGATTTTGTTGTCGGAATGTCCGATCAATGTCCGACCGTGTGTACGGGGCATAACACAGGAGGAGACCCCAGACGGGTTGACTCCGAAGTAAGTCCATAGTTCCAGTCCCCTAATGCCCCTACCCACACAGTATCCCAAAACAAATTTTTCCAAACAAAGCATTACTCACCCAGCCAACCTCTGCCTCTCTCATAGAACATACCCACTGCTGGGGGGAAGTGCGAACTGGTCCTTCCCCCTGGAGTCCCTTCAGCCGCTGGAAAGAAGACAGGGTGGCTGGGCTTACTCCGTCATGCTGTTGGGGATCTGGGCCAACTGCCCAGCCTCCCTGGGGTATACAAGTGGAGACCATAATCCCATCCACTTTCACAGGAAATCCATCCTTAGTTAGTGGAGGGCAGAGGCCAGCAGCGCTCTGTCCTGTTGCCAGCGGTTCAGCTGGGCATGGAACCTCCCTACATCATCTGCTCCAGCTAACTGTTGGGAAGAGAACCGGACTGCCCCGGCTCCCTGGAACTCCACAGTTGTTGCCAGTGCTGGGTAGAGGCGGTAGCACTCTGCCCTGTTGCCAGCACATCTGCTAGTTTCCTGTTAGTGGAGACCATAGGCCCACCCACCAACACCAGATCAAGCTGCAGTTGTGAGGTGCCGACTGCATTCTCGCATTGGATCCTGATCTGCAGCTCAGGAGTGACTGCCACCTCCTCACCCTGGGCCTCCAGAACTGCTGCAGGTGTGGGGCAGAGGTCTTGGACACTCTGTCCAGTTGCCAGCACTTCAGCTTGGTTGGTGTCATAATTCTGGGGCTGTCAGAAACCATGAAATCAGGCCGAGACAAAAGTACAGTTAAATCACACTTGTTTAATAATAAAAGTAAAAAGAACAAACGTAGTGAAAACATAGCCAAAGTTCAGTAACCGGAAACAGATAGTCAGCCAAGCCAGAAGTCAAGGATCAATGTAGTGGAACAGCAAGCAGGATCTGGAGCCAGAAAGGATGTCAGCAAAGCAAGTCTTAAACATGATCGCAGGAGATAGTTTCTGTGATGTGACCAAGGCGAAGGCAGAGATCCTCTGGACTGGATGGCTTAAGTAGGCAGGACTAACGAGCAGGATATCATCAACAGCTAAGTAACTGTGGAGAGATAGGAGCTGGCAATTAGCCAACAGCTGAGCGGCCAGCTCAGAGAAGGTCAGGGCTGAGCTCAGCCCTGACATGCGCTACTGCTGAAACTCCCTTTCTCTGTTATTGTCTCCCAGTGTACAAATCTGTTGGAGAGGGGGAATGGCAGCCTCCCCTCCCTGCATCTCTGTAATAAACTGGGGAAGAAGAAACACCACCTCCTCACCTCAGGCCTGGAGCCGTGGTCTGCAGTACTCTGTCCTGCTGCCAGTACTTCTGCTGGGGGTTTGCTAGGTGGTTCCTCCTCTACAGAAAAATCTATTAAATCCCCAGTCTCTGGAATTGCCTTCCATTGGGCTGTCATCTGCTATCCAAGGGCATGCTTGGGATACAAGCCACTGGAGGGCTCTGTAGCTCTCATCCAGCTGTGTCTTTGCCCAGACCAGCCTACTTAACTTGGCTGTCTGCTCCTTGTGCGTTTTTTTCCCCAAAAACAGCACCCGCAATCCATACTGCGGCCAGTACCTTTCCCGGATGGAGGGGAGAAATTTTCCCTGGTGGTACTGCTCACGGGCCAGGGTTTCCTTCCAGAGTTCGCAGTGGACAGAATCATACCATCCCAGCAGGACATGCTCTGATATTGGTCCCCTGTGCTGTATCTGCATCTCTTGCAACCTCCATCTGAATTCCTCTTCCATGATGGCTGGTATCTGTACCTCGCTTGTCCTCTTCTGCTATCCGGACCAGGTGGAGGTTTGGATGTCCCAGACTGCAGGGAACATCCCACTATTGCCACAAATGTAAAGGACCCCTCACACTCTGCTTGAGTGGTTCTGTCAGTACACAACTTCATCCATCTGGACCTCCAGATATCAGATATTCTAACTGCTGACAACCACAAAACAAGGCAATACTCGTTTGGTTGCTCACCATGAACTGTTTATTAGAACAAGACATGTGGCCACTCATTAAAATTAGAAGAAAAGTGGTTTAACCTTAAACTATGTAGAGGGTTCTTTACTGTAAGAATGGCAAAGATGTGGAATTCCCTTTCACAGGCGGTGGTCCCACTGGCGAGCATCCATAGTTTAAAAAAACTATTAGATAAGCACCCGAAGGACTGCAACATGAAGGGATATACAATGTAATACCATATAATATAATAGACATATAATCACACACATAGGTTGAACTTGATGGACTTGTGTCTTTTTTCCACCTCACCTACTATGTAAATATGTAATACAGTCTTATATACAGTTGAAGAGGAAGTTCCCCCCTCCTGCTCATATTACTCTAACAATACACCTGTAACCAGAAACATATATTAACATGACCTAATTAACTAGTCCCTTAAAGCACTAGTGACTCCATGCCCACCTGGACATTGTTGTGATTTATCAGGATTTCACTACAGGTCTGACTTGTTGTCACCGAGCTTCACACAGTAGATTATCCACTTCCGGACCACCACACGCCAATATACGTCCTAACTTTGACATGGGATATCGTTGTTATGGCAGCAGCTACCTGCCATAACCCCAGTATCCTCGTGTTCGGCCGGTGGTCAGGTTCCCAAAAAGAGTGGTCTCTGCGGCCGGATCCGTCGGCAGCGGCGGAGGCAATCGGATCTTCACCCTGGCTGGACATGGAGACGAGTGAGGGGAAGATGGCCCCCACCTGTCTCCATAACGATGCAGGGAAGAAGTGATGTCAAAACGTCACTTCCGCCCACAGCTCTTGAAGGGCCATTTTTTTAATTATTTTTTTAAATTGCATTTAAGTGTAAATATGAGATCTGAGGTCTTTTTGACCCCAGATCTCATATTTAAGAGGTCCTGTCATGCTTTTTTTTTGTTACAAGGGATATTTACATTCCTTGTAATAGGAATAAAAGTGGCATGATTTTTTTTTTAAAAAACAGTGTAAAAAAAAAAAACACAGGTAAAATAAATAGGAAAAAAAAATTTTTTTTAAACGCACCCCGTTTCCCCGAGCTCGCGTGCAGAAGCGAACGCATACATGAGTAGCGTTTGAATATGAAAACAGTATTCAAACCACACAGGTGAGGCATTGCCGTGATCAGTAGAGTGACAGCAACAATTGTAGCCCTAGACCTCCTCTGTAACTTAAAACATGCAACCTGTAGAATTTTTTAAACGTCGCCTATGGAGATTTTTAAGGGTAAAAGTTTGTCGCCATTCCACGAGCGTGCGCAATTTTGAAGTGTCACATGTTGGGTATCAACATGCTGCTGACTGCTGAGCAAATACGGTGTGACAGAAAGTATTGCAATGACCGCCATTTTTTTCTCTAGGGCGTTAGAAAAAAATGTATAATGTTTGGGGGTTTTTTCTAGCAAAAAAAAATGTTTTTAACTTGTAAACAACACATCTCAAAAAGAGGCTCGGTCCTTAAGTGGTTATACATTATCATAATGCCCCACACACATGGTCGGACATTGATCGGACATTCCGACAACAAAATCCTAGGATTTTTTCCGACTTGTCTTGCATACACACGGTCACACAAAGTTGTCGGAAAATCCGATCGTTCTGAACGCGGTGACGTAAAACACGTACGTTGGGACTATAAATGGGGCAGTAGCCAATAGCTTTCATCTCTTTATTTATTCTGAGCATGCGTGGCAATTTGTGCGTCAGATTTGTGTACACACGATCGGAAATTCCGTCAACAGATTTTGTTGTCGGAAAATTTTATAGCCTGGTCTCAAACTTTGTGTGTCGGAAAATCCGATGGAAAATGTGTGATGGAGCCTACACACGGTCAGAATTTCCGACAACAGGGTCCTATCACACATTTTCCGTCGGAAAATCTGACCGTGTGTACGGGGCATAAGTATAAACACAGGACACCTTCACACAATAGCAGGAGCTCCAGTAGGAGTCGGCTCGTCTTCTACATTGTACAGAGGCCAATGTGATCAGCTCTTTCAATTAACATGTTGAGTTCAGAATCAAACAAACCAAGAATAGTCTTTATATATATCCTGGGAGATATTGTGGATCAATATTACTGTCCCATTTTAAGTAATCCAAGCCACATAATGGACACAGGGTGACTTAGACATAGGAGGTGCATGGGGAGCTGAAACAAGAGTTTCCCAACCTCTCCAAGGGATTCTGGGTTCCACGGGCCCACCCGTCACACAATGAATGGAAAACTGTGTTCAATACCAGAACAGGACATTAAGAGTACCTCGTAATGCCATTTGGCCTTTGCAATGCTCCGGCAGTTTTCCAGGAATTTATCAACAATGTCCTCCGAGATTTGTTGCAGCTATGTGTGGTGGTTTAGAGAGCCACCACACAGATGTCTGTCGTGTGCTTCAGAAGCTGAGAGAGAACCTTCAATTTACAATAGAGATTGCTCTCTCTCGACTTCTGAAGCACACAACAGACATCTGTGTGGTGGCTCTCTAGGTCTCTAGGGACTTGAAAAAAACAAGGATATTGTTGAGATAAACCACTATATATATTATATATATATATATATATATATATATATATATATATATACATACATAGACCCAAGGGTCGGGGGCCACTGTGGGACTGCTGAAAGTTTCTCTGTGTCCATTGAAAAACCGGCAGTGGAAATTACATAACCTTTTTCGATGGAAACTGTCAGCAGTCCTACAGTGGGCCCTGACCCATGGGTATAAGTCCTCTGCAATGTTTTCTTGGCTTTGCCAATTATTATCGTAAGTTTATTCGTAACTTCTCATCTCTGGTCAGGTCCCTGACTGATATGACCAGAAAGGACGGTACCCACAGAGTTGATGTCCGGAGTCCATTAACGCCTTTGAGAGTCTCAAGGCTGTCTTTGTTTCTGCTCCTGTGTTGGCACATTCTGATCCTACGTTACCCTTTACCCTTGAGGTTGATGCCTCTGAGAGTGGCGTTGGCGCCCTTCTGTCTCAACGTCCTACCTCTAAGTGTGCTATGCATCCTTGTGGCTACTTTTCCAAGAAATTGTCACCTGCGGAATGCAATTACGAGATTAGGGACAGAGAGTTGTTAGCGATCATTTTAGCCCTTAAAGAATGGAGACATCTCCTCGAAGATGCCACTAAGCCGGTTCTCATTCTTACTGACTATAAGAATCTCACATTCTTCTCTGTGGCTTAAAATCCTCTCTCCCAGAAGGGAGCGATGGGCTCTTTTCTTGTCAAGTTTCAATTACATTGTCTCATTGTTACCTAGTACTGAGAATGTAAGGGCTGACGCTTTGTCGCAACAATTTTACTCCACTTCCAAGATGGAATCAGTTCCTGTGATTCCTCCCGATGGTATTCTGGCTATGGTTCGCACCAATCTCACTTCTCCTTTGGGTGACAAATTCTTGCCGCTCAGATCCATGCTTCCCCTGAGAAACCTTGTGACCGCTGCTTTGTCCCTGAGAGTCTCTGTACTGCCGTGCTCCAGACTTACCATTCTCCCAAGGCTGCTGGCCACCCAGGGAATTATCAACTCTTTTGGGCCATTTCCCAACAATTCCTTTTGGCCTAGTCTACGTGCAGATGTAGCTGCCTTCGTAGCTGCTTGTTCCGTGTGTGCTCAGAGTAAGACATGATGACACCTTCCAGTGGGCTTCCTACAACTCACACCCAATGGAGAGAGGCCTTGGACCCACCCGTCTATGAATTTTATTGTGGAGTTACCCAACTCTCAGGGCAACACAGTTATCCCTTTAGTGGTTGACCGGTTCTTGAAAATGTCTCATTGTATTCCACTTAAGAAGTTGCCCACATCTAAGGAACTGGCTTGAATTTTTGCGCGGGAGATCTTTTGCTTGCATGGGCTACCCAAGGTGATCGCCTCGGACAGGGGTAGTCAGTTAGTTTGTGTCCAGGTTCTGGTGAGCCTTTCGTGCACAGTTGGGAATTCAGCTTTCTTTCTCCTCTGCATTTCACATGCAGTCTAATGGGGCTGCAGAATGAGCCAACCAGTCCTTGGAGCAGTTTCTACGTTGCTATATTTCTGACCATCATAACAACTGGTCTGTCAGAGAGGTTACCTGGTTGGGCGCCGGTGCGCGCCGGGGCGCGTTGGTGCTCGTGTCCCTGTGCGTGCTGGGGCGCGTGTCCCTGGGGGTGCCGGCGCGTCTGGGCTGACCAGCCGTGGCGTGCGGGGTGGCGTCCGGGCGTTCGTGCGTATGCGCGTTCGCGCTAGCGCGCGTCCGCCTGTGGGCGCTGCCTTTGACATGCCCGGTAGTGTGGGCGTGCGCGCTGGTGTCGGGGGCGCGCTCGGGCGCATGCGGGGGCGCGGCGCGCTTTGGCGAATCGGCGCGCGCACGTGCGCGGCGTTTGGCGTCAATCAGCCTATTTGAAGCCTGCCTCTACACTGACTCGGTGCTGCCTGATCAAACAGCTCTGTGTCTTGTTCCGTGATCATCCTGTGTTCCTGTATCTCCGTAGTGTTTACCCGTTGTGACCCGGCTTACCTTTGGACCTTCCTTGACTGCTGCCTGAACCCGACCCCGGCTTGTTTGACCTCGTTTTTTGCCTTCTCCCTTGTACCGTTGCCGCCAGCCCGTTGCCGACCTCTGCCTGTGTGTGACCAAGCCTGATTAACTCCTGCTCAGCATCTGCTCTACCAAGTCTGAAGCTCTACCGGTTGCTTGCCAGACCACCGTGCTCCAGGACTCTAACTTCAGGCCCTTATACCATTCCGCACTCGCGGGCCTCCTGTCTACTCTACCAGGGGCCCCGAATCGGATACGTAAGGGAGCCTACCCTCTGCCCAAGTGGACTCATCTGTCTGGTAAGTGTGGGACCTGACATGGTCAGACCTCTTACCTTGGGCGGAGTTTGCTCACAATAGTGCCATGAATTCTGCTTCCAGATTGTCCCCGTTTATGATGGTTTCCAACCATCCATGTTGCCTGACTCATTTGCTCCTCAGAGCATTCCAGAGCATCTCCGTGGTTTTCCTTACACTTGGGTACAAGTACAGGAGTCCTTGCGACATGTCAATAATAGGTGCAGACTCCATGCTGTCCGCAGACGCCTTCCTGTGCCTACCTGCAAGGTTGGGGACAGGGTCTGGCTGTCATCTCGCAACCTCTGACTCCGTGTTCCCTCATTGAAGTTGGCACCTTTATGGGCACTGATGAGGCTGCATTGATGGGCACTGGTGAGGCTGCATTGATGGACATTGGTGAGGCTGAGCTGATGGGCACTGATGAGGCTGCATTGATGGGCACTGGTGAAGCTGCATTGATGGGCATTGGTCAGGTGGGAATTGATGGGCACTGATCAGGCTGCATTGATGGACACTGATGAGGCTGCATTGATGGGCACTGGTGAGGCTGCATTGATGGGCACTGATCAGGCTGCATTGATGGGCACTGATTAGGCTGCATTGATGGGCATTGGTGAGGCTGCATTAATGGGTACTTATCAGACTGCAGTGATGGGCACTGGTGAGGCTGCATTGATGAGCACTGGTGATGCTGCATTGATGGCATTGATCAGGATGCATTGATGGGCACTGATGAGGCTGCATTAATGGGCATTGGTGAGGCTGCATTAATGGGCACTGATCAGGCTGCATTGATGGGCACTGGTGAGGCTGCATTGATGGGCACTGGTGAGGCTGCATTGATGAGCACTGGTGACGCTGCATTGAGGAGCACTTGTGACGCTGCATTGATGGGCATTGATCAGGATGCATTAATAGACACTGATGAGGCTGCATTGATGGGCATTGATGAGGCTGCACTGATGGGCACTAGTGAGGCTGCATTGATGAGCACTGATAAGGCTGCATTGATGGGCACTGATGAGGCTGCATTGATGGGCATTGGTGAGGCTACATTAATGGGCACTGATGAGGCTGCATTGATGGGCATTGGTGAGGCTGCATTAACGGGCACTGATCAGGCTGCATTGATGGGCACTGGTGAGGCTGCATTGATGAGCACTGGTGAGGCTGCATTGATGAGCACTGGTGAGGCTGCATTGATGAGCACTTGTGAGGCTGCATTGATGAGCACTGGTGATGCTGCATTGATAGGCATTGAACAGGATGCATTGATGGGCACTGATGAGGCTAAACTGATGGGCACTGATGAGGCTGCATTGATGGGCATTGGTGAGGCTGCATCAATGGACACTGATCAGGCTGCATTGATGGGCACTGGTGAGGCTGCATTGATGAGCACTGGTAACGCTGCATTGATGGGCTGTCAGGAAAGAGGCAAGTACCAGTCTCGCCAATATCGCTGCCTTCCTTCACACATGCGCGGTAGAGCGGCACTCTGGCGCATCCCTGGGCACAATACAGCTAAACGGCTAATGCGCATGCGCAATTCGGCTAAACGGCTAATGTTTGTGTGCACTTCAGCGAAACGCCCAATGCGCGTGCGTGATCCAGCGTAACGGCGAACGCGCGTACGCAATAGCGCGCACAACATGAGCCTCCCACTGGCCTATAAAAGCCACTCTGTGCCATGACCAGATTGCTGGTTTGTCTTTCAGCTCACTGTGTGTTTCCTGCTTTGTATCCTGATTCTTGATTACCTGTTGTGACCCGGATTGACCTTGACCTGCTCTGATCTCTACCTGCATCTGACCCTCAGCTTGCCTAATGGACTTCTCCACTTGCTTACTGTGTTTGACCCTCGGCCTGTCTATGGATATTGCTTCCTGTCTCCAGTGATTGACCCTCAGCCTGCTCCTGGACTTTGCTATTGACTTCAGTGCTCGGCCTGCCTACGGACTTTTACTATCAATCTTCAGTACTAGTCATCAGCCTGCTTACAGACCTGCTAACAGTCCTTCCACTAGACTGTTTTGCCTATTTAGAGACTCTTACTAGTTAACGGTGTTTGACCCCCGGCCTGTTGTTGGATCAGCTGTTCATCCTCCTTCCTGAGCCTCAGAATCTTCCAGTCCTGCACAGTTCTATCCCTTCCGGTGACCTTCACGCAAGACCTGCCCAGCCTGCTGGTGACTCGTGCCTCTTTGTGCCCTTCACCCCCTGTACCATCTCCAGGAGTGGAGTGCGCTTAGTCGCAAGAGGTTACAGCTCTCAGCATCTCGGCCTCGGTGAGTACCCTTATCTGACATGGGCACTGATGGGGTTGCATTGATGGGCACTGATGAGGCTGCACTGATGGGCACTGATGAGGCTGCACTGATGAGCACTGGTACGGCTGCATTGATGGGCACTGATCAGGCTGCATTGATGGGCATTGGTGAGGCTGCACTGATGGGCAATGGTGAGACTGCATTGATGGGCACTGAGCAGGCTGCACTGATGGGCACTAGTGATGCTGCATTGATGGGCACTGATCAGGCTGCATTGATGGGCATTGGTGAGGCTGCACTGATGGGCACTGGTGAAACTGCATTGATGGGCACTAGGCAGGCTACACTGATGGGCACTAGTGCTGCTGCATTGATGGGCACTGATGAGGCTGCATTGATGGGCACTGGTGAGGCTGCATTGATGGGCACTGAGGAGGCTGCACTGATGAGGCTGAACTGATGGGCACTGATGAGGCTGCATTGATGGACACTGGTGAGGCTGCATTGATGGGCACAGGTGAAGCTGAGCTGATGGGCACTGATGAGGCTGCATTGATGGGCACTAGGGATGAGCTTCGAGTTCATTCATTGAATTACAAACGATATGGGCCGTTCGCGCCAAATTCGAGTGGCGCGTCACGGCCCATAATTCACTACGGCATCGCAGTTCATTGCTGGCTGATGATTGGCCAAGCATGCACTATGACCCGCATGCTTGGCCAATCACAGTGCCTTCTGTACAAGGAGCCGTAATTGGCCAAAGCCAGGGTGGCTTTGGCCAATTATGGCTCAGGGGGTTTAGTACACGCCCCACACTATATAAGGCTGCCTGCACGTCAGCCCTGTATAGTGTGTTCCGGCATTAAGAGAGAGATAGAGAGAGAGAGACAGTGTCATTTGATTTAAGTTAGAGTAGGCAGGCAAGTCAGTTAGCTGAACTTACAGTGTATTGCGTATATATATATATATATATATATATATATATATATATATATATATATATATACATCCTAGGTGTTGTGTATATATATATATATATATATATATATATATATATATATATATATACTGTATTCAGTTTAGCTAGATCCGTTCCTGTTATTCTCTTCCCACTGACAGGCAGGCAGGTGTTTTTACAGTATATACAGCTACCTGAAGAAAATTGCTGGTGTTCTTCAGATCCTATTAGTCCTATTAGCTACAGTATTTACAGTTAGTGTAGTGCATCCTCTGCACAGTGTGCACCTAAAGCTACCTGAAGAAAATTGGTGGTGTTCTTCTAAACCTATTAGTACTGCAGGCAGCTGCAGTATATACAAGTTAGTGTAGTGCGTCCTCTGCACAGTGTGCACCTAAAGCTACCTGAAGAAAATTGGTGGTGTTCTTCTGATCCTATTAGTATCGCAGGCAGCTGTAGTATTTACAAGTTAGTGTAGTGCGTCCTCTACACAGTGTGCACCTAAAGCTACCTGAAGAAAATTGGTGGTGTTCTTCTGATCCTATTAGTACCGCAGGCAGCTGCAGTATTTACAAGTTAGTGTAGTGCGTCCTCTGCACAGTGTGCACCTAAAGCTACCTGAAGAAAATAGGTGGTGTTCTTCTGATCCTAATAGTACCGCAGGCAGCTGCAGTATTTACAAGTTAGTGCAGTGCATCCTCTGCAGTGTGCACCTAAAGCTATCTGAAGAAAATTGGTGGTGTTCTTCTGATCCTATTAGTACCACAGGCAGCTGCAGTATTTACAAGTTAGTGTAGTGCGTCCTCTGCACAGTGTGCACCTAAAGCTACCTGAAGAAAATTGGTGGTGTTCTTCTGATCCTATTAGTACCGCAGGCAGCTGCAGTATTTACAAGTTAGTGTAGTGCGTCCTCTGCACAGTGTGCGCCTAAAGCTACCTGAAGAAAATTGGTGGTGTTCTTCTGATCATATTAGTACCACAGGCAGCTGCAGTATTTACAAGTTAGTGTAGTGTGTCCTCTGCACAGTGTGCACCTAAAGCTACCTGAAGAAAATTGGTGGTGTTCTTCTGATCCTATTAGTACCACAGGCAGCTGTACTATTTACAAGTTAGTGTAGTGCATCCTCTGCACAGTGTGCACCTAAAGCTACCTCAAGAAAATTGGTGGTGTTCTTCTGATCCCATTAGTACCGCAGGCAGCTGTAGTATTTACAAGTTAGTGTAGTGTGTCCTCTGCACAGTGTGCATCCAAAGCTACCTGAAGAAAATTGGTGGTGTTCTTCTGATCCTATTAGTACCGCAGGCAGCTGTAGTATTTACAAGTTAGTGTAGTGCATCCTCTGCACAGTGTGCACCTAAAGCTACCTGAAGAAATTTGGTGTTCTTCTGATCCTATTAGTACCACAGGCAGCTGCAGTATTTACAAGTTAGTGTAGTGCGTCCTCTGCACAGTGTGCACCTAAAGCTACCTGATTGCTGTTGTTCTGCTCCTATTAATACCACAGGCAGGCAGCTACAGTATTTACAGTTAGTGTACTGTGTCCTCTGCACAGTGTGCACCTAAAGCTACCTGAAGAAAATTGGTGGTGTTCTTCTGATATTAGTAATACCACAGACAGGCAGCTACAGTATTTACAGTTAGTGTACTGTGTCCTCGGCACAGTGTGCACCTAAAGCTACCTGAATAAAATTGGTGTTCTTCTGATCCTATTAATACCACAGGCAGGCAGCTACAGTATTTACAGTTAGTGTACTGTGTACTCTGCACAGTGTGCACCTAAAGCTACCTGAAGACAATTGCTGTTGATCTGCTCCAATTAATACCACAGGCAGGCAGCTATAGTATTTACAGTTAGTGTAGTGCGTCCTCTGCATAGTGTGCACCTAAAGCTACCTGAAGAAAATTGGTGGTGTTCTTCTGATCCTATTAGTACCGCAAGCAGCTGCAGTATTTACAAGTTAGTGTAGTGCGTTCTCTACACAGTGTGCACCTAAAGCTACCTGAAGAAAATTGGCGTGTTCTTCTGATCCTATTAGTACTGCAGGCAGCTATATTATTTACAAGTTAGTGTAGTGCATCCTCTGCACAGTGTACACCTAAAGCTACCTGAATAAAATTGGTGGTGTTCTTCTGATCCTATTAGTACCACAGGCAGCTGCAGTATTTACAAGTTAGTGTAGTGCATCCTCTGCACAGTGTGCACCTAAAGCTACCTGAAGAAAATTGGTGGTGTTCTTCTGATCTTATTAGTACTGCAGGCAGCTGCAGTATTTACAAGTTAGTGTAGTGCGTCCTCTGCACAGTGTGCACCTAAAGCTACCTGAAGAAAATTGGTGGTGTTCTTCTGATCCTATTAGTACCGCAGGCAGCTGTAGTATTTACAAGTTAGTGTAGTGCGTCCCCTGCACAGTATGCACCTAAAGCTACCTGAAGACAATTGCTGTTGTTCTGCTCCTATTAATACCACAAGCAGACAGCTACAGTATTTAAAGTTAGTGTACAGTGTCCTCTGCACAGTGTGCACCTAAAGTTACCTGAATAAAATTGGTGGTGTTCTTCTGATCCTATTAATAACAGAGGCAGGCAGCTACAGTATTTACAGTTAGTGTACTGTGTCCTCTGCACAGTGTGCACCTAAAGCTACCTGAAGAAAATTGGTGGTGTTCTTCTGATCCTATTAATACCACAGACAGGAAGCTACAGTATTTACAGTTAGTGTACTGTGTCCTCGGCACAGTGTGCACCTAAAGCTACCTGAAGAAAATTGGTGGTGTTCTTCTGCTCCTATTAATACCACAGGCAGGCAGCTGCAGTATTTACAGTTAGTGTACTGTGTCCTCTGCACAGTGTGCACCTAAAGCTACCTGAAGACAATTGCTGGTGTTCTCATACTAATAATACTACAGGCAGGCAGTTGATTCTGCTAGCTGCAGTATCAGTATATATATACATCCCAGCTTTGTGCAGCTACATCTCACTGCAGGTCATTAGTATGTCTGGAAAGCCAACAAGGAGAGGCAGACAGTCACAAGCCAATAAAAGAGGGCAAGCAGGCTCTGTGTCTAGAGGCAACAGTGCTGGTCGTGGAGACAGTGCATCCTCATCAGCACGTGGCCGTGGGACATGTTTGTCCTTTCTTTCGGCAGCTGGCTGTGTTGAACCGCAACATGTGGAAGACTTGGTAGAGTGGATGACCAAGCTGTCCTCATCCTCCTCATCATCTCTCACCCAGGCTCAGGGTACTTTGTCTGGCAAAGCAGCTGCCTACGCAGTCTCTTCCCTCGGCTCAATGGCATCAGTCACTCCTTCCCTATCCCCACCATTTCCTCCTGAGGAGTCCCCCGAACTGTTTGACAACAGTGTTGGGTACATGCTCCAGGAGGATGCCCAGCGTTTTGAAGGCTCCGATGATGGTACCCCCCTAGAGGAAGGCAGTAACGTGAGCCCAGAGAGAGGGGGTGTCCAAGAAGGACAGCAATCTGGTAGTCATGTTCCCCCAGCTGCAGCATACTGCCAGCTTTGCTCCAGTGATCACTCACTCCACGTGGGTGCCTGATAGGAGAGAGGAGGAGGAGGCACATCACCAATGAGGCAGGATGCCCTCCAGGGGCCAGCTTAAGGGCAGCACACCGACTGCATCACAGCGCAGAGCTCCGCATGTGCAGGGCGCTGCTGTCTCTGCATGTTATTCCAAAAGTTCTTTGGTGTGGGCCTTTTTTGAGACGAGTGCATCAGATCCCACCGCTGCTATTTGCAACATATGTCTCAAGCGTATCTCGTGTGGCCAAACATCACCGACTTGGACACCACATGCTTGACCAGACTTATGTCAACCTGCCATACAGTTCGTTGGCAAGCGTACCTAAAAGACTCACACAAAAGAACAAAGAGGACAGTTCGTTGGCAAGCGTACCTAAAAGACTCACACAAAAGAACATCAGCTGGGATCTCCAACCCCACTATACATTCAGTCCTCTCTGAGACCTGCACTGAGGGGAATGAAGGTGTAGAATTAGGTGTGTTACAGCCAAGTACTTGGGGCAATCTGCACACCGACGTCAGATTGTACCAGGCAAATTTCCCTGCCCCAGCTGCTGCACCTCCGAAAGAAGTTCGCTCCCAGCCATCCACATGTCCAGTGGTTGAATGCTAGCTTGGCTAATTTGCTAACACTTCAACTGCTGCCTTTTCAGTTGGTAGACTCTGCCCCCTTCCGTCAGTTTGTGGAATGTGCAGTTCCTCAGTGGCAGGTTCCCAAACGCCACTTTTTCTCACGGAAGGCGATTCCGGCTCTCTACCAGCATGTGGAAGGCAATGTCTTGGCCTCTTTGGACAGGGCGGTCAGCGGTAAGGTGCATATTACCGCTGACTCATGGTCCAGCAGGCATGGACAGGGATGTTACCTATCTTTCACCGTGCACTGGGTGGCTCTTCTGGCAGCTGGGAAGGATGCAGCACAGGGTACAGTAGTGTTGGAGGTTGTTCCGCCACCACGCCTCCAAAATTCTACTAGTGGTGGTTCTGCCACACCTCTCTCCTCCACCCCCTCCTCTTCTTCTTCCTCCATGGCCTCTTCCTGTGCTGATTTTTCCTCAGAAGCAGTGGTGCTCCGTAAGCCTTCAAGGGGCTGCGCAAGTACGCAGGCAAAAAGATGCCATGTGTGCTTGAGCTGGTGTGCTTGGGGTACAGGACCCACACGGGGCAGAGATTCTGTCAGCTTTGCAGGGGCAGGTTCAGAGGTGGTTGATGCCACGCCAGCTTAAGGCAGGTATGATGGTTTGCGACAATGGCACCAACCTCCTCTCCGCCCTCCAACAGGGACAACTGACCCATGTGCCCTGTTTGGCTCACGTCCTTAACTTGGTGGTGCAGCAGTTCTTGGGCAGGTACCCGAGCATACAGGATGTCCTGAGGCAGGCCAGGAAAGTCTGTGTGCATTTCCACAGGTCATATAATGCCAGTGCTCGGCTGGCTGACCTCCAAAAGGAATTTAACCTGCCCAAGAACCGCCTAATCTGTGACATGCCCACCAGGTGGAACTCAATGTTGGCCATGCTGCAGCGGCTGCACACACAGCAGAGGGCCATCAATGAGTACCTATGGGACTATGGCACCAGGACAGGGTCAGGGGACCTTGGTTTTTTTTCCCCACACCTGTGGGCTATGATCAGGGATGCATCCACTGTCCTGTCACCATTTGAGGAGGCCACGAGGATGGTGAGCAGTGACAATGCATGCATCAGTGACACTGTACCTCTTATTCCACGCAGCGTGTGCTCCAACAGGTGGACAATGGACAGGGCACTTGAGGCATAACAGAGGGAGGAAGAGGAGGACTTCCTTACCTCTCAAGGCCCCCTTTATCCAGACAGTGTTCCTGCGTGCCCGCCGATCACACAGACAGAGGATGAGGAGAAGGAGGAAGAGGATTGTGTCAGCATGGAGGTGGAGCCTGGCACTCAGCATCAGCAGCAGTCTTCAAGGGATCATTTACAGTCCCAAGAAACCCATGGACTTGTACGTGGCTGGGAGGAGGTGGCTGCGGATCATGTCGTCCTTAGTGACCCAGAGGACTCTAGACCGAATGCCTCAGCAAACCTACGCTGTATGGCCTCCCTGATCCTGCAAAGCCTGCAGAAGGATCCTCGTATTCGTGGTATCAAGGAGATGGATCAATACTGGCTGGCAACCCTCCTTAATCCATGTTACAAGGGTAAGGTTGCGGACCTTATCTTGCCATTGCAGAGGGAGCAGAGGATGAAACATCTTTGGGAGGCCTTGCAGAAAGGTCTGTGCAATGCGTTCCCAAAGACTGGGAGGTTACAAACTCCTGTTCCTGGACAACGTGTTGCTGAGGCTTCAGTCAGTCACAGAAGGAGCGGTGGAGAAGGTGGCTGTCTGACCGATGCGTTCAGACAATTTTTTAGTCCGCAGCCCCAAGGTATGATCGGTTCCAACAACCATCGCCAGCGTCTGTTTTACATGGTGCAGGAATACCTAGGGGCAAGATCTGACTTGGACACCTTTCCCACTGAAAATCCTCTGGGTTACTGGGTCTTGAGGATGGATCACTGGCCAGAGCTTGCACAGTATGCAATTGAGCTACTGGCCTGTCCTGCATCCAGCGTTCTTTCGGAACGCACATTCAGTGCTGCTGGAGGCTTTGTAACCAATCACAGGGTGCGCCTGTCCACCGACTCGGCCGATCGACTGACCTTCATAAAAATGAATAAGTCTTGGATCACCATCAGCTACCAGGCACCTGATGCTGATGTAACCAAATATTTTTTTTTTAAATGTCAGATCCCTTCAAGACTGCCTACGCTGATGCTGAGTGACTATCCTGTTATGCTGAGTGATTATCCTCTTCCTCCTCAATGATCATGCTGATAGCTTGTAAGAACATTTTTGGTTCTGGGCGCTGCCACCAGTGGCTAAGGCCCAATTTTTCAGTCCCTGTTTAACAGGGGCGTGTAATTACAATTTTTGATGCAATATTTGTCAGGAGGGATCGTTGCTGCGCACAACTAGAGTATCTGTGAGGGATTGCAGTGTTGTGGCACCAGCACCAGTGCCTAAGGCCCGATTTTTCAGCCCCACCAAGAGTAACTGTGAGGGCTTACAGTGTTGTGGCAACACCACCACCACCACCACCACCAAAGGCCCAATTTTTCTGCCCCGGTCCAACAATGGCATGTAATTACAATTCTTGATCTAATATTTCACAGCAGGGCCCGTTCCTGCGCCCACCAAGAGTAACTGTGAGGGCTTACAGTGTTGTGGCAACACCAACACCTAAGGCCCCAATTTCTGCAGAGTATATAGGGCAGGCCCCTACTTTCAAACAACCAACTTACAAACGACTCCTACTTGCAAACGGAAGGAGACAACAGGAAGTGAGATGAAATCTACCCCTAGGAAGGGAAATTCTCTCCTGTAAGAGTTAATATGGGAAAAACGTGTCTCCTCTCCACTGATGCTTTATCACCAATCCTTGTTTCACTAAAACCCCCAAATTTTCAAAAAATGTTTTTCATTGGGACAGAAAGTGAGGTGAAATCTTCTGAAGAGTTGCACAGACAGTAAAACAAATGTTACAGGGGTGATAACCCTTCCCTATGTTTTCCAAAACGCTTAAAAATAGATTTTTTGGCTGGAGCTACACTTTAAAAATGTACCAGTTCAAAATTACAAACAGATTCTACTTAACAACAAACCTACAGTCCCTATCTTGTTTGCACTGCCTGTATACTGCTGTTCAGAGTATATAGGGCCTGGTGGCCCCACGCCTTTCCTTTTTTTAATTTAGGTGCGGGGTTCCGCTTAATATCCATACAAGACCCAAAGGGCCTGGTAATGGACTAGGGGGTACCCATGCTGTTTGTCTCACTGATTTTCATCCATATTGCCAGGACCCGACATTACATTAAAGCCGCAAGCAGTTTTAAATGACTTTTATTCCTTTCAAAATGTGTGCAGGGACTATTCTAAGCACGGGAAACATGCCCCACTTTACAGGCATACTATAGACATCCCCCAGGTACAATATTTAAAGGAATATTTCACCTTTTTTTTCACTTTAAGCATCATTAAAATCACTGCTCCCGAAAAAACTGCCGTTTTTAAAACTTTTTTTTGCATTGATACATGTCCCCTGGGGCAGGACCCGGGTCCCCAAACCCCTTTTAGGACAATACCATGCATATTAGCCTTTAAAATTAGCACTTTTGATTTTGAACGTTCGAGTCCCATAGACTTTAATGGGGTTCTAAAGTTTGCGCGAACTTTCGGTCCGTTCGCAGGTTCTGGTTCGGCTCATCCCTAATGGGCACTGGTGAGGCTGAAATGATGGGCATTGGTGATGCTGCATTGATGGGCACTGATCAGGCTGCATTGATGGGCATTGGTGAGGCTGCACTGATGGGCACTGGTGAAACTGCATTGATGGGCACTGAGCAGGCTACACTGATGGGCACTAGTGCTGCTGCATTGATGGGCACTGATGAGGCTGCATTGATGGGCACTGATGAGGCTGCATTGATGGGCACTGAGGAGGCTGCATTAATGGGCACTGATGAGGCTGCACTGATGGGCACTGATGAGGCTGCACTGATGGGCACTGTTGAGGCTGTATTGATGGGCACTGATGAGGCTGCATTGACGGCCACTGAGGAGGCTGCAGTGATGGGCACTGATGAGGCTGCATTGATGGACACTGATGAGGTTGCATTGATGGAAACAGGTGAAGCTGAGCTGATTGGCACTGATTAGGCTGCATTGATGGGCACTGGTGAGGCTGCATTGATGGGCACTGGTGAGGCTGCAATGATGGGCATTGGTGAGGCTGTACTGATTGGCACTGATCAGGCTGTACTGATGGGCACTGATCAGGCTGCATTGATGGGCACTGGTGAGGCTGCACTAATGGACACTGGTGAGGCTGCATTGATGGGCACTGATCAGTCTACACTAGTGGGCACTGATTAGGTTGCACTGATGGGCACTGGTGAAGATGCATTGATGGGCACTGATGAGGCTGCACTGATGAGGCTTAGCTGATGGGCACTGCCGAGGCTGCATTGATGGGGACTGGTGAGGCTGGATTGATGGGCACTTTTGAGGCTGAGCTGATGGGCACTGATGAGGCTGCGCTGATGGGCACTGGTGAGTATAATACACTCTTCAAATGTGCTTTAAAATGCATGGTTTTCCCTTTTATTTTTATTTTTTCCAAACAAGCTTTATTAAGAGAAAATGAAGCTGTACAAAGGTCTGTTAAGTTACAGTAACAGTATTAGAGCCATGTAAAAACTTGTCAGAGGGGTTCAAACATGCATTTTATATATACTGAGAGGGATTGTCAAGTACATTCAAACATACTTGGTAGTTACATACCAGAGTAATGTTGAAGTTTCCATGTCCTCTTGTTACGAAAATGATATGTAGGCCTAATATTGCCTCTTTTCCTCGCGTGTAAAATGAGGTATACCAAAGATTAAAGAGCATCATAATTAACTTGAGTCTTGAATTTGTACTGTAATGCTTAGGTCGGTAAATCTCTGTCATCTAGGAGACTGGGTTTAAACCTAGTCACCAAGAGGGATGTGTGCATTGTATGTGGTTGTGTCATGAGCATATAATCCAGTGTGGTTTGTCCAGTGTAAGGTGGTAGCAATGACAATCGGCCTGGAATCTCAAAAGTTGTCTTTCAACCAACCGTATGGAAGCAGTCACCAGCCCTCTATCAACCAATACGGAGGGAGCATTTGGGCCGGAGAGAATTCGATCGAGTAGGTGGTGATTTGAGTAATTAGGCGGTGTACTTCTGTCCAGAAGGGTTGGATTATGGGACAGGACTACCATATGTGTAGAAGTGATCCTTCCTTGTTTGAGCAGCGCCAGCAGTTTGGGGGGGATAGCAGGGGATATTTTGTGAAGCCTGAGGGGATGTTTTATACCATCTAGAAAAGACCTTAAATCTGTTTTCTTGTGTAGATATGTTAATTGTCCCCTTATGTATACAAAAGAATATGTTCTCCCATTCTTCATCTGAAAGGTCTATCGCAAGTTCTCTTTCCCACTTTTGGCTAGCTATGTTGAATTTGGGATTAAATATATATGATGGCTGCGCTTAGGACAATAATTAGGTGTGCAGCCCCCCTAAAAGGAGCTTCCCTAAGGATCCTCCAACTAATTGCAAATATATCTATATTGGGGTGTGGCGCTACCTATTAAGTTATATGGGATAAAGAGCTAAATGGAGGAGGGGGCTGACTACTGTCTGGAGTGGTGAGCATGTCCCTCCTATGCCCAAATTAAGTGGGAGCTTAAAGTTCTTTTTTCGTCCTCGCTCCGGACGCCTTAACCACTTGCCGACTGCCTAACGCAGATATACTGCGGCAGAATGGCGCGGGCAGGCACAATCACGTACCTGGTACGTGATTGCCTTCCCGCGGGCGGGGGGTCCGATCGGACCCCCCCGTGGCCGAGGCGGTCGGCTTTGGTCTGGCAGCGATCAGAGATGAGGGGGAGGCCATCCATTCGTGCCCCCCCCTCACGATCGCTCCCAGCCAATGAGAATCGTCCCCTGCCTCTGTGTAGTACACAGAGGCAGCGATGTCATCTCTACTCGGCTCGGCAGTTTCCGTTCCGGCGCCGAGGAGAGAAGACATCTGAGTGAGTTGCACAACACTACACCTCACAGTAGAACATGCCAGGCATACTTTACACCCCCGATCCCCCCCCCCCCGATCGCCCCCCAATCACCCCCCAATCACCCCTCCCCCCCCCGTCACACTGACACCAAGCAGTTTTTTTTTTTATGATTACTGCATTGGTGTCAGTTTGTGACACTTAGTGTGGTAGGGCAGTGAGTGTTAGCCCCCTTTAGGTCTAGGATACCCCTCTAACCCCCCCAATAAAGTTTTAACCCCTTGATCACCCCCTGTCGCCAGTGTCGCTAAGCATTCATTTTTCTGATCGCTGTATTAGTGTCACTGGTGACGCTAGTTAGGGAGGTAAATATTTAGGTTCGCCATCAGTGTTTTATAGCGACAGGGACCCCCCATATACTATCTAATAAATGTTTTAACCCCTTGATTGCCCCCTAGTTAATCCTTTCACCAGTGATCACTGTATAACTGTTACGGGTGACACTTGTTGGTTTGTTTATTTTTTATAGTGTCAGGGCACCCGCCGTTTATTACCTAATAAAGGTTTAGCCCCCTGATCGCCCGGCGGTGATATGCGTCGCCCCAGGCAGCGTCAGATTAGCGTCAGTACCGCTAACACCCACGCACGCAGCATACGCCTCCCTTAGTGGTATAGTATCTGAACGGATCAATATCTGATCCGATCAGATCTATACTAGCGTCCCCAGCAGTTTAGGGTTCCCAAAAACACAGTGTTAACGGGATCAGCCCAGATACCTGCTAGCACCTGCGTTTTGCCCCTCCGCCCGGCTCAGTCCACCCAAGTGCAGTATCGATCGATCACTGTCACTTACAAAACACTAAACGCATAACTGCAGTGTTCGCAGAGTCAGGCCTGATCCCTGCGATCGCTAACAGTTTTTTTGGTAGCGTTTTGGTGAACTGGCAAGCACCAGCCCCAGGCAGCGTCAGGTTAGTGCCAGTAGCGCTAACACCCACGCACGCACCGTACACCTCCCTTAGCGGTATAGTATCTGAACGGATCAATATCTGATCCGATCAGATCTATACTGGTGTCCCCAGCAGTTTAGGGTTCCCAAAAACGCAGTGTTAGCGGGATCAGCCCAGATACCTGCTAGCACCTGCGTTTTGCCCCTCCGCCCGTCCCAGCCCAGCCCACCCAAATGCAGTATCGATCGATCACTGTCACTTACAAAACACTAAACGCATAACTGCAGCGTTCGCAGAGTCAGGCCTGATCCCTGCGATCGCTAACAGTTTTTTTGGTAGCGTTTTGGTCAACTGGCAAGCACCAGCGGCCTAGTACACCCCGGTCGTAGTCAAACCAGCACTGCTGTAACACTTGGTGACCTGGCGAGTCCCATAAATGCAGTTCAAGCTGGTGAGGTGGCAAGCACAAGTAGTGTCCCGCTGCCACCAAAAAGACAAACAGGCCTGTCGTGCCCATAATGCCCTTCCTGCTGCATTCGCCAATCCTAATTGGGAACCCACCGCTTCTGCAGCGCCCGTAATTCCCCCATTCACATCCCCAACCAAATGCAGTCAGCTGCATGAGAGGCATTTTCTTTATGTCCTCCCGAGTACCCCTACCCAACGAACCCCCCCCCAAAAAAGATGTTGTGTCTGCAGCAAGCGCGGATATAGGCGTGACACCCGCTATTATTGTCCATCCTGTCCTGACAATCCTGGTCTTTGCATTGGTGAATGATTTGAACGCTACCATACACTAGTTGAGTATTAGCGTAGGGTACAGCATTGCACAGACTAGGCACACGTTCACAGGGTCTCCCAAGATGCCATCGCATTTTGAGAGACCCGAACCTGGAACCGGTTACAGTTATAAAAGTTACAGTTACAAAAAAAAGTGTAAAAAAAAAAAAAAAACACAAACAAAAATATAAAAAAAAAAAAAAAAATAGTTGTCGTTTTATTGTTCTCTCTCTCTCTTTTCTCTCTCTATTGTTCTGCTCTTTTTTACTGTATTCTATTCTGCAATGTTTTATTGGTATTATGTTTTATCATGTTTGCTTTTCAGGTATGCAATTTTTTTATACTTTACCGTTTACTGTGCTTTATTGTTAACCATTTTTTTGTCTTCAGGTACACCATTCACGAGTTTGAGTGGTTATACCAGAATGATGCCTGCAGGTTTAGGTATCATCTTGGTAGCACCCCTATCCCCCCTGCTCTCGCGCTAAGGCGAACGCAAGCGTCGGTCTGGCGTCAAATGTAAACAGCAATTACACCATGCATGTGAGGTATCACCGCGAAGGTCAGATCGAGGGCAGTAATTTTAGCAGTAGACCTCCTCTGTAAATCTAAAGTGGTAACCTGTAAAGGCTTTTAAAGGCTTTTAAAAATGTATTAATTTTGTTGCCACTGCACGTTTGTGCGAAATTTTAAAGCATGTCATGTTTGGTATCCATGTACTTGGCCTAAGATCATCTTTTTTATTTCATCAAACATTTGGGCACTATAGTGTGTTTTACTGCATTAAAATTTAAAAAAGTGTTTTTTTTTCCCCAAAAAAAAAGCGTTTGAAAAATCGCTGCGCAAATACTGTGTGAAAAAAAAAAATGAAACACCCACCATTTTAATCTGTAGGGCATTTGCTTTAAAAAAATATATAATGTTTGGGGGTTCAAAGTAATTTTCTTGCAAAAAAAAATATTTTTTTCATGTAATCAAAAAGTGTCAGAAAGGGCTTTGTCTTCAAGTGGTTAGAAGAGTGGGTGATGTGTGACATAAGCTTCTAAATTTTGTGCATAAAATGCCAGGACAGTTCAAACCCCATTTTGGAAAGTAGACACCCCAAGCTATTTGCTGAGAGGCATGTCGAGTCCATGGAATATTTTATATTGTGACACAAGTTGCGGGAAATAGACAAATTTTTTTTTTTTTTTTTTGCACAAAGTTGTCACTAAATGATATATTGCTCAAACATGCCATGGGAATATGTGAAATTACACCCCAAAATACATTCTGTTGCTTCTCCTGAGTAGGGGGATACCACATGTGTGGGACTTTTTGGGAGCCTAGCCGCGCACGGGACCCCGAAAACCAAGCATCGCCTTCAGGCTTTCTAAGGGCGTAAATTTTTGATTTCACTCTTCACTGCCTATCACAGTTTCGGAGGCCATGGAATGCCCAGGTGGCAAAAAAAAACCCCATATGACCCCATTTTAGAAAGTAGACACCCCAAGCTATTTGCTGAGAGGTATAGTGAGTATTTTGCAGACCTCACTTTTTGTCACAAAGTTTTGAAAATTGAAAAAAGAAAAAACAAAATTTTTTTCTTGTCTTTCTTCATTTTCAAAAACAAATGAGAGCTGCAAAATACTCACCATGCCTCTCAGCAAATAGCTTGGGGTGTCTACTTTCCAAAATGGGATCATTTGGGGGGGGTTTGTGCCACCTGGGCATTCTATGGCCTCCGAAACTGTGATAAGCAGTGAAGAGTGAAATCAAAAATTTACACCCTTAGAAATCCTGAAGGCGGTGATTGGTTTTCGGGGCCCCGTACGCGGCTAGGCTCCTAAAAAGTCCCACACATGTGGTATCCACATACTCAGGAGAAGCAGCTAAATCTATTTTGGGGTGCAATTCCACATATGCCCATGGCCTGTGTGAGCAATATATCATTTAGTGACAACGTTGTGCAAAAAAAAAAAAAAAATTTGTCACTTTCTCGCAACTTGTATCAAAATATAAAATATTCCATGGACTCAACATGCCTCAAAGCAAATAGCTTGGGGTGTCTACTTTCCAAAATGGGGTCATTTGGGGGGGGTTTATGCCATCTGGGCATTTTATGGCCTTCAAAACTGTGATAGGTAGTGAGGAGTAAAATCAAAAATTTACGCCCTTAGAAATCCTAAAGGCAGTGATTGGTTTTCGGGGCCCCGTACGCGGCTAGGCTCCCAAAAAGTCCCACACATGTGGTATCCCTGTACTCAGGAGAAGCAGCTGAATATATTTTGGGGTGCAATTCCACATATGCCCATGGCCTGTGTGAGCAATATATCATTTAGTGACAACTTTTTGTAATTTTTATTTTTTTTGTCATTATTCAATCACTTGGGACAAAAAAATGAATATTCAATGGGCTCAACATGCCTCTCAGCAATTTCCTTGGGGTGTCTACTTTCCAAAATGGGGTCATTTGTGGGGGTTTTGTAATGCCCTGCCATTTTAGCACCTCAAGAAATGACATAGGCAGTCATAAATTAAAGGCTGTGTAAATTCCATAAAATGTACCCTAGTTTGTAGGCGCCATAACTTTTGCGCAAACCAATAAATATACACTTATTGACATTTTTTTTACCAAAGACATGTGGCCCAATACATTTTGGCCTAAATGTATGACTAAAATTGAGTTTATTGGATTTTTTTTATAACAAAAAGTAGAAAATATCATTTTTTTTTCAAAATTTTCGGTCTTTTTCCATGTATAGCGCAAAAAATAAAAACGGCAGAGGTGATCAAATACCATCAAAAGAAAGCTCTATTTGTGGGAAGAAAAGGATGCAAATTTCGTTTGGGAACAGCATTGCATGACTGTGCAATTAGCAGTTAAAGCGACGCAGTGCCAAATTGTAAAAAGTGCTCTGGTCAGGAAGGGGGTAAATCCTTCCAGGGCTGAAGTGGTTAAAGTTTATTTTTATTTATTTATTTATTTCTTCTCTATCCATTCATCCTGTCGGGTTTAGCCTCTCCCGGTTCAGAAGACCCCCCCATATAGACTATAAATCTCCTGAGGAGGTGGATTCCCCGTGGTGCTGGGATTGTATGGGAGTCACCATGAATATGATTTAACTACCCATACGGAGATTACCCTGGGTGCCCTGATAACTACGGTGGTGAGGAGATCGTGGAGGATATACCCATACGCACATTGCCCCTTTTGGGGTGATTGGATCTGGTGAGTGGGGACCCTTGAGGGGGAGCACAAAAGTCACCAAGAACTTTGAGAGCACTCCAGTCACGGTTCTGTTTGAAGAATTTGAACACGATTTTTGTAGAAATCTTATTATTTATGGACTATGAACACTACATGATCCTGTTTGATGCTATGTTTAGATGTCTGAATTGATATGTAGAGGCGCAATTTATGGCCTCGCACAGTGTAGACCCACAATGTTGTACTGTATGTATAATGTTATTTTTTGATGGCACATCACTACAATCTATAGGGGACTATTAGAATTCTCTAGTTTCACCTTATTTAATACTAGAAGGAACCATATGCCAATGTGTATCACAATTTTCTTTATCACATAGAGAAGCCTATACTTTGGTACACTTTGAATGTTGATTTTTTAACCCTCACTGGGTAATATTTAGTTTGTAATTTATCACTTAATTTGGGCATAGGAGGGACACGCTCACCACTCCAGACAGTAGTCAGCCCCCTTCTCCATTTAGCTCTTTATCCCATATAACTTAATAGGTAGCGCCACACCCCAATATAGATATATTTGCATGTTGAATTTGGGATTGATGTCAGAAAATACAATAGCGTACAAGTCTGAGATCAGGTGTCTTTGTGGCTCTTTTCTTGTGCATAATGTTTGGAAATGGCGTATGTTGTCTAGAATACTCAGGATGTAATAGGGGTTTGTCTAGAAAATATAAAATTGTAAGGCAGTGTGGATGTTCCCATCAAGGTATCGTGTAGGGGATTCAGGGGGGCATTAAAGTCACCGCCTAGAATTAGCATACCATTTTGGAGAGTTGAGAGCAATTGTATCATGGATCGGAAGAAGGGGACTTGTTTCGTATTAAGTGCGTATATGCTTGCCAGAGTAACCGGTTTCCCGTGGAGGGAGCCCTTTAAAGAAAGGAATTGACCTTCCTTGTCCGGATATGAGTCAGACACTTGGAGTGGACAGTGTTTACAAAGAGGATAGAAACCCCTTTAGACTTTGATATGTAGCTGGGCACATGAATGGCTGATGGGTAGCGGGAGTTGAATAGTTTCGGGATGGCATCTGCCTTTAAGTGTGTTTCCTGTAAGAAGTTAATGTTGGCTTTATTTTTATGCAGTGAGAGTAGTAGTTGGGAGCGTTTTTCTGGGATGTTAAGACCATGTGGGTTCAGGGATGTGATTTGTAGAGTGAAATTGGTACGTTTGCATAGAGAAGCTGAAACCATTTTATGAGAGGGGTGTTATCCACTGTTGGAACAGCTGGTAATGCGGTACTTGGTAAGTTTACGTCGGAGGAGGAGGAAGAGGGACAGTTTCTAATGGGGGGATGTATGCTAGGATGATTGAAAAGTGGTGTGGGGTAGGAGAAAAGAGGGGGGAAGATGGAGTAGGGTAAGAGAGATGGGTGCAAGAGGGGGAAAGAAAAGAAAGGGTGAGGGGTTATCTGTTGAAGGATGAGTAAATATGGTCAAGATAGGTTATAGGACGAGGATGAGTCTGGTGACTCGCGAGAACCTGCTTGCTTGTCTGGGTGAAATATACACCTGTAATAGGGTGTGTCCGGATGGGGTCAGTACAGTCCTAGAGAGTGAGTGGGCTTAATTGAGGGTCGTATAGGTGACCACTGTGTGGGAGGGGGTTGTGAGATGGTGGAAAGTAGGTCCGGTAAGTAATAGTAAACATCCAGCCAGTCAGAGGTGGTAATGGAGCATGTTTGAGGAGGTTTGGTAGGGTAGAGTCTGGGGACGTTGAGGAGAAGAGTTTATCCGTAAAATGGGCCACATGTTGTCAAAATGGGAGTGGGGCATCTAAGTGTTAAGAGTGTCGGGGCCTGAAATAAGTAGGTCAAAAGTGAGTAGTGAACCTATCTGTGGTGCTCTGATGTATAAAGATGTAACCTGCTTAATATTTAAGCAAAATTTGAATCCAAGCAGAACATCAATAGACATAAAAAATTACCGAAACAAGAAAGTAATTAATTACAATTATAAACTCAATATCAGGATTGATAGGATCATAATCCTGTTGCAGCAAAACAAAACTCAAACCTGTGAATCTATCTGTAAATACGTTCCTATGTATTTCCTAGTGCCTATAACCTTATGTAGCATCATACTTGGGTATTAATGTGAGTGTCACATCAGGATTTGGATATGGGTATTGCTCTTGAATAGGGAAGAGCTTCGAGTTCAAGTCGAACCCGTGTTCGACTCGAACATCGCCTGTTCGACCGTTCGTTGAATTGCGAACGTTATGGGCCATTCGCGCCAAATTCGAGTGGCGCACCATGGCCCATAATTCACTGCGGCATCGCAGTGCATTTCTGGCTGATGATTGGCCAAGCATGCACTATGACCCGCATGCTTGGTCAACCACAGCGCCGTCTGTACAGAGAGCTGTAATTGGCCAAAGCCAGGGTGGCTTTGGCCAATTATGACTCAGGGGGTTTAGTACACACACCACACTATATAAGGCCGCCTGTGTGGTGGCCTTGTGTAGTGTGTTGCGGCGGAGAGAGATAGACAGAGAGACAGTGTCATTTGATTTAAGTTAGATAGAGTAGGCAGGCGAGTCAGTTAGCTGCACTTACAGTGTATTGTGTGTATATATATATATATATATATATGTGAAGCGCTTACCCCCAGAAGGAGCGGCTGATTTAATTTGTGTCTTTGCTGCCACCCTCTTACCTGTATTTCCACCATATACGGGACTTAGAGTCTGTATTAGGCCTTACGCCCACCAATGTATGAACCGGTCACTTCGTTATGTTTCCAATGCTTTATTGCAAAACTTTTGAAAAAGTAGCAGTAAAGAGGTAGAAAGGGAGTTGCAGGAGGGTTCAGATACCTTATGCAGATCACTGAGGAATTTGAGATCCTGAAGACAAGTACACCTTCAATCTACGGATCTTGTTCACCCGGATAGGCCTCTTTCACTGACCTAGCAACTGGAATGATGCACGGACAAAAAGTCTCTGTCACAAACTTGAGAAGAACAAAGATGGTTGAACAATCCTCTGCCACAGGATTTAGTATTAGATGAACAGCAAACACAGTACCAGAACCTTTAAGCCGACCCTGCAGTACCGGTTGGTTAGGATGCATACTCCAATTGAGTCACCAGGCTCTTCTTGAGATACCAGCCTTTCGCACAGTCCTCCCTAAGATGAGTCCTCCCCTGGATCTTTCAATTGCTCGGCTTCTTCCCGCAGGACAGACAGCACAGGCAGCTACAGTATTTACAGTTAGTGTACTGTGTCCTCGGCACAGTGTGCACCTAAAGCTACCTGAAGAAAATTGGTGGTGTTCTTCTGATCTTATTAGTACCACAGGCGGGCAGCTGCAGTATTTACAGTTAGTGTATGGTGTCCCCTGCACAGTGTGCACCTAAAGCTACCTGAACACAATTGCTGTTGTTCTGATCCTATTAATACCTCAGGCAGGCAGCTGCAGTATTTACAGTTAGTGTACTGTGTCCTCTGCACAGTGTGCACCTAAAGCTACCTGAAGACAATTGCTGGTGTTCTCATACTAATAATACTACAGGCAGACAGTTGATTCTGCTAGCTGCAGTATCAGTATATATATACATCCCAGCTTTGTGCAGCTACATCTCACTGCAGGCCATTAGTATGTCTGGAAGGCCAACAAGGAGAGAAAGGCAGTCACAAGCCAATAAAAGAGGGCAAGCAGGCTCTGTGTTTAGAGGCAACAGTGCTGGTCGTGGAGACAGTGCATCCTCATCAGCACGTGGCCGTGGGACACGCTTGTCCTTTTTTTCGGCAGCTGGCCGTGTTGAGCCGCAACATGCGCAAGACTTAGTAGAGTGGATGACCAAGCTGTCCTCATCCTCCTCATCCTCTCTCACCCAGGCTCAGGGTACTTTGGCAAAGCAGCTGCCAACGCGGCCTCTTCCCTTGGCTCAATGGCATTAGTCACTCCTTCCCTAGCCCCACCATGTCCTCCTGAGGAGTCCCCCGAACTGTTTGACCACAGTGTTGGGTACATGATTCAGGAGGATGCCCAGCGTTTTGAAGGCTCCGATGATGGTACCCAGCTAGAGGAAGGCAATAAAGTGAGCCCAGGGAGAGGGTGTGCCCAAGAAGGACAGCAATCTGGCAGTCATGTTCCCCCAGCTGCACCATACTGCCAGGTTTGCTCCAGTGATGAGGAGGAAGGGGATGATGAGGTCACTGACTCCACGTGGGTGCCTGATAGGAGAGAGGAGGAGAGGAGGAGGAGGCACATCTCCAATGAGGCAGGATGCCCTCCAGGGGCCAGCTTAAGGGCAGCACACCGACTGCATCACACCGCAGAGCTCTGCATGTGCAGGGCATTGCTGTCTCTGCGCGTTATTCCAAAAGTTCTTTGGTGTGGGCCTTTTTTGAAACAAGTGCATCAGATCCCTGCTATTTGCAACATATGTCTCAAGCGTATCTCGCGTGGCCAAAACATCACCCGCTTAGCACCACATGCTTGACCAGACATATGTCGACCTGTCATGCAGTTCATTGGCAAGCGTACCTAAAAGACCCACACCAAAGAACAAAGCGGACCTCTCCTTGCTCCTCATCAGCTGGGATCTTCCACCCCACTATACCTTCAGTCCTCTATGAAACCTGCACTGAGAGGAATGAAGGTGTAGAATTAGGTGTGTCACAGCCAAGTACTTGCGGGCAATCTGCTATCGGTACACCAACATCAGATTGTACCAGGAAAATTTTCCTACCCCAGCTGCTGCACCACCGAAAGAAGTTCGCTCCCAGCCATCCACATGCCCAGAGGTTGAATGCTAGCTTGGCTAAATTGCTAGCACTTCAACTGCTGCCTTTTCAGTTGGTAGACTCCCCCCTTCCGTGAGTTTGTGGAATGTGCGGTTCCTCAGTGGCAGGTTCCCAAACACCACTTTTTCTCACAGAAGGCGATTCCGGCTCTCTACCGGCATGTGGAAGGCAATGTCTTGGCCTCGCTGGACAGGGCGGTCGGCGGTAAGGTGCATATTACCCCACTGACTCATGGTCCAACAGGCATGGACAGGGACGTTACCTATCTTTCACCGCGCACTGGCTGACTCTTCTGGCAGCTGGGAAGGATGCAGGACAGGGTGCAGTAGTGTTGGAGGTTGTTCCACCATCATGCCTCCAAAATTCTACTAGTGGTGATTCTGCCACACCTCTCTCCTCCACCCCCTCCTCTTCTTCTTCCTCCATGGCCTCTTCCTGTGTTGATTTGTCCTCGGAACCAACGGTGCTCTGTAGGCGTTCAAGGGGCTACTCAAGCACGCAGGCAAAAAGATGCCATGCGGTGCTTGAGCTGGTGTGTGTTGTAATATGTTGGCCAATTTATGTATAATATTGTATTGGAGTATGGGTTGAGCAGAAATTGTCCAAGCCAGCTCAATTTTAATATAACAGCTGAAGACTCTTTGATGTGTTAATCTTATGCAAGTCTATTTGAACATCTCAAAGGGTATTCAGGTGGTATCTGTTAATCTAATCTAATTACATATATCTAAAGGGGACTTGTTGATGTTGATATGCGGGAGTGCAAATTGGGGTGGTTCACGGCTGTTCACGGCTGGGGGTTGTTGTCTGTTTGAAAGACAAAAGCTAATCAAAGTCCTAAATTGAAACGGCCAATCAAATTGCTCAGCCATTCAATATTTAGTGAATATAACACGGCATTCAGTCTATAGTTTTAGGGGAGGCTTGTCTGTGTATGCACACAGACCTATGAACATGGGGTTCTGAATTATATCTACTCTGTCGGATTCTTCTGTAACATCCTATGATAACACCCAGAGAGGACAATCCGGGTCACGGCACCAATGTAGTGATCGAATATATGTATTGGGTGGATAGATAATTAATATTTAGGTATTATAATGATGATGATGTAAGTACTCTTCCGCAGCAACCCAATTCTTCCAGAGAGATGCACTTTATTGACTTCCAACACAGAACAAAGTCCAAAGTCCACAGATGACAGAAGAATCCGACAGAGTAGATATAATTCAGAACCCCATGTTCATAGGTCTGTGTGCATACACAGACAAGCCTCCCCTAAAACTATAGACTGAATGCCGTGTTATATTCACTAAATATTGAATGGCTGAGCAATTTGATTGGCCGTTTCAATTTAGGACTTTGATTAGCTTTTGTCTTTCAAACAGACAACAACCCCCAGCCGTGAACAGCCGTGAACCACCCGTGAACCACCCCAATTTGCACTCCCGCATATCAACATCAACAAGTCCCCTTTAGATATATGTAATTAGATTAGATTAACAGATACCACCTGAATACCCTTTGAGATGTTCAAATAGACTTGCATAAGATTAACACATCAAAGAGTCTTCAGCTGTTATATTAAAATTGAGTTGGCTTGGACAATTTCTGCTCAACCCATACTCCAATACAATATTATACATAAATTGGCCAACATATTACAACAGTGTGCTTGGGGGGCAGGAGCCACACTGGGGCAGAGATTCTGTCAGCTCTGCAAGGGCAGGTTCAGAGGTGGTTGACGCCACGCCAGCTTAAGCCAGGTATGGTGGTTTGTGACAATGGCACCAACCTCCTCTCTGCTCTCTGACAGGAACAACTGTTTGCCTCACATCCTTAACTTGGTGGTCTAGCGGTTCTTGGGCAGGTACCCAGGCTTACAGGATGTCCTGAGGTAGGCCAGGAAAGTCTATGTGCATTTCCGCAGGTCATATAATGCCAGTGCTTGGCTGGGTGACCTCCAAAAGGAATTTAACCTGCCCCAGAACCGCCTAATCTGTGACATGCCCACCAGGTGGAACTCAACGTTGGCCATGCTGCAGCGGCTGCACACGCAGCAGAGGGCCATCGATGAGTACCTATGTGACTATGGCACCAGGACAGGGTCAGGGGACCTTGGTTTTTTTCCCCACACCTGTGGGCTATGATCAGGGATGCATGCACTGTCCTGTCACCATTTGGGGAGGCCACGAGGATGGTGAGCAGTGACAGTGCAAGCATCAGTGACACTGTCCCTCTTGTCCACCTGTTGGAGCACACGCTGCGTGGAATAATGGACAGGGCACTTGAGGCAGAACAGAGGGAGGAAGAGGAGGATTTCCTTACCTCTCAAAGTCCCCTTTATCCAGACAGTGTTCCTGCGTGCCCTCTGATCACACAGGAAGAGGATGGGGTGGAGGAGGATTGTGTCAGCATGGGGGTGGAGCCTGGCACTCAGCATCAGCAGCAGTCTTCAAGGGATTATTTACAGTCCGAAGAAACCCATAGACTTGTACGTGGCTGGGAGGAGGTGGCTGCGGATCATGTCATCCTTAGTGACCCAGAGGACTCTAGACCGAATGCCTCAGCAAACCTACGCTGCATGGCCTCCTGCAAAGCCTGCGGAAGGATCCTCGTATTCGTGGTATCAAGGGGAGGGATTTTTTACTGGCTGGCAACCCTCCTTGATCCATGTTACAAGGGTAAGGTTGCGGACCTTATCCCGCAGAGGGAGCAGAGGATGAAACATCTTTGGGAGGCCTTGAAGAAAGGTTCGTGCAACTCATTTCCAGAGCCTGTGAGCTTGCAATTTCCTGGTCCTCCTGGACAACGTGTTACTGAGGCTTTGGTCAGTCACAGAAGGAGCGGTGGAGAAGGTGGCCATCTGACCCATGTGTTCAGACAATTTTTTAGTCCGCAGTTTCAAGGTCTGATCGGTTCCAGCAACCATCGCCAGTGTCTGATTCACATGGTGCAGGATTGCCTAGGGGCAAGATGAGACTTGGACACCTTTCCCACCGAAAATCTTCTGGGTTACTGGGTCTTGAGGAAGGATCACTGGCCAGAGCTTGCACAGTATGCAATTGAGCTACTGACCGGTCCTGCATCCAGCGTTCTTTCGGAATGCACAATCACGGAATAACCAATCACAGGGTGCGCCTGTCCACCGAATCGGTCAATCGGCTGACCTTCATAAAAATGAATCAGTCTTGGATCACCAGCTACCAAGCACCTGATGCTGATGTAACCGATCAATTTTTTTTGTTAATGTGAGATCCCGTCAAGACTGCCTATGCTGATGCTGAGTGTCTATCCTGTTATGCTGAGCGACAATCCTCTTCCTCCTCAATTTTCATACTTATAGCTTGTAAGAACATTTTTGGTTCTGGGCACCGCCACCAGTGGCCGAGGCCCAATTTTTCTGCCCCTGTTTAACATGGGCGTGTAATTACAATTTTTGATGCAATACTTTGCAGCAGGGCTCATTCCTGCGCTCCAACTATAGTATCTGTGAAGGGTTGCAGTGTTGTGGCACCAGCACCAGTGCCCAAGGCCCAAATTTTCAGCCCCTGTTTAACAGGGGCGTATAATCACAACTTTTGCTGCAATATTTTGCAGCAGGGCTCATTCCTGCGCTCCAACTATAGCATCTGTGAGGGGTTGCAGTGTTGTGACACTAGTGCCTAAGGCCCAATTTTTCTGCCCTTGTTCAACAGGGACATGTAATTACAATTCTTGATCTAATATTTCACAGCAGAGCCCATTTCTGCACCCACCAAGAGTAACTGTGAGGGCTTACAGTGTTGTAGCAACACCACCACCACCACCACCAAAGGCCCAACTTTTCTGCCCCTGTTCAACGATGGCATGTAATTACAATTCTTGATCTAATATTCCACAGCAGGGCCTGTTCCTGCACCTACCAAGTGTAACTGTGAGGGCTTACAGTGTTGTGGCAACACTAACACCTAAGGCCCAAATTTCTGCTGAGTATATAGGGCAGGCCCCTACTTTCAAACATCCAACTTACAAATGACTCCTACTTGCAAACGGAAGGAGACAACAGGAAGTGAGATGAAATCTACCCCTAGGAAGGGAAATTCTCTCCTGTAAGAGTTAATATGGGAAAAACGTGTCTCCTCTTCACTGATGCTTTATCACCAATCCTTGTTTCACTAAAACCCCCAAATTTTCAAAAAACATTTGTCATTGGGACAGAAAGTGAGGTGAAATCTTCTGAAGAGGTGCACAGACAGAAAAACAAATGTTACAGGGGTGATAACTCTTCCCTATGTTTTCCAAAAAGCTTAAAAATAGATTTTTTGGCTGGAGCTACACTTTAAAAATGTACCAGTTCAAAATTACAAACAGATTCTACTTAGCAACAAACCTACAGTCCCTGTCTTGTTTGCACCGCCTGTATACTGCTGTTCAGAGTATATAGGGCCTGGGGGCCCCACGCCTTTCCTTTTTTTTATTTGGGTGCGGGGTTTCCCTTAATATCCATAGAAGAGCCAGAGGGCCTGGTAATGGACTGGGGGGGGGGGGGGGGGCCCTACCCATGCCGTTTGTCTCACTGATTTTCATCCATATTGCCGGGATCCGACATTACATTAAAGCCGCAAGCAGTTTTAAATGACTTTTATTCCTTTAAAAATGTCATTTTGTGCAGGGACTGTTGTAAACACGGGAAACACGCGCCACTTTACAGGCATACTATAGACACCCCCCAAGGTACAATATTTAAAGGAATATTTCACTTTTTTTTCACTTTAAGCATCATTAAAATCACTACTCCCGAAAAAATGGCTGTTTTTGAAACTTTTTTTTGCATTGATACATATCCCATGGGGCAGGTCCCGGGTCCCCAAACCCTTTTTAGGACAATACCATGCATATTAGCCTTTAAAATTAGCAATTTTGATTTCGAACGTTCAAGTCCCATAGACTTTAATGGGGTTCTAAAGTTTGCGCAAACTTTCGGTCCGTTCGCAGGTTCTGGTGGGAACTGAAGCGGGGGGGTGTTCGGGTCATCCCTACCCTTTAATATTCTTTTGGTGGATGAGAGCAATGGGAGGGTAGCAAAGTATCAGCATCCATTGGTAAGCTTTCAGTTTGTACAGATCTTCTGTAGGGAAGATGTGAACCCTGTTAGTGTAAGGGTTGGTGTGTCCTAGGTTGAATCAGGCCATTGGTAGCTTTTATGGCTGATTCAGGCCTTCTTTAGTTTAACTTGTGTTCTAGTTTAAGCTCACGTGTCAATGCATACACATTGCAACACAAACCGCTGAACCCAAGGCTGTATGTTAGGAGTTAGAGGTTGAGTTTGGCTTATATGCCTGCGAACAGTGAGTGTATGGGCCCTAAAACAGGTGGGGTAGGGTATAGGTAGGAGTTAGGATGATAACCTGTTATGATCCGTAGGTTTACCGGTGGGCGTGCTGACAGCCTAATATGTATGTATAATTATCTGTGCTTTTTCCATACTGTTCCGACCTGTATTGTGAAGGGGGTGCTCATAGGGGTATTAAGACTGTCTAATAAGGGGGAGGTACACTGCAGGTTACTTGTTTTATCCACAAGAGTTTAATGTCTGCCTGGTGTTTGCGGTGAGTATGGAACCAATATTGTTTAATGGTAAATGTGTATTTGATCCCTATGAGACTGTGCAGCACCAGGAGATTTCACTTTGATATATTTGTATATGCATGTACATTGTGCATGTATGCATAGTTATCATAGGAGCAGGTTACATACATAACAGATGTTTTTTGAATATCCCCTTAAGATCATCTTGGTACGGTTCATAGGATGACTGAAAAGGATCTTTCCCCAATATCTATCTCCCAAAATATGTGCGGATAAAGGCTGCCTGCTGGCGGCTCATAAGGGGTATAGGGAGTGTTTTTGGTGCCTCAAAGGTACAATTCATTGGGCACGGTGAGCAAGACAAATAGTTCTTGTCCCCAGTAGAGTTAGTACTCGTCAGGAGAATTTAAAGTCATGTGGGCTGGTGGGGTACTGTGAGTTATTGAAGTGTGCTTATAGACATCAGTGAGAGAGGTGAATCTCATCAGTCATCCTATGAGTTTTTCTTCATCCTTTAGATTGGTATAAAAAAAAAAGGGGGGGGGGTGTGGGGATCAGTTTTTCTTCCGTTAGCGTATGTAGAACTTGTTCACCAGGTCCGTGTGGTGGGGTCCTGAGTTCACATGGGGAGCTGGCTCTGCCTTGGATGGGTCTAGGAAAGTAAATCGAAAGGGAGTCAGCCAGGGAGCCACAGCAGACAGTCTGGTCAGCTTTGTAAGTGTGAAGGGTTCACGTAGGAGACGCTCAGTGCGGTACAGACTGCAGGGGGATCGGATGTCTGGAATCAGGGAGCAAAGGTGGAATAATAGAGAGATCCTACAGGTCCATAGCCATATATCGAGGGTATAGTGTGCAAATACGCCCATGTATGGAAGAATTCTTCAAACGGCAATGGCACGGGGTGATGGTGGGCAGTGTTTTCAGGCTGTGGGTTTGCAATGGTGAGCGGAGTGGTATTGGGGTAACAGGGCAACATGTAAACAAAGAAAACTGTACTTATCTGAACTCAGAAGCCTCAGGTGAACCTGTTTAGTGTTCATGGCAAGCTCTTCAGGATTGTGGCGCCTTTGTAGGACGGGAGTTGTGCTGCAGACCTGGAGAGGGACGATGAGGCTGGGCTTCGGATGGAGACCATTGTCGGCGGTATCTTTGTTATTGGGCTTCCATGGGTTCAGCGCTGGATCATGATGGTTTCACGGTGGACATGCGAAATTCAGCATACCACTCTGGCACGTCCACCAGTGGTATATCTAAGGTGTCACAGAAATGCTGTAGATCTTCCGGGACCCTGAGGAGGGCATTGCGGCCTTGATTGGAGGTTGACAGGCAGAAGGGGAATTTACAACTGTACTGGATTACCTTCATGCGGAGAACATCCAGGAGGGGGCGAAGTTCTCGGCGGTGCTGGAGCATGATGTGTGACAGGTCCTGGAACAATTTAATCTCCGTGCCACCAAACTATAGTTGGGTTCGGATGCGAGCCTTTCTCAAGATTTCTTCTTTCAGTTTGTAGTCTATTATACAGCAGACTACATCTCTGGGTGGGTCAGACTCCCTGCCTCGTGGACGTAGGATTTGATGTATATGTTCCATCCAATTTGGGGTAGATGGGGGCCTGTCCAGGAGATTGTTAAACAGAATCACTGTTGTTTGCAGTTGTTCTGCATCGATCAAGTCTGGAAGGCCCTGCAATCTCAGATTGTGGCGTTGGCCACAATTGTCAAGATCTTTCATGTGGCGGTTAAGATCTCTAAGCTGCAAGGTGTGTGTGTCTGCCACTTGATGCAAGTGGCGGATTGCTGTAGTCTGGTGTGCCACCACTTTCTCTACCTCTGCCAGTGATTGCCAGTGATTGACTAGATGTCAATCCGGAGGTCCGTGATTGCTGCAGTCAGTGTGTCCTTTATGTCCGTGGCCACAGAGTGGAGATCATTCAGGCTGGGCTGCTGATGTGGTGTCAGAATCACATCCCTGTTGTCAGGAGAGGAGCGGGTGGATGGCGATCCGACTGAGGACAGCTCGGCGGGGGGGCTGGGGCCCTGAGAGGATGCCACCATGCTGCCCCTCTGTGACCTGAACAGAGCCGGTATACTCTGTCTTAAGGTGCCACTGGTGTCCCGAGGGGAGCGGGAATATGAGGCGGAGGAATGGCGGGAGGATGACCCCATGATTGAAAAAAACCTCTGCTGGTGGGAGCTTGTAAGTTAAGCGGCCATCTTCCTCCGAGGTCAAACCACTGGTGTTCCCTTTTATGAACAAGAAAATAATGATGTTATGCTTCGGGCTGAAGCCCCTGGCTTTTCCCACTTAGCAACATCCCTGTACAGGAGCCAATTAACCTACCAGCATGTCTTTGGAGTGTGGGAGGAAACTGGTGTACCCAAAGGAAACCTACGCAGGCACAGGGAGAACATGCAGACTTCTTGCAGGTAGTGCCGTGGTTGGCATTCGAACCGACAACCCTAGTGCTCTAGGTTGAAGTGCTAACCACTTAGCCACTGTGCTGTCCTATTGGTGTTGAGGTTGTGTAGGTAAAAATGTTTTAGCAAAAGCCCAAGAAAGTTTACCAACACACATGATTTATGTTTTTTTTCTTGCAAATTAGCAACAAGATACATACTTATAGTAAGATGCACTTTTAATATTCACAGATCAAAATGTCAGTATTTTGATTGGTGGCTAAAGGGAAAAAGAAAACTAAGTCAGCAGGTGCCTGTGCTTTATGTGTGGAAAGACACTCACTAAGAGGGAATATACAGTATAATCTATTTAATTTGCAGGAGTGCTTTGTGCAGGCTAGATATCTATTTCATCAACTTGGCAATATGCTTTGGGATTTGGATAAGCACAGATGTTTGAGAATCTGACCTCTCCAGATGCAGAGGTGAATGTAATAATAAAATTAAGAGGCCCAAGCAGAACAAAAGCAGAGCTGGCAGAATATCATGGCATAGTGGGGTGAAAGATGAATAGGAAAACAGCTTCATATGTATGTTCTCTGTGTGGGTGCTTTGGATGCCATTGATTCTTTTCCAAAAGGGTTGATCAGGGCACAAGATGAAATGCCTTCTGAAAGAATATGCAAGATGCGTTCTTTGCCAGAATAACACTAGATAGTGGTTCTTGTCACTGTGCATATTCATGCAGAGATAAAGGAAGCGTGACAGAAACAATTCGTTTTTATTTGCTGTACATAGTTCCTGGAAAAATTATATCAATATACCATATATGGTCAAAAGGATTGGATGATTTACTGGTGAATTACATTTTTATAAAAGCCAACACACACTTGCATACCTTTGAAACTTACACAGGTTCACTGGTTTGGTAAAACAAAAGTTGTCTTGGCAATGTACAATGGCTGTAGGAACAACAATGAAAACAAATATTTGGTTGACTGGCTGTGACACATTTTCACATTTTAAATCAGTTCTAGTTTGAGAAAATACCATATTTTCTTTATAAAGAGTGGAGAGCAATGGGAATTCTAAGTGCTCTTGTAGTTCAGTGGTATTCAGCTCTGTAGTGCAGACTGTAGTACATTACACAGCCCTCCTGACAGGTCAGCTTTTACATGTTCTTCTAATGGACGACCACTGCACTTAACATGGATTAAGGGTATCTCACTAATCTCTAAGGGGATAAATTAAGTTTGAGATCTTCATGTATACTTCTGTTTCATCTTACACATTCAGAAACAATCTGTGAAATTCATAGAGTGTAGCAATTACTCATTAAAAATCTGTCCCACGATAGTGTGAAAAATGCCTGGTAAAGCATATACATGAATCTGTACCAAAATACTTTATAAGGAACTGATGCAAAGATGCACTACAATACCTACAAGTGAGACACAACTTTCCTAATATACTTCATTGTGGAATATGTTATATTTACCTCCACTTTCCCTATATTTACCACTACTTTTATATCTATTGCGGAGCTATGTACCATTTTCAGAATATTTCCGATTTGTTGCTCATTCACTTGTGTTCCTAAATCTTTTACCCATTTTTTTAGGTATGGCGGTATTTTCAGTTCGGCCATTGCCACAAGTATTTAATAGATCTGGGAGATAGTGTGCACTGTGTTCCCTGAGACACGCAAACGCTCAAAAGGCAGTAAATCCTCTCCGGATCTTGTTGGTTGTGGTAGATTTGTGACAACATGCCTCAACTGGAAAAACCTCCATTCATCTATCACCAGTAATTCTTTCTTGTGCCTTAATTTCTGTAGTGCACAAATCTTTCTTTTTTTCATTATATCTTTCAACTGTGCATTCTCATCTCTTATCCACTCCCCAAATAATACCCTCTTCCCTGGTGGAAAATAGTTTGTTTACCTAAGCAGGACTAACGGGGAGTTGTATTTCCATTTTGCTTGTTTGTGAATTAAGTCCCATATTCTTAATACATTTAGTGTCATAACGTGTGTTTTCATGTCTAGTGTTCTGTATTGTGGTAATATCCAAATAATTTTACCTAATGGTGCATTACTAATTGTGTTCTCAATTATCACCCATGTTTTTCACTTGTCTTTTTTGTCCACTCTATTATCCGTGCTAATAATACAGTTTTATAATATTTTTTAAAATCTGGTATTGCTAAGCCCCCTTGTGATTTATCTTTACTTCATACCGAGAACTGTATTCTCGGTTTCTTATTCTGCCATATAAATTTCAATATCATTGCCTTTAGTGTCCTAAAGTATGACTGAGGTAAAAAACTCGGCAACATTTTAAATTTATACATGATTTTCAGTAACAACGCCATCTTTACAATATTTATACGTCCTATCCAGGAAAGAGGTATTGGTGTTATTCTTTTAATCTCCATTTTTTTTCATTCAATAGCGGGATGTAATTTGTTTGATAAATTTTCCCCAGAGAAGGAGTTAACTTTGATCCTAGGTATTTTAATTCTGTTTTCCTCCATGTAAATGGAAATTTATGTTGTAGGGCCTGTTCTTCTTGTTTACTCAAATTTATATTCAAAATCTCTGACTTTGAGGGGTTAATTTTTAGATTTGATAACTCTTCATAGTATTTCAGTAATTTCATTAGATTTGGTAGTGTTATCGTAGGATTGGAGATGTAGAACAAAACATCATCCGCATATGCCGCTATTTTATGTTCCTCATCTCCAGTCCTACTACCTCCTATGTCTATACTATTTCTGATGGTTGCCAAGAGGGGTTCTAAAGACAGGACAAATAATAGGGGTGAAAGAGGACATCCCTGTCTTGTTTCATTAAACATTTCAAAGGGTGTGGATGAAATCCCATTGATTTTTACTGTCGCTGTGGGGTGGGTATATAACATTTTGATCCATTAGACCAGGGATATGCAATTAGCATACCTCCAGCTGTTGCAAACTACAAGTCCCATCATGCCTCTGCCTCTGGGTGCCATGCTTGTGGCTGTCAGAGTCTTGCTATGCATCATGGGACTTGTAGTTTTGCAACAGCTGGAGGTCCACTAATTGCATATCCCTGCATTAGACCATTCTTGGGCCTATTCTCAATGCCTCTAGTGTGTTCATCATAAATCCCCAGTCTACACTGTCAAATACCCTTTCAGCATCTATTGACAGGAATAGAACTGGGGATCTTCCTCCACTCAGTTTGTGCAGCAAAAGTAATGTTCCTACCCCGTTGTCCCTTGCCTCTCTTCCAGGAATTAACCCGACCTGATCTGCATGTAGGCACTCAGGTCTTTCATCCTGGTGGCCAATACTTTGGCACATAACTTTGTGTCCACATTTAGCAGTGATATTGGTCTGTAGCTAGAACAAAGGGTTGCATCTTTTCCCTCCTTGGGTATAACTGTAATTGAGGCTAACTTTCCTTATCACCGATATGACAGTATCTCTTTATGAATTTTTTGCAATACTAATGACAACATAAATTGGTCACATGCATCCATATGAACAATGAAAATGTTGCACAGGTTTTATGAATTTGGAGTGAGTTTTCCCAACTACATCCACACTGACAGAAATGTTTCGCAAATGCTATATTGAATTGCTCCAATGTCTTCAACAAGCTATATAAGACAAGTAAATCAATTACTTGTTTCTCATTTTTATGATTCTGGTAAGCACACAAGAATTCCAGTAATTATTATAGTATTTATTTAAATATTAACAGCCATACAGTATAGTACAAATGCTACTAATGCATATTGCAAATAGACAGCTGTACTGGAAAACATTCTGGGGAACATTTGTTATAGACCAAAAATTGCAGTTATAGCACAAACACAAAAAATAAATAGCAAACTCTGTTTGCTTATTGAATGGCTAAAGCTGGCATTTTTTTTTTGAGAATTTTATGGGGGACATGCAATTATTGGTAAAGTGACCTTAATACTACAGAGTCAAAAGCAAAATAACTCCAGTCTGCAAAGAAGATGCTATAAGTGTATGTTTCTGGGAGGGAGTCTGAGTGTTGAAACTCTGGGGCATTGCTAATCCACATCTGCTACAGGTATCAGACACTACCAGGTGTGTCCACCTGTTCCCCCACCTTGTGTAAGTATAGCAGCCTTTTGATTTCTCTCCCAATGGGGTGGCATGTTAAGGACTGTGGGAAGTTGGATTTATCTTTGTGTCATTGCCTGGTTGTTTTTTGGCACAAACCAAGATATCACATACTTTGTTATGGCAGTGGGGTACTGTTTTTGTTGTTTTGAGTGTTTCAGCTCACATGATGCCCCAATGTGTGCCAAGTTCAATTGGAGATGCTCTAGCTCTTGGATACCATTTTTCTGTTAAAGGCAGAGAGAGTGAGAGTAAATGAAGAGAGAAGCAGATCAACTATCCCTGGTTTGTTGAGTTCAGGACAGCTGACTACAAGTGCTCAGGGCACCACTAAACTGCCAAGCCAAAGGAATAGTATTAAGACCCCTATGGAATACAGCTGAAAGCCTTTATTAAGGTTGTGTTGGGCCTTGTTATTGGGAACTTAGCCATTGTGGTGGTTATAGCAAGTCAAGGTGATCAACAAGGCTTCATGCCCTCCTCTAGTACTTGTGGATGGTATTAGTCCTTTACTGATTTTGTGTCAGGCTATACTACATTGGGGCAGCCTAACCTAGTGGTGTCCACTCAAATATAAGTCTGTATCGCCTGATATCACAAGGATCAGGCTGCCAGTGCGGTTAACATTGTACCTTTGCAGAGACGTTTTCATTTACATTGTGCTAAAGTTCAAAAGAAAATACCATCTTGGTGAGGTTGGAGCCTCCCTTGAGTTCTCCTGTGTATTGGGTGTCAGTGTCATGCTAGCAGTAGACAGGAAATTATTAGCTGAACACACCCTCTCAAAACTGATTAAAGTAGTAGTGAGAGGCTAGGGGAAATTTCTGTGCAAAAACAGACTAATTAAACAGTCCCCTGAACAGCCAGGAGGCTTAAAGGGTAACTCCACTTTTGTGGAAAAAAATATAGCATATACAATTGCAACACAAATCATATTGTAATTGAATGTTATTAAAAATAAACTTTCCTTTTCAGTCTGAATCTCTGTAATTTGCTGTGAAATGCAATGCAATATGGCTACCTGGAGGTGTTCTGTACACAGAATGCCTCCCAAAAACATAATTTCCTGTTTGTGTGATTAGCTGATTTCAGGCATCCCCTGCAACAAAAAAATTCTCTTTTGGTGAGATACTCACAATAGGAAATCACATCTAAAGGTATGCAGGTGCTGCAGTTTTTTTAATTGAAGCTTTGCAGGTGCAGCAGCTGGTTGATAATTAAGAAACCACTAGGCTCCCTTGTGCACATGGGCACAGACAAACACACAAGGATTTTTTCAAAATAACAAAAAGGTAGGAATCTGCAACAACGTTTGTCAAAATCCAAGAAATGTACATAGATCACCCAGAGAGGAATGTTTTTTTCTCAAAAAAAGGGAGTTACTTTTGTGTTTTTGTATTGTGTTCTAAAAACATCTTACAAATGCTACACTTGGTGCTGAAACCTACAATTGATGGAAGAATGCAAGTGTCAAAAAGTGGATCTCACTCTGCCCTGCTGAAATTGAGTTATCTTGTGCTAAATGTAGTAGTGCAAAGAACAACACTTTGAGTGTGGCAGCAGTTGTTAACCTGCGAGATTGAATGGCAAAGTTCACCATATGTGGAGTGTATATCCAGGTAGGGGCGTGTTTGCCGTGAGGCAAACAAGGTGTTTGCCTTGGGCTGCAGTTTTCAGGGGGGCAGCACCGCCTTCAGGTAGAAGGGAGTCAGGGACACAATGAGCCAGTGGTGTAGCGTGGGGAGGGAGGCTCAGGTGCCTGGCGCTGTGTTGCTGCCCTCTCCACCCTGCGCCAGGCAGTGCTTTCAGTGCTGATTCAACCCCTGACTCCTCTGCAGCTCCCCGGTCCATCCCACATGCAGTGGCAGTGACACCGAGCGGCTTTGCCTCCAATCGTCACCCGGCCCTACCCGGCTTCCTCCAAGACGATCTTTGGGGAGTCCCAGGTCCCTCTCCTCCAGGAGCAGCTGACATGTCACCTCCAGCAGCAGATACTTCCTGGGCAGTGCTCTGTGCTCCGGCAGCGGTGGTCTATCCAGCAGCAGGGAGATTTTCTCCTCCGCCCCGGCCGACTACAAGTCTTCCTTGGTCAGGCTGAGATGCAGTTCCCCCCAGCCCAGCTCCAGGGAGGAATAATGTACTGGTTCCTTAGAGGGGGGACTCATTAACTGGTTCTTTAGGGGGGATCCAGAGCCCAGATGGGGGTTCCCTGGAGAGGAAAATCATATACTGGTTCTTTAGGGGGGGTCCAGATTATGGGTTCCCCACCAGAAGATGGAATTATCTACTGGTTCTTTGAAGGGGGGGTCCAGATCCGGGGTCTCTCAGAAGGGGGGTGACGCCCTGTTTTTTCTGCACCAGGTGACACCAACTCTAGTGACCCCACTGCCTGCATGTAGGAATGGGAGCCGACTACGTCTAGCAGAGGGGGAGAGAGAAGGCAGCTCCACACCGTACACACCCCCAGTCTGATCCCGGTCCGGTCCTCAGAGAACATCGGGAGCTGTGCCCGATCTGTGTATAAAGACTGCACTATACCCCTCTACCGGATCTCAATGTGATCTCCCTCGCTCTCTCTCTCTTACCCCCTGTCATGAAGCTTGGAATAGTGGCTGATTCATAATACTGGGACAAACACTGTTAGGAGACGCTGATGTCATCAATTCCAGCTACCTGTCTATTGTCTGCTAAAATGTGTATTGTAAATAAGTCTCTAGCATGGGATCTAAGAGTCATTAGATCCCCATTGTTGTTTGTGTTTAATTAACTCTGCTATTGTGATACTGTTGATTGGATTTTCTGAACTACAAGACAGCCAGTCTGGCCAGTCATGTCTGAGTCATCTAGACTGTCTAAAGGGATTAGTTAATTAGCTCATGTTAATTAGGTTAATTAAGTTACAGCTGTATTGTTAGAGTAATATGAGCAGAAGGTCTGCACCTCCACTTTTAGTGTATAAAAGAGCCTGTATTGTGCAATAAAAGAGATTCCTGGTTGAACTTACATAAGCCTGCCTTGTGTTTGTTCTGAGCTATCACAACTGGGTTAGAACGGCACATAGTTGTAATTCTAATCTCGGAGCATTGGATGACCGAGCAATCAGATGTTGCGATCTGCATTCTGATTCTATAGCAGCAGAGGAGTGTCGGGAGAGCGGAACCGAGCGAGCAAGGGGCTCATTACACCTCCCACCTGAAGAGATGGAGCTCTAATAGAAAGAGGTGGAGCCTAAAGAGGAGGGGGTGGGTTTTAAATAGGAAGGGGTAAGACAAATTTAGATGGGGGTGCTGATACCTCTCAACAGCTCTAGATTGTCCAGGAATGTCGCTGTCCTGTGTATTGAGGCTTTTTCCTGCCTCACTCTGCTTGCTATCTAAACAACCCCAATATCTGTCACATTTCTCTCCTCCCACTGAGAATCACACCTGCCCCTGTTTCATCTTGCTCACAGCCTATTCATATGCAAATACATATATACAGTAAATGAGCTGTGGCAATATTTTCATATGAATGACTCATTCAGTGTTGGGAAGAGAGAGAAAGTGGAGGAGAAGGCAAGACAGTGCATCCTTAGGGAGGAAGCAAGGGTCCTGCTGTCATTGGAACAGAGGAAGCACTGAAGGAGCTTGTCAGGACCTGGATTTGAACCCAGGACCTCTACTGCATCTGGCAGTAGCTCCTCTTGCTGGGCCACCCAAGATGCTGGAGAGCTCCCTGTCTGATCCTTTGGACAAACTTACTTTCTACCTTGTTTCTGGTGGATCTTGAATGTCTTGCTCCTCCCATGAACATCTAATTTAAGCCATGCCTTGCCACTTCCTGTTTGGCAGATTATTGTGCTCTCTTCCGTTCAATATCTTGCTCCTTATGTTCCTGCTGTTGTCTGAATCTTCAGTACCATTCATTACCGACCTTTGACTTATTTATTGACTATGGTTCCACTTCATCCCAACCTGCTAGCACTTGTTACTGAACTTTGGCATGCTTAATGACTACATGTCTCATTTATCAGTACCTGTTACATCTGCTACTGCACCCCAACTTGCTCACCTCCTATGGGGTGATCCTGAGTCCTGCGACCTGGTACTAGTACAGAGTGAAACCCATCACCACCATTGGGAGCTATGGTGCAGACTGGTTAGTGTTTTGACCCTGTGCCTCGGGTGAACCCCATATGTGGAGTGTATATCCAGGTAGGGGCGTGTCTGCCGCAAGGCAAACAAGGTGTTTGCCTTGGGTTGCAGTTTTCAGTGGGGCAGCGCTGCCTCCAGGTAGAAGGGAGTCAGGGACACAATGAGCCAGTGGTGTAGCGTGGGGGGGGAGGCTCGGGTGCCTGGCGCTGTGTTGCTGACCTCTCCACCCTGGGCCAGGCAGTTCTTTCAGTGCTGATTCAACCCCTGACTCCTCTGCAGCCCCCACGGTCCATCCCACATGCAGTGGCAGTTGCCAGGGCTCAGGATCAGTAGTACTGGGCACAATATTACTAACCACTGCACTCTGTACAGAGTGCTGTATCTTACATTGCCCTGACCTCTGCACTATATACATTATGTTGAACAATATACTATTGAACCCTGCACTATATATGCTATATTGTACATTATATTATTGGCTCCTGCACTGTATACAATGAGTTGAACAAAATACTCCTGACCCCTGTGTTGTATTCTCTATGTTTTACACAATATTCCTTACCCGTGCATTGTATACATAATGTTGTATATTATACTTCTGATCCCTGCACTGAATACAATATATTATACTATTGACCAATGTGCTGCATCCACTATTGTGTACACTGTATACACTATGTTGTACATTATACTCCTGACCCCTGCACTGTGTATGTTATGCTGTAGGTTTTACTACTGACCCCTGCACTGTATTTGCTATGTTGTATACAATATCTTGCACATTATTCTCTTGACCCCTACACTGTATACACTATGTTATACATTATAATTCTGGCTCATGCACTGTATATACTATGTTGTACATTATAACCTTGACCCCGACACTGTATATGCTATGTTGTAAATTATACTCCTGGCCTCTGCACTGTATACACTATGTTGTACATTTTAATCTTGACCCCAGCACTGTATATCTTGTGTTGTACATTTTAACCCTGACCCCTGCATTGTGTGCTGTGTTGTACACTACACTCCCAACAACTGCACTATCAATACATTGTACATTATATTATGCTGGGAGTCTAGGGAGCAGTGATTTCTGTTATGTCACAAGGCAGAACGGAGATATGCCTTGTTTACAAAGGCATCTCCCTGTTCTAGCTCTAGACATCGAGTCTGCCGATGTACATCGTTGTGCAGTGGTCGGGAAGCGGTTAATTAAGACTATTATGCCATTTAAAGAGGGGATGGGCAACCATAAATCAGCTATCAGGAAAACACTCTTCAAAATTACTCTTACCAACAGGTGGAATTACATTTTCTGCAGAAGACACTTTCATTGCCAAGCCTGACATGCATGATCATAAATCACATTGCACCTCTATCTAGAGAAAAGAGATGGACACCGTTTGCTGTTTCAAAGAGAGAGCAAATAGATTTTTGCATTGGAAAACACTTGCACTGATTGGCCTGAGTGAACAGTAGGGATGAGCTTCGAGTTCGAGTCGAACTCATGTTCGACTCGAACATTGGCTGTTCGCAAGTTCGCCGAACAGCGAACAATTTGGGGTGTTCAAATTCGAATGCCGCAGAACACCCTTTAAAAGTCTATGGGAGAGATCAAAAGTCCCCCCCTCTTTTCCTGCGGCCTGCCAGGTTGCGTGCTCGGATAAGGGTCTGGTATGGATTTTTGGGGGGACCCCACGCCGTTTTTTTTTTTTTTTTTTTGGCGCGGGGTTCCCCTTAAAATCCATACCAGACCTGAAGGGTCTGGTATGGAATTTAGGGGGAACCCCACGTCATTTTTTTTTTATTATTTTGGCCGGGGTTCCCCTTAATATCCATACCAGACCTGAAGGGCCTGGTATGGAATTTAGGGGGACTCCCACGTCATTTTTTTTTTTAAATTTTGGTTCGGGGTTCCCCTTTGGGGAATTCCCATGCCGTTTTTATCAATGAACTTCTATGTGTATTGTCGGCAATGCAATAGCCGCGGGTAGTTTTAAATGAGTTTTTTCCTTCAAAATGTCATTTTGCTGTCAGACTGTTCTAAACACAGGAAACATGCGCCCCTTTACAGGCATACTATAGACACCCCCCAGGTACGAAATTTAAAGGGATATTACACTTTTATTGTTTGACTTTAAGCATTATTAAAATCACTGCTCCTGAAAAAACGTCCGTTTTTAAAACTTTTTTTGCATTGATCCATGTCCCCTGGGGCAGGACCCAGGTCCCCAAACACTTTTTATGACAATAACTTGCATATTAGCCTTTAAAATTAGCACTTTTGATTATTCATGTTCGTGTCCCATAGACTTTAACGGTGTTCGCGTGTTCGAACGAACTTTTTTCCTGTTCGCATGTTCTGGTGCGAACCGAACAGGGGGGTGTTCGGCTCATCCCTAGTGAACAGCTTCGTTTTAGCACAACAGACCACAAACCACTCAACCTCCTATTTTACCCCACACATTTTATGCATATACACTGCTTGCTCTACTGTTATGGACTTCACTTATTTCCTTTTATTATCCTATAGTTTTGTGTTTGTTTATTTTATTATTCATATTTTGCTCTTTAGTAATCAGTAACTGGAATAATGGGGTTGCTGTTTGATTTATATGCCTATCTTGATGGTTTCTCATTGGAGCAGTGATAAGCTGCTCTATTATTTTGGTTTGTTCTCTGACTTTCAATGGTGCTCTATGCTCTACAACTAGGAATGAGCTCAGGCATGATCTGCAGAGAGTGTTACTCCTGGTTAGAGCTGTGGAACAGCTTTACCTATTCCTGTTTATGTTTTCTCATTCCTAGGCCTCATGCACACTTGATGTTTTTGGACTCAAATGAAGGTGTAGAACCATCTCAAGGATGATCAGAAGAAATGGACAGCACCTGAGTTAAATATATGAGTGTCACAGCAAAGGGTCTGAATAGTTAGGACCATGTGATATTTCAGTTTTTCTTTTTTAATAAATCTTTAAAAATGTCAACAATTCTGTGTTTTTCTGTCAATATGGGGTGCTGTGTGTACATCAATGAGGAAAAAAAATGAACTCAAATGATTTTAGCAAATGGCTGCAATATAACAAAGAGTGAAAAATTTAAGGGGGTCTGAATACTTTCCATCCCCACTGTAAAAGTAAAGGAGAAGGCCTTCAAAAAATACAAGGTTGAGGGATCATCATCAGCATTCGGACTTTATAAAGAATGCAAAAAGAAATGTAAGGGTGCAATAAGGATGGCTAAGATAGAACATGAAAGACACACAGCGGAGGAGAGCAAAAAAAATCCCAAGAAATTCTTTAAGTATGTAAGTAAGAGTAAGAAAGGGAGGACAGACCATATTGGCCCCATAAAGAATGAGGAAAGACATCTGGTTACAAAGGATGGGAAGATGGTGAAGGTATTGAATTTATCCTTCTCCTCAGTCTTCACGAGGGAATCGGGGGGCTTCAGTAACCAAAACTGTAGTGTTTATCCTCATGACATATCACAGGAAGCACCTCCATGGTTAACAGAGGACAGAATTAAAATTAGACTTGGGAAACTTAACATGAATAAATCACCAAGACCAGATGGCTTGTACCCGAGGGTACTTAGGGAACTCAGTCAAGTAATTGCCAGACCATTGTTCCTAATTTTTACTGACAGTCTACTGACTGGAATGGTACCAGCTGATTGGAGAAAAGCCAATGTAGCACCAATATTTAAAAAGGGCCCAAAATGCATCCCTGGGAATTACAGACCAGTTAGCCTAACATCAATAGTATGTAAACTCTTGGAAGAGATGATAAGGGACTATATACAAGATTTTAGTAATGAGAATGGTATCATTAGCAGTAATCAGCATGGATTCATGAAGAATCGTTCTTGCCAAACCAATCTATTAACCTTCTATGAGGAGGTGAGTTGCCATCTAGATAAAGGAAGGCCCGTAGACGTGGTGTATCTGGATTTTGCAAAAGCATTTGAAACAGTTCCCCATAAACGTTTACTGTACAAAATAAAGTCCGTTGGCATAGACCATAGGGTGAGTACTTGGATTGAAAACTTGCTACAAGGGTGAGTTCAGAGGGTGGTGATAAATGGGGAGTACTCGGAATGGTCAGGGGTGGGTAGTGGGGTCCCCCCGGGTTCTGTGCTGGGACCAATCCTGTTTAATTTGTTCATAAACAACCTGGAGAATGGGGTAAACAGTTCAATCTCTGTATTTGTGGACGATACTAAGCTAAGTAGGGCAATAACTTCTCCGCAGGATGTGGAAACCTTGCAAAAAGATCTGAACAAATTAATGGTGTGGGCAAGTACATGGCAAATGAGGTTCAATGTAGAAAAATGTAAAATAATGCATTTGGGTGGCAAAAATATGAATGCAATCTATATACTGGGGGGAGAACCTCTGGGGGAATTTAGGATGGAAAAGGACCTGGAGGTCCTAGTAGATGATAGGCTCAGCAATAGCATGCAATGCCAAGCTGCTGCTAACAAAGCAAACCGAATATTGGCATGCATTAAAAAGGGGATCAACTCCAGAGATAAAACAATAATTCTCCCTCTCTACAAGACTCTGGTCTGGCCACACCTAGAGTATGCTGTCCAGTTCTGGGCACCAGTCCTCAGGAAGGATGTACTGGAAATGGAGTGAGTACAAAGAAGGGCAACAAAGCTAATAAAGGGTCTGGAGGATATTAGTTAGGAGGAAAGGTTGTGAGCACTGAACTTATTCTCTCTGGAGAAGAGTCACTTGAGAGTGGATATGATTTCAAAATACAAATACCATACTGGTGACTCTACAATAGGAATAAAACTTTTTTGCAGAAGGGAGTTTAACAAGACTTGTGGCCACTCATTAAAATTAGAAGAAAAGAGGTTTAACCTTAAACTACGTAGAGGGTTCTTTACTGTAAGAGCGGCAAGGATGTGGAATTCCATTCCACAGGCGGTGGTCTCAGCAGGGAGCATCGATAGTTTCAAGAAACTATTAGAGAAGCACCTGAATGACCGTAACATACAGGGATATACAATTTAATACTGACATATAATCACACACATAGGTTGGACTTGATGGACGTGTGTCTTTTTTCAACCTCACCTACTGTTAGGTACCTGGTAGTAGAGCCTGACTTGTAGGAGAAGACCTCTCATACAACGCTGGTTCAGGAGCCACTGGAGTGGGAACAGTGGTCTCCTGAGCACAGTGGGGTAGGAGTGCCTGTTGGAGTATAGTCTTTAAAGGCAGAGATCCCTCCTCGGATGGCTGGACTGCAGGTGAGTGAAGACTGGAAGCAGCAGCAAACTTGACACACTGGAGGTGAGAGATCACAGGAGCTGAAGCTGAAGGTGCAACAGCAAATGGAGCAGCAGGCACAAGCAGAGTCAGACAGTCCGGGTCGGCAGGTAACTGGTACAGGTAATCGCAGCAGGCAGAGGCAGAGTCGGTGAACAAGCAGAGGTTGGCAACGGTAACAGATAGAGACAGCAGGATGGTCAGGCAGGCCGGGTCGGGTTGGAGCAGGTCGGATGGTCAAACAAGCCGGGTCGGATCAGGAAGCAGACAATCAGATGCAGGTTTCAAACAGAATCACAGAGCTGAGACGAAGCAGCGATGTTCCCATGAAACAGGGAGACTTTTATGTGCTGAATGGCGCCAAACCGGCGCTAACGCGAATGCGCGCGCGCCCATGCGCGCACACGCGCGAACGCGCGCACGCACCCGCGCCCGAGCGCCGCGCTGATGCACAGCAACCGCAGCACTTTGATGCCGCGTCTGTACAGGGGCGCGCCGGCGCATAGGCACATGCAAGCGCCCCGATCTGGTGCTGGTAGATCCCTGACATTGCCGCCCCCAAGGGGCAGCCTCCGGATGCCCAAAAGCCTTTTCTTCTCAGGGTGTGTAGAAAAATAGGCGCGAACTAAACGCCTAGCATGCACATTACTGTCTGGTTCCCATGAGTTACTTTCTGGGCCGTAGCCCTTCCACTTGATTAAGAATTGGTTTTGACCTTGCCTTCTTCTACAATCAAGGATAGCCTCAACCTCAAATTCCTCGCTGCCATTAACAACAATAGGTTCAGGAGGTCTCGTTCCTCTAGCAGGGAAGGGATCAGGTACAGCAGGTTTAAGCAGAGATACATGGAATACCGGATGTATTTTAAGCGAATCAGGTAAAGTCAGTTCATAAGATACTTCATTGATTTTCCTTCTAACTGGAAAAGGTCCCATGAATCTAGGTGCCAACTTCTTAGAAGGACATGCTAATTTGATATTAACGGTAGAAAGCCATACCTGGTCGCCAATCTGCAAGTTCAGTTCCCCCCTTCTTTTCCGGTCAAAGATTCTCTTACCATCTGCCTGAGCCTTGGACACTGTTTCCTGCAACAGCTGGTTGTTGTGACTGAGGAACTCCACTGTACTTTGTACTGCTGGAACCGAAGACTCTGAAAGGAAATCAGGTAGAAAGTTTAGGTGAAAGCCGTAATTGGCGAAAAAAGGGGATTGACCAGTGGCAGAATGTTTGGCGTTATTGTAAGCAAATTCTGCTAAGGGTAGCAGAGATACCCAATCATCTTGTGTGAAGGATGTGAAACATCTGATGTATTGTTCAAGGGTCTGATTGGTCCTTTCTGTCTGACCGTTCGTTTGAGGATGATAAGCCGAGGACAGGGCCAATTCAATTTTTAGGGTTTCACACAGGGCTTTCCAAAAACGTGAGGTGAATTGAACCCCTCTATCAGAAACTATGTTTACAGGTACTCCATGAAGTCTGATGATCTCCTTTACAAATATTCGAGCAGTTTCGATGGCAGACGGGGTTCCCTTTAAAGGTAGAAAATGAGCCATTTTGGTTAAGCGGTCCACTACCACAAGGATGGCTGAGCACCCTTCGGAACATGGAAGCTCCACAATAAAATCCATAGAAATCATCTTCCATGGTCTGTCAGGTACAGGTAACGGTTTTAGTAGGCCCCAAGCTCGATTCCTGGATGACTTATTCTGGATGCAAGTGGGACAGGAACTGACATACCTTTCACAAAAGTCTTTCAGATTGGGCCACCAGAATGTACGCTGCACTAGTTCCAGGGTTTTGCGAACTCCAAAGTGGCCTGCCAGTGGATGATCGTGGAGAAGCGTCAAAACCCTGACCCGAACATCTTCAGGAACGAAAATTTGGCTTCCTTTCCAAAACAGACCATCTCTGTTTACCAAGGTAATCCCAGTAGGCCTGGCTGACTCAGAAGATGCTTCCTTAATCTGGGAGAGTAAATCTGTTTGAAGAAGTAAGAAACTGTTTGCGGGTAGGATGGTGTCAGGAGTAGATAAGTCCTTAGGATTGTCATGCATTCGTGATAATGCATCCGGTTTAATATTTTTTGAGCCTGGACGGTACGTGATATGGAAGGAGAAACGTGAGAAAAACAGAGCCCAGCGGGCTTGTCGAGGCTTCAGCCATTTGGCAGATCGTAAGTATTCCAGGTTTTTATGGTCAGTGTAAATTAGTACTGGATGCATAGCCCCCTCCAACAGGTACCTCCACTCTTCCAATGCAGTCTTGATAGCGAGAAGCTCTCGGTCACCAACGTCATAATTTCTCTCCACAGGGGAGAGTTTACGGGAGAAGAACCCTACGGGATGCATTACATCTTTGCTACCTTTACGTTGCGAAAGAATCGCACCTACCACAATCTCGGAGGCATCAACCTCCAAAATAAATGGTAAGGATGGTTCAGGATGGCTGAGGATAGGTGCAGAAGTAAACAGTCTTTTGAGATTTTCGAAGGCATCTTGGGCAGGTTGATTCCAGGAGAAACGGGTATTCTGTTTAGTTAACTGCGTAATGGGTGCAATTATGGCTGAGAACCCCTTGATGAACTTTCTGTAGAAGTTCGCAAACCCCACAAACCGCTGAATTCCCTTCTTGTCCAGGGGTACCGGCCAGTCCAGAACAGCGGAGACCTTCTGTGGGTCCATCTTGATGCCTGTTGCAGAGATTATTAACCCCAGAAATTGAATGCTCTGTTGTTCGAACTCGCATTTCTCCGATTTTGCATAAAGTCTGTGTAAGCGGAGACGGCCCAACACCCTGCGGACATGTTCTTGATGCAATTCACGGGATTCTGAAAAAATCAAGATATCGTCCAAGTATGCGATTACAAACACATCTAAAAAGTCCCTGAGAACATCGTTAATCAGGTGTTGGAAGGTCGCAGGGGCATTGCACAGTCCAAAAGGCATGACTAAATATTCATAATACCCGAATCGGGTTCGGAACGCTGTCTTCCACTCATGCCCAGCCCGAATGCGGATCAAATTATACGCCCCTCTCAGGTCAAGTTTAGTGAAAATGATGGCATTCCTTAATTTTTGGAAGAGTTCGGGTATCAAGGGTAGGGGATACCGATTTTTGACCGTGATTTTGTTTAGTTCACGATAGTCTATACATGGACGAAGAGAATTGTCCTTCTTAGTGACGAAAAATATTCCGGCACCCGCTGGGGAGGTAGAGTGACGTATAAAACCTTTGGCCAGGTTCTCATCTATATATGTCTTTAGTACTTCCTGTTCTTTTTCTGATAATGGAAAGATGCGTCCGAATGGGATTTCGGATCCTGGCAGTAATTCAATTGGGCAGTCGTAAGGGCGATGAGGTGGAAGAGAGTCTGCTCCCTTCTTACTGAAAACATCAATGAATTCATGATACTGTTTAGGTATGACCTGGCAAAGTTTCTGGTCGGTGTCCAGACAAAGTAGAGTGGATGAGGAATCCGAATCTTTCTTAAAACAGTGTTCTTGACAGTAAGAAGATGGAAATTTTACTTCTCCAGATGTCCAATGAATGTATGGATTGTGGGCCTGCAGCCAAGGAATGCCCAGGATGATGGGAAACATAGGAGAGGAGATGGCATCAAGAACCAGCAGTTCCTTGTGTTGGGAGGAAGTGGTAGCAGACAGAGGCAGGGTTTCCTGAGTTACTTGTCCTGATCTGATGCGGGATCCATCAGCTAGAAATACAGCGAGTCTATGGGTCTTGGTCCGTAAGGGGATATTATGCTGGCTGGCAAAGTTTAAATCAATAAAGCAGCTGCATGCTCCGGAATCAATTATGGCGTTGACCGGTAATGTCCCTTCTTGAAGCTGTAATGACAGAGGAAGGGCAATGTGGGTAGAGTTTGCAGACAAAGCAGAGAGACTGGTATACACATGAGAAGGGCACTTACTTATCTTGACTGGACAATTAAGGACGTAGTGCCCAGTTCCATCGCAATAGAGGCACAGATTGAGTTGCCGGCGTCGGGCCCGTTCTTCAGGCGATAAGGCAGATCGCATCAGTCCTAATTGCATAGGTTCCGAAGAGTCATGTGTGGTATTAACTGGATTCAAACTAGGTGAGGGTAAGTAACGTGTTGCAGGAACTGGTGCTCTGGGTGTCATCCAAGTCGGGCGGGATTGTAGAGCAGAACGTTCAGATCGACGTTCCCGGATACGTCGGTCAATTTGAATGGTCAAGGTAATCAAAGCCTCAAGAGTATCTGGTACACCCACTCGGGCAAGTTCGTCTTTTAGTCCTTCAGATAGACCCAAGCGGAACTGATGACTCAGGGCCGCATCGTTCCACTGAGTGTCCGCGCTCCAACGCCTGAAGTCCGTGATATAGTCCTCCGCAGGTCTGCGGCCTTGCTGGAGCGCGAAGAGAGCTGATTCAGCTGTGGCGGTCTGTTGAGGGTCTTCGTATAATTGTGCCATGGCTTCAAAGAAAGAGGATAAAGACTGGGTTAAGGCTGAGTCCCCCTCAAGTAGACGATGAGCCCAAGTCTGAGGTTCCCCTTGTAGGAGGGAGATCACGAACCCCACTTTGGTGGCTTCCAGTGAGAAGGTTCGGGGCTGTAGTGCGAAGAAGAGCTGGCAGGCGTTGCGGAAGGCCCGGAACTTAGTCCGGTCTCCAGAGAATCTATCAGGAGTGGGAACCCTTGGTTCAGGTGGAAGCATCACAACGGAAGGACCTGAAGCAGTCTGTGCAGGAGTTGCAGCTGAAGAGGAGGCCAGAGGGTTAGGACCTGCAAGGTTCTGGACTTGTCCTTCCAATCTATTGTAGTTATCCTGGAGGGATTGAACGGCTTGAGTGAGGGCCGCAAGGTGTGTGCAAATTTCTTTTAATGAAGAGGTATCTCCTGCAGGCTCGGTCATGGCTGCTTCGTACTGTTAGGTACCTGGTAGTAGAGCCTGACTTGTAGGAGAAGACCTCTCATACAACGCTGGTTCAGGAGCCACTGGAGTGGGAACAGTGGTCTCCTGAGCACAGTGGGGTAGGAGTGCCTGTTGGAGTATAGTCTTTAAAGGCAGAGATCCCTCCTCGGATGGCTGGACTGCAGGTGAGTGAAGACTGGAAGCAGCAGCAAACTTGACACACTGGAGGTGAGAGATCACAGGAGCTGAAGCTGAAGGTGCAACAGCAAATGGAGCAGCAGGCACAAGCAGAGTCAGACAGTCCGGGTCGGCAGGTAACTGGTACAGGTAATCGCAGCAGGCAGAGGCAGAGTCGGTGAACAAGCAGAGGTTGGCAACGGTAACAGATAGAGACAGCAGGATGGTCAGGCAGGCCGGGTCGGGTTGGAGCAGGTCGGATGGTCAAACAAGTCGGGTCGGATCAGGAAGCAGACAATCAGATGCAGGTTTCAAACAGAATCACAGAGCTGAGACGAAGCAGCGATGTTCCCATTAAACAGGGAGACTTTTATGTGCTGAATGGCGGCAAACCGGCGCTAACGCGAACGCGCACGAGCGCACGTGCGAACGCACCCGCGTGCGCCCGAGCGCCACGCTGATGCACAGCAACCGCAGCAGTTTGATGCCGTGTCTGTACAGGGGCGCATAGGCGCATGCAAGCGCCCCGATCTGGTGCTGGTAGATCCCTGACACCTACTATGTAACTATGTAACTACTATGTTATGGCTGTGGATGCAGGCACTTTGTGGATGCAGGGGTGCTGTAGATGCAGGTAAGTTGCAGGTCCCGGGGTACTGCAGATGCAGGTAAGTAGAGGCTGTAGCAAGTGGAGGAGACTGGTGCAGAGTCAGACAAGCCAGGTTATACACATAAGATCTGGTACATCAGAGACATTGAGCAAAGAATGGTCAAAGTTCAGGCAGAGGTTTGGCAATGGACAATCAAACAGATAAAGAAGATTCAAGGTCAAGCAAAACGGGGTCAGGAGTGGAGAGAATCAGAGTAGACAGGAAGCCGGGTCACAATCAGATCAAAGGCAGGCACAGCGACAGGATACAGGGGAAAGCTGCAGATCAGACAACCAAGCCCTAGTGCATCTGCCATCCTTATATATGGCATCTTTGACGCCATAGGCATTCACGCAGTCATGTAGACATGCCTGCCAGGAAGGGTATCATTGGAATTGTGCCCACGCATGTGCAATGGCCTCTGCCTTTGCACATCAGCTGTGCTATGGCCAGCATGTCCCTGACAGCGTCAGCCAATAGTTTTAAAATTCCAGCCATTTTCTCTTTGGCCAGGACTGAATGCAGCTACCTCTTGTGCACACGTCTGAAAGATTTTATGCTGAGTCAGTTGGGAACCAGAGACAGCTGCACTACAATAAGCCTGAGGATCAAGGTCAGGTTAATGAGACCTGGCATGCCCCAAGCCTTGTTTCCCTCAGTTGGGCCAAGGTCTGCTGACATAAGGTCACATTTCCTCATAGCAACATTAGACAGACTCCCCTAAGCTCAGAAAGGCAAGGGGACAAATTTCTATGTACACACTCAGGACTGTTACAATACAAAAAGCATGGCAATGAGCAATTCTCTCCACTCATAGGGGGTTATTTACGAAAGGCAAATCCACTTTGCACTACAAGTGCAAACTACAAGTGCAAAGTGCACTTGAAATTGCACTGAAAGTGCACTTGAAAGTAAAGTCGCTCTAGATCCGAGGGGGACATGCAAGGAAAATAAAAAACAGCATTTTAGCTTGCACATGAGTGGATAATAAAATCAGCAGAGCTTCTCATTTCAGATCTTCCCCTCAGATTTAAAGCGACTGCACTTCCAAGTGCACTTTTTAGTGCAGTTTCAAGTGCACTTTGCACTTGTAGTTTGCACTTGTAGTGCAAAGTGCATTTGCCTTTCGTAAATAACCTCCATAGTGTCAATTTCATCCCTTTCTGTTCTCCCCAAAAGGTGGTGTTGTGTTTAGCTATCACCTCTACTAGGCAAGTGTCTGAACTGGAGGCCTAATCTTGAAAAAACCCTTTCTAGTTTTGCATAGGGACAAGGTAGCTTTCAAGCACAGGATTTTGCTCCTGTTTATGGTTGTTTTGCCTTTAACCTAAGGACATTGGGGTTATTTACTAAATGCAAATCCACTTTGCACTACAAGTGCACTGCAAGTGCACTTGAAAGTGCACTGAAAGTGCACTTTCAAGTGCAGTCGCTGTAGATCTGAGGGGGACATGCAAGGAAAATAAAAAACAGCATTTTAGCTTGCACATGATTGGATGATAAAATCAGCAGAACTTCCACTCATTTCAGAGCTTCCCCTCAGATCTACAGCGATCTACAGCGACTGCACTTACAACTGCAATTTCAAGTGTACTGGCAGTGCACTTGTGCAGAGTGGATTCGCCTTTAGTAAATCAACCCCATTGTCTCCAGTTCATGAAAAGTCTTGATGTGTTTTGGAGCTGTTAGAGTCTCTCAGCCACATTTTCTTTAAGGAAAACACTTCTGATTGACTTTTGTGATCCCAGATGGACCCTATAATGCCGCGTACACACGACCGGACTTTCCGTCAGAATAGACTCCGACGGTCTTTCCGACGGAGTTCCGCTGAAACGGACTTGCCTACACACAATCACACCAAAGTCCGATTGTTTAGAACGCGATGACGTACGACGGGACTAGAAAAAGGAAGTTCAATAGCCAGTAGCCAATAGTTGTCCTTGCGTTGTTTTTGGTCCGTCGGAATAGCATACAGACGAACGGTTTTCCCGAAAGGAACTGATTCCGTCGGAAAGATTTGAAACATGTTCTATTTCTAGGTCCGTCAGAATTTTAGAAAGAAAAAGTCAGATGAAGCCCACACACGATCGGAATCATTCCGTCGGACCTTTTCTGCTGGAAAGTCTGGTCGTGTGTACGCGGCATAAGGGTACACTGGCTTCTTGTTCCACCATCTCTAGTTGGCCTAGACAGACCATCACCTTATTTTATAATCTCAAGAATCAGTTTCGAAACTTTCCTGTCTAGGTGCACTCTACTTGAATTGTGAGTGCTTCTTGGTCTTCTGTTTTCATTTTCTATGTACTACCAGACAGATATTCAAGCATCATCATGTCAGTTTTGGATGCTAGTCTTTCAGGTGGCAATTTCAGCTGCAAGCAGTACCCAGTTTTCTGTTATTTTTCTTGGGTCTGTTAGCATTTGTTGCTCTATTACCAATCCTTTTGTTGCTCTGCTTTTGGATGTCCCGACATTCTAATAATTTCTGTGTTTCTCCATGGGTGAGAAAAAAAAAGATTTTTGTACTTACCGTAAAATCCATTTGTTCATCTGTCTATTGAGGGACACAGGTCAGTCACCTTTTTTTTTTTTTTTTTTTATGCTCTGAGAACTTTGGTACAGAACTCAGGCATGATGGTTGTGGGTGGTATTAAAATAATATTGTTTTCATTATTTTGTATATTCTAAAGAACCATCAAAAACAATAGTTCTAGCTGGAAATAGTGTAGTGCCTTGAGTCAGTTTTAAAAGTATGGGCAAAGAGCATTGCTTATGAAATTACTTGAAATTTTTATTTGTTGTTTTGGTATAATGCATTCTAAGTATAAGTAAGAACCAAAGTTAATGGTCTCACTCTTTAGAATCACACAGGTGGCTCATCTGCTGGCATAGTCATCTAGATGCAATGGGGGTTATTTACTAAAGGCAAATCCACTTTGCACTACAAGTGCAAAGTGCACTTGAAATTGCACTGAAAGTGCACTTGGAAGTGCAGTCGCTGTAGATCCGAGGGGGACATGCAAGGAAAATAAAAAACAGCATTTTAGCTTGCACATGGTTGGAAAATAAAATTAGCAGAGCTTCCGCTCATTTCAGATCTACCCCTCAAATTTACAGCAACTGCACAGTGGATTTTCCTTTAGTAAATAACCCCCAAAGTAACTAACCAACTTATTAACTGAGTTCAAGGCTCCATGCACACTGGAGCTCAAAAAAGCTTTTTCTGGACGCCAGATTGCTGGCAGAAAACACTAGTTGAAAAACGCGATTTTAACAGTGGTTTGCACTAGTGTTTATGAACGTTTATGGGTGTTTTTAATAAAAATGCACAGAGGGCACTCCAAAAATCCCACAATGCATTCCCAAACTCCCACAATGCATTGAAAAAATAGAACGGCGAACGCTAATTATGTGCATTTATAAGCGTTTGTAAGCATTTTTTTAGCGGTTTTTGTGGTCAGAAAAACGGCACTTTGAACGCAATTTTATTGCGTTCAGAGCACAGCCCATAAACTCCACTGCTGATAAAAGCTAAAAAATGTCCATGTGTGCATGGACATATAGGATAACATAGAGTGGAGTTTATGGGCTGTTAAAAAAATCACCCAAATTCCAAAAAACGACCGTTTATGAGCTCCAGTGTGCATGGAGCCTAAAAGGCATATGCTTAAAAATAGTTGACTGTTAGCAATCCCAGAGGAAAACAGATGTGGAACATTGTAATATATACATTAAAATAGTCACTTGCTATGACAACATTAACTCCAAAGAGCAGTTACACATAACTGTTTCTTAAAATAATCACCTTCCCTCATAGTACTTGTACACTTCTGTTGGTGAAGTTACATTGTTATTCTATCTAGTATATCAATATTTCAGGTTTTCAGATAAATGAAATATTAGCTCTATTTCTCTTTGGACTTCATAGTACTAGATGATAATTTATTACACAAAACCAGAAATATATATGAGTGATGTGTCCCCTGTGCCTAATACCCCATGCTGGTGATGAATAATCAGTGATGTATTTCAGTTGAAAGCCTAGTCCCAATTAATTTGCTTGCAATACTACTCTGCTTAGAGACTAATAAAATACTGCTGGTAGTGTGGACATTGTTTTTCATTCTTCCACATTGGCACTAATCTAGAAACATCAAGTAAAGAATCAAAATATGAAGTTTAAAATGTCTATGTATGAATGGGACTGATACATGCTTTGATTATTTCTTTGCATATTGATTGTGGATGAATATTTCAGCAAGTCTTGAGAATGGCATTGCTGAGGATCCAGAGAGCTAGAAAGCTTTATACAGTTTTTCAGGAATCCATCTTGCTAAACTTAAACTTAAGATGAATAGATAACATTCCAGTTCTTATTCAAATACAGTAATATGAAGATTGCAGATGATACACTAAACAGTATGTACTGGGTTAAGGGAGTATTACTCTGGGATTTTGATCTTTATCCTGACTTTTACTAGTTAGTAAATCACTGACCTGGACAAAGCATATGGGATGGGAGTTCCTGAATTTTTAGTCTTCACTGCAGTATCCTTTTCTCCAGACCTCATTGCATCTAATGAGGTCAGATCTCTGTTGTACTGACCCAAAGAATATCAAAGAACCAAGCCAAAGAATCAGCATGACAGCAATTAGCTTGTGGCTCAGTAGCAAATAGTCATTACAAAGAGATAGGAAGAGAATATAAACCCCAACAAAGGTTTTGCTCACATGCTTTTCATCTATAAGATGTCATTTAATAATTTATATATAAAAAAAAAAAAAAAAACATATTTAACAATACTTTTTGGTGTGGACTAAAGTTTTCAAAAGTGAGGTTTTCAGAGTTGTTGGGGACTTGGGACCAATCATGTAATTGAGGACTACTGATTTAGGCCTCCAAGCTAATGGTAATAACATTTTTTCTTTTGTTATTTTAGCAACAATGTTGTTACATGGTTCCATTTGTAATTTTTTTCTATGCATGGCTGATATCAAAGCTGATCAGCAGCAATAAGTATTTCTTATACTTTAATGTTAATTCCTAAAGTAGAGCTAAAGTCTGCAGATGCTTACCTCTGCTCAAGGAATGCTGGGTCTTTGGCTATTTTGATCGGTTGGTGTAGAATGATATAACTCCCCTGTGCACAAGAGTCCAGTCATTATGGCACCAAGGCATGTCGAGAATGTACACTGGGCTGTGCATGCACAGCTCAGTGTACAGTCTAAAGAAGACCGCAAGCTGGCAGGTATGTTTATTTCTGTAAGAAGAGACAAAGTAATTCTCCTTTGTAATACAGAGCCTGTCTGCTCTTTTTAATTTTTTAATTTTTAACTTTAGTTCCACTTTAAGCAGGGTAACCTTGAGAAACCAGCCCAGATCCTACAACATGACACACTCAATAATGTACAAATTACTCTGCTTCTGAAATTCTCTAAATGAGCTCTTGCAAACAGACTGGTTAACTGTCAAATGGTTTGACTTCTCTCAATAAAGGCTTGAAAAAATGTGTTTAACTGTCAAGTGATTTAAATAAGAAAGGTAAAGATAAGCCTAGGTCAGGAGTTGAATAACCCTAAATTTAGAGAAGTGTAGCACCCCTCTGACACCCCAAAGGCAGGATAGCACCTGCAGAGGCAGGGGCGGCCTAGCATTTCACCCCAGGGCCCATGGCTAAAATGGGGGGACCAAGAAAGGATATTGGGCCTCAGTCACTTTTTGTCTTTTTTAAGTTTTATTGCAGAACGGCGAAGGTGGTGAGGGTTACAAGCCCCAGATACTGTAGCAGATCACTTGCATACTCTCCATATCCGGATCAACGTCCAGCTTCACGGTGTCAGAACCTTTAAGCCAACCCGGAACTACTGTAAGCACATCCCCAAATTTCAGTGCATCCTCCCAGTGAGTCACCCAGCTTTTTCTGAGAGACCAGCCTTATTCCTGGCTCTCTCCAGCAAGGGGCCACCCCTGGGTCTCATCCTTGGTACAGTATCCTCCAGACCAAGCAGGACAGCTTAAGGACCACTTCAGCACATGTTAGGCCTCAAAAAAGGCTTTTGGGCGTGACAGCATAGCTCCATCCAGTAGCACCTCCTCGGGCCTCAGCTGGAGAAAAGACAGCAAGAACATGGCCTGTCTCAAATATTTGTAACCCCCTCTAGTATGCACCTGTGGCATAAACCTCCTTCCCAGATTGGCTGAAGAAAATATAAATATTTATAACTTAGTGTTGTTTGTGAAGTCTCATAGTAAGACCAGTGATACAGTGACATCTACTGACAACAGAGAGAATCACAAGCCAACTTGACCTTAGGGAAAAACCAAGTGAAAAAAACGCTACAATCAGTCTGAGCCACCTACAACCCAGCCAAAAACAAGGGGGCTACAGAGGGTTTCATGTTGGAAGACCTTGATCTGGTATTGGTCTGACTTTGACAGAATACATTTTAAAAGGGTTATTCAACTTGAACTAAATCATAACTGTAATCAAAAACCAAAATTACATATGTGATGCAGTTCCTCAGTAGCTTTAGCAGTTTTTGTTTTTCTGGATCCACCTGCAGTATAGTTTTATTAACTGGTGATCCTTCTATTGGATCCTTTATTTCTTTACTTACTCTAATGCCGCATACACATGATCGGACATTCCGACAACGAAATCCTGGGATTTATTTCTGACAAATGTTGGCTCAAGCTTGTCTTGCATACACACGGTCCCACAAATGTTTTCGGAAATTCTGATCGTCAAGAACACGCTGACGTATAACACATCCAACGGCACTATAAAGAGGAAGTTCAATAGCCAGTGCGCCACCCTTTGGGCTCCTTCTGCTAATCTCGTGTTAGTGGAAGTTTGGTGAGAGACGATTCGCGCTTTTCAGCCTTGTGCATTTCAAATCGTTACTGCTCTTCAGTTTGTGCTTGTGGGTTCGTATCTGGTTTCCAGTGCATGTAGTCAGTTCATATTTTTATATTACGTATTTGATTTTCAGTGCGTTCTTGTCCGCTCATTACTGATTTTCAGCTCGCTCTTCCCAGGCCTATCTGATTTTCAACACATTCTGTTAGTTTGTTCTGACCAGCCGACCGTTTTGAAGCCATGTTGCCGGTACCTACTCATCGTAGAGTTCGTGCTGTGCAGGGGCTTGGTGTTTGGGTTCTTACTTTGACCCAAGCCCAGTCCATGAACAGGGCGAGGAGGAGTTCATGGACCAAGAATTGGTTGCTATATAGTGATCAATTCTCGCACATGCCTTTGTTGCGGGAGATCTGTGAGAATAATCCTGATGATTTCAGGAATTATCTCCAGATGACGGACCCTGTTTTTCACCAATTGTTGGCTTTGCTGTCCCCTTATATTACGAAGCAGGACACCTGCATGCAGCAAGCCATCACTCCGGAACAAAGTCTAGTCTCCACCTTGCGGTTCTTGTCTGCATGACATCAAGTTCTCGACAGGCATCTCCCCCAGGCTCTGGGAATCATTAGTCCAGAGACCTGTTCTGCCATCATACAAGTCCTGCAGAAGGACTATATTAAGGTAAGATTTATCCTTTTAACATCACATTATATGTATTTAATGTTTGCTAATGTATTGTATTTCTTTCGTCATTCCATAATTACCATGATTGTAATATGCTGTGAATGTCCTCTTTGTTCTTGTGCATGTTGGAAGTTTTTAAAGTTCTTTTTTGTCCTTCATGCATATTTGCCTTTACTAACCTCCCCAGCATGCTAGCCTGGGTCCATACACACCTAGCCTAGTCACTTAACAATGTATTTTGTCAGCTCCATAGTAGTGCTTTACCCTAAACACCCCCTAAAATGTGTACAAATGTTATTTGTGTCCTTAACTTCAGGCAGAGCGCCAGAGGCTTTTTTTGGGGGTCCCAAAATCATTTGTAACTCTCCTTCCCCCCAACCGCTAAGTCAACCGATACCAATACTCTATCTGCTTACTTTGCCAAACCCATACACACTATACCTACCTCTTTTGTGGTCATATTCATGGATGAATTCACCAAAGCATGTAGTGAAAGGGCCTGCCTGAATACTTTCTAATGGTACTGTTTAAAAATTTTTCTCCTATCTATTATCTTGATAGGTAATTGAAGAATGTAAAAATGTGCTTCAATTTGGACAGTGTGTATTAATATTTTTGGATTATGACACTTCTTACCTGTCCAGTGGGCTGCCAATAGTATAAGTAAGGAGGGGCTGGCCAAAGTAGCACACATTATTTATGCATTCAGCTCTCAATGAAGTGGAGTACTTGATTCAGAGCATGCGTGGAATTTTGTGCGTCGGAATTGTGTACACACGCTCGGAATTTACAACAAATTTTGTTGTCATAAAAATTGAGAACCAGCCCTCAAATTATTGTTGTCGGAAATTCCAACAAAAAAATGTCCGATGGAGCCTACACACAGAATTTCTGACAACAAGCTCCCATTGAACATTTGTTGTCGGAATGTCTGATCGTGTGTACGTGGCATTACAGGTCAATCTGTCCAGCAAAATTGACATTTATTGGGCTTGGGACAAGCCACAAAGCACTGACAGGGGGTTTAAAATGGTCAGATTTTATTTATATGATTTAAAAAAAAAAATTCTGACAGACCAAAACCTATTGCTGTAACTGCTTAAAAATATTAACTGGAATTGGGCTTTAATTTGCCTGTCTTTAAATACCATCTAAAACTAAAAATCTGTTTAAGTACACCCCGCCCACAGGGTGACAATGTCCATTGTAGTATTTTAACACCTTACAACAAAACATTCACTGGTGTTAAATAAATGTATTGATTTTTTTAAAAGGCATGAGCCTGGAAGATTCACCTGCAGTGGGAGTTTGGTGAATGAATGATTCATTGCTTTAAAAATACACCTAAAATTGGACCTATAATTAATATCTAAATTATTGTTATCTGCCTAGGAATGATGTGAACAGTGTAAAAAGTGAAAAAAACACTATAAAGTGAAAAAAACACTATAAACCAGCAACATTATTATATAATTCTGGATTAGAAGCAGAGATTACTTTTGCACACTATAAACAGATTAGAAGCAGAGATCTTGTTTCCACACACTCTGATTTTCTAGCCCCACAAAAGCCTCAGGGCCGCTGATAAGGCAGCACAACCAGTTCTGTTGTACTGGGTACGGGCCCCATTGGTTCAACAAGGGGGCCCAAGCGATGTTATAGTTCATTTCTGTCAAATAAAAAAATAGAGCTTACTAAACCTTACCCCTGCTCCTACTTGCTAAGGAGGTGAATAATAACATTTTTCTGGGCCCCATCAGGTCAACAGAGGGACCCAATGGAGATTTTTTCTCAATTTTCTTTTTTTTAATCAGAAAATACATTTTATTATACAACATTTCAAGAAAGTACAACAACCGGATTCAAAACTCTGGATATATAAACATAGAAGTAGTAAGTATACATTTCAGAAATTGAACCAATATTCTTTATCTATGTATCACAACTGGGTATACATTCTCCACAGTCAATATAGGGTTCATTATTACAGATGTCAACAAAAACAAAACTCAAAACAAAAATAAATTCAACTTGCGAAGTGTGTGCTATCCTCCAGTTAGACATTTCAAGTAGATGAAATAAGCATCCATCCTCATTCAGTGTCTATTTGCCACCAACATCCTATGTCCCACTCAGGCCACAAGGTCCGTAACCCGCATCCCCACAACCCACACTCCTACACCTGGAGAAGTCTATCAAGGACCAACTGAGTTGGAGCAATTGCAGGGTTTTCTATCCACTCCTGCCAGATTTTGCTAAATTTGCTAGGCACATTCCTATGCTGATATGCATTATTTTCTCTAACCAATATATTATTAACTTGTTGTATCCATTGATGAGATGTGGGAGCTTGAGGAGAGAGCCAATATCATGCTATCAACTTTCTGGATAAGTAAAGCAATCTAGTCTTTTTCTCCATTTTCGCTTTGCAGGCACCGTATGCTATGCTGCTCAAAAGTTCAGTCCGGCTGCCCACTGCCCTCTCTGGTGGAGTGATCTGTATTGTACTGTACATGTTCCGGCTCCTCTCTCAGGTGCCCAGACTGACGTGAGGTGGCTGAGAGGGAAAAGTTAGACTAATTCTGGCGGAGGCGGGGAGCATGGCAGCACACAGTGAGTGAGGAGTCACACATTGGGGGTTATTTACTAAAGGCAAATCCACTTTGCACTACAAGTGGAAACTACAAGTGCAAAGTGCACTTGAAACTGCACTGAAAGTGCACTTGGAAGTGCAGTCGCTGTAAATCTGAGGGGTAGATCTGAAATAAGGGGAGGCTCTGCTGATTTTATCATCCAATCATGTGCAAGCTAAAATGCTGTTTTTTATTTTCCTTGCATGTCCCTCTCGGATCTACAGCGACTGCACTTCCAAGTGCACTTTCAGTGCAATTTCAAGTGCACTTTGCACTTGTAGTTTGCACTTGTAGTGCAAAGTGGATTTGCCTTTAGTAAATGACCCCATTGCTGTATCATAATAGAATCCTCAGAGTACAGCAGAATACTCACTGGGGGTTATTTACGAAAGGCAAATCCACTTTGCACTACAAGTGCAAACTACAAGTGCAAAGTGCACTTGAAATTGCACTGAAAGTGCACTTGGAAGTGCAGTCGCTGTAGATCTGAGGGGGACATGCAAGGAAAATAAAAAACAGCATTTTAGCTTGCACATGATTGGATGATAAATTCAGCAGAGCCTCCCCTCATTTCAGATCTACGCCTCAGATTTACGGTGACGGCACTTCCAAGTGCACTTTCAGTGCAATTTCAAGTGCACTTTGCACTTGTAGTTTGCACTTGTTGTGCAAAGTGGATTTGCCTTTCGTAAATAACCCCCACTGTGCCTTATGATCTTTATCATTAGGATAATCACGCAGCGCAGCAGGTGCTCTATGTCTCTGTCACAGCGTGCCACATGGCCATTGGGTGCTGACATTGTTATCGCTGTACTGTGTGTTACAGTCTGTAACACACAGTACAGCCAAAAAAGTCAGCACCCAACAGCCATGTGGCACGCTGTGACAGAGACATAGAGCACCTGCTGCGCTGCGTGATTATCCTAATGATAAAGATCAGGATGAGTGGGTCCTCAGGTGACATCCCTGTTTCTTCATAAAGATACACATGGGTGAAAGTCATCACCCTTTGACAAAAAGTTGTGGGGATGGCTGTTACTGGTAGGATCAACAGGTATGAATAATGGAAAAGTAAGCCTAATGATTGATAGGAACAAACTTGCTACACCTGCTGAAGGGTAAGCCACCATTTGTTGTTTTGTTATTTGTTCTTTTTTTGAAAGGGGAGGTTAGATACACTTTAAAATCCCCTCTTTAACAACGGGCCATTAAAAGGAAATAAAATAGCAACTTTTATTTAAATTTTAACCACTTCCTTCCCTGCCCATAGTCAAATGACAGGAGGGATCTCCCATCCTGGGTGGGCGTCAAATGACGTCCTCGGCTTCCTGGCCATCTTGGGGGCGCACGCAGAAGCCGGTGCGTGTGCCTGGAGGCTGTGATGTCCGCTGGGCACCTGCGATTGCCGGTAATACATAGCAGGGACGTGGATCTGTGTGTGTAAACACACAGATCCATGTCCTGTCAGGGGAGAGGACAACGATCGTGTGTTCCCAGTACATAGGAACACCGATCGGTTTCCTCCCCTTGTGAGTCTCCTCCCCCTACAGTTAGAATCATTCCCTAGGTAACATATTTAACCCCTTGATTGCCCCCTAGTGTTAACCCCTTCCCTGCCAGTAACATTTATACAGTAATCAGTGCATTTTTATAACACTGATCACTGTATAAATGTGAATGGTCCCAAAATAGTGTCAAAAGTGTTCGATATGTCTGTCGCAATGTCACAGTCACAATAAAAATTGCAGATCGCCGCCATTACTAGTAAAAAAATAAAAAAAAAATGCCATAAATCTATCCCCTATTTTGTAGACGCTATAACTTTTGCGCAAACCAATCAATATACGCTTATTGCGATTTTTTTTACCAAAAATATGTAGAAGAATACATATCGGCCTAAACTGAGGAAAAAATGTGTTTTTAAAAAATTGGGATATTTTTTATAGGAAAAAGTAAAAAATATTGGGGGTTATTTACGAAAGGCAAATCCACTTTGCACTGCAAGTGCACTGAAATTGCACTTGGAAGTGCAGTCGTGCTAATTCTGAGGGGAAGATCTGAAATGAGATGAAGCTCTGCTGATTTTATCATCCAATCATGTGCAAGCTAAAATGCTGTTTTTTATTCTCCTTGCATGTCCCCCTTGGATCTACAGCGACTTTACTTCCAAGTGCACTTTCAGTGCACTTTCAATGCAAAGTGGATTTACCTTTAGTAAATAACCCCAATTGTGTTTTTTTCAAACTTGTCACTCTTCTTTTGTTTATAGCGCAAGAAATAAAAACCACAGGGGTGATCAAATACCACCAAAAAAAGCTCTATTTGTGGGGGAAAAAAATTATAAAAAATTCATTTGGGTACAGTGTTGCATGACCGCGCAATTGTCATTCAAAATTCAACAGCACTGAAAACGGAAAATTGGCCTGGGCAGGAAGGGGGTGAAAATGCCCTGTATTTAAGTGGTTAAACACTGGATTTTTGTGTCAAGTTTGTACAGTATATAAAATCATATGACTTGATGAAGGCAACTTTGTTGTAGAACATGCAATTCTAAGTTTAGACAAGCAGTATGTCTAATTGAACCTTCTTTCTTATGCTGTCCCTGTGACATCTATTCATCTGCTTAACACTGCTGCTCATCTACATCTGTGAACCACTGACATAAAAATAGACACAGGTTGATATTTTCAGACAGACTATTTCAAAGTGTCTGCTTTTCCCGTGGTGAGTCAGTGGTATCAATTTTGCTTACAGGCATGTTGTAATGTTCACAGCAATAATAATACCTTTAAAGCAAAGCCGAAGTGTCTGGTAGGTAACAACAATATTTAGTTATATATATTTTAATAACTTTCTTCCATGTGTGCACCATAGATTAATAGTTTTCTGATTGCTGACAGCATATTTATATCTTAACAGACTCCACTGTGACGTTAGAAGACATCTAATATGGTTGAAAGGCAGAGAAGACCTTGTAGCTATTTAATCAAAAACTGAGAAAAATGGGAGGAAATCAATTGTAAAATGTTTCAAGCTACTACACAGCATGCAAATAATTTTCTCTCATTAAGTTTTTCTCTGATTAAATCTTTTAAATATATTACAAGTGTTTTGGAGCAGGGTGGTGTTGTGGACATAGCCCATATTGATTTCAGCAAAGCATTAGATAAATGTCCAAATAATCTTTTCATAAAAAAGCTATACAAGCTAGGATTTAACTCTTGGGTGGTACAGTGGATACGCAGTTGATAATAGGATAGATTTCAAAGTGTGGTTGTAAATGAAGTTCATTTGGAACAGCAATAAGTCACTAGTGGTGAACCACAAGGCTCTGTACTAGGTCCTATTCCATTCAGAGAAGATTCTCAAGGTTTTCAATCAATGCAAAGCATTCTGTGGTTGGATGAGATGAAGAGGTGAGGCCGGTTGGTGTTCTCTGAAGGGCGCCCATGCTAAGTAAATGTCCCCCTGTGTTCACTATGCAGCAGGGCAGCCACTTGGCATGAGACCCAGAAGCTGTAGTAGCAGTGTCTATTATGGTGATGTCCAGATTATACGGGATTGGTCAGTTATGGCACATGCATACCTACATTGGTCCAGCCGGATCAATGCAACTATGCAAAAATAGCCATACATTGAATTCAGCTTTAAAGTATACCACAAGCACTGGACAGAGAAGAATTACTTTGACACAGTTGGCCAGCTTGAACATATATTGAATGATACAGGAACCAAAATTTTATGCAAAAAATATGCAAGAAAGACGTAAGGGTGTATAGCCGTGTACAAGGGGTTCATTTAGAATGTTCAGTGTTACCATGTAAGCATTTGAAGTGTGAAACATTATAGTCAAATTCAAGTCAAGCTACAGGGTATTTTCAGTAAGTACTCCTAATTAAAGTGTATCTTTAGCCAATCTTTTTTTTTTGCTATGGGTAGAGTATGAATAGTTTAAAACCCCTTTCAGGCGATATTTTTCCATCTATCTCCCATTTAGGAGATCTCCTTTATATTCCCGCCCTAGAGATATACCAGTAAGTGAGAGGAAATTTTCCCAAAGTTAGAAGAATTCTGCTCTTATGCAGATGTAACTAAAACAGATGTCCTTGTTACAAAACCTACCCTTGTCTCTTGTTCTAGTAACAACTGTAATATGTTTGATTTCCTCTCAATTACTGTTTTAGTGATCATGGTCACCAGGAAAAATAGAGGGGTGAGTCTTTCCAACAAGACCAAAATAAAACCTTGAAAAAAGGTCTAACTATTCCCCATGCTAACCAATGAATAAAACAAGGCTTCCTTTACATAAACTTTAATCTTAGGGTTACAAAGGCAATTATAAACCTTGGCTGTTGAAAGCTTTAACTACTTTTCCAATTAGCATTATATTGATTTCAGTGTACTGTAAATTAGATGAGTAAGTAGCAAAGAGAGTATCTTAACCCAACCCAAAAACAAAAGAATGTAATATATATTGCAGCTTACCAGTTCGTATTCTGTAATGCCGTGTACACGCGGTTGGACTTTTCAGCTACAAAAGTCCAACAGCCTGTCCGACAGACTTTCGACGGACTTTTGGCGGACTTTCAACGGACTTTCTAACGACCGAACTTGCCTACACACGATCACACCAAAGTCCGACGGATTCGTACATGATGATGTACACCGGACTAAAATAAGAAAGTTGATAGCCAGTAGCCAATAGCTGCCCTTGCGTTGGTTTTTGTCAGTCGGACTAACATACACACGAGCGGATTTCTGGGTCCGGCGGAGTTACGACGTAAAGATTTGAAGAATGTTCCAAATCTAAAGTCCGTCAGATTTTCGACTGGAAAAGTCAGCTGAAGGTCCGGTGAAGCCCACACACGATTGGATTGTTCGCCGGATTTGGTCCGTCAGCGTCTGTCAGACCAGTCCGGTCGAAAAGTCCGACCGTGTGTATGCCCCATAAGTTATGGCTTAATTTGTTTTCCTTTCTTTCTGGCTTTTTTCCTTTATTTTCACTTGACAATCATGTAAATAATACACTTCTGGTCCCTTCATGTCTACACTAATTTCTCCATCATACTTAAGCAGGTAGGGTTGTCACACAGGCTGGACTTCAAACATGTATGCCTTTGTTCATCTGCATTACATGTATTTAGAGGACTAAGAGATTACAAAATAGAGGTAACATTGTTTAACTTGTATTTTCCACTCACAGTAAGTTATAGGGACACTGTATTTTGGCAAGCTCAACTGGCATATTCTGGACTTGCTAAAAATGTTCTGAGCCTAAAAAATTCAAAGTAACGCAGCCATGTCAAATAACTGGTTAGCTGCAAAGTATGATTTTTTAAATTGTTTTTGGGTTTAGGTACGCTTTAGGTACCACTTGCTACACCGATTCAGCTGAAAGCAATTAGCTACATAGGGGGTGACTCAATAAAGCATTTGGAAAACCTTTTTCTGGTGGTATGGTCCATATAAAACAGTCCACACTTAATTTATAAAAGCCTTGTAACAGTGTCAGTAGGGGTTCTGACATGTTCTACAGATTCAGTAGTTTTAACTTGTGCCACTTTAAGAATCTGTTGCTAATGCTTAAAAATAGTAAAAAAGACTTACCGCCAGATTGCATATTAGGAAATTTGTGATAATTGAGTTATGAATTTGACAGCTTCCTTCTCGTGGCTCATGTGTTGCTATAATGCCAGCATCTGACAGCTTCCTGGCAACCAATGAAGAATATCCAGCCTCATTCAGGTGCCAGCTGGGACATTATTTGGCCAACAGCTGAATGTAAACAAAGGGGACAGGGATGCCACCTATTATTCTAATATAAAAATGGCCATATGGCCATAAATGACAGGAAACTCCTGGCTGGCACTGCGTATGCCTCTCCTAACGTATAAAAAGATAACCAGGTTGCATGTTGAGATGTAGGTACATGCCAGAAGATTTGCTTATTTGTGAATTTAATATTTGTATACAGCATGTGTACAGGGTTGAAAGCCCCTTGACATGTAGAAGCAGTTTTTCATGTAACCTCGTGGGCCTTTTATTAGGAACATATATTACTTTAATAACTTTAACCACTTCAATACAGGGCACTTTCACTTTGAATTTTTTTTTTTAGACAGGTAGAGCTTTCTTTTGGTGGTATTTAATCACAGCTGGGTTTTTATTTTTTGCTAAACAAATAAAAAAAGACCAAAATTGTTGAAAAAAAAACCCTTTTTCTTTGTTTCCTTTGTAAATGTAGCGGGCACCTACTTTTAAGCAGGTGACTTTTCTTGTTAGCTTTCTTTTATAGGTAAATATAGACAGGCTGATGCTATTTGCAGCAGGCCTGTTTTGTTTGATTTCCATATATGAGTGACAGATTTTGTGTGTTGGTCTCGGCCAATCATTCATTTGCTTGGTAATCCCGGGACTCTCATATAAAAAGGGGGTCACGTGGTGCCCGGGAGTGTTTGAGTCCAGTCCTGCTCTGAGGAGCGAGAGAGCCAGCCTGGTTCCCGGAGGGGAAGTTGGAGGTTTTCCCCTCCGGGGAGCCAACGGAGCTTCACCTTAGCGAGAAGGGTGGAGGTCAGGTCCTCATGGAGGAACAGATGACATTAGGGCTGCAACTAACGATTATTTTCATAATCGATTAGTTGGCCGCTTATTGTGTTGATTAATCGGTTAATAACCTTAAAAAAAGTGTGGTGTATAATTTAGTTAACCACTTGAGCCCCGGACCATTATGCTGCCTAAGGACCAGAGGTCTTTTTCCAATTTGGCACTGCGTCGCTTTAACTGCTAATTGCGCGGTCATGCAATGCTGTACCCAAACGAAATTTGCGTCCTTTTCTTCCCACAAATAGAGCTTTCTTTTGATGGTATTTGATCACCTCTGCAGTTTTTATTTTTTGCGCTATAAACGGAAAAAGACCGAAAATTTTGAAAAAAAAATGATATTTTCTACTTTTTGTTATAAAAAAAATCCAATAAACTCAATTTTAGTCATACATTTAGGCCAAAATGTATTCGGCCACATGTCTTTGGTAAAAAAAATGTCAATAAGCGTATATTTATTGGTTTGCGCAAAAGTTATAGCGTCTACAAACTAGGGTACATTTTCTGGAATTTACACAGCTTTTAGTTTATGACTGCCTATGTCATTTCTTGAGGTGCTAAAATGGCAGGGCAGTACAAAACCCCCCCAAATGACCCCATTTTGGAAAGTAGACACCCCAAGGAAATTGCTGATAGGCATGTTGAACCCATTGAATATTTATTTTTTTTGTCCCAAGTGATTGAATAATGACAAAAAAAAAAAAAAAAAAAAATATTTACAAAAAGTTGTCACTAAATGATATATTGCTCACACAGGCCATGGTCCTATGTGGAATTGCACCCCAAAATATATTCAGCTACTTCTCCTGAGTACGGGGATACCACATGTGTGGGACTTTTTGGGAGCCTAGCCGCGTATGGGACCCCGAAAACCAATCACCGCCTTCAGGATTTCTAAGGGTGTAACTTTTTGATTTCACTCTTCACTGCCTATCACAGTTTCGGAGGCCATGGAATGCCCAGGTGGCACAACCCCCCCCCAAATGACCCCATTTTGGAAAGTAGACACCCCAAGCTATTTGCTGAGAGGCATATTGAGTCCATGGAATATTTTATATTTTGACACAAGTTGCGGGAAAGTGACACTTTTTTTTTTTTTTTTTTTTTTTTTGCACAAAGTTGTCACTAAATGATATATTGCTCACACAGGCCATGGGCCTATGTGGAATTGCACCCCAAAATACATTTAGCTGCTTCTCCTGAGTATAGGGATACCACATGTGTGGGACTTTTTGGGAGCCTAGCCGCGTACGGGGCCCCGAAAACCAATCACCGCCTTCAGCGTTTTTAAGGGCGTGAATTTTTGATTTTACTCTTCACTGCCTAACACCGTTTCGGAGGCCATGGAATGCCCAGGTGGCACAAAACCCCCCCAAATGACCCCATTTTGGAAAGTAGACACCCCAAGCTATTTTGAAAATATATGTGTCACTGGCGCAAAACCTATCCTATCAAAAATGGTGTAAGTGGTATTTATAGCTGCTGCATCCAAAAAATATTTTTCAGAGAAAAATTAAATTAAAAGTGCTATGTGAGTGGATGCGCTGCTCCCATCTGTGCTCTCTATATTACCTGTGTATGTGCTATCTTAATAGCCTAATTTGGTTCACCATCCACCTAACAGGTTATATCTCATTTATACAATAATCATATGTTTGTATAATTCATCACATGTGAACAACAACTTAATCCAAATACTTTAAATCATATAAAAAGTCCAGTGACATATGTCACATAATGATAGACTCTTCTTCATATGTGTTGCAAATCATCCGTTATAATTGCCGTGGGCGGCGTGCTCTTGTGTGTGGTATCAGATTAAAGTGACTTAGTGCTTCACCACCACCTGTGAGATTTGCCACTCACCAGATTAATCTTTAAAACTGCACCTTTGGTTCATTAACAGGGATAACCACTCCACTCAAAGGAAACTTTCTCCAATATCTATACCAGGTCCTCAATGTTCCTCATGCAAACGGATAAAAAACCATCATCGCGCAATAACGTTTAAAACCTTTATTCCATACATAAAAAACACTTTGCACTCACATTTCCAAGTGCCATTAGGCCGGCACCGAGCTTTTCCCGCAGTTAAGGACGGGTGGGCACTGCAGCCCGGTTCGTCTGGTGTGTGCTAGGTGGTCTCCGTTGCCGCTTACGTTCCCCCCTGTTTGCGTTCGCGTCCTCTCCAAACCCCGTTCGTTCCCGGTCACGTGGGTACGATAATCTCCCAGCAGCCTCTACGCGTTTCGCAATCAAATTTGCGTCATCAGGAAGCTGCTGTGTGATTGGTTCTCATTCTATTTATGTTGTGTGCGGGCGGAAATTGTTCTGCCGCCATCTTGGATGTGGGAATTCCCTTAGTTCCGTTCTATTGGGGCTTTCTTTCTCTTAGCGCCATTTTGCTTATGGGCAATTCGCCCATTCCGTGATTGTTCATTGCACCCGCTGTTTCCCCCCTCTACCATTGTTAATGCTCATTCCAATTTACCTATTGTTATATTAGTTGTATATGAATGGTTATAAACTAACCCGTCCGTATCTGCTGGAGAGGCTCTCACATGTTAAAAAATACATAGATACATGGCCTTTGTTGGCCTTTATGTGCTTTAACTAAAAAAACTTTTTATGCACATTGTTATTCCATAATTGATTACCGCTAGATCTGTAATATGGAACAGCAAATCCTTACCCTTTCTAAAATAATTTTTTACATAGCAACTATCCAGAAAATGAAATTAAATTAAGAAATAAAAAATAAAAAATAATAAATAATAAAATTAAAATAAAAAATGAAATATAAAATAAAATAAAATAAAAATAAAAATAAAAATAAAAATAAAAATAAAAATAAAAATAAAAATTATATAATAAAAAATAATAAATAAAATAAAGTAAAGAAAAAAAGAAAGAAAAAATGAAAAATAAAGAAAAAATGACAAAAAATTGAAAAAATATGAAAAATATAATAAAAATAAAAATAAAAATAAAAATAAAAATAAAAATAAAAATAAAAAGATAAATAAAATAAAAATAAAAATAAAAATAAAAATAAAAATAAAAATAAATATAAATAAAAATAAAAATAAAAATAAAAAATGAATAAAAATAAAAATAAATATAAAAATAAATATAAGAATAAAAATGAAAATAAAATAAAAATAAAAATGAAATTGCTAAAAATGTGAAAATCTGATATAGAATGTAAATTGATTTTAGTAATTTTCCAAAAAACAGTTGATGTCTAGTTCCACGTTCAACCCCTGTGGCCTCATCGTGTCCATTTTGAATATCCAGTGGGTTTCGTTCTTTGAAACCTCCCTTCTCATGTTGGTGTTCCTCCAATTGCGTTCTATTCTGTCTATCCCATAAAATTTTAAATGTTGGGGGTTTCTGCCATGTGTGTCCCTAAAATGTTTTGATACACTATGGTGTTTAAATCCTTTTTTAATATTTCTGACATGTTCGCCTATTCTAATTGACAAAGCTCTAGTTGTTCTGCCTACGTACTGTAGTCCACAACTGCACTCCAGTACGTAGGTGACATGTGTACTACTACAGGTTATCAACTTTTCTATTTTATATGTCTGCTTGTTGGTATTTGACCTAAAGTCTGTTATTTTTCTGTCTTTCTTATTGGTGGATCTACAGGCTTTGCACTTTCCGCATCTATAAAATCCCTTCTGATTAAAAAAATTTGACAAACTTTTGGGAGGGTCTGGCACATTTTTGACTATTTTGTCCCTGATCCTTCTTGCTTTTCTATATATAAATGTTGGTTTTCGGGGTAGTACTTTGCTCAGTTGTGGGTCGCTACTGATGATGGGCCAGTTGTTCTTTATAATATCTTCTAATTCCTTATATTGAGTATTAAAACCCGTGATAAATGGTATATTGTCATCCTGGTTGTTTTTCTTTGTTTTGTTACTGAGAATTGCTTCCCTATCAATGTTAGCCACTTTTTCACGTGTGTTCTCCAGTATACTCCTTTTATAACCTTTTTCTATGAACCTGTCTATCAGGATATTCGTCTGTCGGAAATAGTCCTCCATTTGGTCACAATTCCGTCTAATCCTGATAAACTGGCTCTTTGGAATGGATATTTTCCACTGGGGGTGGTGACAGCTCCCCATTGGTATGTACCCGTTCCGGTCCGTTTCTTTAAAGTGTGTTCTGGTCCCAAGTGTGTTTTTATTTTTGTATATTTCTAAGTCCAAAAAGTTAATTATTTGTTGATGTACTGTAGCAGTGAATTTTATGTCATACTGGTTGCCACCAATATGCTGAATGAACTGTTCCAACTCTTCGTGGCTTCCCTTCCATATTATCAGGATATCGTCAATGTAGCGTTTGTATAGCAGCAAATGTGGCCAGCATCTTCCGTAAATTTCTTCCTCCTCCCATTTACTCAGGAAGATGTTGGCCACACTCGGTGCATACTTGTTTCCCATACCCACCCCTTTAATTTGTCTATAGTATTTATGGTCGTGCCAGAAAAAATTATTCCCCATGGCCATTCTTAATCCCTCCAAAATAAACCTCCTTTGTTTTAATTTTAGGTCCGATAGGTTTTTCATTCCCCATGCTACTGCTGCCAGGGCATCGGTTTGTTTAATGTTGGTGTACAATGACTCCACATCTAGTGTTACCAATAGTGTGGAGTTGTCTACCTTTAGGTTTTTTAAATTGTTAATAACATCTTTACTGTCTTTAAGAAATGACTTCCCTTCTCCTGCTATAGGTTGGAGGAATACGTCTAGGTACTCTCCCAACCTAGAATGTATTGACTCAATGCCACTGATTATGGGTCTCCCTGGTGGCTTAGTTTTACTTTTGTGGATTTTGGGGACTTGGTATATCACTGGTATTCTTGGGGCCTCTGTCAATAAGTATCTTCCTTCTTTTTTGTTCAGGATTTTATCCGCTATACCCTTGTCTAGGTACTCTTTTAATTTCTTTTTTAACTCTCTGTTTGGATTCTTTTTGAGGGGTTGGTAGGTACTTGGATCCTTGACTGATCTTTCCAACTCTTTATAATAGTCTTCTTTTGTTAGGATCACTACACCCCCCCCCTTATCGGCCGGTCGTATTACTATGTTTTTCCTTTTTTCTAGTTTCCTTAATCCCTGCCATATTCTATCCTTACTACTTTTTGTTGGTTTAATGTTTCTTATCTCCTTTTCCACTAGCCTTTTGAACACCTCTATGTGTTGGTTAGTGGTAGACCTGGGGTTGAACGTGGATTTGTTCCTCAGCTTGCTATGTTTGTATACCGTATCGGTATGTTGATGTTGTGATTCTTCTTTTTCCAAAAAATATTTCTTTAAACTTAGTTTTCTGATAAACTTTTGTAAATCAATAAAAGCTTCAAATTGATTGAAAGTTGCCTTAGGTGCATATTTAATTCCGCTGTCTAATACTAATAGTTCTTCCTGGGTAAAGGTTACATCTGTTAAATTGAAAATACCCTCCCCTAGTTTTCTCTTTTCCTTTTTGCCTCTCCCTCTACAGCCTCTTTTTCTCTTTGGTTTGTACTTTCTCCAGATTCTTGGGGGTTCCTGCTCCAACTCCCCCTGTTGGTTTGGAATACTGGCATGGGTGGTTTGTACGGTTCTCTCCAGTCCCGCCATTCCCCCTGCCACATAGGTGGGCCATAGTTGGGATTATAATTTGAATAATATCCCCTTCCTCCACCCCTGTACCCTCCTCTCCAAGGCCTGGAATATTGACCCAAAGGAGGAGGGTAGGTGGGTGGATTCATCGTTCGATTTTCGTGTTCGGGTTTTTTATTCACCTTTCTCTGATTGGTAGTTGGGGTGTGTGCTGACTTCCCAATTTCTCTTCTTATTAGATTTGCCTTTGGGGTACCTGGTGTGTCATTGGTTCTTTTGTCTGCATCTACATCCCTGATGTTCACCTCCTCATTCAGGGATGTGTTTGCAGAGTTGGTGGGTGTTTCCTCCTCCTGCCACCTATATACTTTCCCTTCTACATAATCTTTTTTGTCCCTTTGATATTTCTTAACTTTTTTGTTCTTTACTTCATTATCCAATTTAGTTAGAAACTCTTGTAGTTTTGCCACTCTAGTTTTATACTCATTTGTTTCTACATGTGGTATCATGTTATCCCTAAATGAGATATAACCTGTTAGGTGGATGGTGAACCAAATTAGGCTATTAAGATAGCACATACACAGGTAATATAGAGAGCACAGATGGGAGCAGCGCATCCACTCACATAGCACTTTTAATTTAATTTTTCTCTGAAAAATATTTTTTGGATGCAGCAGCTATAAATACCACTTACACCATTTTTGATAGGATAGGTTTTGCGCCAGTGACACATATATTTTCACAATTTTTTATCTATATATATTTATATATATATAATTTTTTTCACGGGCAGCATAACATGGAGGTTTTCTCATTTCTAGCTAATCGCAAGTTAGATCTGGGCGAACTTTTCCATAATTATGATAACACCACAGCACTCAGCTTGGAGCAAAACTTTAAACACTTAAAGAATGCCATGGACAAGCAAATCAGAATATGGTGGGATATCCACACATTGGATCAATATAGAGAGGCTAAAATCACCCCAAGAAGGCTCAGATGGGACTTAGGCCCCAATGATGGAATAATAGATGAAAATCTATCCAGAACTTGGTTTGATTTTTTCAATGGTTGTGAAAATAAATTGTTAGAAATCATAATTGAAAGAAGGAGAACCAAATTGAAAAAGATTGAATCCACCATTGGCACCATTAGGGATAACATGATACCACATGTAGAAACAAATGAGTATAAAACTAGAGTGGCAAAACTACAAGAGTTTCTAACTAAATTGGATAATGAAGTAAAGAACAAAAAAGTTAAGAAATATCAAAGGGACAAAAAAGATTATGTAGAAGGGAAAGTATATAGGTGGCAGGAGGAGGAAACACCCACCAACTCTGCAAACACATCCCTGAATGAGGAGGTGAACATCAGGGATGTAGATGCAGACAAAAGAACCAATGACACACCAGGTACCCCAAAGGCAAATCTAATAAGAAGAGAAATTGGGAAGTCAGCACGCACCCCAACTACCAATCAGAGAAAGGTGAATAAAAAACCCGAACACGAAAATCGAACGATGAATCCACCCACCTACCCTCCTCCTTTGGGTCAATATTCCAGGCCTTGGAGAGGAGGGTACAGGGGTGGAGGAAGGGGATATTATTCAAATTATAATCCCAACTATGGCCCACCTATGTGGCAGGGGGAATGGCGGGACTGGAGAGAACCGTACAAACCACCCATGCCAGTATTCCAAACCAACAGGGGGAGTTGGAGCAGGAACCCCCAAGAATCTGGAGAAAGTACAAACCAAAGAGAAAAAGAGGCTGTAGAGGGAGAGGCAAAAAGGAAAAGAGAAAACTAGGGGAGGGTATTTTCAATTTAACAGATGTAACCTTTACCCAGGAAGAACTATTAGTATTAGACAGCGGAATTAAATATGCACCTAAGGCAACTTTCAATCAATTTGAAGCTTTTATTGATTTACAAAAGTTTATCAGAAAACTAAGTTTAAAGAAATATTTTTTGGAAAAAGAAGAATCACAACATCAACATACCGATACGGTATACAAACATAGCAAGCTGAGGAACAAATCCACGTTCAACCCCAGGTCTACCACTAACCAACACATAGAGGTGTTCAAAAGGCTAGTGGAAAAGGAGATAAGAAACATTAAACCAACAAAAAGTAGTAAGGATAGAATATGGCAGGGATTAAGGAAACTAGAAAAAAGGAAAAACATAGTAATACGACCGGCCGATAAGGGGGGGGTGTAGTGATCCTAACAAAAGAAGACTATTATAAAGAGTTGGAAAGATTAGTCAAGGATCCAAGTACCTACCAACCCCTCAAAAAGAATCCAAACAGAGAGTTAAAAAAGAAATTAAAAGAGTACCTAGACAAGGGTATAGCGGATAAAATCCTGAACAAAAAAGAAGGAAGATACTTATTGACAGAGGCCCCAAGAATACCAGTGATATACCAAGTCCCCAAAATCCACAAAAGTAAAACTAAGCCACCAGGGAGACCCATAATCAGTGGCATTGAGTCAATACATTCTAGGTTGGGAGAGTACCTAGACGTATTCCTCCAACCTATAGCAGGAGAAGGGAAGTCATTTCTTAAAGACAGTAAAGATGTTATTAACAATTTAAAAAACCTAAAGGTAGACAACTCCACACTATTGGTAACACTAGATGTGGAGTCGTTGTACACCAACATTAAACAAACCGATGCCCTGGCAGCAGTAGCATGGGGAATGAAAAACCTATCGGACCTAAAATTAAAACAAAGGAGGTTTATTTTGGAGGGATTAAGAATGGCCATGGGGAATAATTTTTTCTGGCACGACCATAAATACTATAGACAAATTAAAGGGGTGGGTATGGGAAACAAGTATGCACCGAGTGTGGCCAACATCTTCCTGAGTAAATGGGAGGAGGAAGAAATTTACGGAAGATGCTGGCCACATTTGCTGCTATACAAACGCTACATTGACGATATCCTGATAATATGGAAGGGAAGCCACGAAGAGTTGGAACAGTTCATTCAGCATATTGGTGGCAACCAGTATGACATAAAATTCACTGCTACAGTACATCAACAAATAATTAACTTTTTGGACTTAGAAATATACAAAAATAAAAACACACTTGGGACCAGAACACACTTTAAAGAAACGGACCGGAACGGGTACATACCAATGGGGAGCTGTCACCACCCCCAGTGGAAAATATCCATTCCAAAGAGCCAGTTTATCAGGATTAGACGGAATTGTGACCAAATGGAGGACTATTTCCGACAGACGAATATCCTGATAGACAGGTTCATAGAAAAAGGTTATAAAAGGAGTATACTGGAGAACACACGTGAAAAAGTGGCTAACATTGATAGGGAAGCAATTCTCAGTAACAAAACAAAGAAAAACAACCAGGATGACAATATACCATTTATCACGGGTTTTAATACTCAATATAAGGAATTAGAAGATATTATAAAGAACAACTGGCCCATCATCAGTAGCGACCCACAACTGAGCAAAGTACTACCCCGAAAACCAACATTTATATATAGAAAAGCAAGAAGGATCAGGGACAAAATAGTCAAAAATGTGCCAGACCCTCCCAAAAGTTTGTCAAATTTTTTTAATCAGAAGGGATTTTATAGATGCGGAAAGTGCAAAGCCTGTAGATCCACCAATAAGAAAGACAGAAAAATAACAGACTTTAGGTCAAATACCAACAAGCAGACATATAAAATAGAAAAGTTGATAACCTGTAGTAGTACACATGTCACCTACGTACTGGAGTGCAGTTGTGGACTACAGTACGTAGGCAGAACAACTAGAGCTTTGTCAATTAGAATAGGCGAACATGTCAGAAATATTAAAAAAGGATTTAAACACCATAGTGTATCAAAACATTTTAGGGACACACATGGCAGAAACCCCCAACATTTAAAATTTTATGGGATAGACAGAATAGAACGCAATTGGAGGAACACCAACATGAGAAGGGAGGTTTCAAAGAACGAAACCCACTGGATATTCAAAATGGACACGATGAGGCCACAGGGGTTGAACGTGGAACTAGACATCAACTGTTTTTTGGAAAATTACTAAAATCAATTTACATTCTATATCAGATTTTCACATTTTTAGCAATTTCATTTTTATTTTTATTTTATTTTCATTTTTATTCTTATATTTATTTTTATATTTATTTTTATTTTTATTCATTTTTTATTTTTATTTTTATTTATATTTATATTTATTTTTATTTTTATTTTTATTTTTATTTTTATTTTATTTATCTTTTTATTTTTATTTTTATTTTTATTTTTATTATATTTTTCATATTTTTTCAATTTTTTGTCATTTTTTCTTTATTTTTCATTTTTTCTTTCTTTTTTTCTTTACTTTATTTTATTTATTATTTTTTATTATATAATTTTTATTTTTATTTTTATTTTTATTTTTATTTTTATTTTTATTTTATTTTATTTTATATTTCATTTTTTATTTTAATTTTATTATTTATTATTTTTTATTTTTTATTTCTTAATTTAATTTCATTTTCTGGATAGTTGCTATGTAAAAAATTATTTTAGAAAGGGTAAGGATTTGCTGTTCCATATTACAGATCTAGCGGTAATCAATTATGGAATAACAATGTGCATAAAAAGTTTTTTTAGTTAAAGCACATAAAGGCCAACAAAGGCCATGTATCTATGTATTTTTTAACATGTGAGAGCCTCTCCAGCAGATACGGACGGGTTAGTTTATAACCATTCATATACAACTAATATAACAATAGGTAAATTGGAATGAGCATTAACAATGGTAGAGGGGGGAAACAGCGGGTGCAATGAACAATCACGGAATGGGCGAATTGCCCATAAGCAAAATGGCGCTAAGAGAAAGAAAGCCCCAATAGAACGGAACTAAGGGAATTCCCACATCCAAGATGGCGGCAGAACAATTTCCGCCCGCACACAACATAAATAGAATGAGAACCAATCACACAGCAGCTTCCTGATGACGCAAATTTGATTGCGAAACGCGTAGAGGCTGCTGGGAGATTATCGTACCCACGTGACCGGGAACGAACGGGGTTTGGAGAGGACGCGAACGCAAACAGGGGGGAACGTAAGCGGCAACGGAGACCACCTAGCACACACCAGACGAACCGGGCTGCAGTGCCCACCCGTCCTTAACTGCGGGAAAAGCTCGGTGCCGGCCTAATGGCACTTGGAAATGTGAGTGCAAAGTGTTTTTTATGTATGGAATAAAGGTTTTAAACGTTATTGCGCGATGATGGTTTTTTATCCGTTTGCATGAGGAACATTGAGGACCTGGTATAGATATTGGAGAAAGTTTCCTTTGAGTGGAGTGGTTATCCCTGTTAATGAACCAAAGGTGCAGTTTTAAAGATTAATCTGGTGAGTGGCAAATCTCACAGGTGGTGGTGAAGCACTAAGTCACTTTAATCTGATACCACACACAAGAGCACGCCGCCCACGGCAATTATAACGGATGATTTGCAACACATATGAAGAAGAGTCTATCATTATGTGACATATGTCACTGGACTTTTTATATGATTTAAAGTATTTGGATTAAGTTGTTGTTCACATGTGATGAATTATACAAACATATGATTATTGTATAAATGAGATATAACCTGTTAGGTGGATGGTGAACCAAATTAGGCTATTAAGATAGCACATACACAGGTAATATAGAGAGCACAGATGGGAGCAGCGCATCCACTCACATAGCACCCCAAGCTATTTGCTGAGAGGCATGGTGAGTATTTTGCAGCTCTCATTTGTTTTTGAAAATGAAGAAAGACAAGAAAAAACTTTTTTTTTTTTTCTTTTTTCAAATTTCAAAACTTTGTGACAAAAAGTGAGGTCTGCAAAATACTCACTATACCTCTCAGCAAATAGCTTGGGGTGTCTACTTTCCAAAATGGGGTCATTTGGGGGGGTTTTGTGCCACCTGGGCATTCCATGGCCTCCGAAACTGTGATAGGCAGTGAAGAGTGAAATCAAAAATTCACGCCCTTAGAAAGCCTGAAGGCGGTGCTTGGTTTTCGGGGTCCCGTACACGGCTAGGCTCCCAAAAAGTCTCACACATGTGGTATCCCCATACTCAGGAGAAGCAGCAGAATGTATTTTGGGGTGTAATTTCACATATTCCCATGGCATGTTTGAGCAATATATCATTTAGTGACAACTTTGTGCAAAAAAAAAAAAAAAAATTTGTCTCTTTCCCGCAACTTGTGTCGCAATATAAAATATTCCATGGACTCGACATGCCTCTCAGCAAATAGCTTGGGGTGTCTACTTTCCAAAATGGGGTCATTTGGGGGGGGTTTTGAACTGTCCTGGCATTTTATGCACAACATTTAGAAGCTTATGTCAAACATCACCCACTCTTCTAACCACTTGAAGACAAAGCCCTTTCTGACACTTATTTTTTACATGAAAAAGTTTTTTTTTTTTGCAAGAAAATTACTTTGAACCCCCAAACATTATATATTTTTTTAAAGCAAATGCCCTACAGATTAAAATGGTGGGTGTTTCATTTTTTTTTTTCACACAGTATTTGCGCAGCGATTTTTCAAACGCATTTTTTGGGGAAAAAACACACTTTTTTAAATTTTAATGCACTAAAACACACTATATTGCCCAAATGTTTGATGAAATAAAAAAGATGATCTTAGACCGAGTACATGGATACCAAACATGACATGCTTTACAATTGCGCACAAACGTGCAGTGGCAACAAAATAAATACATTTTTAAAAGCCTTTAAAAGCCTTTACAGGTTACCACTTTAGATTTACAGAGGAGGTTTACTGCAAAAATTACTGCCCTCGATCTGACCTTCGCGGCGATACCTCACATGCATGGTGCAATTGCTGTTTACGTTTGACGACAGACCACCGCTTGCGTTCGCCTTAGCGCAAGAGCAGGGGGCGACAGGGGTGCTTTTTTTTTTTTTTTTTTTTTTTCTTTATTATTTTTTTGCTTTTTTATCTTATTTTTAAACTGTTCCTTTCATTTTTTTTTTTTTAAATCATTTTTATTGTTATCTCGGGGAATGTAAATATCCCCTATGATAGCAATAGGTAGTGACAGGTACTCTTTTTTGAAAAAATTGGGGTCTATTAGACCCTAGATCTCTCCTCTGCCTTCAAAGCATCTGACCACACCAAGATCGGTGTGATAAAATGCTTCCCCAATTTCCCAATGGCGCTATTTACATCCGGCGAAATCTAAGTCATAAAATGCTCGTAGCTTCCGGTTTCTTAGGCCATAGAGATGTTTGGAGCCACTCTTGTCTCTGATCAGCTCTATGGTCAGCTGGCTGAATCACCGGCTGCATTCTCAGGTTCCCTGTTGAGACAGGAGAGCCAGAGAAAAACACGGAAGACGGTGGGGGGGGGGGCATTCCCTCCCACGGCTTGTAAAGGCAGTCTAGAGGCTAATTAGCCGCTAGGATTGCTTTTACATGAAAGCCGACCGCTGGCTGAAAAGAATGATACCAAGATGATACCTAAACCTGCAGGCATCATTCTGGTATAACCACTCAAAGTTGTGAATGGCGTACCTGAAGACAAAAAAATGGTTAACAATAAAGCACAGTAAACAGTAAAGTATAAATAATTACATACCTGAAAAACAAACATGATAAAACATAATAACAATAACAATAACAATAACAATAAAACACTGCAGAATAGAATACAGTAAAAAAAGAGCAGAACAATAGAGAGAGAGAATAGAGAGAGAGAACAATAAAACGACAACTATTTTTTTTTATTTTATATATATATATATATTTTTTTTTTACACTTTTTTTGTAACTAACTTTTATAACGGTAACCGGTTCCAGGTTCGGGTCTCTCAAAATGCGATGGCATCTTGGGAGACCCTGTGAAAGTGTGCCTAGTCTGTGCAATGCTGTACCCTACGCTAATACTCAACTAGTGTATGGTAGCGTTCAAAACATTCACCAATGCAAAGACCAGGATTGTCAGGACAGGAGGGACAATAATAGCGGGTGTCACGCCTATATCCGCGTTTGCTGCAGACACAACATCTTTTTTGGGGGGGTTCGTTGGGTAGGGGTACTCGGGAGCACATAAAAATGCCTCTCATGCAGCCGACTGCATTTGGTTGGGGATGTGAATGGGGGAAGTACGGGTGCTGCAGAAGTGGTGGGTTCCCAATTAGGATTGGCGAATGCAGCAGGAAGGGCACTATGGGCACGACGGGCCTGTGTTTGTCTTTTTGGTGGCAGCGGGACACTACTTGTGCTTGCCACCTCACCAGCTTGAACTGCACTTATGGGACTCGCCACGTCACCAAGTGTTACTGCAGCGCTGGTTTGACTACGACCGGGGTATACTAGGCCGCTGGTGCTTGCCAGTTCAATAAAAAGCTTCCAAAAAAACTGTTAGCGATCGCAGGGATCAGGTCTGACTCTGCGAACGCTGCAGTTATGCGTTTAGTGTTTTGTAAGTGTCAGTGATCGATCGATACTGCACTTGGGTGGGCTGGACTGGGCCGGGCGGAGGGGCAAAACGCAGGTGCTAGCAGGTATCTGGGCTGATCCCGCTAACACTGCGTTTTTGGGAACCCTAAACTGCTGGGGACGCTAGTATAGATCTGATCGGATCAGATATTGATCCGATCAGATACTATACCACTAAAGGAGGCGTATGCTGCGTGCGTGGGTGTTAGTGGTACTGGCGCTAACCTGACGCTGCCTGGGGCCGGTGCTTGCTAGTTCACCAAAATGCTACCAAAAAAACTGTTAGCGATCGCAGGGATCAGGCCTGACTCTGCGAACGCTGCAGTTATGCGTTTAGTGCCTTGTAAGTGACAGTGATCGATCGATACTGCACTTGGGTGGGCTGGGCTGGGCCGGGCGGAGGGGCACAACGCAGGTGCTAGCAGGTATCTGGGCTGATCCCGCTAACACTGCGTTTTTGGGAACCCTAAACTGCTGGGGACGCTAGTATAGATCTGATCGGATCAGATATTGATCCGATCAGATACTATACCACTAAGGGAGGTGTACGGTGCGTGCGTGGGTGTTAGCGCTACTGGCGCTAACCTGACGCTGCCTGGTGCTTGCTTGCCAGTTCACCAAAATGCTACCAAAAAAACTGTTAGCGATCGTAGGGATCAGGCCTGACTCTGCGAACGCTGCAGTTATGCGTTTAGTGTTTTGTAAGTGACAGTGATCGATCGATACTGCACTTGGGTGGGCTGGGCGGAGGGGCAAAACGCAGGTGCTAGCGGGTATCTGGGCTGATCCCGCTAACACTGTGTTTTTGGGAACCCTAAACTGCTGGGGACGCCAGTATAGATCTGATCGGATCAGATATTGATCCGATCAGATACTATACCACTAAGGGAGGCGTATGCTGCGTGCGTGGGTGTTAGCGGTACTGGCGCTAATCTGACGCTGCCTGGGGCGACGCATATCACCGCCGGGCGATCAGGGGGCTAAACCTTTATTCGGTAATAAACGGCGGGTGCCCTGACACTATAAAAAATAAACGAACTAACCTGCGTCACCCGTAACGGTTATACGGTGATCAGTGGTGAAAGGGTTAACTAGGGGGCAATCAAGGGGTTAAAACATTTATTAGGTAGTATATGGGGGTCCCTGTCACTATAAAACGCTGACGGCGAACCTAAATATTTACCTCACTAACTATCGTCACCAGTGACACTAATACAGCGATCAGAAAAATGATCGCTTAGCGACACTGGCGATGGGGGGTGATCAAGGGGTTAAAACTTTATTAGGGGGGGTTAGGGGGGTATCCTAGACCTAAAGGGGGGTAATACTCACTGTCCCAACACTGTAACTGTCACAAACTGACACTATGCAGTAATCAGAAAAAAAAAAAAAAAAAACCTGCTGGTATCAGTTTGTGACGGGGGGGGGGGGGGTGATTGGGGGGGGATCGGGGGGCGATCGGGGGGGGATCGGGGTGTTTTGTATGCCTGGCATGTTCTACTGTGTGTGTGTGTGTGTTGTGCACTCACAGTGATGTCTTCTCCCCTCGGCGCTGGAACGGAAACTACCGAGCCGAGGGGAGATGACATCATCTCCTTTGCTGCTGTTTAGCATACAGCAGCAAAGGAGTGTTCCCATTGGCCGGCGGCGATCGCGAGGGGGGGCCACGAACGGATGGCCTCCCCCTCATCTCGGATCGCCGGGGAACAGAACGGGACCGCTTCGGGCACCGGGGGGGGGTCCGATCGGACCCCCCACCCGCGAGAGGCAAATCACGTACATGTACGTGATTTTGCCTGCCCGTGCCGCCTTGCCGACGTAAATCGGCGTTAGGCGGTCCTTAAGTGGTTAATATGTAAAGTTTTAAAAAAAGGCAATTTATTCTCAAATATCACTATGCAGTGGTAAATATAAATAACCAACTATATGGTTAGGGAGTAAAATATCGAATCTACTATTAGAGGAGAGATATACTGTATATACTATTAGAGGGTGAATCTGGTAAATATCATCAGACTCAGAGATCAAATTTTTTTATTAAAAAACAAACAATCTATTCCTTCAAAAAAAATGTCATTTTTAGAACGTTCATTCGAAATTGTTAGTGGGGTCAAATCGACGTTCGTTTTCAACCACAGTGACGGGAAAATTTAGAAATAGAAAACTTCTTGGTCAAAGGAATTTTCAGACAGTGTATGTGGTTTTCGTTCAGAAATGACATTCATTTTAAAAACAGAATGTTAAAAAAACAAGTGAAAATTTCAAACAACATTCTTTCATTCAGTGAATGTACAAAGATTTTTCGTCTGAATATTCTTGTCTGAAAATTGATCCGTATGGCCAGCATAAGGCTCGGCTTGGGGTTAAAAAAAACGAAAATTAGCCCTTTATAGTACAAAAAAAAGCAGATAATCACTACTGTAAGGAGTTAATTTTTTTTTTTACTGTAGAACTGTGAAAGTAATATTTACAGTAGCGATTATTTGCTCTTTTTTTTCTATAAAGGGCTCATTTTAGTTTTTTTAACCCCATTATGTTACTGGCTGATTAATCGATTATGAAAATAGTAATCGATTCATTTCATAATCAATTCATTGTCGATTAATCGATTAGTTGTTTCAGCCCTAGACGACATCTTGCCACGTGTAGTCGTGGATATCGTAGGCCGCCCCTGCGGGGAGGGGAACGGGCCACAAAGAGACAGAGAAAATTGAGGATCATTGCGGATGAAGTAGCAACAAAGTGGGCGATTGATCGTTTATGAGTGGCACATGGACTATTGATCACGTGAGTGAAAGCCCAAGGGAAAGGTAGTGCCAGAGACTGAGGGTTGTTGGTGCACAAGTCAGTGAGATGGGCAGTAATGGCCTATTGACTTTGAGTTCAGCATTGCCCCGGGATTCCAATCAGTCAAGGAGGAGTTATTCAGATTGGCTCTCCTTTAGCTTAATTTGGAAGTGCCATTCCGGTGGGAAGTAGTGGTAAAAAGGTAGCAGTGAAGCTGCAAGCACACATGTAGAGATATGGATCGTTCTTTTAAAGTTATCCAGATGAAGAAGTTATTCAGAGTGACTCTTTATCAAATCATTCTCTATCAAATCTACTTCCATTGTCCTTGATTGAAGAGATCATTGAAAAATGATTTCTTGACTGTCCGCAATTGTACTCAGATTTTCCTGTATGATTCATTGAAAGATGACAATGTAACAGAAGAGTATCTCAAAGGAAGTCCTTCTCCCATCCTAGTTTATGTTGATGAATAAAGCATTAAGAAAAAGCATTAAGGACTGTGACTATTAAATCTATGGGCTGCGAGGGTTGAGTAGTAAACGTGAATTACAGATATAGCAAATATTAAGCAGCTCCTTTGGGGGTAAGCGCTACATAAAATTTTGCAAATAAGTAATTTCTCTTCACCTACTGATGAGGCTGCACTGATGGACACTGATAGGCTGCACTGATAGGCTGCGCCGATGAGCGTTGATAGGCTGCATTGATAGGCACTGATGGGCACTGATGATGCTGCACTGATGGGGACTGATGAGGTTGCACTGCTGGGCACTAATAAGGCTGCACTGATAGGCACTGATGAGACTGCACTGATGAGGTGGCACTGAAGGGCACTGATAAGATGCACTGATGGGCATTGATGACGCTGAACTGATAAGGTGGCATTGATGGGCAGTGCCCTCATTATCAGTGTAAATGCCCTTGTCACCACAGGAAAGCCAGTTATTGTCTTTCCTTTCCTCAGACACTGACAGAGCTCAGGAAAGGAAATGCAGATAACCGGCATTTGTTTACATGTGATGAGCTGTGATTGGACACAGTTGATCACATGGTAAAGAGCCTATGCTATAAGCTCTTTACCGTGATCTGTGATGCGCTGTGTGCGAGGGAGGCAAGAGTGTGAGGACGTCATGTCCCACCCGACCATCTTTTTACAATATGGCGGACAGGAAGCAGTTACAATAAAAGATTAACTTGGCTATGGGTTAAGAGCAGGAAGGAGCTGGCCCCTCAACATTGGAGGTTTATTTTCTTAAAATCTGTTTTCTCCCAAAAATGAAAAAAAAGACAACTGCCCCAGTACACCAATCATACAGCCTAGTTTACTTTTAGAAAGAGTGCTACAAGACTGTAGAACCTCAGCTATATTGATCTCAGCTCATATGCTTGTCAAGTAATAGACCAAAAAACAGCAAATCCCCTAACCAAAAAAGGAAGAGAGATGTATTGCGCACTCCTAGAAATGGAGTCCAAGTGAGATCAGTGGTTTAAAGCAAAAAAGAAAAAGTCTTTAAAAGTCTAAATCGTGTCAGTATGTTTGACTCAGTGGCTACCACTGCTGAAGAGCTAGAAGGGACTCTGCATTGGGACACACAGAAAAAAAGGAGCAGCGCCGTTCTAAGTGTAACATCAAAGCATTATTTATTTGGAAATAACAAAATGGCAGCTCACAATGTATGGAGATAAATTAGTGGCTCCCAGCACTTCCTAGTAGGTCCAGGTCCCCTGGAGATATAAAAGTGATGTTGGAGGAAGTGGTTGGCGTGGCACGCATCTTGGAAATTGTATTTATGGGCATGAGCCAGTCAGTGGACTACAATGTGCAGCATGCCAGGTGCAATATCCAAAACAGGGCATAATTATCTGATGAATGATGCAACTGACTCCTGGAAAATAGGATAACCTCCCTCCAAACATAAGGACTAAGAGGAGCGTATATTGCAAATAAAAAATAAGAAGCATTTCACAATAATAAAAAACATTACTAAAATAAAATAAATTAGCATTACTGCATACATCTTATGGAGCATTTACAACTTGATGTATGGTATTAAAATTCAGATGATAAAGCGAAGACCATAGGGTCCTGCACAAACAAACTAGCAGAACCTTATGTTTCACCTTAACTTTCAAAGTAAAAAAAAAAACCCTTTGCAGAAATATCATAGAGTCATTTACAAGTGCCTCCCCAGTCTGACCCAAACAGTCTTGTAGACCTAAGGGTATAGTATCATCTGTGTGAAAGGGGGTTTATCATTGACTGGCTGTTCGCACCAAATCTCCAAGCTTCAATCCCGCTTCTTCCCAAATAAGACAGAGACCAAACTGCTGGTTCTTCTTATGCCGTGTACACACGACCGGTTTAGGCGTCGGAATAAACTCCGAAGGTTTCTCCAACGGAACTCCGATGGAATTCCATTCAAGCGGTCTTGCCTACACACGGTCAATCCAAAGTCCGACCAAAGTCCGACCGTCCAGAACACGGTGACGTACAGCATGTACGACGGGAATAGAAAAAGGAAGTTCAATAGCCAGTAGCCAATAGCTTCCATCTGGTACTTGCTTCAGAGCAAGCGTCGTTTGTGGTCCGTTGGAACAGCATACAGACGTCCGTTTTTCCCGATAGGAATTGGCTCCGTCGGAAATATTTAGAGCATGTTCTATTTCTAGGTCTGTCGAAAAAAGAAGTCAGTTGAGACCTACACACGTTGGAATAGACGATAAAAAACTTCCGTCTGACTTTTTCTGTCGGACATTCTGCTCGTGTGTACAGGGCATAAGTCTTCATCATATTGTGCCAAACTCCATGCTAGAAGCCTTCTCATGACATTCCTGTCCATTAGCCTTTATAAATAAAGTATTGTCCACACAAATGTTATGGTTTCCACAGTTTACTGATATTCTGAAGATGGCAGTGACAGTTCACATCTTATCCCACATACTAACTGGGGTCACATAAAATTTTTTTCCAATCACATATAGTGGACGTACCATAGTAGTCAATATGTGAAAGCAGCACATTGTGCATCACTGTTAAGCTATCCAACCCTTTACACAGTGTCTCTCCCTAGGGTCATTAGTACCCACTCTGAAGGCTCTCACTTGCTATTAGGCCTCTACGCATTCAGCTCATGACTTTTTGCATGTCATTTCAGAGGCAGGACTGATGCAGCTGCTCCTCTAGCTTCTTACACCACTCCCAGGACCTCCAAGGAAATAGCACTCAAAACAGAGAACACTTGGCCTGGCCTAAAAGGCTTTTTGCAATCTGCTTTAGGCCTCCACCAACTCCCGACCTTCTGCCCTGTTTAGGGTCTCTGCATAGCTGACTACATCTGCATACTGGTGGGGTATCTGGCTCCCATGCCCGAATGACTAAAGCTTCTCTCATCCTGTCTTATGTGTTGTGTAGCACCCTCTAGTATGTGCTAGAAGTGAGTGTAGGAAATCCATACTCTGACTCACAGTTAAGCTGGTGACTCTTAATTGGGTCAGGGTTTAGTATTGTTCAGGACTGAAACAACTCCATAAGTAGACATGGGCCATGCCAGCAGGGCAGTCAGGTGGAAGATGGAGATGAAGTGTTGAGGAGGCTGTTGGTGGCCCTCAGGGGTACCCCCTAGCCTGGGTGGGTGTCCTGCCTTGGGATGGGGCTCGGGTGCTGGAAGGATCCTGCCAAAACACACAGAAAGAAGCCCTTCCTGAAGACACGAGAGCAAGAAAGGACAGAATGAGTAGTGCAATGCTGTGGTGACTAACAATGGAGCCAGTTTCCCTTGAAGAAAGCCATGTGCTTAAGTCTACAGGCCTTTCCCCTGAGAGATCTCCTGAGAGTCAGCAGGGTGGGCTGGTGAAGAGTCAGTCGGGTGGACTGGTGTAGAGAGAGAGCCAGGAGAGCTGGTGAAAGGGGCAGCTGCATCCAGGTGGGTTGGCAGAGCCTGAAGATGTGGAGCATGTAACTTCTTAAGAGAAGAAGAAGTTACATGCTGCTTCACTATCTGAACTACACCTAAAGGGGCTGCAAGTTCCTGCCTTTAATAGGCTATTGCTAAATCTGACTGGGAGCCTGTCAGGTCATCTCAAGAGTGATTCAGCTGGAGCAATCAAGTGTCGTGCTGGAGGAAAGAGGATAATAGATATAGATTTATATAGGAAAGTTGTCACTTAAATGTTGAAGTCAAGTGAGCATCCCATAACCTCCAATCCCTATCCAAGTTACTAACCCTCTAATAAATAACAAAAACAAAGCCACACACTGTTCTCTGATTCTGGGTGCTTTTGAAAATTTGGTGTGTCTGGCTGTGCAGGAGTGGGGGATCCCTTTCATTTCCATTTACTACGGGCATAGTGCTACATATTGGCAGTGACTAAACCCATGACATCACTACAGGCAGGCTTTACACAAAAGGGGACCTCACCTTAATTCCTTTTGCCACACTATTTTGGGATAGAGCCATCTAGTGGCAGACTAGCTGAGTGCACCTGCTTACATGTTTTCGCAATGTACGTCATATTTATGGGTGGATTGCAGAATTTTCTTCATTTTGATACATTTATATATTTTTTCCATGAAGTGCAAAAAACGTTCCTTGCTTTATAATATTAGGTTGGTAAACTTTTAGCAATTTGAGAAAATATAGGACCCCCTTTATTTTGGTGCTGTTCATAATGAATTAAATTCCAGCCCAGTTATAGTAGCAAGTAATACTCCCACACTGTAGCCCACCACAGCATATATTTTTGTGAAAAAAGAGGAAAAAATACAGCGGTAAAAGCATATAGGTGAATAATCTATAAAAAGAGAAGCTGCTAAAACTATGAGATACACATAGAAAAGATACAATAAAACAATGCAGCGCTGCTACATTGTTTTATTATATATTTTTGTGCATTGCAGTGTGATGCATTAAAACATGGGAACATGACCTTATTGCAAAGTGTGAAAGGAGCATTAATGTATTATAACCATAGAGATAATGAATCTGAACTGATGCTTCCTGAAAGACATGCTGTAAATACACATTTATCTCTCAACCTGCAACATTTTAGAAAACAATGTATATTGCTAAAGTACGTATAAATATAAACAAATTAACAGCTTTACTGACATACTGAATAACTAGTAAATATTTTGTGATCTTCATCCTAGCCGCATTTCCTATTTTATGCTGACCATGCTAAAGAGGGGGGATGCAATTCCCCTGATAGTATTGTCAGCTTTAGGGCATTCTCACAGGTTGACAGTTCCTCTGTTCTGTGCTGCATAGAGTGATTGACAGTGGCTCCTGTTCAGAGTCACGCTGTCAAAAATTATTACAACTCTTGAGGATATTGGAATGGTCTATTCTTCCTGAGCTAGGTGTGCATTGGAAAATACAGCGCAGGTTTGTGTGACAGATAAAAAAAAAAAAAAAACACAAATAAAGGACCATTCTACTTTTAATTGGTGTTGTAATCACAGGCTGATAAGTATGCACAGTACCTGGTGTTTTATGAATGCAGCAAAAAATACTCCTCAAATGCTGTAAGGTATTTTTAATGTCTAAGTTGTATTTTTATGTTTGGACAATAAAAAAAAAAATACTTTATAAATGAGTGGTTTGAAACAGGCTTTACAGTGAAAATCAGACTACAGCAAAAACTAGGTCAAATAATCAGCAGGAAATTCATTTTGATTTGGGCATTTTGGTTAGCTCCTTTGAAAAGACAAGGTTGCATCCGATGATGCTGATACTACACCTTACAGCCACATTGCTGCATTATTCCATGTTTGAAGTTGCCTACTTGCATCTTTGAAGACTTGATGTGACATGTTTGAAGCCTTACTGTTACATCCGTAAAGCAGAGGGCCTGGACACCTCCAGCCTGGAGGTTAATCCTTTGAAGCTGAGTTCTGCAATATTTAGTACCGCAGGGTGATACTTTTATTACAAAGCTGCACCTTCGCACTGGCAAATAATGTTTAGAAATTTTGTGAAAGTAAAAAAAACCTGTACAATTACTTATTATACCTGAAACCTTTCCAAGACGTGTCATTAGTTTTATTTATTTGTCACTGAGGGGCATAGAGTTGTGTATAAAATTGAATGCATACCAGTAACTGATACAATATCATAGAAGCACTTGATACTTAACATATAGGACACATCAGGGCTGGCCCTATAATGGGACCCAGTGGGACCATCGGTACCGAGCAGCACTAATAGGTGGGCGGCAAACTGACGCCCACCAGCCAGCCTATTCCGCCCACTCTGCTGCCTGTAAGGGAGCCCGGCGCCGCTGCTGTTGAGTGGTGACAGGAGCAGCAGGCGGGCAGAACACTCGCTGCCCGGAAGGGGGAGCAGTCAGTGGGTGAGTGGCAAGAGACAATCCTCAACGTGTGGCAGGTGACGTGGAAAGTGACAATCCACAACGTGTGGCAGGTGATGTGGCAAGTGACAATCCACAACATGTGGAAGGCGACGTGGCAAGTGACAATCCGCAACGTGTGGCGGGTGACGTGGCAAGGGACAATCCACAAGGCGTGGCAGGTGACGCGGCAAGGGACAATCCGCAATGTGTGGCAGATCACTTGGCAAGTGACTATCGCAATGTGTGGCAGGTGACGTGGCAAGTGACAATCCGCAACATGTGGCAAGTGACGTGGCAAGGGACAATCCGCAAAGTGTGGCAGGTGATGTGGCAAGTAACAATCCGCAACGTGTGGCAGGTGACGTGGCAAGTTACAATCAGCAATGTGTGGCAAGTGACAATCCGAAACGTGTGGCAGGTGATGTGGCAGGTGAAAATTCGCAATGTGTGGCAGGTGACGTGGCAAGTGACAATCCACAACGTGTGGCAGGTCACGTGGCAAGTGACAATCCGCAACGTGTGGCAAGTGACAATCTGCAACGTGTGGCAGGTGAAGTGGCAAGTGACAATCCACAATGTGTGGCAGGTGACAATCCGCATCTGGTGATGGAGTCCAAATCAGAATTGTAAGTACAAACACACAGTTGTATGAGACATGAGAGCCTGAGAGGGACTTGCCTTGCTAAGCCCTGATTAACCACTTACAGACCCGAAGGATTTGCCCCCTTAATGACCAGGCCCTTTTTTGCGATACGGCACTGCGTCACTTTAACTGACAATGCGATGCTGTACACAAATAAAATTGATGTCCCTTTTCCCCCACAAACAGCTTTCTTTTGGTGGTATTTGATCACCGCTGCGTTTTTTAAAATTTTTTGCACTATAAACAAAAAAAGAGCGACAATTTTGAAAAAAAAAACAATATTTTTTACTTTTTGCTATAATAAATATCCCAAAAAAACAAAAACAAATTTCTTCATCAGTTTAGGCCAATATGTATTTTTCTACATATTTTTGGTAAACAAAAAACACAGTTAGTGTAAATTAATTAGTTTGCGTCTACAAAATAGGGGATAGATTTATGTTATTTTTATTATTATTTTTTTTTTTACTGGTAATGGCGGCGATCTGCAATTTTTAGCAGGACTGCAACATTGCGGTGGACAGATCAGACACTTTTGACACATTTTTGGGACCACTGACATCTATACAGCGATCTGTGCTATAAAAATGTACTGAGTATTGTGTAAATGTCACTAGCAGGGAAGGGGTTAACACTAGGGGGCAATCAAGGGGTTAAATGTGTTTCCTAGGAGGTGTTTCTAACTTTGGGGGGGATGGGACTGACTGGAGGAGGAGAGAGATCGCTGTTCCTAATCACAAGGAACAGCAGATCTGTCTCTCCTCCCCTGTCAGAATGGAGATCTGTCTGTTTACATTGACAGATCCCCATTCTGGCTCTCTGTGGAGTGATCGCCACGCACAGGTCCCTTTATACTCCTTTATACATGTATAGAGCCTTGACAGGTCCTTTTATACTCCTATATACATGTATAGAGCCATGACAGGTCTTCTTTATACTCCTATAAACATGTGTAGAGCCATGACAGGTCCTCTTTATACTCCTATATACATGTATAGAGCCATAACAGGTCCTCTGTATGCTTCTATATACATGTATAGAGTCATGACAGGTCCTCTTTATATTCTTTTACATGTATAGAGCCATGACAGGTTCTCTTTCTATCTCTATATACATGTATAGAGCTGTGACAGGTCCTCTTTATACTCCTACATACATGTATAGTGCCATGACATGTCCTCTTTATTCTCCTACATACATGTATAGAGCCGTGACAGGTCCTCTTTATACTCCTATGCATGTAAACAACCATGACATGTCCTCTTTACATTCCTATGTACATGTATAGTGCCATTGCAGGTCCTCTTTATACTCCTATATACATGTATAGAGCCATGACAGGTCCTCTTTATACTCCTATACATGTAGACCGCCGTGACTGGCCCCCTTTAGTTATCATGATATGAAATAATGAATGTGGGGGCCTTTTGGTGGGCGTGATTTTTTTTTTTTGGGGGGGGGGGGCAGCATTTCATTCTTGGTCCCAGGCAACACAGTGTCTTGGGCCGGCCCTGGAACACATACTGCATAAAGTAAGAAGAGTTGTGTCCTACTAAAGCAAACTGAGGTTGTCATATGTTGTTGACTATAGGACAGAGGCCAGATGTTAATTCATAATGCAACCGCTAAAAAACTGACTTTCTCCCATAGGCATATGCACATATCCTTAAAGCCTTCTTGAGTGATAGCAGTTCCACGACAAGGTCATCCAGTGCTCATGACAAATATGCCAAAATGATCCCCATTTTTCTGGTTTATTATACACAGGTCAGGGTCTTTTCAAGACAAAAAATATATAGTGGAATAGGTTTAATTAGGTCAAAATAGAATTCAGTCAAAGTTGCCCCTACTGCCACCCTCTTCACAGCCCAGAATGTACAGTGGGGAAAATAATTATTTGATCCCTTGCCGATTTTCTAAATTTGCCCACTTACAAAGAAATGAAAAGCCTATAATTTATATCATAGGTATATTTTAAATGATATAGACAGAATAGCAACCAAAAATCCAGAAAAAGCACATAAAACAAATGCTATAAATTAAGTTGCAGTTCAGTGAGTAAAATAAGTATTTAATCCCCAAACAAAACATGACTTAGTACTTCTCTAAATCCTTAGGATTTCTTGGCTGTCTCTTGGCAACTTGAAGTTTCAGCTCCATCCATAAATCTTCTATAGGATTAGGGTCTGGAGACTGACTAGGCCACTCCATGACCTTCATGTGCTTCTTCTCGAGCCACTCCATTATTGCCTTGGCGGTATGTTTTAGGTCATTGCCATGCTGCAAGAACCATCCGCAACCTTCTTCAATGTTTTGGCTGAGGGAAGAAGGTTCTCATCCAAGATTTTACAGATTAGATTTCACCTCAATGCCGCAAAGTTGGCCTGTACCTTTAGCAGAGAAACAGCTCCAAAGCATAATTTTTCCACCTTCGTGCTTGACTGTAGGTATGGTGTTCTTAGTGTCATAGTCAGAATTTTTCTTCCTCCAAACACGGCGAGTTGAGTTAATGCCAAAGAACTCAATTTTGGTCTCATCTGACCACAGCACTCTCTCAATCCTTCTCTGAATCATTTAGATGTTCTAAATGTTGGCATGACTGTACATGTGCCTTCTTGAGGAGGGGGGCTATTCATTTTGATGAGGGGGACTCGCTGTGTTAAATAACTGTTTTCCTCACAAAAGATTGATGACAGTACATAAATCCTATGTAAAACAGTTAATATCAACAAAGGGGGCCTACAGGAGGCCTGGTGGAATTGTGCGTATACTGTATACCCTGGTAAATATTAATGAATTAATCATTAATAAAGATACCTCCAGATGAATATTGCAGCAGAGTTTAGTTGTGGGGGCTCCCTGAGGATAATCATGATGTGGTGTCTGTCTTGGTGTCGAATACCTGAAAACAGGACCAGTGATGATGGGGAGAACTTCCAACAGTTGTCTAACCAGCCTGGAATGAAGCTTCTTGCAAGCAGGAAAAAATGTTGTGTGACACTGGAACTCAGAACCAACCTATCTACTCTGCTATACAACCGGACCTCTAACTAACTGTGGGTCATCAGGTGCTTAACCTGGCTTTAGCCTATGAGGTTACTGATCCCTGAGCTAACCCTAACTATAGAATCTCAGATGAGAAAGGACATGGTTAACTAAAATATAATGTAAGCTGCATATAAACTATATTGCAATAAACAGGTTCGCTTACTAATATACTGCAAGGTGACCGTGTAAGCAGGTTGAAATAGCCTGTTAAGTGTTAAAGAGAAGCTCCAGTTGTTTTTGTGTTTATTAAAAGTCAGCATCTTCAAAAACTGTAGTTACTGACTTCTAATAAACACACACTCACCTGTCCCAGGATCCAGCGCTGTGCTCACCCAAGCAGTCGCTTTTCTCCCTCTTCACTCCCCGGCGTCATCATCTCAACTGTGGGCACCCATCTGTGACAATTTGCAGCTTCACAGCCGGGTGCCCACTGCACATGGGCAAGTCGCGTTGTGCTTCCTGAATGCTCCAGCAGTCTTCTGGGACCTGTGACATGTCCCAGAAGACTGCAGGGGGGGAGAGAAATTCTGTACAGATTGCCTAGGCAATCTGAACAGAAGTGGGAGTGGGTACCTGTCAAACTAGGTACCCGCTCCCCCCACCAAAAAAATACATACCAAATGTGGCAGGGGAGGAGGGGAGGAGTACTTAAAGTGGAACTTCACCTTTTGGGAGGAGCTCAGCCTTAACCCTACCCACTAATCCTGTGATATAAACTGGACAGTGGTCCAGTACAGAGAGCTTGAAAGTGTGTATCTCAGAGCCCTTGAGAGAGCCGGCTAAGGTTGGTTCGGGTTTGAGTTACCTCCAACAGCATGTTCCCCATGAAGGCCTAGTAGAGAGCTAAGACCGATGTCCGTATGGGAGAGAGATGGCGAATGACACCCACGAGGAGCAGAAGGATGTTGCTTACCACCATCAGAATGTAAAGTCATCAGAACCTGGGGTTCGCCCTGAAGACACCAGCCCTGGAGGAATGCCTTTGATGGACTTTGTATTGCAGGTATGCCGGGGCAGCACACAGCCTGTAATTAGAGTAGGGAATTAGGGAAGGACTGTATTTGTGAATATTGGACTCTGTAATTATCTTTTGCACTTTTCTAAGCATTTGAAACGTTGTTCTTGCTTGGTCTGAAGTTAATGAAAGGGGTGTAATGCAAGTAACCAGCACACATAATCTACCGAGTGGATCTTAAACACATTGGGGTATGAAGACATTGGTGTGGAGCAGGGTAACGGAGGTTTTACAGCAGCCTGTTGGTAGTGTGTACCTGTTAAAGGTGGTATGGCCCCTAGCAGCAAGGGAGATGTTGTCGGCACTCCTTCCACCAGTGGTCTGTCTCCCACAGCAATGGGATCGGATTCACACCACAGAGGTCCACATCCTATACAGAGGTACAGAAGTCCAAGAGTTAAGGAAAGTGCACGTTTGGAGCCCCTGCAAGGTGCACAGCAGGGTACACTATGCTACTGGGAATGGTAGTGGAAAACGCTGGACAGGTTGATGTGGACAGAGCTCAGTATGTCCATCCTAAACGCAAATTACTTGGCAGATGTACATTGTCACAGGGACCTGAGAGTTAACTGGAGAACAGTTACAGTGCAAGTATACGTGGTGTGCGTTCATCTCTGAGAGTAGAGATCTGCCCTAAGGTTGAGTGTTCCCCCACAGAAGCCTCAGATTTGTCCCAGGGCATTAATCAAAACGGCATAAAGCAAAGTACCCCATGTGTAGTCAAAGTATGTAATCATGTGTAGCCCAGAAGAACCCACCCCAGGGTAGCCATCTCATGTGACCCAACAAGGAGGGAAACATGGAGGACGTGATGACCACCCTGTCACCCTGACCTGCTACACCTTACAACCACTACACATATACAGGAGCACAGACAAGCTAATAATAATAATAACAATAGGAAAGAGACTTGCCTATTGCTAGGATTCTGGTCACAAAGCTATGGACAGCTATAGTTACACTGCCAGAACACAGGGACAATTCCCTAATAGTCTCTGCTTCTGGCCTGGTTAATTTACAGCAGAAACTCCTGCATAAATGGTCATGTGGCCTAATTCTGTCTTTACTCTCTGGAAACTCCCCTTTATAAAATATCACAGTCCTCCAATTGAGGTTTCTGACCCAACTAGTAGGGACAGTAAGTACCTGTCTATAACCAACTAACTTTACAAATACAGACAGTAGAGGGCAGCAGATCCCTACACGTTTAGTAAAGCCACTGTGATCTTCTCAGTGTTGCCAACCGCCCATTAATTTACAGGCAGCCCGTAAATTCCACCCCATTTTCAGGGTGCCCGTAAATGTCCATTTTGGGCAGCGGTGCCCGTAAAAAAGATGGCAGCCTCCGACCCCCTGTACCATGTCTGCACAGCCTCTGACCCCTGTACCATGTCCACACAGCCTCTGACCCCCTGTATCATATCCGCACAGCCTCTGACCCCCTCCTGTACCATGAAAATGAAGAAATATGGTTTTTGACTTTTGTTTAACCTAAACACATTGCTAATAGCACTAGCTACATGTTTACAGTTTACATGTTGATATTTGCACTGTTTAGCACTAAAAACAGGCATTGTAGTTACTTTTTTGCAGTGGCAGTAAAAAAAGTGGCTCTGTCAGTAAACCTCATGATTTTTGCCAGTAAAAAAATTGGTGAGATTTGTAAATTTTGGGGTCCTGCCAGTAAATTTTACTTCGGGGGGTTGGCAACACTGAATCTTCCTCCTCTATGAGAGATATAATTGGGAACAGAAAAGCCCATTTATTAAAGACAAGAGGAAGGTGGGGGGGGTTCTACAGTCTCACAGTCTCTAGACTGGGAGTATTAGCCTGCCACATACAGTGGAGATGGAAAGTATTCAGACCCCCTTAAATTTTTCACTCTTTGTTATGTTGCAGCCATTTGCTAAAATCATTTAAGTTCATTTTTTTTCATCATTAATGTACACAGCTCCCCATATTGACAGAAAAACAGAGTTGTTGACATTTTTGCAGATTTATTAAAAAAGAAAAACTGAAATATCACATGGTCCTAAGTGTTCAGACCCTTTGCTCAGTATTTAGTAGAAGCACCCTTTTGATCTAATACAGCCATAAGTCTTTTTGGGAAAGATGCAACAAGTTTTTCACACCTGGATTTGGGGATCCTCTGCCATTTCTCCTTGCAGATCCTCTCCAGTTCTGTCAGGTTGGATGGTAAACGTTGGTGGACAGCCATTTTTAGGTCTCTCCAGAGATGTTCAATTGGGTTTAAGTCAGGGCTCTGGCTGGGCCAATTAAGAACAGTCACAGAGTTGTTGTGAAGCCACTCATTCGTTATTTTAGCTGTGTGCTTAGGGTCATTGTCTTGTTGGAAGGTAAACCTTCGGCCCAGTCTGAGGTCCTGAGCACTCTGGAGAAGGTTTTCATCCAGGATATCCCTGTACTTGGCCGCATTCATCTTTCCCTCGATTGCAACCAGTTGTCCTATCCCTGCAGCTGAAAAACATCCCCACAGCATGATGCATGAGCAGTTCACAACAAAAGTAGCATACACTGAGCAGGCTACTTAAGGAGTATAACCTTAATGCCCCATACACACTGTCGGACATTGATCGGAAAATCCGACAACAAAATCCATGGATTTTTTCCGACGAATGTTGGCTCAAACTTGTTTTGCATACACACGGTCACACAAAGTTGTCGGAATTTCCGATCGTTCTAAACGCGGTAACGTAAAACACGTACGGCGGGACTATAAACGGGGCAGTAGCCAATAGCTTTCGTCTCTTAATTTATTCTGAGCATGCGTGGCACTTTGTGCGTCGGATTTGTGTACACACGATCGGAATTTCCGACAACGGATTTTGTTGTCGGAAAATTTTATAGCAAGCTCTCAAACTTTGTGTGTTGGAAATTCCGATGGAAAATGTGTGATGGAGCCTACACACGGTCGGAATTTCCGACAACAAGGTCCTATCACACATTTTCCGTCGCAAAATCCGACCGTGTGTACAGGGCATAATATAAATGACAAATGGACATGTGCCAATAACTGGATATGTATAAGAGGATGAAAAAAATTCAAAAAGTGGCGAGAAAAACAAACCAAAACCTGTGTATATATGTGGATGCGCATGCCCAAAATATACATAACACAAAAAATCCTGGTTAAATGGTTAATTATGAAAGTGTGAGATGTCCCACCCATGATTCATTCCGAAAGGTTTTCTGGAGTTAAAATGAAATATCCAAAAAACCTCCCTTTTACAAAGGATTTTAAAGACATCTCCTCCTCTTTTAGGTGTCTGGACTGTCTTCAAAATCTGTACCCCCACAGTGGCACTACTGCCACTATGATACTGGTTAAAGTGTCAGCCAACATTAGTCGGCAGATTTTTGTCGATACTATACAGATGTTCTTTATAGTATATACTATACAAATGTTCTTTTGTCGATACAGATTTTCTAGTATCAACAAAAATCTGCCGACTAATGAGTGTACAGCTTGTATAACAGTGTAAATTTGCTGTCCCCTCAAAATAACTCACCGCACAGCTATTAATGTCTAAACCACTGGAAACAAAAGTGAGTACACCCCCAAGTGAAAATGTCCAAATTGGGCCCAATTAGCCATTTTTCCTCCCTGGTGTCATGTGACTCGTTAGTGTTACAAGGTCTAAGGTGTGAATGGGGAGAAGGTGTGTTAAATTTGGTGTTATCGCTCTCACTTTCTCATACTGGTCACTGGAAGCTCAACATGGCACCTCATGGCAAAGAACTCTCTGAGGATCTGAAAAAAAGAAATAATGCTCTACATAAAGATGGCCTAGGCTATAAGAAGATTGCCAAGACCCTGAAACTAAGTTGCAGCCTGGTGGCTAAGACCAGGTTCCAGGTTCCATTCAGAACAGGCCTTGCCATGGTCGACCAAAGAAGTTGAGCGCATGTGCTCAGCATCATATGCAGATGTTGTCTTTGGTTAATAGACATATGAGTGCTGCCAGCATTGCTGCAGAGGTTGAAGGGGTGGGGGATCAGCCTGTCAGTGCTTGGACCATACGCCGCACACTGCATCAAATTGGTCTGCATGGCTGTCATCCCAGAAGGAAGCCCCTTCTAAAGATGATGCACAAGAAAGACCGCCAACAGTTTGCTGAAGACAAGCAGACTAAGGACATGGTTCACTGGAACCATGTCCTGTGGTCTGAGGAGACCAAGATAACCTTTTTTGGTTCAGATGGTGTCAAGCGTGTGTGGCAGCAACCAGGTGAGGAGTACAAAGACAAGTGTGTCTTGCCTACAGTCAAGCATGGTGGTGGGAGTGTCATAGTCTGGGGCTGCATGAGTGCTGCCGGCACTGGGGAGCTACAGTTCATTAAGGGAGCCATGAATTCCAACATGTACTGTGACATACTGAAGCCGAGCATGATCCCCTAGTTTTGGAGACTGGGCCACAGGGCAGTATTCCAACATGATAACAATCCCAAACACACCTCCAAGATGACCACTGCCTTGCTAAAGAAGCTGAGGGTAAAGGTGATGGTCTGGCCAAGCATGTCTCCAGACCTAAACCCTGTTGAGCTTCTGTGGGGCATCCTCAAATGGAAGGTGGAGGAGTGGAAAAGGACTCCAGTGGCAACCTGCGAAGCTCTGGGGAACTCCATGCCCAAGAGGGTTAAGACAGTACTGGAAAATAATGGAAGCTATGCTAAATATTGACACTTTGGGCCTAATTTGGACATTTTCACTTAGGGGTGTACTCACTTTTGTTGCCAGCGGTTTAGACATTAACGGCTGTCTGTGGAGTTATTTTGAGGGGCTGCTGGGCTGTGTAGGGCTTACCTAGAAATCAATAGCCAAATTCTCGGCCGAGTCAAGTGATGCAGAAGTGTTTACCGCACACTTGACTGGGACATGTATATAAGGCTGTTCATTCGGCCTTAAATCATGGCCAGCACACCCGCCCACCCACCACTTATATGCTATGGACCTGTTTATTTGACAATCTATTCCACATGGTATGTTATCTTCTCGCTTCTATGTTAGTTTAAACTTTGTGATTTCTCTTTATTTATATCATAAATACCTACCATTGCTCTGTTCTAGATGCGCATACCAAGTCTGCTGGCTCTGGTTGCAACCTGAGCAAAAAACCAACACTATCTTTGTTGCATCCTCTTTTTAAAAAAGTTTGGATCCAATATACATGCCATTTTAATACCTGGTTAATGCTACACACCCTACTACTACCACTATATATTTAAAAAAAATATGGTTTCCGCTTTACTATAAATAATAACTCTCTCTCTCTCTCTCTCTCTATATCAAAGTGAGCTATCGGGGGATAAGAGCCTTGGTGAGAGAGGTAAAGAAGAACCCAAAGATCACTGTGGCTGAGCTCCAGAGAAGCAGTCGGGAGATGGGAGAAAGTTGTAGAAAGTCAACCATTACTGCAGCCCTCCACCAGTCGGGGGTTTATGGCAGAGTGGCCCGACGGAAGCCTCTCCTCAGTGCAAGACACATGAAAGCCCGCATGGAATTTGCTAAAAACACCTGAAGGACTCCAAGATGGTGAGAAATAGGATTCTCTGGTCTGATGAGATCAATATAGAACTTTTTGGCCTTAATCCTAAGCGCAGTGGCGTCACTAGGGTTGGTGTCACCTGGTGCCGAAAAAATTGGTGTCACCCCCCTCCACCAACTACCTCAGTACAGACCCCCCTCCCCCAACTACAGACCCCACTCCATCAATATAGCCCCCCTCCCTCAGTACAGACCCCCTTCCATCAATATAGACCCCCCACTAAGTACAGACTCCCCGCCCTCAGTACAGACCCCCTCCATCAGTACAGACTCCCGCTCAGTGCAGACCCCCTTTCCTCAGTATAGACCCCACACTAAGTACTGACCCCCTCCCTCAGTACAGAAACCCTCCCTCAGTGCAGAGTCTGCAGACCCCCTTCCATCAGTATCAACCTCCCACCTCAGTGCAGACCGCCCCATCAGTACATACACCCCCCTCAGTGCTGACCCCCATCAGTATAGAATCCCCACTCAGTGCAGAGCCCCCATTAGTATAGAATCCCCCCAGTGCAGAGCCCCCATTAGTATAGAATCCCCCCAGTACAGAGCCCCCATTAGTATAGAATCCCCCTCAGTGCAGAGCCCCCCATTAGTATAGAATCCCCCTCAGTGCAGAGCCCCCATTAGTATAGAATCCCCCCAGTGCAGAGCCCCCATTAGTATAGAATCCCCCCAGTGCAGAGCCCCCATTAGTATAGAATCCCCCTCAGTGCAGAGCCCCCATTAGTATAGAATCCCCCCAGTGCAGAGCCCCCATTAGTATAGAATCCCCCTCAGTGCAGAGCCCCCCATTAGTATAGAATCCCCCTCAGTGCAGAGCCCCCCATTAGTATAGAATCCCCCCAGTGCAGAGCCCCCATTAGTATAGAATCCCCCCAGTGCAGAGCCCCCATTAGTATAGAATCCACCCAGTGCAGAGCCCCCATTAGTATAGAATCCCCCTCAGTGCAGAGCCCCCATTAGTATAGAATCCCCCCAGTGCAGAGCCCCCATTAGTATAGAATCCCCCTCAGTGCAGAGCCCCCCATTAGTATAGAATCCCCCTCAGTGCAGAGCCCCCCATTAGTATAGAATCCCCCCAGTGCAGAGCCCCCATTAGTATAGAATCCCCCCAGTGCAGAGCCCCCATTAGTATAGAATCCCCCCAGTGCAGAGCCCCCATTAGTATAGAATCCCCCCAGTGCAGAGCCCCCCTTAGTATAGAATCCCCCCAGTGCAGAGCCCCCATTAGTATAGAATCCCCCCAGTGCAGAGCCCCCATTAGTATAGAATCCCCCTGCACATGTCCACCCACATACTGTATACATGAAGTTTACAGACCTCAGAACAGCGCGGACAGATGCACACAGCCGTGTGTGTCCCTCAGGCTCCTCCTCCTCCTGTGTGAATGTAAACAGAGAGGAGGGGGAGGCGGCTTCAGACCGCTGTGCTGAGGGACACAGCGCAAGTCCCGTGGTGCAGATCAGGGCAGCGGGCAGTGTTAGCGGTGCGTGCCGCTACCTACGGGTGTCGCCCCTCTGGCGGGTGTCACCCGGGTGCGGCCCGCACCCACCTAACAACGCCACTGACTAAGCGGTATGTGTGGAGAAAACCAGGCACTGCTCATCACCTGTCCAATACAGTCCCAACAGTGAAGCATGGTGGTGGCAGCATCATGCTGTGGGGATGTTTTTCAGCTGCAGGGACAGGATTCCTGGTTGCAATCAAGGGAAAGATGAATGCGGCCAAGTACAGGGATATCCTGGATGAAAACCTTCTCCAGAGTGCTCAGGACCTCAGACTGCGCCGAAGGTTTACCTTCCAACAAGACAATGACCCAAAGCACACAGCTAAAATAACGAAGGAGTGGCTTCACAACAACTCCGTGACTGTTCTTGAATGGCCAAGCCAGAGCCCTGACTTAAACCCAATTGATCATCTCTGGAGAGACCTAAAAATTGTCCACCAATGTTTACCATCCAACCTGACAGAACTGGAGAGGATCTGCGAGGAGGAATGGTAGAGGATCCCCAAATCCAGGTGTGAAAAACTTGTTGCATCTTTCCCAAAAAGACTCATAGCTGTATTAGATCAAAAGGGTGCTTCTACTAAATACTGAGCAAAGGGTCTGAATACTTAGGACCATGTGATATTTCAGTTTTTCTTTTTTAATAAATCTGCAAAAAAATGTCAACAATTCTGTGTTTTTCTGTCAATATGGGGTGCTGTGTGTACATTAATGAGGAAAAAAAATGAACTTAAATGATTTTAGCAAATGGCTGCAATATAACAAAGAGTGAAAAATTTAAGGGGGTCTGAATACTTTCCGTCCCCACCGTATATTCGTCATACATCTAGAATCCTTATAGGTGGCCCATCTGCCGTCTAATACTCCTCAGGTTTTTAAATACCTTTCATTGCTATGGTCTACTGAACTCTGGTCATTTGTGTTCTGTGCAAAGGTGCGACTAGCCACACATGCCATGAATTTTTCTAGATTTACCATCACGGGTCCCTTGATGTGTGTGGTGTTGGCCGTTAATATTACCTATAGCTATATTGGTTATACTTATATACAGTGCTAGATTGCACTGTGTATTGTTATATAGTATACCTACTTTACTATATTTCTCTACCACTTTTACTAGGCACGCCCCAAACGTGGTGTCCATTGTATCACTTGCATGTCCTGGTCCTCTCGGATTATTGCCATGGTGGTCTGTTTGGTTCCTTGAGACATATATTTTATGTTTAATGTACGCCATTAAATTTATTATTGACTGACTCTTTTTTCCTCTCTTAGAAATTACCCAGCTCCTGAAGAAGCATTTTTTTTTTTCCACGAAACATGTAGAGCTAAGAGCTGATATTTTATGTCATCGCTCAGTATATTTGCATGTCTCATAGGACATGTTTTTGATGTGTTTGATTTACACTGGAGAGGTTTAGTCATCACTGCATTGGGCAGTATTTTAAACATGTTTTATGTAATAATATACATGTAATAAAAATTTACTTTATTTTTTCTATAATTGGTGCCTCTAAAGTTCATTTTTTCATGTGCTTTATTCAAATTACTACTATTGAGGATGTGGCACTGCGCTACTTTAGGCTCCCACAGATCCATCCTGTGTTGGAGCTTTTCTAGCTTGTTTGATTAATAAGGCTGGGTTCACACTGCATTGTGGGCAGCTGTCACTGGGAGCTCCCACTAAGCTCTGGCAGGGGACGAAGTGAAGCACACTTTTTTTTTTACTTTATTTGAAGTGTCACATAGTGTGGTACAGTGTGGTGACATGTCATGCCATCCAGTGTGGTATAAAAAAATTGAAGACATGCTGCTTTTTTCTGCAATGCACCAACATTGTGATGTGAAAAGGACACATAGAAAACAACTAGGGAAGGAACAAGGGTAAAGGCGACTTTAAATGAGGCCAGTCATAAAAAAACAATAAATATACAACTGTTTTCTATGTGTCCTAGCAGTGACCTGCATTTATAAAGTGCGGTGTGAACAAGCTCTACAATGATGTGGCTATTGTGGATTACAGAGAACTCAGATTAAAGGATAAGTTCACCTGCATTCAGGGTGTAACATGTTACTGCTGCAGCAGCCCCCACACCCCCCGATACCCCGTTGTGACAACGATTGGGGGATCTTCTCCCTGCACTCACTGTGACAGCTTAAAAAAAAAACATGGCTGTGCGGGGTTCTACCATGTCAACTATTCACAGAGTTCTGTGAATGATCGAACTACAAGTTCAAACAGACTTTGCCGCTGTCGGCTTGTAGTTCTCAATAAACTACCAGGGCGCTGTTGAGTTAATTAATGCTTCCTGTCAGTGTGTAACTGCCTGCTTGTATAAGTTACAGACAGTCTGCAGGTGTCCTGCACGGGTGCAATGCTTTGCAGGCTCCTAGTAAAAAAAATAATACATGCACATTTTACTTACAAAATGATGTTCGTTTTTTTTTTTTTTTTTTAGCAAAGGTGAACTTATCCTTTAGACCCCTTTCACACTGAGGCACTTTACAAGTGCTAAAGCTATAAAAATAGCGCCTGCATAGCGCCTGTAAAGAGCCTCTCCTGAGCGGTGCGCTGGCAGGATGCTTAAAAAAAGTCCTGCTAGCAGCATCTTTGGAGCGGTGAAGGAGCGGTATATACAAAAAACAGAGAAACAGAGCCAAAAAAAGTTATATATATATATATATATATATATATATATATATATATATACACATATACATATACATATACATATACATATACATATACACACACACATATACACACACATACACACTAACATAACAAACCAGCAAAGAAAAACAGATACCATATATCAAAAAGGTGTTAACAACTAATTAGAGTAAAAGGTTAGACAGGAGCACATTGTATGGAAAAAAATTCTTTGTGTATTTTTTTTATTTTTTATTGCAGGTTTTCTGGAACTGCTATTTTTTCACAACACTTTCATTTTCCCTTTTAAATGAAAATCCTTTTGCAGCTTTCAGTCAGAAAAAAATGTTACAGTTGGCATTCCTGAGACACAGAGGTGAACATAACTATCAGGGCTCACAGTTTGGTAAAGACACATCTCCTCTAACCCCCACCAGAACACAGCTATAGACACAAAGTAGATTAGGGAATGGAATGCATCACCACAACCTGTAATGAACACAGTCAAATTAAATAAAAACATCTTTCATCAACATCATAAATCATGCTTAGCCAGAGTCTACACAACAGTCATTGAGCCAGCAATAAATAGCTAATTGGATGCCATAAAATCCATTAGCCGGATGTCTCTTAAGCCTGGTACAAACAATGAAATTATCAGGCGAATGATCGTTCATTTTTTTTTTTTAAATGCTTGTTTCCATATCGAAAAAAGAGATTACTAAAGTTATGAAAATTCTCATACGACAGAAAGAAAATTCAGAAATGGTGTAATGTGTAGCATTGTATTTGTATTGTATTTTCAGATGAAAACTGTATTAATTAACTGCTTCAGCCCCGGAAGATTTTACCCCCTTTCTGACCAGAGCACTTTTTGCGATTCAGCACTACGTCGTTTTAACTGACAATTGCGCGGTCGTGCGACATTGCATCCAAACAAAATTGACGACCTTTTTTTGCAACAAATAGAGCTTTCTTTTAGTGGTAATTGATCACCTCTGCGGTTTTTATTTTTTGCGCTATAAACAAAAAAGTGCGACAATTTTGAAAAAAAAGCAATATTTTTTACTTTTTGCTATAATAAATATCCCCGAAAAATATATAAAAAAAACTATTTTTTCCTTCAGTTTAGGCCGATATGTATTCTTCTACATATTTTTGGTAAAAAAAAAAAAAAAAAAAATTGCAATAAGCATATATTGATTGGTTAGCGCACAAGCTATAGCGTCTACAAAATAGGGCATAGATTTATAGCATTTTTATTATTTTTTTTACTAGTAATGGCAGCGATCTGTGATTTTTATCATGACTGCGACATTATGACAGACACGTTGGACAATTTTGACACATTTTTGGGACCATTGGCATTAATACAGCGATCAATGCGATTAAAAATGCATTGATTACTGTAAAAATGGCACTGGCAGTGAAGGAGTTAACACTAAGGGGCAGTGAAGGGGTTAAGTGCGTCCTAGTGTGTGTTCTAACTGAAGGGGGATGGGGACTGTGCAGAGAAGATAACAGATCGCTGTTCATACTCTGTATGAACAGACGATCTGTCACTTCTCCCCTCAGAGAACTGGAAACTGTGTGTTTACACACACAGTTCCGGGTTCTCCATGTCTCAGTGGCGATCGCGGGAGCCTGGCGGTGATCAAGACCGCCAGGCACTCGCATCGGCTCAGGGGGCGAGCACGCCCCCTAGTGGACACAGGGCGAAGCAACGTTAAATAACGTTCTTTTTTCGCCCAGCCGTGCCATTCTGCCGCAGTACAACTGTGGCGGATGGTCGGCAAGTGGTTAAATGAAACTTTTCGTGTTTGTCCCTTCGGATAATTTCAGATGAACTTTTGTTATCGGCTCTCGAAAGCCAATCAGATTATCATACGATTGATTCAAAAGCGGTGTTTTTCACATGATTTTCAGATTGTGTGTACAGGCTTTTACTCCAGGCCTGGTAATAGGGGTCCTAAAATGTCTATATTGTATGCGATTTTACAATACACCTTTTGTGTCTAAATTTCTTCTTTTTCTAATCTGAGGTTGAACTGGCAAAAAACAAAATCTATATTCCTCTCATAAGCCCCAATATAATAAAATTACGTAATACCAAATATTCCACCAAATTTATAAGAGAATTACTATTGTTTGAAGACCGAACGCTCCTATTTTATGAGGCGAAGGAGGCGGATTAGACACATTCCATCCCCTAAGGAGAATAAACATAAAAATTCATATCATGTTTAGTCTCTATCAAATAGTACTGTATTTTCGCTCCATAAGACGCACTTCCCCCACCAACAAAAATGGGGGGAAATGTCTCTGCGTCTTATGGGGCGAATATAGACCACACCCCCCCCTGTCGTCGCAGTGTTCGAATACTGGGCCGATCGCTTGGCTCCTCAGCTATGGGTTGCTTGTTCCAGAGAGCCTGCTTCTCCCTCTGTCAGGACCGGAACGTCTGAGTCTGTGACAGGGAGTGTGAGGCAGAGTGGGCTCTCTGTGTCCCCCCCTTCTCAGCAGCACGAGCCGAGCACAGAGATCAAAGACACACAGCGCGGGCTGTGTGTGCATTCTATTTACTCTTTACCCTTCTTCTGTCAGCAGCGGTGGTGGGGATTAATAAAGCAGTGGCAGGACTGAGCAGCTTGCAGAGGGAGACACTGAGTCGCAGGCAATTAGTGTGCAGTAACCTCTAGCAAGCCATCAGCGAGCAGTAATGTGTAGTAACCTCTAGCAACCGAATGGTGAGTGGTAATGTGTAGTAATCTCCTCAGAATATTTTTTTTCTTGTTTTCCTCCTCTAAAACCTAGGTGCGTCTTATAGTCAGGTGCGTCTAATGGAGCGAAAAATTCAGTAATTTTGTTCTATGCAAGAAGAGGTTGGGTATCAGACTAACATGAAATTCATATCATGGTAATTTTGTCTTATGTAATAAGATGTTGGGTATCAGACCGTAACATGTACTTATATGAAAATATGGATGCATTTTTGTCCTAAAGGAAGGATTTGTTGAAAATATCATAAACGTGTTAGCGCTCTTACCTCCCAATCCTCAGACCCCTTGGATGTCTGTGTCATCTCTCTATGTATCCTCTAGAGCAAGGGTCTCCAAACTATGGCCCTCTAGATGTTCAGGAATCACAATTCCCATCATGCCTAGTCATGTCTGTGAACAGCTGGAGGACCATAATTTGCTGCTCTAGAGGGTCCACAAAAGCTGCTGCAATCTGCCGCTTTGGAGCTCTCATATGCTGAGAGTCATTCTGAAGGCCAGTAACTCAGACCATATTTCCACTGAAGGAATTGGCCTCTAATGGAACCATAGACCAGGCAAACCTTGTGCTTTTCATTTTTATTATCATTTATTTTGCTGTTGTCTATTTTTGTAAAATCTTTTTTTTCTGTAAATATTTTCTTGTACCATTTTACGTGTCTTTTCATTAAAAGATGTCCAAAAATCATTAAGCGTTATCTCTAAACGATCTAAACTGGAATTTAAGGAATCCTTGTACTAATATATTTTTATCTCTGTCATATTCCTGTCTGGTGTAACAGAGATTATCATAGCTGCTTATTAAAGTCAGAATAGTTACAGCTGATACTGTGAACAGTGCTTATTTCTCATAAAACACACGGTGGCAACTATTGTTGTGTGTATGTATAAAGGGTAACTGCAGAATCAACTGACCCGAGAGATGATCACTCACATTCTCGTCACAACAGCCATACACAGTAGTCATTCCAGATGCATATACTGAGCTGAAGACAGACATTTTACAAGACTCCAGCATTTGAGTCCTTTAATTATATTGAAAACGTTGATGCGGGGGCTGGAGGGTTTTACCCTATAGGTTTTCTTAGTAAAGTACATTTATCCCTTTAATATGGACACTGACAGACTTGGTTGAAAAATACTGCTTCGGCTAATTAGTAAATTGCAGCATGTCCAATTGCTCTTTCCTTGGTGACAGATTCCCCCTAAAAGTGTTGAATTTCACTAATAGTTCATTTCATAAAAAAGCTATTCCTGTAGTCTTATTTAGAATTTTATTTTACAAAGAATTTACTTCTTAAAATATGTAACATATTTTTAAACATCTATTTGAAACCACTTCTTTGAGAATACCCTATATTGGTCTCAAATATACCTGTAAAATGTTGTAAAGCATAATGGAACAAAATGAATTAATCTCTTCCCTGAAAAACGATAAACTCTCCAATGAATCCGTAAACCTAATCAATGGCTTTTCCCTTTTGTATAATCTAATTACCCTGCAATCGATAGCTAAATTGATAGAGATAGAACAATAATTACTACAAGAGAGTAGAAATACAATGTGTCTAAATAAAATGGAAATGTTTTAAATATTTACTAGAATTTAAAAAAAAGCTTTGATGTATGAAAATTTAACCTTTCTAGTTAAGTGATTAGTATGTCTCTTTATCTTCTGTGTATTGACTCATGGCAAAGCTCATGATATCTTTGTGATACACTAAAGTGGACCTAGTGTCAAATAAATGTTCTATGATAAGTCCTTGTATGCTACATAATGTATAAGTATTACGCTTACAAGTATCTTTTGCCTCTTAACCACATCAAGAGCAGACACTTTCACCCTCTTCCAGTCCAGGCTGTCACACTCTGAATGACAATTACTCAGTCATGAAACATTGTAACCAAATGAACTTTTTGTCATTCTTTAGACAGATACGTAGTGCTTTCTTTTGGTGGTAGTTAATATATTCTGGTCTTTAAAGCAGAGTTCCACCCAAATGTGGAACTTCCGCTCATTCGATACCTCCCCCCCTCCGGAGTCACAATTGGCACCTTTTAGGGGGGAGGGGGGTGCAGATACCTGTATAATACAGGTATCTGCACCCACTTCCGGGAATAGACTCCCGCAGGAGTCACGCCCCCTCCCGCACTCCCCCGCTGTCTCCTGGGAAAGACACAGGTCTTAGGAGACAGCGGGCACCATTGAGAACGCGCAGCGCGACTCGCGCATGCGCAGTAGGGAAACGGGAAGTGAACCTGCAACGCTTCACTTCCTGATTCCCTCACTCAGAATGGCGGCGGCAGCACCTGAGGATCGAAGTACGGTTCGGTCTTGGGTGCCGACATCGCTGGACCCCGGGACAGGTGAGTGACCTTATTTTAAAAGTCAGCAGCTGCAGTATTTGCAGCTGCTGACATCTAAAAAAAAAATTTTTCGCCGCTCTCCCGCTTTAATATTTTCAACATATAAAATTATTTTCTGACTCCACCCCCCTTATTCCAACACATATCTACAAAAAACAAAAAACAAAAAAATCCACTCTTAATCACATGCATTTGAATGTGTCTAAAATTCTGTACTCCTCTTACCTCACGCCACCGAGAGACTACTCCTGGAACTTTTAACTGTGCACCCCATGCCATTGAATGATATTGCCAGTTTAGGTTCATTATCTACACCACTCTTTCAACCACATACTATAGGTCTCCTCCATTTCTAGCCTATCTGTGGTGTTCAGTAAAAAGAGACGTATGGGTTTACAAGAAAAAACCTTATACTTACCTAGGTAGATGCAGCATTGATCTTCTGGACTGATGACAGAGCAAACTAACACCACTGATAGCTTAGTTCTCCCATCCGCTCTGAGCAGAGACCTCTGCTCTGCCGGCCCAGTGCTCACTAGAGCGCTGGGCTGAGGAGGGAGCTGCTGGCTCAGTTTCCCAGCTGCACAGCTGGGAGGTTGAGCCAGCTGCTGGTCCAGTTATCTGATTGGATGCTGACTGTAAAGTTGGGATCGTTCCCCAGTCTGGAGTGACGTCAGTCAGGTTTGGCCCGCTGTTGGCTGAAAAAGGGTCACAGAAGTGCAGAACGAACTGCAGTCCTGTGATCCATAGGAGAAGTATAGCCAAAAAAGCTTTGTGCAAATGTTTCATGAGAACTATATCCCCTTCAACAAAGTGGTGATATTTCTGATTGGACCTTATGCACTCTTAATGACGTGACATACCAAATAACCTGCAATTTAAAATGTATTTTAATAGTTTTAAGATCTACTGATGAAGGATGTGCCAAGTTCAATATTTTTCTTCTTTTTCTGTCCTTCAGTGTTGTCTCCAAGCTCCCATTTACTCAAATATGGTGGTTCCCATTTACTCAAATATGGTGATACTTTAGGTTCTACTTGTGTTGTAAGTATACCATAAATTTGAGAGATACGGTGAGTTGGAGTGACCTTGGAATCAATCAATACCTCTAGTGGAAGAAAATTACTTGATGCTCACAGAGGTTGGGGTAACAAGAATATAAAATGGCACATTTGTCTATATCGCCAAATCACTACTGTTTTTTTTTTTTTGTTATATAAAAGAAAAAGGACAAAAAAAACCTCCTGGTGAGGCAATGCTGAGGACCACAACCTGGTACTAACACACAGCTAAACCCATCACCACCATCAGGAACTCTGGTGAACACTCGTTAATGCTTAGACCCCACACCTCAGGTGCTTGTGTACTTGTCCATTAAGATGATCTGCACAGCCAGTTGTTGCTCGTAAAAATCTTCATGTTTATTGAAAAACCACAGTGTACAAATGCTGATAAAACCAGTTGATGTGTTTCAGCCTAAAAGGCCTTAGTCATAACTAGTAATAACTTGTAGTTATGACTAAGGCCTTGTAGGCTGAAACACATCAACTGGTTTTATCTGCGTTTGTATACTGTTGTTTTTCAATAAACATGAAGATTTTTAAGAGCAACAACTGGATGAACGGATCATCTTAATGGATTGCTGCTTACAGACAAATGACTGTGGATCAAGCACCTGTGAGCTCCGCTGATATTCCTGTGTATGGGTAGTAGCACTACAGTGCCTTGAAAATGTATTCATGCCACTTGAAATTTTCCACATTTTGTCATGTTACAACCAAAAATGTAAATGTATTTTATTGGGATTTTATGTGATAGACCAACCCAAAGTGGCACATAATTGTGAAGTGGAAGGAAAATTATAAATTATTTTTCAAATAAATATCTGAAAAGTGTGGCGTGCATTTGTATTCAGCCCCCCTGAGTCAATACTTTGTAGAACCATCTTTTGCTGCAATTACAGCTGCAAGTCTTTTTGGGTATGACTCTACTAGCTTTGCACATATAGAGAGTGACATTTTTGCCCATTCTTCTTTGCAAAATAGCTCAAGCTCTGTCAGATTGGATGGAGAATGTCTGTGAACAGCAATTTTTAAGTCTTGCAACATATTCTCAATTGGATTTAGATTTGGACTTTGACTGGGCCATTCTTACACATAAATATGCTTTGATCTAAACCATTCCATTGTAGCTCTGGCTGTATGTTTAGGGTCGTTGTCCTCCTGGAAGGTGAACCTTCGCCCCAGTCTCAAGTCTTTTGCAGACTCTAACAGGTTTTCTTCTAAGATTTCCCTGTATTTGGCTCCATCCATTTTCCCATCAACTCTGACCAGCTTCTCTGTCCCTGCTGAAGAAAAGCATCCGCACAATGTGATGCTGTCACTACCATGTTTCACGGTGGGGATTGTGTGTTCAGGGTGATGTGCGGTGTTAGTTCTCCGCCACACAGAGTTTTCCTTTTAAGGCAAAAAAGTTCAATTTTGGTCTCATCTGACCAGAGCACCTTCTTCTACATGTTTGCTGTGTCCCCCACATGGCTTATTTCAAACTACAAATGGGACTTCTTATGGTTTTCTTTGAACAATGGCTTTCTTCTTGCCACGACTAATAGTTGTCCTGTGGACAGATTCTCCCACCTAAGCTGTGGATCTTTGCAGCTCCTCCTGCATTACCGTGGGCCTCTTGGCTGCTTCTCTGATTAATGCTCTCCTTGCCCATCCTGTCTCAGTTTAGGTGGACGGCCATGCCTTGATTGGCAAAATTGCAAACCTTACACTTTTCATTTTCAAATGATGGATTGAACAGCGCTCTGTGAGATGTTCAAAGCTTGGGATTTTTTTTTTTTATAACCTAACCCTGCTTTAAACTTCTCCACGACTTTATCCCTGATCTGTCTGTTGTTTTACTTTGCCTTCACGATGCTGTTTGTTCACTAAGGTTCTCTAACAAACAACTTTTTTTATACTGAGATTAAATTGCGCACAGGTGGACTCTATTTACTAATTAGGTGACTTCTGAAGGCAATTGGTTCCACTAGATTTTAGTTGGGGTATCAGAGTAAAGGGGGCTGAATACAAATGCAGGCCACACTTTTAAGATATTTAATTGTAAAAAAGTTTGAAAGCCATTTATCATTTTCCTTCCACTTCACAATTATGTGTCACTTTGTGTTGGTCTATCACATAAAATTGAAATAAATTGCATTTACATTATTGGTTGTAACATGACAAAATGTAGAAAATCTCAAGGTGTATGAATACTTTTTCAAGGCACTGTATACATTTTTCTTGCTTGTGTACTTAACCAGCTAGTCGATGGGAACCTCTCTACTGCTATTGCTATTGGTGTTCAAGCCTGACCCCCGAACGTGACAAAATTATCTGGCCCAAACATGGAGGACGCTATACCAAATGCTGTAGCATACTGTGTGCAGTATGTAAAAACAAAATACAATTTAAAAAGTGTTTACATAATTTTCATAATTATTTATTACATTTTTTTTTTAAATGTTTAATTACTGTTACCAGAACAGTGCAGTGTTATAGTGACACTGTAGTGCTCTGGGGAGGTGATTAGGATTTTTTATTTTTATTTTTACACTGATTACTTTTTACAGTGATGATTAGTAAACCTTATTTACTACTGTGATGCTGTGATTGGTCACAACTATCACATGGTACTGGGCATGTATTGTTCGATAGGACAATGCGGTTTGTTGCAGGCTGGTTGGTAAGGTGAGCTGGGAGTTTTTCTTTTTATTGTTTGCCATTGTGATTGCCTCTGGTACAATGTGAATGTTGTGACCAATGGCAGCCTTGTCTACTACTGTAACTGTGATTGGTCACCATTGGCAGTGGCCAGGCACAATGATTGGTGATCTGCTGTGTCAGTCTGTCACAGATCCCATGGCTGCACTCTCTAGAGAGTGCACGGGATTGGCTGATGCGGAGGACGCACTGGTACATCCACCCATATCGGTGCTGCACCTGTCCAGCTGTATATAACAGAAAATTGTTATCAAATACTTACTGTAATTTTCCTTTCCTGGCCCATCCTCACGTCAGCACACCACGGGTTAACAGCTCTTTCAGAACCACACATGACCACCTGTACCTAGCTGAATAAAAGACAGCCCTTCCCCCAACTAAGATGTTCGATAACTTAGCCTGCGACAGGCCACTAGGGAGGGAATCCTGTGCTGACGTGAGGATGGGCCAGGAAAGGAAAATTACGATAAGTATTTGATAACAATTTTCTGTTTTCCTGGCCCACCTCACAGCAGCACACCACGGGATATACCAAAGCTAATATAGGGTGGGAAAGAACAAATGAAGAGAGACACTGACATTTAAAGAAAAGCTGCTAAAGCCATAAGGAATTGATCTCTCTGGTCTCAAACATGCTGGTCACATATTCAGTTTGTAAGGTTGAATAAAGGCTGCACCAGACCTTCAAGCTAGCCCTTACCTATATCTTTCAAGCAATCCTGGCATAACTGCCTCAAAGGCTGCCACCTCTCTAGTCAATAGGCTTGTAATTGTTTCAGAGCAGAAAAGCGTACTTCCTGCATGCCAATCTAATAATCCTAGTAACCCAAGAGTGAATGACTCCTAAGGACCCGACGGCTAAATGAAATGATTGTACACTTTCCTTTTGACCAAGTACACTGTTTGTAACTCGACCATGTGTAAAAAACCGAAGTCTCCCTGCTATGCATTCAGTGACTCTCACTGTGAAAACTCTGAGGGACTACTTCCCAGCTTTTCTGGAAACTGTATACCACTTTAAAATTGAACTTTGGAGATAGACGTGGTATCCCTATCTCTGGTAAAAAAGAAAAGAAAAGAAAAAAAGGACACCAAGGGGCCCTTGCAGGAAAAAGTGTTGCAATCTTCAACATCCTTCTGTCTGAAGTAGTTGTCAGGAGAACTAGTTTTACCATGAGGTACTTCAATGGAAATGAAACCTATTGGAGCAATGGGTGCTCTCAGATCCAAGCCTAAGTCCCACAGAGGGAACAAGAATTTCCCTCAAGGTCATGGTTATCTGGAAAAAGCATCTGGTCACTGGCTTTTGCACCCATCTGCAGCCTAGAGATCCCTTAAATGGAGTTGTATGCCAGACCAACCTCTAGCGCTGACTGTAAAATGTTAAGGACATTGGCTAGAGCAGGGAACATAGGAGAGAAAGCTTTGCTGAGCAAACAAAACAAACTTCTTTCATATCTTCTCCTATGTAGTGTTCATGGATGATCTTCTGGTCACCAAGATCTGAACAACCTCCGATGAGAATCCCTGCATCTCTAACGTAGCCTATTCCATAGCCAGGCTATTAAGAGTAGTCTAATTGGATTGGGGTGCTGTTACTGACCTTGCCATAAAAAGATTTAATTTGATCAGAGACAAAAATCAAACAGAAAATTCCATGGCACCCTGAACCTTGTAAGACAGAGTCTTTGCATTAGCATTCTGTTGCAAATATCAGAAGCTGCATGTTCAGTGAAGTCTCCCCGAGAATTACTGCTGGAACGCCCCATAGGGCCAATATTGACATAACCAAACCAATAATTGATTTTGCTTCCCTGGCAAGAAGACCAACCTTAACTAACTAATTGGTTCTCTGCCCCACGAAAAGTTTCTTTGCAAGATGTAACAAGAAAAGACTTGGTGTCCCCTTGTCAGGCAATGTAGGCTACTACTGTCTTGTTGTCAACCTCACTCAGGTCCCCTCAAAGATCCTGAAAGGCTTGCAATGCTAGAAAAGGCTTCCTTCCATTTAAGATTCCTGGGTAGTCTGTGCTTTACCGTTCTCCAATGGCCTTAAGGCACCTGTTTTCTTCAGATTGTGGACTCCCCAGCCCCAGAGACTGGCATCTGTCTACAGAATCATCCTATCTACTGGGCTGAAAGGCATGCCTCCGAAAGAAGCACAGTGGCGATGTCCAAAATTCCAGTTCTTGTTGAATTCGTATAGGCACAAAGATTTTCTGATCCATAGACAGCCCAGCTCATAAGCTAAAGAAGGCAAATTGAAATGCCCTCATGTGCCACCTGGCCCAAGGTACCACCACTGCCAACAAGATCTTCAAAAAGATTCCTGGGGCTGTGCCAATTCTGTAAAAGGCAGACACCTGAACTGGAAGTGGCATCTGGCCACTGCAAATCTCACATGCCTCTGGTGCTCGGCATTGATCGGTACATGGAAGTATGAGTCAGCCGGTCGATTGATACCAACTGGTCCTCCTGCTGAACTGTCCCTGTGACTGTCTGCATGGACGCCATCTTGAACCAATTGGCGTATATGAACACATTTGATTCCTTCAAACTGAAACAGGCTAGAAGGCTCCTGCCTCAGGTACTAGAAAAAAATCTGGGGAGAATGGCCCCCAGATGATTCCATGTTTTCGGCATCACTGGCATGATGGCCTTGTTGTAGTATAAAAATCTTGCCAACATTTTCTAATCTGAGATCTGTTGGACATAAATTAAATGGATTCAGTGGTCAGCTTTTGAATTCTCCATTGTACTCCCACTTGTCTTCTGGACCCACTGGTCTTGATGATTGCCGTCCAAACCCTCCAGAAGGAGGCTATAATCATCAACTTCACTCAGGCCCCCTGGCCCCAACTGGAAGAGACTGGTTGGACGCACCTTCAAAAAGACCTTCCAGCCATGTTAGCAGCTTGCTCTGGACTTGATTTCATGTTAAAAGTAATTTTAAGACACCTCCACTGTGATCTAATAAATCTGTAGCCTGTCCTATAAGATTTGGCCCCCTGCACCCTCTGAAGTTCAGTAGGCTTGAGCGAAGGATGGCGCTTCCTCTTACTACTCTGAGGCCAGACTTTTTTTTCCCCCCTCCTGTCATTCGCTTAATTCCGTTGTTCAGTGTTTGGCCAAACAATAACCCCCCATTATAGGAAATGTTGAAGGCTTGTGTAGAAGTTCCACCTGCCCTCCAGTGGCGTAACCACAATGCTCTCATAGCAGTGACTGGGTGCGCCAGCGCTTATAGGTCTATCAAAAGCATCAACCAAAAGTCAGTTGCCAGGTTCCAATCTCTCCAGAAACTGTGCCAAATCTTGCAGTTTCCAGTGTTGAATGAAATGCCATTTCTAAAGTTCATATATTGAAGTTAACGCTTTTGCTGGTTGGCAGGCAAAATCTGTCACTGTATAGATTCTGTTCAAGCCTGATGCCAGATCACCACAATTTCTGTGTTCCAGATGTGTTTCTGCATGAGTGTTTTTGATGCATTCTCAATGCGTTTTTCTGCTTTCTAACTGTGTTCCATACAGTAACAATGCAACATTCTACCTTCGTTGACTGCACTAGAATGCGCTGTACTGGTGTGAACTATGTAATTGGAATCAAAATTAAACACTGTCCATGCGTTTTTGATGCAGAATAAAGATGCAGTGGACTGCATCTGGTGTGAACAAGTCCACTTTCTCATCCATAGGATCTCTGAAGCCAACTGAGTTATAAAAAGGCAAAGACACTTGCTGCACCAGATACTAGAAGGCAGCATCCACCCATGGAAGTGCAGTGCATAAACATATAGCAGCCATCTTAAATGGATAAAACCTGTTACTGTAAATTGGTCTTCTGACAAGGTCTCTGTCATTCTTCATCAACGAGCGCTTTACGCTCTGCCATTATGGGAAAATGTCATCCTTCATCAATGAGCACTTTACACTCTATCATTATGGGTGTTGCTTGTGGTGTGGATATTTGCACCATACTTTTTGCAATAGGCGCCTTAATAGGGCTTAAAATTTTGCACAACCACATCCTTGTGAGGCAACCTGTGCAATTTCATCTCTCTGCCACTGCATGCAGGCCCAAAATGCACCCTGAGCTGGGTGAGGCATTTTCTATCTTGCTGACATAAACGCATGTGCCAAATTCCTGGCTCCTGTCCCTTCACAGAGTAAGTGGAAACAACTCCATTAGAGTGTATTGACCACATGCTTAAAGTGGATGTGAACCCAATTCATTAAATTTGAGCTGGGCACATATATCTGCATTGTTTTGTTATCCCTCTTTAAAGAGCTAAGTCCTGTAGCTTTCTCCTGGACCCGTTCCTCTGTTATCAGCCTGATAACTCCTGACAAATTCCTGGACACATCAGAAAAAAGCAGCCTGAAATTTCTGTCCTGGGAGGTTGCTATCAATAGATTAGCAGGCAGCTGGCCCTGTTACAAAACACCTTTGAGAGTTTCTGCCTATGATGAGAGGGGGTGCGCCTTTCCTCCAATCAGCAATTTTAGCTATCTTGGCTGTACGCCCAGACATCACACTCTGTGTTAAACAGGAAGATAACATTTCCTAACACGATCTTAACTTTCTAAACAGTATATATAGTTGAAGACAGCAGATATACATGTAGAAACTTATATAGGGAGCTTTGTTTCATCCCTGTGTATCATCTGAGGCTATTCACTTCACTGGGTGTATGGAGGGTTTACATCCACTTTAATGAATGTGACAACCTGTTGGGTGTTGTCGACCTGGTCAGGATAAGATGATTGTTGGCGGGTCTTATGTTTTTTGTAGTGTTTGCATTCAGGATTCCTGCTCCTAAAGTAACGGGAAACACCTTAATCTGCACAATCTCCTTGGGCACTCTTAAGAACCATGTCCCACGTCGCCCCCTCCTACCTTTGCTAATCTTCTGTGCCACTAACAGGTGTGGCAAGCTCATATTTGCACAAAAAAGCATATTACCTTTCACCAAAACACATCTTACCCTGTCTCTTTAGGAGCCATCTGCCTTCATCCACTCACTTTAGAAGCATCGAGTGAGCTTCAGGCAGCATTTCCAAAGGCAGACATCAGACACAGTTACGCTGGATACACACTATACAATCTTCTCCAGACTTCTTCCCTCAGATTCACCAAAACCACAAAATAAGAGGCCAAACCTAATGCCCCGTACACACGGTCGGATTTTCCGGAGGAAAATGTGTGATAGGACCTTGTTGTCGGAAATTCCGACCGTGTGTAGGCTCCATCACACATTTTCCATCGGATTTTCCGACACACAAAGTTTGAGAGCAGGATATAAAATTTTCCGACAACAAAATCCGTTGTCGGAAATTCCAATCGTGTGTACACAAATCCGACGGACAAAGTGCCACACATGCTCAGAATAAATAAAGAGATGAAAGCTATTGGCCATTGCCCCGTTTATAGTCCCGACGTACGTGTTTTACGTCACCACGTTTAGAACGATCGAATTTTCCGACAACTTTGTGTGACCGTGTGTATGCAAGACAAGTTTGAGCCAACATCCGTCTGAAAAAATCCTAGGATTTTGTTGTCAGAATGTCCGAACAAAGTCCGACCGTGTGTACGGGGCATAAGAGTCTCAATCTGTATGCAATCAGGCAGGCCCTTGCACCACATGGCTCTGCTAAATCCACAGGAAATAAGACAAAAGTTGCATAGTGTGTATGGGGTCTTAGAGTCTGAGACAAAAACCAGTCAGACTGTCAAACCCACAGGAGTACACAGCATATCAAGGGAGCCAGGACAGCACATCCAGAGACAGATAGGAGACTCAGTCAAAATCTGAGATAAGTCCTTTACCTGGCAGGATTGCAGAGAGAGAGGGAGAGAAGCCCTCACAACTGCAGACCTCCAAGATCATATACACCATTGCATGGCATCTGGCGGTTCCCATCCTGTGCTTCCCATCTCCCTGCATCCTGTGACACCATTCACAGCCGCTCTCAGACTGACAATAAAGCCAGGAGTGCAGTGCACTGCATATAAAGACAGGAAAAAACCCCAAAAGGAGAGGCAATGATGACATTGCACAATTTCAATGCTGTTTAACCGCTTGCGGACCAACCACCGCAGTTTTACTGTGGCAGGTTGGCTCCGCTGCGTGAAATCACGGTAATGTACGTGATCTCGCAAGGTCTGCATAGCAGGCACGCGCACCCGCCGCAAGCTCTGTGAGTCCGACCGTGGGTCCCGCGGATTCGATTTTCACGGGGATACCCGCGATCGTCTCACGGAGAGGAAGAACGGGAAAATGCTAATGTAAACAAACATTTCCCTGTTCTGCCTAGTAACAGGACAGTGATCACAGCTTCCTGTAATCAGGAGCGGTGATCAGTGTCGTGTCATACATAGCCCACCCCCTCACAGTTAGAATCACTCACTAGGACACACTTTACCCCTGCAGCGTCCCCTCCTGGTTAACCCCTTCACTGCCAGTCACATTTACACAGTAATCAATGCATTTTTAATTGCACTGATCGCTGTATAAATGTGAAAATAGCGCCAAAAGCGTCCGACGTGTCCGCCATAATGTCGCAGTCATGATAAAATCCGCTGATCATTGCCATTACTAGTAAAAATAAAATATTAATAAAAATGCCATAAAACTATCCCCTATTTTGTAGACGCTATAACTTTTGCGCAAACCAATCAATAAACTCTTAGTGCGATTTTTTTTACCAAAAATATGTAGAAGAATATGTATCGTCCTAAACTGAGGAAGAAAAATGTTTTTTTATATATATATATATATATATATATATATATATATATATATATATATATGTATATATTTTTTTTTTTTGGGAATATTTATTATAGCAAAAAGTAAAAAATATTGCTTTTTTTCAAAATTGCCGCTCTTTTTTTGTTTATAGTGCAAAAATAAAAACCGCAGAGGTGATTAAATACCACCAAAAGAAATCTTTATTTGTAGGGAAAAAAGGACGTCAATTTTATTTGAGAGCCACGTCGCACGACCGCGCAATTATCAGTGGGGATATTTATTATAGCAAAAAGTAAAAAATATTGCTTTTTTTTTTCAAAATTGTCGCTCTTTTTTTGTTTATAGCGCAAAAAATAAAAACCGCAGAGGTGATTAAATACCACCAAAAGAAAGCTTTATTTGTAGGGAAAAAAGGACGTCAATTTTGTTTGGGAGCCACGTTGCACAACCGCGCAATTATCAGGTAAAGCGACGCAGTGCCGAATCGCAAAAAGTGCTCTGGTCTTTGGCCAGCCAAATGGTCTGAAGTGGTTAAGCATCATTTTTTTTTCTTGGCACACAAAGGCACCCAGTTTTTAAAAAGGATTTACCTTCAGCATTCAGGGTCTTCCAACTCCATGAGAGGCTGAACATGGAGGGGTAGGTTCGGCAGGGGGGGATGCAGTAAACAAATTACTTACCAACTGCAATCAACAGGTGGCCTGGAGCAGACCAAAAAATAAGAACATCTTAGTTGGGGGAAGGGCTGTCTTTTATTCAGCTAGGTACAGGTGGTCATGTGGGGTTCCGAAGGAGATGTTAACCCGTGGTGTGCTGACGTGAGGTGGGCCAGGAAATATATTATATATATATTTATATATACAGTGGCCGGACAGTAAGTGGTTAAAGAGATCACAGCACTCCTCTTGATAATGCCTTAAGTTTCCTTTCTTCTTGAAGACAGGAGAAGTGCCTGCTCTGGACACAGTGTTGTTATGTGGAGGGGGGGTGCTGGGAGAATGTCAGCATCTTATTCTCCAACTGCCTAAATGACAGGAGTGAGCTGCCACTCCTGTTTCAAGCAGCTGGAAAATGAATCACAGACCAGGGGCCACGATAGCTGCTGGAGGGATCATTCTGCTTTCTCCTTCCTCCAACAGCAGCCTTAAATAGGTGTAAGAGACCAGACAGGCTGCAGAACATACCACCTTTTCAGCATGGGCACCTGCTGGAGGGTGGGGGCAGACTGCCCTTCTTTCTGTCCCCCCTTGTCATGTCACATATCATGCGACCAAAAAGAGGAAGAAGCTGCCTCCATTCCTGAGCAGGAGCTGTGCTGAGAGGGTCTGTACTGTAAGTACAGAGCTACCTCTCATAGCCTCCCTACCAGAGAAGGACATGAGCTGTGCCAGCCTCTGTGGGAAGAAGTATTTGGTTGAACACTGGCCTGTGTTACCCACTCCTGAGCCTTGTGACTTGTGTGACATGCAATCCTGAGCCCTACAAAATGCACACTCCTAAGCCATGCACCCTGTGCAATATGCTTTACTGAGACCTACGCGATATGCACTTCTGCGGTCTGTGTGATGGGCACCCCTGAGCCCTGTGCAATACACATACCATAACCCTGTGCCCTACATGATGTACACTCCTGAGACCTGTACTCTGTGCATTAAGCATTCCTGAACCTTGTGCCCTGCATAAAGTGAATAAATCCTGAAGGCAAAAAAGATAAGGGCTCAATTCACCAAGCTACAATGCATGTGTTATTTGCAAAAATTATAGTTTTTTTGCCACATGATTGTTATTTGCACCACTTATAGTCGTCATGGCATATAATCATTTTTATTGCTCAGGATTTTTGTTACCCTTTTCCTATACATTTCTCTTCATTGACTGCATTCAGTATGCAATATCTGTTCTCCCCTTCACCATATACACCTTGCTTTACCTCTCTCTCATTAAAAAAGGTGCACACCTTCATATGAATATGCATGTGATATTTTACATGTTGGAAAGTGAACATATTATCAAGACTCAGCAATGCCTCAGAGGATCCTGTTTATCAGACAAAAGTGTCGATTTCACAAATGCACTGTGCAACAGACACAATTTGTGAAAAATTAACATTTGTTACATTTGCCCTCATTGTTGTAAATGAAAAGAGGTGTAAAGGGCAAAGTTGTGCCACAAAACCAAGATCTGGTTTTTGGATTCTTCCAAAAATGTATTTAGTTTGGTTTCATATTAGCAAATTAGCAATGTGTCTACGTTCAATATATTGTTAAATATTATTTATTTTCAGAGTTTAGATTTTAAGAAATTGGTTTTATACAAATTTGATATTTGACTAACCAATATGTAGCTGTTGGATTCAAATGTCATTGATGGCTATGTTTACCTTAGTTAAACAAATGACTTCCTACAGGTTTGAAGGAACACTGGTATCATTTTCTGTTTAATGTTATGTAAAGCAGATTATAAAATCATGCAGGTGCTGTAGAGTCTATAATGACACGGTGTACATATACAGTGGGGACGGAAAGTATTCAGACCCCCTTAAATTTTTCACTCTTTGTTATATTGCAGCCATTTGCTAAGTTCATTTTTTTTCCTCATTAATGTACACACAGCACCCCATATTGACAGAAAAACACAGAATTGTTGACATTTTTGCAGATTTATTAAAAAAGAAAAACTGAAATATCACATGGTCCTAAGTATTCAGACCTTTTGCTGTGACACTCATATATTTAACTCAGGTGCTGTCCATTTCTTCTGATCATCCTTGAGATGGTTCTACGCCTTCATTTGAGTCCAGCTGTGTTTGATTATACTGATTGAACTTGATTAGGAAAGCCACACACCTGTCTATATAAGACCTTACAGCTCACAGTGCATGTCAGAGCAAATGAGAATCATGAGGTCAAAGGAACTGCCTGAAGAGCTCAGAGACAGAATTGTGGCAAGACACAGATCTGGCCAAGGTTACAAAAAAATTTCTGCTGCACTTAAGGTTCCTAAGAGCACAGTGGCCTCCATAATCCTTCAATGGAAGATGTTTGGGACGACCAGAACCCTTTCTAGAGCTGGCTGTCTGGCCAAACTGAGCTATTGGGGGAGAAGAGCCTTGGTGAGAGAGGTCAAGAAGAACCCAAAGATCACTGTGGCTGAGATCCATAGATGCAGTCGGGAGATGGGAGCAAGTTGTAGAAAGTCAACAAATGTGCCATCAGTCGGGGCTTTATGGCAGAGTGGCCCGACGAAAGCCTCTCCTCAGTGCAAGGCACATGAAAGCCTGCATGGAGTTTGCTAAAAAAAACACCTGAAGGACTCCAAGATGGTGAGAAATAAGATTCTCTGGTCTGATGAGACCAAGATAGAACTTTTTGGCCTTAATTCTAAGCGGTATGTGTGGAGAAAACCAGGCACTGCTCATCACCTGTCTAATACAGTCCCAACAGTGAAGCATGGTGGTGGCAGCATCATGCTGTGGGTTTTTTTTTCAGCTGCAGGGACAGGACGACTGGTTGCAATCGAGAGAAAGATGAATGCGGCCAAGTACAGGAATATCCTGGACGAAAACCTTCTCCAGAGTGCTCAGGACCTCAGACTGGGCCGAAGGTTTACCTTCCAACAAGACAATGACCCTAAGCACACAGCTAAAATAATGAAGGAGTGGCTTCACAACAACTCCGTGACTGTTCTTGAATGGCCCAGCCAGAGCCTTAACTTAAACCCAATTGAGCATCTCTGGAGAGACCTAAAAATGGCTGTCCAGCAACGTTTACCATCCAACCTGACAGAACTGGAGGGGATCTGCAAGGAGGAATGGCAGAGGATCCCCAAATCTAGGTGTGAAAAACTTGTTGCATCTTTCCCAAAAAGACTCTTGGCTATATTAGATCAAAAGGGTTCTTCTACTAAATACTAAGCAAAGGATCTGAATACTTAGGACCATGTGATATTTCAGTTTTTCTTTTTAATAAATCTGCAAAAATGTCAACAATTCTGTGTTTTCCGGTCAATACGGGGTGCTGTGTGTACATTAATGAGGACAAAAATGAACTTAAATGATTTTAGCAAATGGCTGCAATATAACAAAGAGTGAAAAATGTAAGGGGGTCTGAATACTTTCCGTCCCCACTGTAGTTGTGAAATGTGATGGTGTGTATATTTGTATGTTGCATTCCAATTTATAATTCCTGTTTTTTATATTTAATGAAGTATGAAATATAGTAATTTTGTATCTTTAGAGTGAAATGGTCTGGGAATTTCCATCCCAGATAGCAAGGATAACTTGCCACAAATTGGTAGTAGTGTTAAATTGTAAGTCTGTTAACTTGCTGCACATTTTCACTGGCAAGTTGTACACTTGCAGAGCACTTGAAACACAAGTTCTAGTTTACACTTCTCCAATTTGTAGCAAATTTGCATGGCAAGTCTTTAGCAAGAGCAAAGCTGCAGTGGTGAGTCTGCAGCAAGAGCTCTGCAAGTCTACAGCATTCAAATTCAGCCACAGTGACCTCTGTGGTGGGATGACTATTGCACAACATAACTAAGCCAGAACTTGCAGCAGACTTGCATAATGTTTGCAAAGAAAGTTGATCTGGAGTCATGCAATATGGACTTGCTGCAAGTGTACAATACACTTGTAAAGCCTGGCAAGTCTAGCAATAGCTTAACAAGTCGTTTTCAAACTTGCAGCACAATATCTTGCTATCCGGGATATATAATATAAAAAAGTCAACAACTTCATCACCATGGTGCAAAGGCAGGTGGTTTGATTCCAGTACAAACCCTCTTTAGCACCTTCTGGACCTACCAGTGGGCTTAGAATGGGTTAACATGAAAAAAAAAACATTCCAGAAATCCTATTCATTACTTTTAAATAGAATCTAGCTTACCCAGTAAAACAGTACACATTTAATTGTGATGCATACTGTATAACTCACAACCGCCAGCCACATTCACTATACTGCAGAATGATTAATGCTTATTGGCAGTTTTGGATTACTTTATTTATTGCACTTTGGATAGCTGAATAAGCCTGAAAGTCTTGACTGTTAACATTTTCCTGTTTCCTGATTACTATTGGGTGGCAAAGCTGAAGTCATAGAATCATCCACAAAGTGCAATTGAGGGAATATAAGCTGATTTTAGCATTAAAACATTGATTTGAATAATGATATCAGCCAGCAGGGTTAAATAGCTAATAAAATTGGGGCTTTGGTAAAATTGGCAGTGATGCTGCTTGTGTCACATTTTTTTCTCCATTTTGAAACAATTTAAGCAAATTACATCTTCATAATTTAGGCCCCTTTCACACTGGGGCGGTTTGCAGGCGTTATTGCGCTAAAAATACCGCCTACAAACCGCCCCAAAACAGCCTCTGCTGTTTGTTCAGTGTGAAAGCCCGAGGGCTTTCACATTGAAGCGGTGCGCTGGCAGGAGAAGAAAAAATCTCCTGCAAGCCGCATCTTTGGAGCGGTGAAGGAGCGATGTATTCACCGCTCCTAAACCGCTCCTGCCCATTGAAATCAATGGGACAGCGCGGCTATACCGCGGCAATACCGCGGCTATAGCTGCGCTATACGAGTGGTTTTAACCCTTTTTCGGCCGCCAGCGGGGGGTTAAAACCGCACCGCTAGCGGCCGAATACCGTGGTAAAACAGCGCTAAAAATAGCGCTGTTTTACCGCTGACGCCCCCTACCGCCCCAGTGTGAAAGCAGCCTTAGAGAAATCATAGACAAAAATCTGAATTTTTTTATATAATTGTATTTTTATTACATTTTTAAAAGAAAATATACAATCTTGTTACACATTGTACATCGCACTAGTAATAACAAGGCAATGTTAACATGTTGAGATAAAAAGAAAAGTAAAGGTAATTGTAAACCAATGGTATCCATGGATACAGGACACAGGAGTGGACTGTATCGCTTTTAAGGTGCCTTTCACACGAGCGGCTATTCTGCCGCAGTTAAAAGCATGATTTTTTTCCTGTGGAGTTCAAGACTCCAGGCACTGCGATCAGCTGCATTTGCACAGTGCGATTAGCTGTGGTGGCGTTTGGCTGCGGTTTGCCATTTCCATGGCACCCCGACAGGGTGCCGACTCGCACTGTTTGGTATGAATCATGAGGGGGAACTCCACGCCAATTTTAAATAAAAAACTGGCGTGGGTTCCCCCCCAGGGGCATACCAAGCCCTTAGGTCTGGTACGGATTTTAAGAGGAACCCCTACGCCGAAAAAACGGCGTGGGGTCCCCTCCCAAATCCATACTAGACCCTTATCCGAGCACGGAGCCCGGTCGGTCAGGAAAGGGGGTGGGGACGGGCGAGCGCCCCCCTCCTGAGCCGTACCAGGCCGCATGCCCTCAACATGGGGGTGGGTGCTTTGGGGGAGGGGGGCGCCCTGCGGCCCCCCACCCCAAAGCACCTTGTCCCCATGTTGATGGGGACAAGGGCCTCTTCCCGACAACCCTGGCCGTTGGTTGTCGGGGTCTGCAGTCGGAGGGATTATCGGAATCCGGGAGCCCCCTTTAATAAGGGGGCCCCCAGATCCCAGCCTCCCACCCTATGTGAATGAATATGGGGTACATGGTACCCCTACCCATTCACCTAGGGAAAAAGTGTCAATAAAAAAAACACTACACAGATTTTTAAAGTAATTTATTAGACAGCTCTGGGGGTCTTCTTCCGGCTTCGGGGGTCTTCTTCCCACTTCGGGGGTCTCTCCAGTTCTTCTCCGTGCTCTCTGGGTCTTCTGCTGGGCTCCTCCGCTATCTTCTGCTCTTTTGCCGCTCTTTTGCTATAGCGGAGAAGCCCGGTCTGCTGCCTTCTGCCTTCTTCCCTCTTCCCTCTTCTCTTCTTCTCTTCTTCTGATGTTGACACGATGCTCTCTCCGGCTGGAATGCACTCTGGGCGCTCCGCTCTGACTTATATAGGCGGTGACCCCGCCCCCTTATGCCGTCACAGTCCCTGGGCATGCTGGGACTGTGACGTTTTAGGGGGCGTGGTCATTGGGTAATGACCAGATGAAGTGAGAGAAATGTGGGAGTGGGGGTGTACAAAATCAGAATTTGACTCTAGCATGTCTAGACTGCTCATTTTTTTTTTTTTAAGTGAAACATACAGACACAAGGAGATTGAGATACCATGAAACATGTTGATGATTACAGTAGGCCAACATTTACTTCACCCAAGCTGCAGAAGAATGCACCTAAAGGTATGTGCAGTCACCAACTGACTGCATTGAATATATGAAGTAAACTAGGGACCTTCTTTTAAAACATAGTACAGTTTTATGCAATATACTTGTCTTATTGTAGGATTGGCAGCAGCTTTCTATATATTGGAAGCCAACCATCCTTACAAACCATGAAATGCAAATACTTCCAATTTACTTTTGGCAAATAGAAATGTATCCATGTGGAGACCGATGGTTACACAGCGTTTCCTCTGTAAATTGTCCAATCTCCTCCTTCCCTTCTTCTATGTATATTGCCAATTTTCTGGTCTTCCCTTAGAAATACCACAAAAGCTGATTTGGGCTGCATTGGGCTGTACTGGGCAGTACTGCCAAACATAGTCAGAATGCATGAACACGGCAATTTCTCTTTTCTACTATGGCTTCATTACACACCAAAGCACTGCATTATTAAGCAGAACATTCCGATGAACAGTAATGCATCACACCATACTGAAGTATATAAGAATTACATTCTGCTGAGAAAAAAAACTAAGCAATTTAACAATGCACCACAGTGCACACTGGTGTGACTAAGCATAAATATGTACAAAGAGGAAGTATATGTGTCTGATTTCACTCCAGGGCTCAGGGCTGCTGTGTTTCACAGGCTGCTTTTCTGTTACTCCCCCCTGTCTTCTAGAGGGATCTAGGGAGGGAGGGCAGGACAGGCAGCCTGAATCTTTCTGGGAGTCCAATCAATTCCTGGGGAGGTGTGCCCAGAAGGTGGGGGGAGAGCCCATAAGTAGTCTGAGACCTGGCAGCAGACTGCAGTGTTCCTGGGCCCAGTGCCACAGGAGGAAGCGCCTGGGGCAGAAACCTGAGAGGAAGCCAGCCTGAAGACACTGAGGGCTCAGCTAGGCATAGTTGGGGGCCTATTTACAAGTCCTAGTTCAAGGATCCAGCTGAGTCAGTAGAAAGCTCACAGGAGGGAGCCTAGAGGAAGCTGCGGGAGAGAGCCCAAGTTGTCCAGAAGCAGTCTGAGTCTACATCTCCCTTACTGGGAAGAGCCTGGTGGATAATGGCAGGCGGCCAACGATGATCCTGTGGCTAAATGAGTACAAGACCCCAGTGCTGTTGAGAGTGACAACGTGGAAGGAGTACAGCCCACAGTCAGCTTAGAGATCCAGTGGGACATTTCTTTTACAAGTGCAGTGCAGCCAGGAGTTGTGCAATACAGCCTGGAGTTTGTACATAGCAGCCAGAAGTCAAGCAGTCCTCAAGTTGTACAGTGTTGCAGTTCTGGGGTATCCCATGCTCTCCATTCCTATCCAAGTTCATTGTTCCCCAATAAAAACACAAAAAGAAATCCATAGACTGATCTTTTGAGCCATCAGAAGAATGTGGAAAATGTTGTGTGCCTAGCTGAGTGTGCTCCAAGGAGGGGAAATAGCACCAAATTTACCAGCGGCTCTTTCATAGGTGTGATACACAATGTTCACTCTTTCTGTGATGCAAATTGTAATGTGGAATGATGGTGGAAGGTTAGCAACACGCATGGCAATTTTAAGACAAATTTAACTAGTTATCAGTTGTTAGAACAACCACATTGATCAAGACAACCTACTACTGTTACTTCATATTCAGTTTCGTGGTCTTAAAAGAGAAGTATGTCCAAAGCGTGTTTAGGCCATAATTCTTTCCTGTTTTACACAGTGGCGTCATTAAGGTGGGGCCACAGGGGGCCCTGACCCCCTACATCATACTGTGCCCCCCCACTTAAAATGATTGGCACGGCAATTACAGAGCGATTCTCTGTATGCTCTCAGCTGCTGGAGTGAGAGATACAAAGAGGGCATCGCTCTGTAATTACTGTGCTTCCTGTCCTGTTGTGTAAAGTTTGCAGTTTGGGTCTCCTGCTTGTCAATATGACAGAAGACAGAGCCAGCTTCAGCAGCAGCGCTTCCACCTCTATGCCCACCCCTGTGTGTGTGCAAAACAACATCTCCAACCTGTAATGTGTGGAGAACTGCACACACCAGTAAGATGCAGGGCTGCATGAGTTCATCAAAGGGAGGGGGATATTTGCAACCCACCTTAGTGTTATCCAATAATGCTTCGTCCGTGCTGCAGCCCCTCCCTCTTCCCCTCCCGCCCGCCCCATTTTGACTTCAGTTCAAGGAAGAAGCCAGAATCAGTCCTCAGCTTGCTAGCTTCCATGTCAGTTTTTTTTCTTTATGTTTAGTTTAGAGACAGGAGAAGAAGGTTCTGCAGTAGCAGGGACAGCCATAGATTCATAATTTTAGTGCAGGTGATGGAGGAAGAGGGGAACAGGACCAGCATTCTCTTATCTATTCATGTTGTCATGTATTTACTCTGGCACTATTACCTAACCTGGCACTACCATCTAACCTGGCACTACCACCTAACCTGGCACTATACCACCCTAACCTGGCACTACCACCTAGCCTGCCACTACCACCTAACCTGGCACTATACCAACCTAACCTGGCACTACCATCCTAGCCTGCCACTACCACCTAACCTGGCACTACCATCTAACCTGTCACTACCACCTAACCTGGCACTATTGTATACCACCTAACTTGGCACTATAACCTAACCTGGCACTACTGTATATCACCTAACCTGACTATATATCACCCTAACCTGGCACTATATCACCCTAACTTGGTAATATATCACTCTAACCTGGCACTATATCACCTAACCTGGAACTATATCATTTAACCTGGCACTATATCACCTAACCTGGCACAATATCATCTGGCAGTATACAACCCTAACATCACTTGACGACGACGTGCGGTGCCCTGCCTGGGGGGTGCCAGATATAGGATCCTCCCTGGGTACCAATTTTGAAAACCATTTATCATTTTCCTTCCTATCACATAAAATCCCAATAAAATAAATTTACGTTTTTGGTTGTAACATGACAAAATGTGCAAAATTTCAAGGGGTAGGAATACTTTTTCAAGGCAGTTTGTGTGTGTGTGTGTGTGTGTGTGTGTGTGTGTGTGTGTGTGTGTGTGTGTGTGTGTGTGTGTGTGTGTGTGTATATATATATATATAATTTTTATAGTTGCCCCCCTACTTTTGTCCCTCTCCCCCCATGTGCACCCCCCTAAATATGAAAGCTGGAGACGCCATTGGTTTTACAGGAGTGCAGTTACTTTTGCACTTCTGTGTCCCAGAACCTGCCGACAGCAAGCTATAGATGTTCCAGGCTCTGGAAGGATCCTGAACATATTGCCAGTATCCACCCAGCTGTTTCATTGACAGCTGAGATCCAAAGCCAACTGCCCTGCCCTTCTCTAGCCCAGTGCTCCAGTAAGTGCTGGAGGGACAGAGGCGAGAGTGGTGACAGTCAGCCACTGCTTTTCACTCCAAGAAGCTTAACACTTTACCACAACCCTGGCCCCGTGGTTGTGTGGGCTCTGTGTGCAGGGGGTTTAAGGAATATAGAATCCTTCTTTAAAAGCCCCAGAGCCCCCAGATACTGCCTTTTACTGTGTAAATGGATAAGGGTACATTCATGAAAAAAATTGTAAATATGCACTTTTTTTGACAAGTCCTTTATTAAAAAATAAAACAAAATGCATTACGATGTAAATCGGTCTTCAGTTAAGTTGTGCACTGATACAGATCTGCATCAATCAAGATGAACGATGCTCACTGACAATCCATAAGAACATACATGACAATCGCCAACACGATCTGCTCCTGACAACTGTCCACCATAAATGACAGCTCCTGGTCCCTGCCACAGAATGTAAACAAATGGATGGTAACGCCATTGACTAAACTACAAATGGCCATATTTGGTAAATGACATCAAGTAAATCTTAAAGGATCATATCATATAATTCTTCATATGTTTGTGGGTACCTTTTAATAGCTTCACAGGTACACAGTCCAGCCACTGACAGCCAGTTCACACATTACCTTGATAACACCAGAGGGCACCAGTGCAGTGAAAAGTTTTGCATATCCAGTTAAAGTCTCAACAAATTGATCAACAACAACATGGGGAAATGCTGGAAAGGTTATTGGTCTCCTCTTGTAAAGGTTTATTAAGGTCTGTCCAGAAATTGGGCCAAAACTGACAGCAAGCTCATTAAATGCATTGTGACATCTAGCAGAAAACAAAGAGCACTCAGCTGATGTGGTACACATTTACCCTGCCAAGAACTAATTAGAAATAAAATGAGGCATCATTGTTAAAGAATCTCAATTAATTCTTCATCAGGGAATAGATGGGAATATTTAGATAGCATGGGAGAACTGTTCTTGTATGCAAATACAGTATGGCTTGTTACAAGAATGACCAATTTACAAACTACAAATGAAGCTTTCATTATCTTTCATTCAGTAAATGGTTCCCAGTATAAGCCAGGTTTCTCACTATATGTCTATCTATCTATCTATCTATCTATCTATCTATCTATCTATCTATCTATCTATCTATCTATCTATCTATCTATCTATCTATCTATCTATCTAATCTATCTATCTATCTATCTAGTTAAATTGTATGCTAGACCTGTGTGCTGTATGTTTTGCTTTTTTTTTAAATACTTGCCTTTTTCAGGTGTCTTCAGGCTGGACATATGTGGCAATGGGTTATTTTCTGATCTTCAGCAGTGGGTGGGCTGTCCTTGATGATGCAGAGAAATGCACTGACGTTATGCTGTCAGCACTGTGACTGCAGGGCACTTTGGATTTGGGCCCATGACACACTGCATTCATGGTAGATCCACAGTAGGTCCATTCCATGCCCAATGACGATGGGCTTCATTTAACCCAGAAGAATGAGGACACCTTGTGGCACAAATTAGGTACTGTGTGGGAAAGCTCTGGATCAAAGGCCTGAGCTGTTTTTTAAGGGGTACCTCCAAAGATAAGGAGAAAAAAAAGGGAAAAAATGACTAAGGTCGCAGGAGAGTTCCTTATGGTGTAGTAGTTTGACAGATAATTGTATGAGATATGATGAGAAGGTACATTGCAATGGTGTACGCATATCTGTGAGGTTGCTGAGCTCCCTTGGGGGGTATCAGACAACCTGGAGTGAAAGCCTGCAGGGAATATGACTGTCCCTGCGCAGAGAGAGGTCACTTTCGATGCTTGTTGGGGTGATCCAGACGGTCCTACGCTCTGCAGTCTCAGGATTCCGTTGGGTTCACAGTAAGGGGTTTATGAGCCCCAAAAGATGGGAAAGTGGTGTCAGCAGAGGCACCCGAGCACACTCACAAACAGCACAAGAGACAGATCACAGATGTTTAAAGTGTTTTATGCACCATCCTGAGGAAGTGTCCAGTGTAGTACCATGAAACGCATTGACGGTGTTTTATACTATTCTGTGAGCAATAAATATTGAAACAATGAAGAATCCATTTCTCAGCTTCACATTCAGGCACCTCTGCTGACACCACTTTCCCATCTTTTGGGGCCATAAACCTCTTACTGTTTTTTAAGCTGCCCATGGACCTTATCACAAAATATGTCCAAAAAAAGCATGTTCTATTAATAATTAATAAGAATGTTTATTTATGAGGTCTTTAAAGTGACTGTAAAAGGTAATTTGTTTTCTCAAACATGTTATATTTACCTGCTCAGTGCAATGGTTTTGCACAGAGTAGCCCCCAGTCCTCCTCTTCTCGGGTCCCCTACTGGCTCTCCTGGTTCCTCCTCCCTGCTGAAGTAGCTTGCTATGGGAGCATTCATGCATGCTCGCTCCTGATCTGCACTCTGTGTGTCCAAAGACACAGAGCGTTTTTAACCTTAAGGCATAGAAAGCTTCTGCCTCTACAACCACTTTAAGTTTGCTTTAAAACTGAAGTTTAGCTTAAACATATTTTTCCCTACAGCTTGTTATATTACTTACCTGTAATGAAGGATTTCCCAGGATATGCAGGTTGCTGGATTCTGGAGTAATCTTCACTCCTCCCATCTCTGAAATTCTGGCACTGATCATACTGCCTGTAACACCATCTATGAATTGGGTAAAGTCTGAAAAGTCTTAGGATGTTCTCCTCCATTCACTGATCATGTTACAAGCGGGGTAATCAGTAGACATGTGCACTGCTGAAAAATGTGTTTGTTTTCGTTTCATTAGTTTTTTGTTTTCTTTCATAAATTTGTAAATTCAAAAATTTGGAATTCGAAAATTCAAAAATTTGGAAATTCGAATATCTGAAAATTCAAAAATCCAAAAATAAGAAAGAAAATCTGAAAATTTGAAATAACTAACTAACTAACTAACTAACTAGCAAACTAACTAATAATAACTATTAAATTATAGGTATTGACATTTCCTTTCAAATTTGCCTGTTAGTGAACGTAAGGCATACAAATTTATCTAAAGTTACGAATTATCCAAAATAACAAATGCCGCACCTAAACAAATGGAATGGGACAAATTAATAATAAATAATAATAATAATAAAAAGTAATTAGTTACGTTCCATTCGTTTAGATACGGCATTCGTTATTTCAGATAATTCGTAACTTTGGATAAATTCATATTCGTTTGAAAAGAAATTCCAATACTTATAATTTAATAGTTTAGTAATAGTAAAGTTATTATTAGTTAGTTATTATTTCAGATTTTCAAATTTTCAGGTTTTGAATTTTTGGAGTTTCGTTCTTATTTTCAGACTTTCGTTCTTTAGAATTTTCGAATTTCTAGTTTCCATAATTTTCGTATTTCCAAATTTTCGGATTTTTGAATTTCAAAATTTCCGAACTTTGGAATTTCCGAAATTTTGAATTTTGGAATTTCCAAATTTACAAATATTGGGAAAAATTTGTTAAACGGGTTTTCATTAGTTTGGATATTTCTGCATTAACTAATTTGTTGAAATTCATTAAAAAACGAATTTCAAACTAAACGAATTGCACATGTCTAGTAATTAGAAAACATTACTTTTCTCAATAAACAAGAGGACAGGAGAGGGCATGACCAGATCTAGGGGGGTGCTGGGGTAGGTTGTGCCCCCCAGATTTTAGTTGCGCCCCCCCAAAAGCAATCAGCACCCCCACTCACGCCTCCAATGCCACTGATAAGGGGATACCATAAGGTCTGCAGGGGGGTCGGGGGAAAGGCAGCAGGTTGCCACTTGCCACTAGGGATGAGCCGAACACCCCCCTGTTCGGTTCGCACCAGAAAATGCGAACAGGAAAAAAGTTCGTTCGAACATGCGAACACCGTTAAAGTCTATGGGACACGAACATGAATAATCAAAAGTGCTAATTTTAAAGGCTTATATGCAAGTTATTGTCATAAAAAGTGTTTGGGGACCTGGGTCCTGCCCCAGGGGACATGGATCAATGCAAAAAAAGTTTTAAAAATGGCCGTTTTTTCAGGAGCAGTGATTTTAATAATGCTTAAAGTCAAACAATAAAAGTGTAATATCCCTTTGAATTTCGTACCTGGGGGGTGTCTATAGTATGCCTGTAAAGGGGCACATGTTTCCTGTGTTTAGAACAGTCTGACAGCAAAATGACATTTTGAAGGAAAAAACTCATTTAAAACTACCCGCGGCTATTGCATTGCCGACAATACACATAGAAGTTCATTGATAAAAACGGCATGGGAATTCCCCAAAGGGGAACCCCGAACCAAAATTAAAAAAAAAATATGACGTGGGAGTCCTCCTAAATTCCATACCAGGCCCTTCAGGTCTGGTATGGATATTAAGGGGAACCCCGGCCAAAATTAAAAAAAAAAAAATGACGTGGGGTTCCCCCTAAATTCCATACCAGACCCTTCAGGTCTGGTATGGATTTTAAGGGGAACCCCGTGCCAAAAAAAAAAAAAAAACGGCGTGGGGTCCCCCCAAAAATCCATACCAGACCCTTATCCGAGCACGCAACCTGGCAGGCCGCAGGAAAAGAGGGGGGGACGAGAGTGCGGCCCCCCCTCCCTCCTGAACCGTACCAGGCCACATGCCCTCAACATTGGGAGGGTGCTTTGGGGTAGCCCCCCAAAACACCTTGTCCCCATGTTGATGAGGACAAGGGCCTCATCCCCACAACCCTGGCCGGTGGTTGTGGGGGTCTGCGGGCGGGGGGCTTATCGGAATCTGGAAGCCCCCTTTAACAAGGTGACCCCCAGATCCCGGCCCCCCCCCTGTGTGAAATGGTAAGGGGGTACATAAGTACCCCTACCATTTCACGAAAAAAGTGTCAAAAATGTTAAAAATGACAAGAGACAGTTTTTGACAATTCCTTTATTTAAATGCTTCTTCTTTCTTCTATCTTCCTTCATCTTCTGGTTCTTCTGGTTCTTCTGGCTCTTCTGGTTCTTCCTCCGGCGTTCTCGTCCAGCATCTCCTCCGCGGCGTCTTCTATCTTCTTCTCCTCGGGCCGCTCCGCACCCATGGCATAGGGGGGAGGCTCCCGCTCTTCTCTTCTTCTTTTCTTCTCTTCTGTTCTTCTTCATTTTCTTCTCCGGGCCGCTCCGCAATCCATGCTGGCATGGAGGGAGGCTCCCGCTGTGTGATGGCGCTCCTCGTCTGACAGTTCTTAAATAACCGGGTGGGCGGGGCCACCCGGTGAACCCCGCCCCCCTCTGACGCACGGTGACTTGACGGGACTTCCCTGTGATGTCACGGGGAATGCCACAGGGAAGTCCCGTCAAGTGGCCCCGCCCCCCGTTATTTAAGAACTGTCAGACGAGGAGCGCCGTCACACAGCGGGAGCCTCCCTCCATGCCAGCATGGATTGCGGAGCGGCCGGGAGAAGAAAATGAAGAAGAACAGAAGAGAAGAAAAGAAGAAGAGAAGAGCGGGAGCCTCCCCCCTATGCCATGGGTGTGGAGCGGCCCGAGGAGAAGAAGATAGAAGACGCCGCGGAGGAGATGCTGGACGAGAACGCCGGAGGAAGAACCAGAAGAGCCAGAAGAACCAGAAGATGAAGGAAGATAGAAGAAAGAAGAAGCATTTAAATAAAGGAATTGTCAAAAACTGTCTCTTGTCATTTTTAACATTTTTGACACTTTTTTCGTGAAATGGTAGGGGTACCATTTCACACAGGGGGGGGGCCGGGATCTGGGGGTCACCTTGTTAAAGGGGGCTTCCAGATTCCGATAAGCCCCCCGCCCGCAGACCCCCACAACCACCGGCCAGGGTTGTGGGGATGAGGCCCTTGTCCTCATCAACATGGGGACAAGGTGTTTTGGGGGGCTACCCCAAAGCACCCTCCCAATGTTGAGGGCATGTGGCCTGGTACGGTTCAGGAGGGAGGGGGGGCCGCACTCTCGTCCCCCCCTCTTTTCCTGCGGCCTGCCAGGTTGCGTGCTCGGATAAGGGTCTGGTATGGATTTTTGGGGGGACTCCACGCCGTTTTTTTTTTTTTTTTTGGCGCGGGGTTCCCCTTAAAATCCATACCAGACCTCAAGGGTCTGGTATGGAATTTAGGGGGAACCCCACGTCATTTTTTTTTTTAATTTTGGCCGGGGTTCCCCTTAATATCCATACCAGACCTGAAGGGCCTGGTATGGAATTTAGGGGGACTCCCACGTCATTTTTTTTTTTTAATTTTGGTTCGGGGTTCCCCTTTGGGGAATTCCCATGCCGTTTTTATCAATGAACTTCTATGTGTATTGTCGGCAATGCAATAGCCGCGGGTAGTTTTAAATGAGTTTTTTCCTTCAAAATGTCATTTTGCTGTCAGACTGTTCTAAACACAGGAAACATGCGCCCCTTTACAGACACACTATAGACACCCCCCAGGTACGAAATTTAAAGGGATATTACACTTTTATTGATTGATTTTAAGCATTATTAAAATCACTGCTCCTGAAAAAACGGCCGTTTTTAAAACTTTTTTTTGCATTGATCCATGTCCCCTGGGGCAGGACCCAGGTCCCCAAACACTTTTTATGACAATAACTTGCATATTAGCCTTTAAAATTAGCACTTTTGATTTCTCCCATAGACTTTTAAAGGGTGTTCCGCGGCATTCGAATTTGCCGCGAACACCCCAAATTGTTCGCTGTTCGGTGAACTTGCGAACAGCCAATGTTCGAGTCGAACATGAGTTCGACTCGAACTCGAAGCTCATCCCTACTTGCCACTATCTCGGATTTCCCGTATTATATACACTCCCTGAGAGATGTTAAGAGGGAGGGGCTTAAGAGAGGAATTCAGATGATTGCGGTGATGGACAGAGCACCCTGTGTACCCTTTGGGTCAGGAGGTAGTGGAAGGTGGTGCAGCTCACTGGTTTCCTATGTTGGTGCAGGATGGATCGTCTCTGTAAAGAAGATCCTGCCAGTGACGGAGGTAAGGGAGGAGCAGAGTGTTTTACCCCAGAAGTAATTCATGTGGAGCTGCTAGACCTACTTGAACTGCCTGTGCAGTGCATAGTCTGTGCCCCTTACTTTGATACCAGTCATTGTAATGCAATCCATATTTAACAGTGTGAAAATAACTTACACCTGTGTAGTATAGGTGTCAGCTTATTGTCACCATGTTAAAAGGACAGCAATATAGGTGGCAGTACAATGACTGTGTTTTTTTTTTTTCTTTTTCCCAAACAGTAGTTCATAATAGGGATAAAGTGCCTCAACTGCAAGCCAAGAGTTTTTGCTTACAGTTGCAACGCAGCCCTATTTACTTGAATGGCTCACTTTGACAGGCGATGCTACCTGTCAAGTCAACATGCTGCGTTAATTCGCCACAGCATGATAACAGCCTCCTCCAGCTGTATTTTAGACTTTAGGTGGGAGGCCAGAGGGCAGTGAAACTGCAGCTCAGCCACCTGTTTTTATCACCTCCTGGCCTCCTCTATCAATCATATAAGGGAGGCACTTGGGACCCTGTGGTAAGAGGGAGAAACCCCTGGAACCTTAATATAAGGAAGGGACCCTGATGTAGGGGGGCGGACTCTAGGGACCCTGATGTAGGGGGGCGGACTCTGGGAATCCTGATGCAAGGGGGAATGACTCTGAGGACCAGATCTAACTACGGAAACTCTGGGGACCCATATTTAAGGGAGTGACTCTAGGGACCCTGATGTCAGGGTTACATAGAGTTACATAGTAGGTGAGGTTGAAAAAAGACACAAGTCCATCAAGTCCAACCTATGTGTGATTATGTGTCAGTATTACATTGTATATCCCTGTATGTTGCGGTCATTCGGGTGCTTATCTAATAGTTTTTTGAAACTATCAATGCCCCCGCTAAGACCACCGCCTGTGGAAGGGAATTCCACATCCTTGACACTCTTACAGGGTGACTTTGGCGACCCTGACATAAAAAGTGGGTGACTCTAGGGACCCTGATGTTGGGGGGGTACTCTGGGGACCCTAATGTAAAGGGAGTGACTCTTAACACTCTGATGTAAGGAGGGGAACTATGGGTAACCTAATGTAAGGGGGCCTCCTGTGACCCTGAAGTAAGGGGGAGGAACCCCAGGGGAACTTAATGTAAGGGGGGACTATGATTATACTGACTATGATTATTTGACTATTAGAACTGAGACTGATTTTTAAGATGGCTTCTGAGCACATGTTGTATTAACTTGCTGTATCTTTTGTTTTACCTAACCCCATAGTAAAATATAGAGTGATTAGGCTTTACCATATATGGTAACAGATTGTACGGGAACGCTGATTAGCAAATCAAGTATGTACCATCATGTACAAGGAGTAGGGATGAGCTTCGCATTCGAGTCGAACCCATGTTCGACTCGAACATCGGCTGTTGGATCGTTCACCGAATTGCGAACGTTATGTTCGAGTGGCGTGTCACGGCCCATAATTCACTGCGGCATCGCAGTGCATTGCTGGCTGATGATTGGCCAAGCATGCACTATGACCCACATGCTTGGCCAATCACAGCGCCGTCAGTAGAGAGAGCTGTAATTGGCCAAAGCCAGGGTGTCTTTGGCCAATTATGGCTCAGGGGGTTTAGAACACGCCCCACACTATATAAGGCCGCCTGCACGGCGGCCCTGTGTAGTGTGTTCCAGCGTGCTTAGATAGACAGAGAGACAGTGTCACTTCATTTGAGTTAGTTAGATTAGGCAGGACAGTCAGTGAGTTAGCTGCACTTACAGTGTATTGTGTATATATATATATATATATATATATATATATATATATATATATATATATATACACACACACTGTATTCAGTTTAGCTAGATCCGTTCCTGTTATCTTCCTACTAACAGGCAGGCTTGTCTTGTTACAGTATTTACAGCTACCTGAAGAAAATTGCTGGTGTTCTTTTGATCCTATTAGTACCACAGTCAGGCAGCTAGACTATTTAGAGTTAGTGTAGTGCGTCCTCCTAACAGTGTTCAGTTAAAGCTACAAGTTAGTTTAGTGTGACCTCTGCACAGTGTTCAGCTAAAGCTACATGTTAGGGTAGTGCGTCCTCCTCACAGTGTTCAGCTAAAGCTACAAGTTGGTGTAGTGCGTCCTCCTCACAGTGTTCAGCTAAAACTACAAGTTAGTGTAGTGCGACCTCTGCACAGTGTTCAGCTAAGAGCCCTTTCACACCGGGCCACCCATAGCGTCAACGTTAAAACACCGTTTTACCGTCGGATTAGCGGCGCATTTCGCCCACTAGCGGGGTGCTTTTACCCCCCCCGCTAGTGGCCGAGAAAGGGTTAAAACCGCCTGCAATGCGCCCCAATAGCGGCATTTTGCCGGCGGTATCCCAGCGCTGCCCCATTGATTTCAATGGGGAGCAGCGGTGAAGGAGCGCTAAACACACCGCTCCTTCACCGCTCCAAAGAAGCTGCTGGCAGGACTTTTTTTCCCATCCTGCCAACGCAGCGCTCCGGTGTGAAAGCCCTCGGGGCTTTCACATTGGAGACAATGCTGCAGCTGTTTGAGGGAGGATTGCAGGCGCTATTTTTAACGTTAAAACGCCCTCGGTGTGAAAGGGGTCTAAAGCTACAAGTTAGTGTAGTGCGTCCTCCTCACAGTGTTCAGCTAAAACTACAAGTTAGTGTAGTGTGTCCTCCTCACAGTGTTCAGCTAAAACTACAAGTTAGTGTAGTGCTACCTCTGCACAGTGTTCAGCTAAAGCTACAAGTTAGTGTAGTGTGTCCTCCTCACAGTGTTCAGCTAAAACTACAAGTTAGTGTAGTGCTACCTCTGCACAGTGTTCAGCTAAAGCTACAAGTTAGTGTAGTTTGTAGTGTGTCCTCCTCACAGTGTTCAGCTAAAACTACAAGTTAGTGTAGCGCGTCCTCCTCACAGTGTTCAGCTAAAGCTACAAGTTAGTGTAGTGCGTACTCCTCACAGTGTTCAGCTAAAACTACAAGTTAGTGTAGTATGAGCTCTGCACAGTGTTCAGCTAAAGCTACAAGTTAGTGTAGTGTGAGCTCTGCACAGTGTTCAGCTAAAGCTATCTGTAGAAGGTTGGTGGTGTTTTCCTGATCCTATCACTACCGCAGGCAGCTAAATAAGCTACAAGTTAGTTTTTTGCGAGCTCTGCACAGTTATCAGCTAAAGCAGGGATCCTCAAACTACGGCCCTCCAGCTGTTGCAGAACTACACATCCCATGAGGCATTGTAAAACTCTGACATTCACAGACTAGGAATGATGGGAATTGTAGTTCCTGAACACCTGGAGGGCCGCAGTTTGAAGACCCCTGAGCTAAAGCTACCTGTAGAAGGTTGGTGGTGTTTTCCCGATCCTATCACTACCGCAGGCAGCTAAATAAGCTACAAGTTAGTTTTTTGCAAGCTCTGCACAGCGTTCAGCTAAAGCTACCTGTCGAAGGTTGGTGGTGTTTTCCTGATCCTATCACTACCGCAGGCAGCTAAATAAGCTACAAGTTAGTTTTTTGAGAGCTCTGCACAGCGTTCACCTAAAGCTACCTGTAGAAGGTTGGTGGTGTTTTCCTGATCCTATCACTACCGCAGGCAGCTAAATAAGCTACAAGTTTGTTTTTTGAGAGCTCTGCAAAGTGTTCACCTAAAGCTACCTGTCGAAGGTTGGTGGTGTTTTCCTGATCCTATCACTACCGCAGGCAGCTAAATAAGCTACAAGTTAGTTTTTTGCAAGCTCTGCACAGCGTTCACCTAAAGCTACCTGTCGAAGGTTGGTGGTGTTTTCCTGATCCTATCACTACCGCAGGCAACTAAATAAGCTACAAGTTAGTTTTTTGCAAGCTCTGCACAGCGTTCAGCTAAAGCTACCTGTAGAAGGTTGGTGGTGTTCTCATACTACAGGCAGGCAGTTGATTTTGCTAACTGCAGTATCAGTATATATATATATATATATATATATATATATATATATATATATATATATGTATATCCCAGCTTAGTGCAGCTACAGGCCATTAGTATGTCTGGAAGGCCAACAAGGAGAGGCAGACAGTCACAAGCCAATAAAAGATGGCAAGCAGGCTCTGTGTCTAGAGGCAACAGTGCTGGTCGTGGAGACGGTGCATCCTCATCAGCACGTGGCCGTGGGACACGCTTGGTCTTTTTTTCGGCAGCTTGCCGCGTTGAGCCGCAACATGCGGAAGACTTGGTCGAGTGGATGACCAAGCCGCCCTCATCCTCCTCATCCTCTCTCACCCATGCTCAGGGTACTTTGTCTGGCAAAGCAGCTGCCAACGCGGCCTCTTCCTTCGGCTCAATGGCATCAGTGACTCCTTCCCTAGCCCCACCATGTTCTCCTGAGGAGTCCCTCGAACTGTTTGACTACAGTGTTGGGTACATGCTCCAGGAGGATGCCCAGCGTTTAGAAGGCTCTGATGATGATACTGAGCTAGATGAAGGCAGTAACGTGAGCACGGACAGAGGGGGTGCCCAAGAAGTAAAGCAATCTGGCAGTCATGCTCCCCCTGATGCAGCATACTGCCAGATTTGCTCCAGTGATGAGGAGGGAGGGGGTGATGAGGTCACTGACTTAACGTGGGTGCCTGATAGAAGAGAGGAGGGGGAGGAGGAGGAGGCACATCACCAACGAGGCAGGATGCCCTCCAGGGGCCAGCCTAAGGGCAGCACACTGACTGCATCACACCCCAAAGCTCCGCATGTGCAGGGCGCTGCTGTCTCTGTGCGTTATTCCAAATGTTCTTTGGTGTGGGCCTTTTTTGAGACGAGTGCATCAGATCGCACCGCTGCTATTTGCAACATATGTCTCAAGCGTATCTCGCGTGGCCAAAACATCTCCCGCTTGGGCACCACATGCTTGACCAGACATATGTTGACCTGCCATGCAGTTCGTTGGCAAGTGTATCTAAAAGACCCACACCAAAGAACAAAGAGGACCTCTCCTTGCTCCTCATCAGCTGAGATCTCCAACCCCACTATACCTTCAGTCCTCTCTGAGACCTGCACTGAGAGGAATGAAGGTGTAGAATTAGGTGTGTCACAGCCAAGTACTTGTGGGCAATCTGCTTTCGGTACACCGACGTCAGATTGTACCAGGCAAATTTCCCTGCCCCAGCTGCTGCACCGCTGAAAGAAGTTCGCTCCCAGCCATCCACATGCCCAGCGGTTGAATGCTAGCTTGGCAAAATTGCTAGCAATTCAACTGCTGCCTTTTCAGTTGGTAGACTCTGCCCCCTTCCGTGAGTTTGTGGAATGTGCGGTTCCTCAGTGGCAGGTACCCAAACGCCACTTTTTCTCACGGAAGGTGATTCCAGCTCTCTACCGGCATGTGGAAGGCAATGTCTTGGCCTCGCTGGACAGAGGTGCATATTACCGCTGACTCATGGTCCAGCAGGCATGGACAGGGACATTACCTAAGTTTCACCGCGCATTGGGTGACTCTGCTGGCAGCTGGGAAGGATGCAGGACAAGGTGCAGTAGTGTTGGATTTTGTTCCGCCACCACGCCTCCAAAATGCCACTACTAATGATTGTGACACACCTCTCTCCTCCACCCCCTCCTCTTCCTTTTCCTCCATGGCCTTTTCCTGTGCTTTGTCCTCGGAACCAGCAGTGCTCCGTAGCCGTTCAAGGGGCTACGCAAGTATGCAGGCCAAAAGATGCCATGCAGTGATTGAGCTGGTGTGCTTGGGGGACAGGAGCCACACTGGGGCAGAGGTTCTGTCAGCTCTGCAGGGTCAGGTTCAGAGGTGGTTGATGCCACGCCAACTTAAGGCAGGAATGGTGGTTTGCGACAATGGCTCCAACCTCCTCTCTGCCCTCCGACAGGGACAAATGACCCATGTGCCCTGTTTGGCACACGTCCTTAACTTGGTGGTGCAGCGGTTCTTGGGCAGGTACCCGGGCTTACAGGATGTCCTGAGGCAGGCCAGGAAAGTCTGTGTGCATTTCCGCCGGTCATATAATGCCAGTGCTCGGCTGTATGACCTCCAAAAAGGAGTTTAACCTGCCCAAGAACCGCCTAATCTGTGACATGCCCACCAGGTGGAACTCAACGTTGGCCATGCTGCAGCGGCTGCACATGCAGCAGAGGGCCATCAATGAGTACCTGTGCGACTATGGCACCAGGACAGGGTCAGGGGACCTTGGTTTTTTTCCCCACGCCAGTGGGCCATGATCAGGGATTCATGTACTGTCCTGTCACCATTTGAGGAGGCCACGAGGATGGTGAGCAGTGACAGTGCATGCATCAGTGACACTGTCCCCCTTGTCCACCTGTTGGAACACACGCTGCGTGGAATAATGGACAGGGCACTTGAGGCAGAACAGTGGCAGGAAGAGGAGGACTTCCTTAGCTCTCAAGGCCCCCTTTATCCAGACAGTGTTCCTGCGTGCCCGCTGATCACACAGGAAGAGGACAAGGAGGAGGAGGAGGAGGATTGTGTCAGTATGGAGGTGAAGCCTGGCACTCAGCATCAGCAGCAGTCTTTAAGGGATCAGTCCCAAGAAACACATGGACTTGTACGTGGCTGGGAGGAGGTGGCTGCGGACCATGTCGTCCTTAGTGACCTAGAGGACTCCGGACTGAATGCCTCAGCAAACCTACACTGCATGGCCTCCCTGATCCTGCAAAGCCTGTGTAAGGATCCTCGTATTCGTGGTATCAAGGAGAAGGACTAATACTGGCTGGCAACCCTCCTTGATCCATGTTACAAGGGTAAGGTTGTGGACCTTATCTTGCCATCGCAGAGGGAGCAGAGGATGAAACATCTTCGGGAGGCCTTGCAGAAAGGTCTGTGCAACGTGTTCCCAGAGACTGGGAGGTTACAAACTCCTGTTTCTGGACAACGTGTTGCTGAGGCTTCGGTCAGTCAAAGAAGGAGTGGTGGAGAAGGTGGTCGTCTGACCGATGCGTTCAGACAATTTTTTGGTCCGCAGCCCCAAGGTATGATCAGTTCCAGCAACCATCGCCAGCGTCTGTTTTACATGGTGCAGGATTACCTAGGGGCAAGATCAGACTTGGACACCTTTCCCACCAAAAATCCTCTGGGTTACTGGGTCTTGAGGATGGATCACTGACCAGAGCTTGCACAGTATGCAATTGAGCTACTGGCCTGTCCTGCATCCAGCTTTCTTTTGGAATGCACATTCAGTGCTGCTGGAGGCTTTGTAACCGATCACAGGGTGCGTCTGTCCACCGACTCGGTCGATCGACTGACCTTCATAAAAATGAATCAGTCTTGGATCACCACCAGCTACCAAGCACCTGATGCTGATGTAACCGAATAATTTTTTTTGAAATCTCAGATCCCTTCAAAGACTGCCTATGCTGATGCTGAGTGACTATCCTGAGTAATTATCCTCTTCCTCCTCAATGATCTCGCTGATAGCTTGTAAGAACATTTTTGGTTCTGGGTGCCACCACCAGTGCCTAAGGCCCAATTTTTCAGCCCCTGTTTAACAGGGGCATGTAATTACAATTTTTGATGCAATACTTTGCAGCAGGGCTCGTTCCTGCGTTCCAACTAGAGTATCTGTGAGGGGTTGCAGTGTTGTGGCACCAGCACTAGTGCCTAAGGCCTAATTTTTCAGCCCCTGTTTAACAGGGGCATGTAATTACAATTTTTGATCTAATATTTCACAGCAGGGCCTTGTGAGGGCTTACAGTGTTGTGGCCACAACAACACCTAAGGCCCAAATTTCTGCTGAGTATATAGGGCAGGCCCCTACTTTCAAACATCCAACTTACAAACGACTCCTACTTGCAAACGGAAGAAGACAACAGGAAGTGAGATGAAATCTACCCCTAGGAAGGGAAATTCTCTCCTGTAAGAGTTAATATGGGAAAATGTTTCTCCTTTCCACTGATGCTTTATCACCAATCCTTGTTTCACAAAAAACCCCACATTTTCAAAAAACATTTGTCATTGGGACAAAAAGTGAGGTGAAATCTTCTGAAGAGGAGCACAGACAGCAAAATAAATGTCACAGGGGTGATAACCCTTCCCTATGTTTTCCAAAAAGCTTAAAATAGATTTTTTGGCTGGAGCTAAACACATTAAAAATGTACCAGTTCAAAATTACAAACAGATTCTACTTAACAACAAACCTACAGTCCCTGTCTTGTTTGCACCACCTGTATACCTCTGTTCAGAGTATATAGGGCCTGGTAGCCCCACGCCTTTCCTTTTTTTAATTAAGGTGCGGGGTTCCCCTTAATATCCATACAAGACCCAAAGGGCCTGGTAATGGACTGGAGGGTACCCATGCTGTTTGTCTCACTGATTTTCATCCATATTGCCAGGACCCGACATTACATTAAAGCCGCAAGCAGTTTTAAATGACTTTTTTTCCTTTAAAAATGACATTTTGTGCAGGGACTGTTCTAAGCACGGGAAACAAGCGCCACTTTACAGGCATACTATAGACACCCCCCCCCCCCCCCCAGGTATGATTTGTAAAGGAATATTTCACTTTTTTTTTTTTTTTAACTTTAAGCATCATTAAAATCACTGCTCCAGAAAAAACGGCCGTTTTTAAAAGATTTTTTGCATTGATACATGTCCCCTGGGGCAGGACCCGGGTCCCCAAACCCTTTTTAGGACAATACCATGCAAATTAGCCTTTAAAATGAGCACTTTTGATTTCGAACGTTCAAGTCCCATAGACGTCAATGGGGTTCTAACGTTCGTGTGAATTTTCGGTCCGTTCGCAGGTTCTGGTGCGAACCGAACCGGGGGGCGTTCGGCTCATCCCTAACCAGGAGCTATCAGTGTATCCTCAGCCAATAGAAGCAATATAGCTGTATTATTGTAAGTATTAGGAGGGGGGCTGTACATCCCTCTGTGTGATTTCTGCTCCATTCTGCTCACCCTTTTGTGTCGACACATCTGATATAAATTGTCTGCTTTTCAATACATCTGGAGTTTAACTGATCACAGGAGAAAAATAATCCCAACAGGGGGACTCTTGGGACCTTGATGTAAGGGGGGAGGACTCTGATATAGAGGGGGGACACTGGGGACTCTGTTTGAGGGGGAACTCTGATGGGAATTTTGATGTAAAAGGTGAATCTGATTCTGCACTCTATAAGTTGTTTTGTATGGTACTTACTGACCCATTCACTCTTTACATTATGCTGTACATTACATAGTCCTGAAGTGTTCATCTACCCAACAGTTGCTGGTTTTAATAGGGTTCTTCTAAGGTAGGCTCAGAAAAGTTATCACTTTTTGTGTGCAGAAAAGCATATGAGATGGAAATGTTTAAACTTTATATGTATCTATGATACTGTCACTTGTGACATAATGAAGGGAAGTATTTTATGGGTACAAGGACTGTGGTATATGTGTGCAATGTATACAGTGACTAGGCATAGATTCTGTTTAACTGCTTGCGTAAGATTTTACCCCTCTTCCTGACCAGAGCACTTTTTGCAATTCGGCGCTGCAACGTTTTAACTGACAATTTCACCAAAACAAAATTGATGTCCTTTTTTTCCCACAAATAGAGCTTTCTTTTGGTGGTATTTGATCACCTCTGTGGTTTTTATTTTTTGCGCTATAAACAAAAAAAGAGCGACAATTTTTTACTTTTTGCTGTAATAAATATCCCCCAAAAAAAAAAAATTATATATATATATATATATATATATATATATATATATATATAAACTATTTTTTTCCTCAGTTTAGGCCGATTTGTATTCTTCTACATATTTTTGGTAAAAAAAAAAAAAAAAAAAAAAAAAAATCGCAATAAGCATATATTGATTGGTTTGTGCAAAAGTTATAGCATCTACAAAATAGGGGATATTTTAAGATATTTTTATTATTCATTTTTTTTTTTTTTACTAGTAATGGCGGCGATCTGCCATTTTTATCATGACTGCGACATTATGGCGGACACATCGGACAATTTTGACACATTTTTGGGACCATTAGCATTAATACAGCGATCAATGCTATAGAAAATGCATTGATTACTGTAAAAATGTCACTGGCAGTGAAGAGGTTAACACTAGGTTAACACTGCAGAGATCCACAACTCAGGTGGGAGAATCTGTCCACAGGACAACTATTAGTCGTGCCTTCCACAAATCTATCCCCTATGGAAGAGTGGCAAGAAGAAAGCCATTGTTGAAAAAAAGTCATAAGAAGTCCGTGGAAAGAAGGTGCTCTGGTCAGATGAGACCAAAATGGAAATTTTTGGCCTAAAAACAAAGCGCTATGTGTGGTGAAAAAATAGCACTACACATCAACCTGAACACATCATCCCCACTGGGAAACATGGTGGTGGCAGCATCATGTTGTGGGGATGCTTTTCTTCAGCAGGGACAGTTAAGCTGGTCAGAGTTGAGGGGAAAATGGATGGAGCCAAATACAGGGCAATCTTAAAAGACAACTTGTTAGAGTCTGCAAAAGACTTTGGACTGGGGTGGAGGATAACGACCCTAAACATACAGCCAGAGCTACAATGGAATGGTTGAGATTAGGGGTCTCCAAACTTTCTAAACAAAGGGCCAGTTTACTGTCCTTCAGACTTTAGGGGGGTCCGGACTGGGCCAACCAGTAAAGAACATTTTCCAGGCATCAGTGGGAGTAAAGATTGCCCCATCTTTGATATTAGGGGAGGTATAGTGCCCCATTATTGATGCCAGTGGCATGAATTATGCCCATTTTTGGTGTCAGAATAATGTCTCATATCAGTGGGATGAATAGTGCCCCAAAGGCCAGATAAAAGCAGGCAAAGGGCCTCATCTGGCCCCCGGCCGCAGTTTGGAGACCCCTGGTTTAGATCAAAGCATATTTATGTGTTAGAATGGCCCAGTCAAAGTCCAAACCTGAATCCAATTGAGAATCTTTGGCAGGACTTGAAAATTGCTGTTCACAGATGCTCTCCATCCAGTCTGACAAAGCTGGAGCTATTTTGTAAAGAAGAATGGGCAAAAATGTCACTCTCTAGATGTGCAAAGCTGCTAGAGACATCCCCAAAAAGACTTGCAGCTGTAATTGCAGTGAACGGTGGTTCTACAAAGTATTGATTTAGGGGGGGGGGGGGGGCTGAATACAAATGCACCCCACACTTTCACATATTTATTTGTAAAAAATTTGAAAACCATTATTTTTTTTTCTTTCCGCTTCACAATTATGTGCCACTTTGTGTTGGACTATCACATAAAATCCCAATAAAATATATTGACGTTTTTGGTTGTAACATGACAAACTGTGTATAATTTCAAGGGGTAGGAATACTTTTTCAAGGCACTGTAATTGCACTGAAAGTAAATCAGATCACAGCAGTGTCAACCTAGCATTATGAAAATAAAAATACAAAATAGTTGGACTTTAAGGTAAGCCTGTGATATGTGGAGCTGTCAATACCAGCTTTCATCTGAATATGCCATTTGCCTGGTTATGTTGTTATGTCTCACTTCAATATGTTCAGTCATTGGCGTGAAACAAATAGTAAATGAAGTAGGATATCCAGACTATAGAAGTAAGGTTTCTTTATCTGCTTACTTGTTCTGATTCAGGGACTCAAACTTCTCAAGCAAAGCTTAAGAATGTAAGCTAAGCAAATACAATATTTAAAAAAGGTAAAGTTGGCAATGGTAGCCTCCATGTTTTTCTCATGATAGGTCCTAAAAGCTAAACTCTGGTGTGACTAAATGTATTCCCTTGCAGTAAGGAGGTGCACACTGCTTGTCTGTGCTGGGGAGACTGAGTACAACCGATTTACTTACCTGATCCTCAGATCCCGCAGGTTCCACCCTAAAAATACATGTAACATGTTTCCAAACGTGAACATAGCCTTTGAAAGAGCAGTTAAAGTGGTTCTAAAGCCTTAAGGTTTTTCACCTTAATGCATTCCATGCATTAAAATGAAAAAAAACTTCTGTGCTGCAGCTCCCCACCCCCCCTACTTTTTTCTTACCGAAGCCAGATCCGATCCAGCAATGTGCACAAGCCCAGCAGCTCTCACCGCTGTCTTCCTCCTCATTGCTGTCAATCTAATGCTGTGACACGTGAGCAGGGGGCAGGGCAGAGCTGTCCGCTCTGTGTCAATAGTAAGTGTACTCTCTGCCCTCATGTTGTAAAGCGCTGCGCAAACTGTTGGCGCTATATAAATCCTGTATAATAATAATAATAATAGGACGCAGACAGGACGGCTGTGGAGCGAGCACACTAGGGTTGCCACCTCATCCCATTAAAACCAAACATATTAATTACACAGGTTCTGGGGGTAATTTAATGCAGGTAAGGCACTGAGCGAACTTAATTACCACCTTAATCAACCACAGAACCTGTGTAAATAATATGTGTTCGGTTTTAAAAGGATGAGGTAGCCCTAGAGCACGCATGGGTGCCCCTATGGAAAGTAGCTTTCCGAGGGGGCACCCGCTGAGGAGGAGGGTCGTGGAGAGCAGGTGGGGGACCACAGAAGAAGAGGATCGGGGCTGTTCTGTGCAAAAGCAATGCACAGAGCAGGTAATTATACACGTTTGTTATTTGAATTTTTTTTTTTTTTATTAAGTTTTACTAACACTTTAACCATTGCAGTGCGGGGGGAGACCAAGTGAAGACTTTTTAATTTTCCTGGAGTTCAGCTTTAAGGTTGAAAACTGCCTCTTGAAAAAGATTACCTATTAATATCTAGCCATCCTTAAGTGGTTGGGTTTGATCAGTAAGTGAACTTGTCATAAGCAGCATCTGCTGCTAGAGAACAAGGCTGATTATTATGAGCTTGCATAAGTGAGACAATATTAATCTTCTATAAACAAGGTAATAGATACAGGAAACTGTAGAGGACATTTTTTTGTTTTCATTTGAGTTATATCCAGATACACAGCAAACAGTGCAGCAGCCCCCTGATGAACCAATGCCTGCAATCTAAAGTCAATGTTTGTCTGCAGTGTTGTATGACTTAAAGAAAACGTAATCCCCGCAAATGCCCTTCTATTTAATCTTCATAAAGATACCATAATGCCTGCAAAATGCAGGCTAATCTTTAAGAATAACAGAGAAGATACCATCTACCTTTCATATGAAGTTTTGGACATTTGCTATTAATCAGAAGCAATGTTTCACTCAGTCACTAATTTAATGATTAGAGATGTTAAAGAAAACCATATTGAGCAGTCGTTATGGAGTTTAAGTGAAAACATATGGAGGTTTAGAAGAGAGCCATCTGAAGAATGTGCTGCCACGCTGAGATGTATTCCATTTTTCTCCAGTTCCTTGGTCTGTCCATTTTTAAAAAGTGACAGAACTTTTATAAGTGACTATGTGTATGGCATGATCTTAAGATTTGAAGTTTTATTTTCTTTTATTTTGCCTATCCTGTTTCCTCCTTTCTATCCTTATTAGCATGCTAATGAAGTTTCATTAGATACAATATTTTAGACCTGGTGACATTGTCACTGGGTTTTCATGCTTCTCTATGCAATGAGGGCAGATCATGTTTGGTGGGAGGAGCCATCGGGGTGCTGTACATATTTGCCCAAAATATCACAATACACCGCCTCTGTTCTCCTGTCAACAACCTGCAAGCTTGATGTAAGCAGTGGGCTGAAGAAATCAACTGAAATTAGGCTGTCTCTATCTGACTTGCTGTAGCTTCTAATGCATGCTGGAGACTCCAGAAGAGGAGGCAAGGGATCGCTCTGTCCAATACAGATAGATGCATAGAGCAGGTAAGAGTAGCACCCTCCTAGGATAGGATGCTAGGATTGCTCTGTAATCAGAATAGCTGGGATTGTTTGTTTGGGCCTGTTCATAGCTCCACAGCCTGGGGTTTAGATTTTGAGTTTCCCGGCCTCATTGAAGAATCTTGCAGAGCTTAGAGTGGTAAAATCTAATACCAAGGCTGGATATTTGCCATACTCTGGCCAATCCCTGGAGAGGTGTGCCCAGTAGGTGGTGAAAGAGGTTGTAAATTGGCTGGAGCCTTGGTCAGATGGTCTTTTCCCAAGAGGGAACTGTTCTGAGAGCTTCAGGGAGCTGTTTGCCCCTGGAGCACTCCTGGAGTTGCCGCTGGACTGCTCTCTTACAGATGGGGCCTATGGACTTGATCTGGGATTTGTAAGTACAGCCTAATCCCTGTGCCACAGTCTATTCATAGTCCTCAGACATGGACTGTCTTATTCTATTTGTGCTACCAATTTCATTTATGGCCCAGCTGTAAAGGACTTGAACTGTTCAGTCCTTCATTGTCTGTGCTGAACTTTGTTCCATGGTCCTCAGCTGTGAGTGAAAACCTGTATTACTGCTGCTTTGCTTGAGAAGTGTCCTCCTGAGAATTGTCAAGTAGCACAATTCTCATTTTCCTCCTCCTGTTACAAGTTTCTTCGGCAATAAATACTATAGGCACCCCCTAGTCCAGTGATGGCGAACCTTGGCATCCCAGATGTTTTGGATCTTCATTTCCCATGATGCTCATGGACTCTTCAGTGTAGTGACGCATCATGGAAAATGTAGTTCAAAAACATCTGGAGTGCCAAGGTTCGCCATCACTGCCCTAGGTTGTTTACTGATCTGGAGTGAATTGACTGTTGCTGTATGCCTGGATGCCTCTGCACTGTTTTTGGGAAAGAACCTGTTAAAATCTGCTGCAGCCCCATTTGGGGTAGCACTACATAAGTATAAGATCTTTTTTATTTTAATGTAAAAAAAAAAAACAATCTTTGAAATCACTTTAATACAATTTATTATGGCTTTAACCACTTGCCAACTGCCTAACTGAAATGTACATCATGTATGCTGGCAGGGTGTCAGAAAAAGTCCTGCCAGCAGTTTCTTTGGAGCAGTGAAGGAGCGGTGAACTCACCACTCCTCCACCGCTGCTCCCCATTGAAATCAATGGAGCAGCGCTGCAATACCGGCGGCGCTTTGCGGGCGGATTTAACCCCTTTTTGGCCACTAGCGGGGGGTTAAAACCGCTCCGCTAGCGGCCGAATAGCGCTGCTAAAACGACGGTAATGCAGCGTTAAAAATAGCGCCGCTTTACTGCTGACGCCTGGGGCGGCTCAGTGCGAAAGGGGTCTTACTTTCTCAAACAGAAGGAAGTGGTAGAACCTGCCTGTAATCACACAATCAGTCCCAGTTTTGTAATAGGGCGGGCCAACAACAAAGATAATTCTGGAGGTGTTTTTTACACTCTTGAGGTGTTTTGTACCCTGCTGTCATAGTTACAGAGAAAAAAAAAAAAAGATAATGTCTTTGAAAGTAGCTAAAGTTTGAAAAGGAAAGACATTTTTTTGAAAATGTGTAGTAACTATATGTGTTTTATACCATATAGTACATGTATTCCATATAGTACATTTGGAGTGTTCCTTTCATTTGTGCGTTCTGTATGCAGTTTTCTGGCTTGTGACATAAACTGGTCTTCTAGGGATGTTTAAATGCAAGTTAGAGTTTTAGGTAAGAGGAGTGTAATAGGCAACAGTCAAACTGTATGACAGAGGAAAATAAATGTGGCTTTCCTACACTGTTTCTAATGGCAAGTACCAGAGCCAAACATATTGACCTCCTGCTTCCAACTAAATGTAAAATCATGGACTCCATAGCCTTTAAATGATTGTTTTTATTCTATGCATAACAAAACACATTTCAATGTAAGTGCTTTTAAAAGAAATCACTGCTAAGGTGACTTTCAAACCATTGTGTTCTATTGCACTGTTATTTTTCCTGGTTTCACAGAGTGACAACAAAAACCCCCAAAAAATTAGCTAACCATTTTGAAGCTGCAAGGTCACTGCTTTATTTATATGATTTCACTTTTCAGGCAGAGAAAATGCTTGTAATCCAAGAAAAGGAAAGAATTGATCAGCACGGGAAAAAGATTGTGTTGTGCTGTTAAGTGCATCATGCCAATATACAGTCATTTGTCATTTAGCTGAACAGTAAGCATGCTGGGATAGATTTTTGCAGAGCAGCCTTTGCACCTATTAAATAGCTGGAGAATATAAAATAAAAACAGATATACAGAGTGCAGAATTAAATGCAGATTCTGAAGGTTATGCTAAATGGGCAATTCATAGCTAAGATGGACATAACACAATTTCTGCACCTCTGTAACTGCTCATGGCAGTTTAAACAAATACAGATAGCATAACCTACTATACAGACTGCAAGATCAAGCGTTTGTAAGTGTAATGGAAATTTGTACGTTCTGTATATAATTGTATTGTATTTTGTATGTATTGCACACTGCCCTCACTGTGCACACAGCACTAATAATGTTTTCAGTAAATGTTTACATTCTTTCGAGTCCTGATTAGAATTAGCCTGCCTATGTAACGCCCCTTGTTACGATAAACCTACAATTGTAATATTAATGTGATACCTACGTAATCATGTGCATAAAAACCTTCAATTGCGTCATAATAAAGCAGAACAGTTATTTGGAAAGATGCTGAGCGTATCTTTTGTGTCTGTTCCCTACTGTAGTAGTTATTAATTTGGAACCACTAATCAATATGAGGATAGGAGTTGCCTATCATCAATTTAACCGAGTCATAAGTAAGGTATTTTGTGATTGTTTACTGCTATTCTAGTCATATGTGTAATAGGCTGCACTTATTTGTATTTGTTTAAAATGTGGACACACATCAGTGAGAATATTTTGCCTAGCACATTAAGGGACCATTTACACTAGCTTTCGGGTGGCAGTAAAGCTACACTGTTTAGCTGTTCTTTTACCACGCCCTAACTGCTCCCCTTATAGCTGCAAAGGCAGCAGCTAGGGGGTGTATACATGTCAAAGCCACAAGGCAAGAATTATACCCTCTGTTGCATTCGGCGAGCACTTCTCCATGCTTAGCATGACCTATTCAAGTAAATGAGGCCACACTATAACCATCCACTGCTGCATGGTAGCGTGGCTTTCAGAGGGGTTAAGGCTCTGTTCACAGATGTGCAGGTGCGACAGTGCGCATGCATTTTTGCGCGTATTTGCACGTCATGTTTAGGGCAGCCTATTCACAAAAGAAGTGTATGACCTTCTTCTCTCACTCCACTTCCATTCTCTGGGGTTTCTAACCCAGCTAGCAGGTAAAGGAAGAACCTATCTATAACCAATTCACTCTGTGGCATTTAAAACAGGAGTAAACTTAAAAAAAAAAAAAAAAAACTCTCTCTGCAAGGTAAAGGTGCTAGTATGCATCGACTTATGACTGTATGAAAGACTTACCTTGAAATGAAGCCCTCTAGCAGCACGCAATCATCACTGCAGAGGCTTCCATCTTTACCCGGTCTTTCTTCCAGGTTCGCGGGCTGCGGCCGCTTTAATGGTCGAGCCGCAATGATGCTACTTCTGCGCATGCGTGTGGGAGCCATTTCGCGAGGCACAGAGCTCCGAAGGAATGGCGTTTCTTCAGAGCGCATGTTCCGGTGACATCACTGGCTGCCAGCCAAGTGAATATCACTTAAACGGTGCATGTATAGGAAATATTTATTTAACCTGCAGAGGGCTCCAAAAGAAGAGGCCTAATACTCAGCTGTTCTGCTACCTGTTCCTCATACCTTGCCTGCCTTGCAGAACTTTGGATTTTGAAAGTTCTCACAACAGACACACTTTATGGTGTATCTGCATCCCTGCCACATATTGTGGTTCAATGCACTGGCCTCTACATTACTAGAGGCCTCAATAGTGACTTAGGGCTGGTAGTTGGAACCACAATAATGGCCAGGGATGCAGGTGTCAAACACAGACGTGTGACAATCTATGATAAAGGTAGCAGAAAAAGTGTGTATTAACCAGTTGCCGACCGCCGCATGCCGATATACATCGGCACAATGGCAGCGGTGGGCAAATGGGCGTACCTGTACGTCTCCTTTATGAGCCGGGGATAGCAGGCGATCGTGTCACGGAGCCTCAGAACAGGGAAGTGCCTATGTAAACAAGGCATTTCCCCGTTCTGGCTTGTGTCATGACAGAGATCACTGCTCTCTGTCATCGAGAGCAGTGATCACTGTCATGTGACTAGTAGCCCATCCCCCCACAGTTAGAATCACTCCCTAGGACACACTTAACCCCTTCATTGCTCCTAGTGGTAAACCCCTTCACTGCCAGTGTCATTTACACAGTAATCAATGCATTTTTATAGCACTGATCGCTGTATAAATGACAATGGTCCCAAAATAGTGTAAAAAATGTCCAATGTGTCCGCCATAATGTCGCAGTCCCCAAAAAAAAAAAAAAAAAAAAAATATATAATATTCGCAGATCACCGCCATTACTACTAAAAAAAATTAATAATAAAAAATGCCATAAAATTATCCCCCATTTTGTAGACGCTATAATTTTTGGGCAAACCAATCAATTTATGCTTATTGCGATTTTTTTTTTTTTTTTTACCAAAAATATGTAGAAGAATACATATCGGTCTAAACTGAGGGAAAAAAATGTTTGATATATTTTTGGGGGATATTTATTATAGCAAAAAGTAAAAAATAATGCGTTTTTTTCAAAATTGACGCTCTTTTTTTGTTTATAGCGCAAAAATTAAAAACCACAGAGGTGATCAAATACCACCAAAAGAAAGCTCTATTTGTTGGAAAAAAAGGACGTCAATTTTGTTTGGGTGCAACATCACACGACCGCACAATTGTCAGTTAAAGTGACACAGTGTAGAATCGCAAAAAGTGCTCTGGTCAGGAAAGGGGTAAAATCTTCCAGGGCTGAAGCGGTTAAAGGCCAACTTCTGACTTCAATTTTATTTTTTAAAATGGTCCCATGGGTGATTTCAAAATATAAAAGCTACTCTGACTGCAATGCTCTACTCATGTTCAAATTTGTCCCATACAGTAAACCCTTTTCACCATTAAGGTCCCATTCACACCTGAGCAATTTAAAGCACAATTTAAAGCTTCACCAGAAAACACTAGGGTTTCCATCATATTTACTAGGAAAGCACCAATATAATTTTTATTATCAGTACGAGTACCAATACTTTTTTTTTAGTACTTGCTGATACCTACTGCAACTATTTTGTTTATACTTCAGCTGTCAGCAATGGTATAAAGCATTAAAAAGTTATTTACAAATGAAATAAATATATATATATTTTTAATTCTGTGTTTTTTCTTCAATGTGAAACGTGTAAATATATGTTAAAAGTGTAAAAATATTAATGAACAAAGCAAACAAAAAAAAAGTTTTAATCATTAATAATTTATAAATTAGAAGTGAACAAAAAAAATTAAATGAAGGAGAATAAGGAGTTAATTAAGGCTGATTAGAGTAACTTAAGGATAATAAGGGGATAAACAACATTTAACCACTTGCCGACCAGCCGCCACCGATATACGGCGGCAGGTCAGCTCTATTGCGCTTTGTATTACAGATATAGCGGGTGCGCACACTGCACCAGAGGCGCACCTGCGGGACCGGAGCCGATGCTTGTGGCTGGTGGCCAGGATGTCCGGCGGCCAACCGCGATTGCTCCACAGAGAGGCAGAATGGGGATCTGTCAATGTAAACAAACAGATCCCCGTTCTGTCAGGGGAGTACAGAGAGATCGTGTGTTCCTAGCGATCAAGAACAGCGATCTCTCTCCTCCTCCAGTCAGTACACTCCCCCACTGTTAGAAACACCTCTCTAGGACACACTTAACCCCTTGATCGCCCCTAGTGTTAACCCTGCCAGTGTCATTTATACAGTAATCAGTGGCTATTTTTAGCTCTGATCTCTCTGACTCGTAAAAAAGTCAATGGTCCCAAAAAAGTTTCCGATCTGTCTTCCGCAATGTTGCAGTCCCACTATAAGTCGCTGATCTAGTAAAAAAAAAAAAATTATAATAAAGATGGCATAAATCTATCCCCTATTTTGTAGACGCTATAGCTTTTGCTTTTTTTTCAAAATTGTCACTCTTTTTTTGTTCAAAAAGTAAAAACCGCAGAGGTGATCAAATACCACCAAAAGAAAGCTCTATTTGTGGGAAAAAAAGGACATAAATTTTGTTTGGGTACAATGTCGCACGACCGCGCAATTGTCAGGTAAAGCGACACAGTGCCGTATTGCAAAAAATGGCCTGGTCAATAAGGGCAATTGTACACTTGCAGAGCACTTGAAGCACAAGTTCTAGTTGACACTTTTCCAACTTGTAGCAAATTTGCATGGCAAGTCTTTAGTAAGAGCAAAGTTGCAGTGGTAAGTCTATAGCAAGAGCCCTGCAAGTCTACAGCAAGAGCCTTGCAAATCTATAGCACAAGCTCCGCAAGTCTATATTTTTGGCAAGAAGAAAAAAGTAAGCGCAAATCTATAATCTCACAATCTGGTGATAGTAAACCCATTGATATTAACAGCACACAGTTTTTTCTTTTGCACTTTTTTTAACCGCATATTCGCTTGTTTTTTTCATAGAAACAAATAATTTTTGTATGATCGATGAATTATTTTATGCAATGACACAGAGTTTATTATACATGATTGTTAGATTGAATGCATTTCACATGTGTACAGTAAGGGATTAGGTTAATAGCAGGGGGTTCACTATAACCAGGTTGTGGGATTATAGATTTGCGCTGCTTTTTTTTTTCTTGCCAATTAACTGATGACATAGGCATGTGGAGGGGGTGTGCCAGGTGTGCCTGGGCACACCCTAATCACTTCAGGCGCATTAGAATTATCACTCTGTGTGCAGGCAGGGAGATGGGAAATATCTCCCTCTGACCAGTTTTGCCATTCATGAAGTGCTACCGTACTTCCTTCGCTTTCACTGTACCGGCTCTACCATACCAGAGTATGTGTCTGTATGTGTATGTATATGTAGTATATATCACACACATATACACGCATGTTTGTTTGATCTTTGGGTGCGCACCAGTACTTAGGTGGCAGCAATCTTATTTAATCCCTCAATCTTCCATGAATATCTTTGGCACTAGTTGTTCTTGTTGTTTGTCCAAGTGTCCGTTTTTATTGGGTCCATTCACTAATAAGTGAAGAGAGGTGAATTGTCCAAAAAAATTGCAAAATCTAAGCCAAAGTGGCTGAAGTAGAAAAAAAACAGCTCTCAATGAAATATTTTTAGTTCAGCTTTTTTGGCCTATATTGTACCATTTCACTGAATAGTGCATTAAGACAAAACGGATCTTTATAAAAACATTTATTAAAATATTCAAATAAAATCAATACATAACACTGGATTACATCCTAGTTATTTTTTTATTAGGGTGAACATTTAACAAAACATAAAAAAGAACATTCTCAAAAACAATAAAAATGATACAATAAAAAAACAAAACACAAAACAAAAACTGCAGTAATATGCAATACTATGTGAAACAGTGATGAAGTGTACTAATTCAAGAAGCTAAGCAGGCAAAAATAGACAAATATGCATGAATGTCTATCCCCAATTTAAAAAAAAAAAAAAAAAAAAACCACAACACAAAAAAAAAAAAAATTGCAGTAATATGCGATACTATGTGAAACAGTGATAAAGTGCACTAATTCAAGGAGCTAAACAGCAAAAAGACAAATATGCATAAATGACTATCCCTAATTAAAAAAAACAAAAAAAAATACAATAATTTGCGATAATATGTGAAACAGTGATAAAAGTGCTTGAATCAAAAGCAGGTATTCATCTGATTCTACATAAAAAAACAATAAAATAAGTCCCAAATAATAAAGTATATGTGCATCAAAACGAGATGAGATGGGAAGATCACATGCTAAAAAAACAGTTCTTGAAAGTTGTGAACACAATTGTTCCCACCATCCAGGCATCCACCATCCTCCTTTATGGAAAATCTCATTCCACTCCACTCTCCTCTCCTAAAAGCGCCATTAGACCTGTTGTGGTCTTTGTTTAAGGTGAGCTGCTAGCATATAAACAAGGAAAAATAAAACATTACAAATTGTGCTCCACCGATGGGATATTAAGGTTAGTCACTCCTTGATTTCTACCCCTCTGAACTCCATATCAGATCTCATGGATACCACTCACCTCTCTTCACACCACGCCCCAGCACCAATGAACCAACCTTACACAGCAGGGAGCAATGATGAAAATTCAGTTTTCAGTGGCCCCTGTGGTGGGATAACTATTACACAACATAACTGAACCAGAACTTGCAGCAGACTTGCAGAATGTTTGCAAAGAACGTTGATCTGGAGTCATGCAATGCAGACTTGCTGCAATTGTGCAACAAGCTTGTGAAGCTTGGCGAGTCTAGCAAGAGCTTAGCAAGTCATTTTCAATCTTGCAGCACAATTACTTGCTATCTGGGTTAAAACAAAGCAAAAAATTCACACTTGAATATTTTTCCATGCAAGGGGTTCTTACCATCAATGCAACGGACCATATAATTCAACCTTGTGGCTCTCTTTGCAGCTTCACTGCTCAGGTCTCCTGCCTTGGTCCTCCAGACCATCCAACACACAGTCCCAGTGCTCGTGCACAAAACAATGTACCTTTGTCAGCTTCACTGTTTCTCCTGCAGCTCCTAGTTGCTACATCCTCACAGGCTTGAGCCTTTGTCTGTCCTGACCTGGACAGTATGGTGCAACATGCACCTCACAGCTCCCTTCACACGCTGACCCCCTCAAGAGGGTGGGGCCATTGACCTCTAAAGCTGTCTCTAAACCCAGCACACACCTGCATCATTAGTGTGTCTGTTTCCTGCAAAATCGGGCCTAGACCGTCATTTAAAACAGTGGCATGGGCTCGACCTGTCACAAATGCTATGGAAAACTGAATTCTACCTAGTTAGTGTTTACATTTTCATACAAAGGATATATTCTATTTTGCATACATTAAATGCTGTGCAAGACAGAACAGGACATGAACTCTCAGTAAGTAATGTAATGTAATCTCATGTAAGTACTCTTCAGTACCAGAAGAACAAATCATTACAAAAAAGTTTTCAGCTCATAAGAATTGCTGAGATATACAGTGCCTTGAAAAAGTATTCATAACCCTTGAAATTTTCCACATTAGGTCATGTTCCACCCAAAAATTGTGCATTTGTATTCAGCCCCCCTTGGTACCAATTGCCTTCAGCAGTCACCTAATTAGTAAATAGAGTCCACTTCTGTGTAATTTAATCTCAGTATAACTACAGCTGTTCTGTGAAGCCCTCAGAGGTTTGTTAGAGAACCTTAGTGCACAAAGAGCATCATGAACGCCAAGGAACACACCAGACAGGTCAGGGATAAAGTTGTGGAGAAGTTTAAAGCAGGATTAGGTTATAAAAAAATCCCAAGCTTTGAGCATCTCATGGAGCACTGTTAAATCCATCATCCGAAAATGGAAAGAGTGTAGCACAATTGCAAACCAACCAAGACATGGTCTTCCACCTAAACGGACAAGCCGGTCAAGGAGAGCATTAATCAGAGAAGCAGCCAAGAGGCCCATGGTAATTCTGGAGGAGCTGCAGAGATCCACAGCTCAGGTGGGAGAATCTGTCCACAGGACAGTTATTAGGCACATGCTCCACAAATCTGGCCGTTATGGAAGAGTGGCAAGAAGAAAACCATTGTTGAAAGAAAGCCATAAGAAGTCACGTTTGCAGTTTGCGAGAAGCCATGTGGGGGACACAGCAAACATGTGGAGGAAGGTGCTCTGGTCAGATGAGACCAAAATGTAACTTTTTGGCCTAAAAGCAAAACACTATGTGTGGCAGAAAACTAACACTGCACATATCCCTGAACACACCATCCCCGCCGTGAAACGTGGTGGTGGCAGCATCATGTTGTAGGGATGCATTTCTTCAGCAGGGATAGGGAAGCTTGTCAGAGTTGATAGAAAGATGGATGGAGCAAAATACAGGGCAATATTAAAAGAAAACCTGTTAGAGTCTGCAAAAGACTTGAGACTGGGGCAGAGGTTCGCCTTCTAGCAGGACAATGACCCTAAACATACAGCCAGAGCTACACTGGATTGGTTTAGATCAAAGCATATTCATGTGTTGGAATGGCCCATTCAAAGTCCAGACCTAAATCCAATTGAGAATCTGTAGCAAAACTTGAAAATTGCTGTTCACAGACATTCTCCATCCAATCTGATAGAGCTTGAGCTTTTTTGCAAAGAAGAATGGGCAAAAATGTCACTCTCTAGATGTGCAAAGCTGGTAGAGACATCCTTAAAAAGACTTGCAGTTGTAATTGCAGTGAAAGGTGGTTCTAAAAAGTATTGACTCATGGGGGCTGAATACAAATGCACGCCACACTTTTCACATATTTATTTGTAAAAAATTTGGAATACCATTTATCATTTTCCTTCCACCTCACAATTATGTGCCACTTTGTGTTTGTCTATCACATAAAATCTCAATAAAATACATTTACATTTTTGGTTGTAAGTTGTAACATTGTAACATGACAAAATGTGGAAAATGTCAAGGGGTGTGAATACTTTTTCAAGGCACTGTATGTGATGCTGGAGTGGATCACAGTTAGTAAACCAGTGGGAAACACCACTGTTGAGTATGAATCTTAAAATTGAGTGGTTAGTCAATGTGGAAACCTTCTTTAAAGTGTGTAGTTACTAGAAGACAACATGGAAGCAGAATCGAAAATATAGTGTACTTTTTATTCATTTAAAGTCAAGTTATGTCTTTATCATAAATTGCAAATGTGGAATGAACACGACAAACAATTAAAATAGCACTGGGAGAGGAATAAAATGTATTTGAGACAGATGCCGAAAAAGACGAGACACTTGAAGAGTTGGTGCTTCTCACAGTAATCTAGTGCAGACAAATGTGCTGAAAGGACAATTGTCAACATTAAAGATAAAACATAACAGTCACTAGTGCGATAATAATTCTCTGTACCAAGTGCCAATGACATGAAATGGGTCAACTTGACCTCCACTGACAGCATGCAAGAAAAGCTCCTTGTGCTGCCTAATAGATGAGCACCATCTGTTACTGGTTTCTCTTTCATGTTGTAAGCACAGGTGTAGGGGCTCTAGGCTACCATAAAACTGTATGCTGGCATCTTCAATGTCTCCTCATTTCCATGCTGTTATAAAATGCTGTTAAAATATTTTACTGATATTTGTATGATTTCTAAAATATTTCACTTGAATATTTTTATTTAATGTACTATTGCCTATAAAAATGAAACGAAAAGTAAACAGAGACTAAAACAGCATTAATTTTGGAAGCTGGGTGTAGCCATACTATGTAATCAGTGGGAGAGGCTTAAAGGGAAATAAATAGAACATGAGCCTATTTTCTGCATACATTGCATACAGTTACCACTGTCTTGGTAACAGTGGCGGCTGGTTCTAAAAATTTTTTGGGGGGGAGCAAACAAACTGAAAAATTCTGGAAAAAAAACCTCATCAATTGCAGTCTCACTGTGCCATCAAACATAGCCACTGTGCCATCAAACTCAACCACTGTGCCCATCAATGGCCGCCACTGTACCATCAAACGCAGCCACTGTGCCCATCATTTGCCGCCACTGTACCATCAAACACAGCCACTGTGCCACCAAACACAGCCACTGTGCCCATCAATTGCTGCTACAGTGCCATCAAACGCAGTCACTGTGCCCATCAAACGCAGCCACTGTGCCATCAAACGCAGCCACTGTGCCATATCAAATGCTCCCACTGTGCCATCAAATGCTGTCACTGTGCCATCAAATACTGCCACTGTGCCCCATCATATGCAGCCTCGCTGTGTCCCATCATATGCAGCCTCACTGTGCCCCATTAAATGCAGCCTCACTTACCTTACAGGCAGCTCTGCTCAGGCCTCGTGTTCCACGGAGCTGCCGTCGTCGCTTCTGGCTTCCCTCTGAAACAGGGAAACCAGAAGTAACCTCTTAACTTAAACAACAAAGCTCACGCCCCTAGTAATGCTATGGGCGGAAGCTGCTCGGCGCTTTGGATTGCACCGCAAAGCAGGTCAAAATCCTGCAAATGAAGTGCCTCATCTGCAATCTCGTGATTACATTGACGTGGTGCTTCCCATAGTGCACTGTATTCTGTGCCCAAACACAATGCACTTAAAGAATATTTTTTTCTGTTTTTTTAAAGGGGCCTTTTTAAAAAATTTTTTTTTTTGTGACTGCTGGGTGTCATGCACCCCCTATGGACGGGCCGCCACTGCTTGGTAACCACAAATGAATTCTAAATTACTAAGCAAAAATTACAGTCTCCCAGACACACTGAAACCTCAGGACATAAGATATGTTTTAAAAATGGAACTCTTTTAGAATGTATCATTTTCTGTGCATAGAATTTAGAAAAATAATTAACCTATTAGGCTCAATTGACAAAGCTTCAACAAAAGCATAATGATCTTCATTTGAGCCATGTGGCTGCAAATTTTAAATCTCAAACTGAAAATAACTGTAACTTTTGAAAATAAGACCCATATCTTAAAACATTAGCTTTGTAAATTGAGCTGTTTGTTTGAGCTCACTGGGTGGAGACAACTAAGCAACCAGCACTCGTTAAGACAATAAAAACAAACAGATATCTGTCTGTACTTGAAAGGTCTTAAAACAGCTTAAGGGCTGGCTATTACAATTAAATGGTCAGTTGTTGCATTTATTGTACTGAATGGATATACCTGTGTGTCCTCTCAGAACTGCTCTCAAGTATGTGTGTCTTTCCAATCCTGTGATTGTACTATGATTGGAAAGTGCAGATCACAGGCAAAAGGTAAAGAGCCACTCAGAGAGGCTCTGTGCCATGTGATTGCTATGATCAATCACAATTGTAAACAGTGTAGTTCTGGAAACCCTCCCCCCCCTCCTCACGATGGAGGAAAAGCAGAATATTCGCATTGCACTTATTATTAAAGGGATAGAACATTGGCAAATGTGCAGAAAATTACAGCGATGTACTGCATACCAAATTTGTTTTGCCCTGATATACACTGTAAAGCTAAACTCAAGATCAAGTGAAAAAAATTACGCTTGCAGCGCACTGTAATTGCTCTTTTTGTTTAGGGTTAGAGAAATAAGAAGCTATACTTACCTTGTTCCCGCAAGTTTCCATTGCACTATATGACAGATTCGCTGAAGCCACTTCTCTTTGTTCCTACACTGCTCGCAGCCATTGCAACATAATTCACGCACAATGCAGGACAGCATTCCTGAATTGTACATGAAGATAGAGAGGGCCTGTCCACATCCTAGAGCATTGGAGAGTGAAGAAGAGTGCCAGCTGCTGGGGGAGTGAAGAATAAGGTAAGTATAGATGCTTATTCCTCTACCCCTTAGACAAAACAAATATTTAAAAACAGACTTCTCCACCTCACTGCAAGGGTATCTTTTTTTTTTACTTAACCCGGAGTTCAGCTTTGACAGAATAAATAAATGCACTGCTCTAAATAAAATCCATATTATGATATTCCTCGAATAACTTGATTGACTTTTCCAATTACATTAGGAATAATGTATACAATTATTTTACAAGGTTTAATTAAATCTGTAAATTACTTATAGATGTTACAGTTTTTATTTCCACTACCATAGTACAATGTTTAATGTACTGTATATATCTGCTACACAGATAAAGTAGAAAAGAAGAACAATGATGAAATCTTGAATTTCAGTTTAGAAGTCTAATTATGCCCGATTCCAACAAGAAATTTGCCCCCCCCCCCCTTTTCTGAATGGTTATTTTCTAACTTCATCTGACATAGCACTAACTAGGACTATGATTGGCCTCAGGGAAGAAAATGTGCTTCAACACCACTAAAGCAACCCATGATATTTTTAATTAGATGTCCTATGGATGGCTGAAGGGGACAACATCGTGGTTTTGATTTCAATGGATCTTGAAGAAAAATGTGTTTATAAAAAGAGTTCCTTTATTTGCATATGTCTATGGAGGGCATGCCGTTGTATGTAGGATCTGATTCGCCAGGGGAACTCTAATGGGAACGTTCGCTCATCAGAAATATTAAAATGTGAACTAGTTCAGAAACATATTAGCTGTCTTGATCTTAAAAGTGATGATCAACTCTCAAGAACACTAATTAAGATATTTAAATATAAGAGTTAATTTAGACTACTTTACTGCATTGATTCTGTCTTCACTCTGACAATATTCTCTTTTCTCTGCTATAAAGTTAGCTTTTTAATCAGCTCAAGTGGGGTCACTGAGTATGTATGTCTTTGTTATCCAGTAGAGCGCTCACACTATGCTCAATTACTATATAAAGTGGTCTTTCCAATGAGTGTTAAATATGTCTGAAAGCCTGTTCTAATCAGGTCTTTCTTTTATATTGTGCTAGCACACTGGTACATTGGCTATTAGGTAGAAGAATAAAAATGGTATTTTACAAATATTTTCAACAATATAAAATGTTAAATTAATGTTAATGTTAAGTTAATTGATGGTACATGCATATTAATTTCCTATGAATATTTTTTAGCAATGACCTTAAGTAACTCTCACCGATTGTCATTTGCCGTAGATTTATTTCACAACGTTTATTTCTTAGCAGACTTACCAGTGACCCTGGTTGGGTCTAGTTAGTCAGGTGTGTGCTACTGTATGTGTATAGTGGTCGCCTTCCAGTATGTTAGTAGTAGTAGTCACTACCCAGTATAGTAGTAGGTAAACCTGTTTATTGCAATAGAGATCATATTCAGCTCCTTTTATTTTAGTTAAACCTGTCCCTTCTAGTCTGGGATTCTATAGTTAGTTTTAATTCAAGACTCAATAACCAGCATAGGCTAAAGCCAGGTTAGGCATCTGGTTGGCCACTTCTTGTTGTTCATTGATGCTGCTGCTTAAAGCCCATTTGAGGTCTTTGTTTTCATTATTTATCTGCAATTAGGCTGCATAACAGGTAAAGTATATGGCTGTTTTTAAAGAATATTACAATATGACACCCCCCTGCAGCATGCTTCTCATTGAGCATGAGCATCGTTGATTAGAATAATGTACAGTGGATGTGTCACATTGCTCAAGAACTATCCTCTGCACTCTGGGTGGGAACAGCTTTCCAGTTTTCCAGCATTCTGCTAGCACAAAGCAGCTTCTCTACAGTATTAGGTACTAACACATATTAGCATGAAATACATAAGTATCATTATCTTTACTTGGTATATAACTTACAAAAGAAAAATTTTGCGCTAATTTCCCAATACACGAACAGTATCAAAATTCAAATGTAAAAATCAATAAGTTCATTGAAACCAAGTTCAAGTGCAAAAAAAAAAGTAATAAAGGTGTAATCCAAATGTGATCAGATGCTATGTTTCCAATGCTTGCTTTAAACTATCTTTTTACATTTAAATATTCTTTATTGAATTTTTTTCCCAATTATAAAACATTCATATAAGATATTTCACTAACATATTTTCCAAAGGTAATATTTTCTCCTTGCATATCATACATCCTACATTTACTCCCTCCCGGTCCCCCACCCCCCTTCCTATGCCGACTTATACACACTCATTTCATCCTTCCCATTCACCTCTCATATCTACAACCATTCCCGCATACACTTTAGCCCTTCTCTACTCTCTCCCCCTATCTTCCGGTGGCCACCCAGTGTTCACTCATACTCAATTTCTACCCATATCGTCCTGAGTGTTATCTATTGTACCCTAAATTTCTCATCTATTATTCTTGTCCACCTTTAAAGTCTCACTATGAATACTATTTCCCTACGTGTAGAAAAAATTACCTTGGATCGCTACTCTAATCCTCTTTCCTATTCTCTCTAAGAGGGATATCCCATCTTTCCCAGCCATGGCTTCCACATCTTTTCAAATTTCTTGAAATTACCTGAATACCACTTTTTCCTTCCACACTATCTCATTTATAACGCAGATGATGAAGGCCTCACCGACTGCCATCTCTGTGCAATCAATTTTGCTAGGAATAGGAACCTCAATACCACTGCTGTAGTGCTTACCGATTCTCTAAATTCTTCCATGTATCCCAGCACACAAAACCTGGCATCTAGTTCTAGAATAGTCCCGTATATTGTGTTTATGATATCAAGAACCTCTGCCCAATACCGAAATAGCCTTGGGCATCTCCATACCATATGTGTAAGGTTCCCTGCCACCCGGGGTACTTGCCATCTGGTGTCCGACCGAACATAAACAATCTCTATGGGGATATGGTAAGCTCTACGTACCAGAAACAGATGTGATACTTTCTGTGAGGGGGAGACCGACACCAATGGCCCCAGTTCCAATATCCTCCTCCACTGCTCCGCCATTATTTCCCCTATATCTCTCCCCATCTCTTCTTGCTGATCAGAGATTCCAGCCCTTCGATGACTCTACTGCATATCCGTACATATAATTCAGAGATAAGTCCCTTGGTCATACCAGACTTAATTACCCTTTGAAGGAGGAGAACCTTACGCCATTCTACTGCTTGTGTCTTAAACTGGGCACCCAGGGCATGTCTGATCTGTAAATATTTGTAGAATGAGTGGTTTGATATGCCATACTCTCTCCTCAGATCTACAAATGATTTTAAAGTGCTGCCCTCGTATAAGTGGGCCAAGCGGCTTGCAAGTTCTTATTATTCCAAAGGGGGGAGTATTCTGTTACTCCCCTATACCCCATTAATGTCTTCACTGATTTCCACACTTTTATAACTATCCTTAATGTTAGACTCCTGAGGGGGAAAGAGTCCGCCTCTAACGCCTCCACTATTGTATTGTGCGGGGCTCCTAATAGCATCATTCTACCATCTGCCTTCCCTCCCCCAAGGATATTACATCCCCCCACGTGCTGCAACTGTGCCACCAGGAAGTAACTCCGGGAGGTGTGGTACAGCTAAGCCCTCCTTATTTGTTGGTAACTGCAGTGTATGCAGACGAATCCTGGCCTGACCTATTTTCCAGATTAATTCCCTAAAAAGGGTTTACATTTTTTACACTTTTTATATATCTACACTGGGGAATTATGCAGCAAGTACAGCATCCATATAATTTTGATCAGAATGCATCGCCCCGGCACCAAATATCACCTTTACGCTTAAATTTGGTCAGGAGTGGAATTATATTATTGCTGATGTATTGATTGGGTTTTCTCATCAGATATATACCTAAATATTTAATTGTCTCCACTACTTGAGGAATTTCAGGCGGTATAGGTTTTCTAAGCGGGTCCACGGGCAATAGCACTGACTTCTCCCAGTTTATAGCTAGGCCCCAAAACCATCCGAACTCCTCAATTATATTCATTGCAGTCATTAGGGACTGCTCGGTATCCCCTAAAAAAAGCAGTACATCGTCTGCATACAGTGCAATCCTTTGCTCCCCCGTCTTCCTTTGGAATCCCTGCATACCTGAGGACAATCTAATCACTATTGCCAATGGCTCCATCACAAGGGCAAAGAGCAGGGGTGATAAAGGGCACCCCTGTCTCGTCCCCCTCTCAAGCTGGGTCCTTCCCAAATATTCGTTGTTAATTCTAACTTTGGCACTTGGGGCATTGTAAAGCATTTTTATCCATCCAATAAAGGAAGGTCCAAACCCGAATTCCTCCAAGACCCGCCAGAGATAGCCCCACTCCAGGCTATCAAAGGCCTTGACTGCATCAAGGGACAAGACAACCCTCAAGCCCACATTCTCTGTCGGGGTCTGCAGGTTCAAGTATACTCTTCTAATATTTATGCTAGTGGATCTATTGGGAATAAACCCAGATTGATCTGGATATATAAGATTTTGAATACTTTTATTCAGCCTAGTTGCCGACACCTTTGCCAATATTTTAACATCGGAGCATAACAGGGATATCGGCCTATACGAAAATGTATCCAACAGGTATTTTCCCTCCTTATATAGCACTATTATGTTAGCCTCCGTCATTGAAGAAGGCAGTTTCCCCTCTACCACTGCCCAATTGAACACCTTAAATAACTCAGAGAGCAGCAGCTCTCTATAATGTTTATAAGTCTCCACCGAGAGTCCATCTGGCACAGGAGACTTTTGATTGGCCATCCCGGCTACTGCCTGTTGTAATTCTTCCAGGGTTATAGGGGCCTCCATATTCTCTCTGTCCCCTTCTAAAAGAGACGGTATAATCTCTGATGCGTGAGAAGATATCTCTCCCTTTTAATGTCCTAATCGCAGGGATAGTTGAGGTAGAGGAATTGGTTTTAACTAGAAGAGCCAGTATAAGACCCACACTTTCCCCTTCTCCAAAGGAGCAATGCTTCTGGAAAAGTCGCTTGTTCTTCACTTTCCTAATCACTGCTGTTTTATAGTCCTGCTGTTTATTTAGCCATAATCTTTGTTTCTCTGAGGTTGAATCCTCCACATACTGTTTTTCTGCCTTTACCACCTCCTTCCTAGTGTACTCCTCCCACTCCCTGGATTTCCTCTTAATCTTTGCCACCTGCTGGATCAGAAAAGCCTTCAAGGTATCCCACATCACCCCCGCTGGTGCTGTACCTACATTAAACTCCAGGAACTCTTTTCATTTTGATAAAACCTCATCTGGTTTCCCCATTAGTTCCATCCAAAATGGGCTTATTTTCCAATCCCCCCGGGGATTTTTTTCCTCCCAGGTTCACCGACAGCACCAACGGCGAGTGATCCGACATACCTCTTGGCCAATATATGTATAAATACATGTTTTTTTCCAACTGCAATGCTTTCCCAGAGCCATATCAATTCTGGAGAGTGTAGAATAGGAGCTTGAAAAACAGGAATATTGCTAGCCATACGGGTTCCGCACTCTCCACGTAACAAACAGTCCTGCCTCTTCTAGAAATTGATATAGTCGACCCTCAGACACATTATCCGTCTGTACCCCCGGCGGGAACCTATCTTTTATCAAGGACCTCATTAAAATTCCCCACCACTATAACCAGAATGCCTACCTTATCCACCATGAATTCCATTAATCTATACAAAATCTCTAGTTTAAATGGTGGAGGAATATAAACATTTGCCAAAACATACATATTGTTCTCTATTGAGCAATACAAAAAGATATAATGGCCCAGTTCATCTAAGCTGATCTGCCTGCAGGAGAAAGCCACTCCACTCCCCACCATTATACTCACCCCCCTAGAGTAAAAGGAGTAGACTGAGTGGTACTGACACTGAAATTTCCTACTTCGAGATTGTGACATGGTGGTCTTTGTCAGATGTGTCTCCTGCAGGCAGTGCAGCCCCACTCTATGCGTTTCTAATGTAGAAAAAACTGCAGCTCTCTTGACTGGATCACCCATCCCCCGGACATTACAGGAGCCTATATTAAGTATTTTGGACTGCATAAAAAGGAAATAAAAAAATAAAAAAAAGCAACAAAGAAAGAGAAAAATCAAGTAAAAATTAATTACTCCCTGTGTCTTAATATCTCCATTTCCTTGTAATCGGGGCTGAACTATAAGTGAGATCCCTTTTTCTGTGATGCCCTCTAAAATTTGGAATGTTATCAAACTTACACCCATTATGCACTTTTCCCAACAAGGAAGTGAAATGTGACTCTACTCTCCACTGTCCCCCCCTCATATCCCCCCTTCCCCCAACACCTATCTTGGCTTGCCCTAGGGGCTTTTCTCGTGACCATCTCATACTTCCCATGCCATCCCAGTGATACATACAGTTTTATTATTTTCCCAACCCTCTCATTCTCCCCCCCAAGCTGCCAAAAAATATATGGACAAAAACTTTTTTAAAGAAATACCCCACTCATTCATTGATTCCTTCCTCCTAAGTGTGACTCCTTACTCCATCCCCTATCAAATGTATTAAACTCTCCAGTGAACTACATATACAGTCCAACTGCCTATTTTTCAATTTTTTTTTTTTTTAAATCAAAAAGGTGTTTATTGAACAGGTTAACATAGTTTCCAATGTACAAGCTTCATACGTTAATACATTTCTATGCAAACATTACAATCTATTCATCAACTATTACCAAAGTCTTGTCTATATGCCAAAAGATGTTTACAGTGTCTCAATGCTCATCTAACCTTTAGTCTTTAATCTTTTAGTAAACCTCATGAGCCTTCCCCATGACACTGGGCAAACTAGACATTACCAGTTCCCTGGGACTTAGTCCAGGGGTGTCCAACCATGGTGCCCAAATTCTCTCGAATCTATTAGAGCTACCCCTATGTTAGTAAATACATTTTTCCATAGTTAAGGTGTTACCCATATGTGTTATCCAGGATGTCACAGAGGGTGGTGAGACCGTTTTCCAGCCAATCAGTATAAGTTTGCGTGCCTGGAACAGTGCCCTAGTGAGTGCTACTCTAGTCATCTCTTCCGGGACAATGTCCTCTAAGACTCCTAATAGACAATGAATTGGATCTAGTGGAATGTTAGTCTGCAAATACTTGATTAAGTGTCCCCATTACCTCGCTCCAGTATCTATGGAGCTTTGGGCATCTCCAGAGTAAATGAATGAGATCACCTGGATGTCGCTCACATCTACTACACAAAGGGTCTGGCCTTCTACCCATGTTATATAGTTTAAGTGGGGTGTAATGCACTCTAAGTACTATATATAATTGGGAGACCTTTTGGGCCACATTGAGGGAGCATATATTAATAGATTGCAGAACTTCCTCCCATTGATCTCCCGTAAGTGGACCTACATCTTTCTCCCATAGGGACATTGCCTTATTTGGGTGAGCTTTTAAAAGTTGCATCAGTAACATTTGATAACAGTGTGAGATAAACCCTTTAGTTTCTGTGCTGGACTGCAACAAATGAAAAATGGGGGTAGCTTATTGTGTCCAGGGAGTAGTTTCTCCCTGTGCGTCCACTGCATGTTTAATCTGGAGATACGAGTAGTACATGGTATTTGGTAAATTATACTTGGCTTGTAGTTCCAAAAACGACATCAGCTTGCCATTCCGAAATATATGGGCTAATAAAATAACGCCAAAGGATCGCCATCTGGGTCCCTGTTGCAGCTTAACTAACTCGACATAGGAGAGATTCCCCCATATCGGACTATATTCCATTAAGCCTGTCACCTCTTGCCTGCTCTTGTTCCAAATTTTTTGGATCAGGGTGAGAGTGGGTGTCTGTTTGTTGGATTTATGGAACAACTGGGCCTCCAGACCCAACGGAACATTCTCCGCCCCCGCCTCAATCAGCATCAACCGCGCCGATGAGCTGGTCGGATCCTGGGCCATGGAACCAATTAGATGTTGCAGTTGAGCCACTATATAGTACAGCCAAGGGTTGGGTACTGCCAGCCCTCTGCTGTCCTTAGGGTTCTGTAATTGTTCCAATTTAATTCTAGGGGTGCCCGCGTTCCACAGTAGTCTTCTAAAAAGGGTGTTAACTACCCTAAAAATCTTTAAGTGTATCACAACCGGGGAGTTGTGTAGGAAATAAAGTAGTTGTGGCATTAATATAATTTGTATTAAGTTGGCCTTACCTGCCAGTGAAAGTTTAAATCTGTTCCATGTATTAATTTTATCTCTAAATCTGGACAGTAAGGGGTGTATATTTAAATGACAGTATTCCGCAATTTTAGGTGAGACTTGTATGCCCAGGTACTTGAGTGAGGCCGCTCCCCCTCTTCCAACAGCATCAAAGCCAACTTAGACCAGTTAATTGTCAGGCCAGAAAAGTGACCGAAACCTGAAATAATGGTTATCACCTCAGCCAGAGATGTTGTGGTGTCTCCCAGGAAAAGCATCATGTCATCAGCGTACAACATAATCTTTTCGTGGAGGCCCCTGTACTTGAACCCTGTGATCCCCTGACTTGCCCTTACTACAGCCGCCAGTGGTTCAATAGCGATGGCAAAGAGCAGGGGGGACAGGGGGCATCCCTGCCTTGTACCCCTGCCCAAAGCAAACGCCTGAGACATCCTGCCAGACATCCTGATATTCGCCTGTGGAGAGGCATACAGCAATTTAACCCAAGCTATAAATCGGTCTCCAAACCCTAACCGAGACAGCACTGCCCATAGGTACCTCCAGCCCACGCTGTCAAACACCTTGTTGGCATCTAGGGACAACAGAGCCCTGTTACCCTTGTTGTCAGACTGTAGCTGCATATTTAAAAATAGGCGCCTGAGGTTGGTGGCCGTGGATTTTTGTGGCATAAAACCTGCCTGGTCAGGGTGTATTATGGAAGTAATGATCTGGTTGACCCGTAGCGCCAGGACCTTAGCCAGGATTTTAACATTACTTTGAAGAAGAGATATAGGCCTGTATGAGCCTGGGTCAACCGGATCCTTTCCGGGCTTCAGTAATAGAATTATATTAGCTCTAGTCATTGAGGGTGGCAGACTGCCCCCCTCGAGAGAAGCATTAAACACTTCTAACAAGTGTGGCATTATCCACTCTCCATACTGGGCAAAAACCTCCATGGGGATGCCATCCTCTCCCGGCGCTTTACATGTGGGAAAGGAGCATGCTGCAATTTGTAGCTCTTCCGGTGTCAGAGGGGCCTCTAACGACTGTCTGGCCTCCTCTGACAGGGAAGGCATCTCAATCCCCGACAGATAGGTCTCAAGCTCAATATCCGAGTAGTCATCCCTCGCACCATAGAGGTTCCTGTAGAAGGATGCCAGCTCAGACAGAACATGTTCAGGGTCATTGACCACCCTACCACTAGTTGTACGGATCGATCCAACTGCCGAGGATTGTTGCTGCGACCTGGCTATCTTTGCCAGCAGTCGTCCCGTTTTTTCCCCTTCCTTATAAAATGCTAGTTTATTAAAAAACCTCTTGCGTTCTGCAGTGGAGGATCTCAGACGGTCCAGGGAGTCCTGAGCCAAGATCCATGCCTCCCTCGCAGAATCTGTGGGATCTTTAACATAGGTTAGTTCCAGCTGATGCACCTGATCCCCAACCTGCTCCAGTAGGGCTGAGGAGTTCCTTTTAACTGCAGCTATCTCAGCAATAAACAGCCCCCCAAGGCAGGCCTTGAAGGCTTCCCATTTTTGAACTTTATCTGTAAAATGTTTATGAGATTGAAAGAATCGTTCTATTTGGGATATTATTCGCTCTGGGGAATTAAACAATTTTAACCAGAAAGCATTAAGCTTCCACGGCGCCTTAGGTAGCAAGGTTGGAGGCTGGGTAATCTGGTGAGTGACCAGACACTCCACGCGGGAAGTATTCTATCCTAGAGGTGTAATCAAGTATATTAGGTGTACCTATACTAAGGTCAATGCGGGACAGAGAACCATGGGATTTGGAAAAGCATGAAAACTGGTTCACATCAGGATTACGTATGCGCCATATGTCTGTCCAACCCAGCTCCGCAATTAGGCGGCTGAGCGCTGTACCCCTGCCACCCTTGGGGGAAAGAACTGGGGGATGTCTGTCCAATTTGGGATCTAGATAGCAGTTGAAGTCTCCCATAATCAGCAGTGGAACGTCAGGTTTGTCTGCCAAGTACGTCAGCAACAACTGTAGTACTTCCCGTGAAAACGAGGGTGGGATATATATAAAAGCTATCAGCAATGTCAAGGTATACAGTTTGCAGTAAAGGAATACAAATCTACCAGAGGTATCAACCAGCGAGTCTAGTTCCTGGTATACTAAGGCTTTGTGTATCAGTACACTCACCCCACGTGAATAAGCAGAATAAGTGGAATGATACTACCTGCCCACCCAGGCATATTGCAAACATCCCACATTGTCTCCCAGGAGATGAGTCTCCTGGAGGCCAATAATAGCTGGATGGAATTTACGCAAACCAGAGGAGATCATGGTCCTTTTTAAAGGGTCATTCACTCCGCGCACATTCCATGATACAATAGGGGTGGAAACCATTGCAACCAGTTAAAAATACATTGATGGGGTGTTCTTCTATAGGTTAGACTGTTTCGGATTGTACGATGGCCTAGATGTATTGGATCATGTTGCATCAAAAAACATTCTCTCTGCAAAGTGATTGCACAATGGAAACTCAGCGTTCGAAAAGGATGGACAGTCTCGTGCAACTGCGTGGTAAAAGAGTAGAAAACATAGCAAAAATTAAAACTGGTAAAAGCCCTGGATCCAGCCATGATGAAACGTACACAGCCAGTACTGTCCAGGTGCTGTAGGGTATGAGGTCTGTCTTGATTATTGATGCCAACAGGGCTTTGAAACAGTAGCCATGTAACCCATGACTTCAAATAGCTTATAAACACCCAACACGGTAACATCACCCGTGTGGGCCGGTGCTTATAGTGAAAGTAACTGGTGTTAAAGATAACAATTTTTTTGCGGTAATCACTCGCTGTGTGAGTAACAAGTATAGTTCCTCTTCATAGTAAAGAACATAAACGGGAGTTTAACGCCCTGCATTTCCCTGTATTACTTCTGCCAGGTCTGGTTTATCCGCCTCCATCATCTCGGCCTTGGCGGCGCAGAGCTTGCTCATTATGATCCAGCCACGTTGCTGCGTCTTGTGCATTTTCAAAAAATTGATTCTGTCCATTTGCCGTCACCCTCAGTTTGGCTGGGAACATCATTGCGTAGGATAGCTGCAGCCTTTGTAGCCTTTTCTTGATATCTGCAAATTTCGATCGCCTGCGTTGTACTTCTGCGGAGAAATCTGGATAAAATGAGATTTTGGTGCCATTATGCTTGACAGTGCCCTTTTCTCTAGCCAGTCGCAGTATCACCTCCCTGTTCTTATAGTTCAATAGCCTGGCCAGCATCGATCGTGGGGGGCTCCCAGGCGGAAGGAGTCGCGGGGGCACCCTGTGAGCTCTTTCTACAGTGTAAATGGGAGAGAAAGCGTCTTTGCCAAAGACTTCTTGTAGCCATTCTTCAATAAATGTTGTGGGATCTCGGCCCTCCACTTTTTCAGGGAGCCCCACTATGCGTACGTTGTTGCGTCTTAGACGGTTCTCAATTTTGTTGGTTTTACTAAGGGCTTGAAAGGCGTTCTGGGTGGCCGTCCTGACATCTCTGTGAAGGGGGGGCAACTGGTCCTCCATGTCGCTCACCCAACCCTCCTTTGCTGTAGTCCTCTCTCTGATCTTTTGGAGATCCTAACACATAAGGGACACTGTTTCCCACAGCCCTCCAAATTTCTCCTTCAGATCATCTCTATAGAGGCAGTACATTTGTGCACAGCATGCGGGATTTCGCTCAGAGAGGGCTGAGCACTGTCTTCTGAGGGGGAGTCAGATGGATCAGACATGAGATCTTGCTGCATATCTAATAGCGCTGTGTCATCCAGCATGCTTGTGTCTTCCCTGTTATCCAGCTCAGAGGTGTAGGAGGGCTGATAGGAGCCATGCAAGGGGGAGTTAGAACGCCCAGCCAGCTTTTGAGTATAATAAAGCATGTCTCTGGATTGCTCTTTGGTTTTAGGGTGTTTGCTGGACTTACCCCCCTGCTCGGATTTCTTCTCCAGGCCGCGCTGTGCTTTGGGAGGCTGAGATAGGCCGGCGCCATTTTGGACTGCCTGGGACTCCCAGGCCTCGGTCTCCATTCGGTTCCCCCGGGTCATCATCAGCTCAGGACGGATGGTCACTGGTACCGGACGACTCCAGGAGGTAACAGGCAGCTTTTTGAGGCAAAAACTGGCTAAATCGGTTGCAAGGAAAGGATGTTAGACAGGATCATCAGCGGGAGCTCCGTGCAGCAGGTCTGCTCACAGGCCTCGTCAGGCCACGCCCCCCCATTCTTCAATTTGCCTGCAGCTTTTTCTTGTTATCTTCCAACCATAATGCTGCTCCAGCTGGTGAGTAAAAAAACTGGGTTCCCCCATGCTATTACTCATAGTCGTGCTGGATATAGCAAAGCATATGTGACTTTGAACTTTTGTAGGCTGCGTTTGATGAACTCGGCCCACCGCTTCTGTAGATCCAGTGAGAAATCTGGGTACATGGAAATCCTGACTCCATTATAAAGGCTGTTCCCCATCTCTCTGGCCTTTTGCAACAGGATCACCTTATCTTTATAATTAAAAAATTTTAGAAGTAGTGACCTGGGGTATCCTCCTGGTGGCGGTGCTCAAAAGGGGACTCTGTGTGCTCTCTCTATTGAGAACAGTGGTGAAAAAGTATCCTTCCCAAATATTTCCATAAACCATTTCTCCAGGAACCCTAAGGGATTAGGACCCTTTCGGGGAGACCCACCACCCTCACATTGTTCCTGCGCAGGCTATTTTCCATTTCGTCCATTATTGACGCATATATACCCATTTGTTCTCTCATAGCTTTAATCTCCTGTTTTAACGGGTATAGGTTATCCTCTACTAGGATTAACCTCCCTTCTAGGGCTGTTGTCCTTTCAGCTGTCTTTTGCAAGTCATGACTCACCAATGATAGTTCTTCCTTAATACCCTTCAGTTGATCACATAAATCACCCAGTGAGAACTTACATGCGTTGAATGCTTGTAGAACATCTTTCAGTGTTGGTTCTCCCTCCCTCGGTGGGCCGTTCGTCTCCAAAGATTCTTTTGAATGCCGTGCCAACATGCCGCGACCAGCTGTGTGAATAGAGCGTCGTCCTGCACGTATCTCGCCTATTCTGGTGAGACTTCGCTCGGGATTGTACGGCTTCGGCTTCGTCTCTCCCCGCTCCAAGCAAAGAGACCGGCGGTCTCACTTATCACCAGCGGCCCCCTCTGCTTGTATCACAGGACACAGCAAAGCAGATTCCTCTGGGAAGGAGTAGGGAGAAAGCTCACACACGTCCTCTCATGCCAATATCCAGTCCCCCCCACACCAATTTTGCGTTAAACTATCTTTAATTAGATGGTCACTGCGATCTAATAAGCCTCATATGGTGTCACCTGTGGAGGATTTTACCAACTGCACACTAAATATCCTTTATATCAGTAATTTGAGTCCCACATTTACCTGTCCCTTGATCACATTTGGATTGCACCTTTATTTCCTTTTTTTGCACTTGAACTTGGTTTTAAGCACTTAAGGACCAGCCTCGTTTTGGATTTTAGGTGTTTACATGTTTAAAACAGGTTTTTTGCTAGAAAATTACTTAGAACCCCCAAACATTATATATGGTTATATATTGTTGCAATACTTTTTTTTGCACCGTATTTGCGCAGCGGTCTTAAAAGCGCACTTTTTTTTGGAAAAAATTCACTTTTTTGAATAAAAAAATAAAACAACAGTAACGTTAGCCCAATTTTTTTTTATATTGTGAAATATAATGTTATGCCAAGTAAATTGATACTCAACATGTCACGCTTGAAAATTGCGCCCGCTCGTGGAATGGCGTCAAACTTTTACCCTCAAAAATCTCCATAGGCGACGTTTAAAAAATTCTACAGGTTGCATATATTGCGGTACAGAGGAGGTCTAGGGCTAGAATTATTGCTCTTGCTCTACCGGTCGCTGCGATACCTCACATGTGTGGTTTGACCACCGTTTTCATATGCGGGCGCTACTCGCTTATGCGTTCGCTTCTGCGTGCGAGCTCGTCGGGACGGGGGGGGTTTAAAACATTTTTTTAAATTTTTATTATTTATTTTACAATATTTTATTTATTTTTACACTGTTAAAAAAAAAAATGGTGTCACTTTTATTCCTATTACAAGGAATGTAAACAACCCTTGTAATAGAAAAAAGCATGGCAGGACCTCTTAAATATGAGATCTGGGGTCAAAAAGACCTCAGATCTCATATTTACACTAAAATGCAATAAAAAAAAAAAAAAGTCTTTTAAAAAAATTACATTTGAAAAAATGTGCCTTTAAGAGGCGTGGACGGAAGTGACGTTTTGATGTCGCTTCCGCCCAGTAGTGTCATGGAGACGAGTGGGCGCCATCTTAGCCTCACTCGTCTCCAGACACACCACAGAGGGGGGCCCCTCTCCCGCCACCGATAAAAGTGGTCTTGCGGCGAATCCGCCGCAGGGACCACTTTTATATGAAAGCCGGGCCGCCGCACGAAAACGGGGATACCGGGTTTATGGCAGCTAGCTGCTGCCATAACAACGATATCTGCCGCCAAAGTTTGGACGTACATCGTCGTGCGGTGGTCGGTAAGTGGTTAATGAACGTATTGATTTTTAAATTTGAACTTTGTTACTGTTCATGTATTGGGATATTAGCACAACATTTTTCTTTCCTATTTTGTGACTATGTTTATATCACAAAGTATGTTGCAGCTTTTTCCTTTTATTTAGCACTGTATGCACCTAAGCTCAGTTTATACCTCTTTTTTTTTTGTCTTGTTATACAACTTGATTGCATAACACTAATAAACATAAAGGCTTTATTTGAGTATTAAAAGTAAACCCTTGCCTTTTTAGATTGATATATTGTATATACTGAAAAACAAAATACTCGTCTAGCATATTTTCTCATTCCTGGTGCTTATCCATACATATGGCTGCTTCTAAGTCCCATGCAACTCACGGAATCAATTGTAGCTCTATAAAAGACTAGTTTAATAGCTCTCTTTTCATTCTTGTACATAGATAGATATAAATGTGGAGGATAGGCACAGCAAAGGAAAATTGCGTTAGGTGAGTATTTGATTTTCCAGTTTACTGGTGCCCACATGGCAGCATACATGTGGTTAATAACTTAGAATACTATGGTTAATGGGAGGGAATGCATACCAAAGAAATATTTATTAAATTATGCAACAGAAGAATGGGTTTTTGGATTGGATGGAGGAAGTGCACCATCCTATGTATACTGCCATGTAGGCACTAGTAATCGAAAATAGAATAAAACTGACCTTAAACTTCAATATGCATCCAGTAAAAAATTTTGATAACCTAACGAATAATACTAATAGTAATAATAATAATAATAAATGAATGAATAGTAGTAGTAGTAGTGTTGTTATTATTTTTCTTGTTTGTAATCGTCATCATAGAATTCAGCCCATGTAAAAAAAAAAAAACTTCTTGCAATTCCTATCTACCTTCTCATGTAACTGTTTTACGGCATCTCCCAGTGGTCTTTACAGAGTTTCAGGTTAGTCAGCTTGTTGTAAGGCTAAGCTATATGGAGTATCCGACAGAAGTACCTAGTGCCGTTCACATGACCAGCTTTCATTGGCTGTCAGTTTTAAAAATATTAGCCACTATAGGACATAATGATCATTATAGCTCAGTGAACTGTACCTATATGAACTTTGGTTAGCTACACTTGCCCTTTTGTCATTGCCTACATATTCGCAACACTACATGTTTGAAGTGCTATTATTGGTTGTGTCCATTTTAGACAATTATTGTACTTAACCAGAGGCAGATATATACCCTATTTCTGGAGTTAAAGAGATATAAAACTTAAAACAAAATATGTAATATCTTGCAGCTTACCAATCATTAGATGTAGTGGTTGTATTAGTTTTCATTTTAGGCTTTTTCCCCTTTTTTTCAACTGGTGATTTGGCCAGTAACACACCTCCTACATTGTACAGACACCACTCGGGATGAATGAGCACAAGGGGCAGATTTGGATAGCAGCATTGTCAGTCTGGGGGGGGGGCGTTAGAAGTACTAGCAGATTTAAATACAGTAACAAATTGAAGCCAAACTCCAGCTAATACTTGAAAATCAGCAACAGCAATCTCTTTTTTTCCCTTTTGGGTAAATAAAAGCTGATCATTTTAAGCACCCTTGCCAGCATTAAATGGTTTGTCTCATCCCTACAACTGCAAAAGAGCGTTTCTGTTGAAAAACAAGAGGCTTACTGGCGGGATCACCAGCTGAAAATAGAAGAAATAAAGCCTAAAAAAAGAAACTAATGCAACCATCACATCTTAGAATTGGTAATCTTCAATGTAATAAATGTTTGCTTTTGGGATTAATACTGCGTTAATTATATCTTACAAAGAGAAATGAGCATTATTGAGCACCTGCAGTTATTTAATATTTTTAACTAAAATTTTCTATTAAAGTTGAACTTTCGACTTAGTGTTTATATTTCTATTCAAGTCTCTTCAGCACAGAATTAATTCTATACAAACGTAATTAAAAGTATTTGAAAGTGCAATCTTATCCAATTTCAACTATTTGTTAGTATTTTTTAAAGTGTTCGGATTAAATCCACGAGTTGGAGGAGCTTACGATCTAAGGTCTGTAATGCTGATACTTTAATGCCAATTTGGTTTAGAAGCCATATAAACTACAAGCATAGTTTGAAATGTAAAAGGAAGTTAGTACCCAGAGGAAAGTCTATGCTTGTTTAAAATCACACCCATGATACCAGATCTGCAAGACCACTGTGCTAAGCACTTAGACATCACTGCACCAGTCCACTCTTTTGATGTAAACACATTAATCTCTGTCAGCTGGACTGGCTTTTATGTCAATCTTGTCTTTATAATACTACACAGAAGAGATGGCCAAGGTTCACACTGAATTATGTGACAGTTAGCTTTTCATATAAGTCAGAGAACAGCTGACTTTCGTGTTAGAGATAAGTGTGATGTCAACCAACTAATGCCTCGTACACACCACTAATGGCTGAGAGCGCTGATCTGGAGCCGGTCGGCAGACTTTTTTCAGTCATGAACCTTTGACAGAAGCTTCTGTCAGATCGGCTGCCATACACATGGGCCGATTGTCGGCCGGTTTCTCTTGATCCGGACGAAGCCAGCCGACATTCATCCTGTGCGTACTAAGCTTTAGGGTGGAGTTGCTTCATGTAAAGCTGTTTGTAGGTATTGCACTTTCAGATACATTTTTTTCATGATCAAGTAACTATAATGCTTAGCTAGTTAAAGCTAAATTTTTAGGATTTCTTTAGGATTGGGCTTTTTTTTTACCTTTTTCTAATTACCTATTCAGAGGGAGTCACTGTGACTGATGTAGAAGATTAATGACTTCCTCTGAACCATATCTTTGAGACGGATATTAAATATGATATAAAAATCTCTCTTCCATATCATATCATGGCCATCAGATACATACTAATTTGTCTACAAGCATATATTACCCATTGCCGCAGTAGTATCTTGTTTTCTTCATGAAGCTATGGTTGATTAATTAAGCAGAGGCTTAGGCTTTCTTTTTTTTTTTTAAATCCTATTTATTAACTGTACCAAAAAATGTACAGATTTGTTTAGTAATCTCTCTAGTGATGTGCAGAACATTGCTCTCCCATTGCTTTCATTAATAATACACACTGATTTACTTTGTAGATCATATCCTTCTTACAAAACCAGATAAAGTCAACTTGATTTAATGTTGCTATAAATATGAATAGGTAAGGACACAGACATTAAATCATAGCTGGGGTTTTGACATGTAAATGGAAAGGCTATGGGGTAAACTTGATCAAAGCAGATAAACTCCGGACATTAAGGCTGAAAGTAATGTCAATACATGTGTTTCTAATGTGAGTGGCCATTGTTCCTAGCAAATTCAATTAGGGGTGATGTTCAGGTTCACCATTACCATAGGTTTGAGTAAATCCTGAGGGTTCCAAATTTCAGGGCCCTGGTGAATTTATTAGCAGATTCACCCAAAACCATAATGCACGACATGGTCTTTGAACTATGGTCAGTAGGCTTTTAAGAGACAATAAAGGGGCTTTAATAAAGCAGCTCCTTACCTCCTCTCCAGGATGGACAGCCATAGTGTGGAAGACCTGCCAGAGCAGTGATAATCGCAGAGCCCCTGTCAGCTTCCTACCACCCCCTGTCATCTTCATACTCCCTGTCAGCTCCCCACCACCCCACCTCTGTCATCTTCATCCTCCCTGTCAGCTTCCTACCACCCCACCCCTGTCATCTTCATCCCCCCTGTCAGCTTCCTACCACCCCCTGTCATCTTCAACCCCCGTCAGCTTCCTATCGCCCCCTGTCATCTTCACCCCCCATCAGCTTCCTACCACCCCCTATCATCATCATCCTCCCTGTCATTTTCACCCCCGGTCAGCTTCCTACCACCCACCCCTGTCATCTTCATCCTCCCTGTCAGCTTCCTACCACCCCCTGTCATCTTCACCCCCCTGTCAGCTTCCTACCACCCCCTGTCATCTTCATACTCCCTGTCAGCTTCCTACCACCCCACCCCTGTCATCTTCATACCCCCTGTCAGCTTTCTACTACCCCCTGTCATCTTCACCCTCCCTGTCAGCTTCCTACCACCCCACCCCGTCATCTTCACCCCCCTGTCAGCTTCCTACCACCCCACCCCTGTCATCTTCATCCCCCTGTCATCTTCATACCCCCTGTCAGCTTCTTACCACCCCCTGTCAGCTTCCTACCATCTCCTGTCATCTTCATCCTCCCTGTCAGCTTCCTACCACCCCCTGTCATCTCCATCCTCCCTGTCAGCTTCCTACCACTCACCCTTGTCATCTTCATCCCCCTGTCAGCTTCCTACCCCCCCTGTCATCTCCATCCTCCCTGTCAGCTTCCTACCACCCCGCCCGGTCATCTTCACCCCCCTGTCAGCTTCCTACAACCCCACCCCTGTCAGCTTCATCCCCCTGTCATCTTCATCCCCCCTGTCAGCTTCCTACCACCCCCTGTCATCTTCACCCCCTGTCAGCTTCCTACCACCTCCTGTCATTTTCATCCTCCCTGTCAGCTTCCTACCACCCCACCCCTGTCATCTTCATCCCCCGTCAGCTTCCTACCACCCACCCCTGACATCTCCATCCTCCCTGTCAGCTTCCTACCACCCACCCCGGTCATCTTCATCTCCCTGTCAGCTTCCTACCACCCCCTGTCATCTCCATCCTCCCTGTCAATTAGCGTCAATAGACCATCCAGCAGTCAGCAACAATAGGCCCCTCTCTCAACAGTAGATCCCCCCAGCAATGTAAGATTCTCCTATCAACAATAGATCTCTCCAGCAACAGTAAAGCTCCCTGCAACAATAGATCCCCAGCAGTAAAATAGACCGCAAACACCCAGCAATAATAAACCCTGCAGCACACCCCAATACCTCTTGCCACTACCCGCATTCTGTGCTGCAGGTTCCGGAATTGCATTCCCCCATCTTCCCACTGAAAAAAAACAGTGTGTGTGATTATATATAGATATATCTATATATATATAGATATATCTATATATAATAAATATCCAGGGTGATTAAACTCTAGTGGTGCATGTGATTTCAAGGAAATGTGTCAGTCCAGACTGCATTTTTAAGGGCATGGCAGCCCACTTTTATTTAAAAGGAAACAGAAAGTTCAAAAACAACAGCAATTTCCCTCGCAGAGGGTTCATGTTACATTACTGTAACATGTTAGTTCAGCCTCATGGCTTACTCACTGGCCACACGACTGCTTCAGGCCTCATGTTCAGGCATGTTCCTTAGACCCTTCGGTCAGGCTCTTTTGCAGCTTACTAAGGTTCAGATTTGCGCTGCACTGTCAGAGAACTCTGTCTGTTTCCTGCAGATAGGCACACTCAAACTGCCACCTGCAGCCTCTCTCTCTTAGAGTAGATGGGAGCCCACCTGACTCCCATACACAGACCTCGTGTCTGTAGGGTGGAGTCCTCCTGACTCCTTGGCCAGACCTCTTGTCTGTCCGGGTGGAGCTGTCTCCAAGTGGGAGCCCTGAGCTCTAACTCTGGGAAGATTATGAACCCAGCCCACAGTTGTGCAATCAGCATACCTGCCTCTGAAAAAAATCAGGCGTAGATTGCTGCTAAACACAGTGACACAGGGTCGCATCTCCACAATATATACAGTACACCCCTCACATTTTTGTAAATATTTTATTTTATCTTTTCATGTGACAACACTGAAGAAATGGTAATTTGCTACAATGTAAAGTAGTGAATGTACAGCTTGTAGAACAGTGTAAATTTGCTGTTCTCTCAAAATAACTCAACACACAGCCAATAATGTCTAAACCGCTGGCAACAAAAGTGAGTACACCCCTAAGTGAAAATGTCCAAATTAGGTCCAAAGTGTCAATATTTTGTGTGGCCATCATTATTTTCCAGCACTGCCTTAACCCTCTTGGGCATGGAGTTCACCAGAGCTTCACAGGTTACCACTGGAGTCCTCTTCCACTCCTCCATGATGACATCACGGAGCTGGGGGATGTTGAAGACCTTGTGCTCCTCCACTAACCGTTTGAGAGTGTCCCACGTTGCTCAATAGGGTTTAGGTCTGGAGACATGCTTGGCCAGTCCATCACCTTTACCCTCAGCTTCTTTAGCAAGGCAGTGGTCATCTTGGAGGTGTGTTTGGGGTTGTTATCATGTTGGAATACTGCCCTGCAGCCCAGTCCCCGAAGGGAGGGGATCATGCTCTGCTTCAGTATGTCACAGTACATGTTGGCATTCATGATTCCCTCAATGAACTGTAGCTCTCCAGTGCCGGCAGCACTCATGCAGCCCCAGACCATGACACTCCCACCACTATGTTTGACTGTAGGCAAGACACACTTGTCTTTGTACTCCTCACCTGATTGCCGCCACACACGATTGACACCATCTGAACCAAATAAGTGTATCTTGGTCTCATCTGACCACATTACATGGTTCCAGTAATCGATGTCCTTAGTCTGCTTGTCTTCAGCAAACTGTTTGCGGGCTCTCCTGTCCCATCAGGGAACCCGAGAATGCAGCCGTTGGTTCTACCAGCTGACCATAGAGCTGATCAGAGACCAGAACAGCTCTAATCATCTCTATGGCCTAAGAAACTGGAAGCTACGAGCATTTTATGACTTTGGCTTTGCCAGTATAAATAACGCATTGGGAAATTTGAGAAAGCATCTTATCACACCGATCTTGGTGTGGTCAGATGCTTTAAGGGCAGAGGAGAGATCTAGAGTCTAATAGACCCCAATTTTTTTTTTTAAAAAGTACCTGTCACTACCTATTGCTATCGTAGGGGATATTTCAATTCCCTGTAATACCAATAAGAATGATAAAACAAAACAAAAAAAAAATGAAAGGGACAGTGTAAAAATAAAATAAAAATGCAAAATAAATAAATAAAAATTAAAATAAAAAGTAAAGCACCCCTGTCCCACTGTGCTCGTGTGCAAAGGCGTACACAAGCATCGGTGTCGTGTCATATGTAAACAGCAATTGCACCATGCATGTGAGGTATCACCACAAACGTCAGATCGAGAGCAGTAATTCTAACAGTAGACCTCCTCTGTAAATCTAAAGTGGTAAACTGTATCATTTTAATCTGTAGGGCCTCTGCTTTAAAAAAAATATATAATGTTTGGGGGTTAACAATTTTCTACAAATTTTTATTTTTTTTTAATGTAAACAAAAAGTGTCGGAAAGGGTTAGTGGTTAGAAGAGTGGGTGATGTGTGGCATAAGCTTTTAATGTTTGCCAATAAATGACCCCATTTTGGAAAGTAGACCCCCCCAAGCTATTTGCTCAGAGGCATGTTAAGTCCATGGAATATTTTATATTTTGCCTCAAATTTTGGGAAAATTACAAATAAATCTTTTTTTTTACACAAAGTTGTCGCTAAATGATATATTGCTCACACATGCAATGTGTATATGTGAAACTACACCCCAAAATACATTCTGCTGCTTCTCCTGAGTACGGGGATACCACATGTGTGGGACTTTTTGGGAGCCTAGCCGAGTATAGGACCCGAAAACCAAGCACCACCTTCAGGCTTTCTAAGGGCGTAAAATGGTGATTTCACTTTCTTACTACCTATCACAGTTTTGAACGCTCATGACAGAGCAAGAACCGGGATCTGTGTGTGTAAAGACACAAATCCCGGTTCTCTCAGAGGAGAGGAGACAGATCGTGTGATCCTACTAAGTAGGAACCCCGATCGGTCTCCTCCTCTAGTCAGTCCCATCCCCCCATAGTTAGAACACACATAGGGAACACAGTTATCCCCTTGATCACCCCCTAGTGTTAACCCTATTCCCTGCCAATGACATTTATACAATATTCAGTGGCTATTTTTTAGCTCTGATCGCTGTGTAAATGTCAATGGTCCCAAAAAAGTGTCAAAAGTGTCCGATCTGTCCGCCGCAATGTCGCAGTCAAAATAAAAATCACTGATCACCGCCATTACTAGTAATAAAAAAAAATAATAAAAATGCCATAAATCTGTCCCCTATTTTGTAGACGCTATAACTTTTGCGCAAACCAATCAATATGTGCTTATTGAAATTTTTTTACCAAAAATATGTAAAAGAATACATATCGGCCTAAACTGATGAAGACATTTTTAATTTTTTTTATATTTGGGGATATTTATTATTAAAAGTACAAAATATTGTTTTTTTTTCAAAATTGTCGCTCTTTTTTTGTTTATAGCGCAAAAAATAAAAACTGCAGAGGTGATCAAATACCCCCAAAAGAAAGCTCTATTTATGGGGAAAAAAGGACATAAATTTTGTTTGGGTACAATTGCGCACGACCGCGCAATTGTCAGTTATATGGCACGATATGGCACTGCGTCGATATGGCGACGCAGTGCCATATCGCAAAAAAGGGCCTGGTCAGGAAGGGGGTAAATTCTTCTGTGGCTGAAGTGGTTAAATGGGTAAAACCTTCGAGGGCTGAAGTGATTAAATAAAAGTATTTTATATTGGTTATTGTACCATTGGAGGCATCTTCTTTTTCTTTCCTCATATATGAATGTCTTAACTATGAGTCTCAAGGAGAACCATGCTGAGGTTTAGGATCTGACATCTGGGGGGTGATTTACTAAGACGAATGCGCTGCGCCAGTTCACACCTTAATTGGTGCGCCGGAAAAATCGTTAATTGAATGTGCAAATCAGCACACGCAGACGTGCAACGCGATAATAAATATGAGATCCAACTGGCGCTATGATAAATATGATTTTCTCATTGATAACAGTGCACACCCAATGCAATTAGTTTATTTAATCTAATTGGGTGTGCCTTGCTAGGCAATTAGTAGCTGTTCTCAGTTAATTAACCCCGATTGATGCTAAGTTCATTCTTATTATTTCTAATATATCTCTGAATGTTTTTTTTTTTTTCTTATTTTTAACCAAATATTTCAATATATTACAAAGAACAGAGAAGTGTTTATAAACACAATAAATTCATGTTTTTAAAGGTGACAATATACTGGGCAATCAGTTAGATCTTCCATAAATTAGATTTAGTGCAAGAGCCATTTTGATTTACTACAATTAGAAGTAATTCTTCCAGTGCATCTTCCTATTACCTATTTAGCCTAAATGTCGAGTTGTACAGAGATTGTACAATCAGATTGTGTAGTGCAGTGATGGCGAACCTTGGCACCCCAGATGCTTTGGTACTACATTTCCCATGATGCTCGTGCACTCTGCAGTGTAGTTGAGCATCATGGGAAATGTAGCTTAAAACATCTGGGGTGCCAATGTTCGCCATCACTCCTGTAGTGTATGACCATCTTAATTGCAAAATTTTGAATGTAGATGTGCCATGACCCACTTATATGTTTCAAACAATTTTTTTGGTCCATTATACAAGGCACATGAGAACCCACCTTTTTCCAGATACATGGATAGCCTTCAAGACATGCTAGACCATGATTTTTCAACCCTGTGCTTTTTTTCATACGTCACAGATTAGGGCCAGTGCTGAAACCATTTTTATGCCTCCAGAATTTGGAAGTGTGGCATCTACCCAACTTCCCTCTGCTGGTGGACACAAGAAGCTACATATACAAACATACAAGAGCATAATAGAACAAATCACATCAATGATTCTCATTTTTTTTGGTTAAGTATCTGGGACAATTGTGCCCTGTCACTAGCTATTAAATAAGATAGCTGCTTCAATGGACACGCCAGATGTCCGCAGCAGAACATGCCAAATCGTCCAATATTTTTCTAAATAGGGGCTCACATGTAGTATTGCCACACCCTTTAGGGCATGGCTGCTGTAGTGATTTTGATCTGGCAGAAAAGTGAGTTTATTTACCATCTTAATCAGCCACAGAACCTGTGTAATTAATGTGTGTCCTGGATTAAAGGGATGATGTGGCAACCCTACCTTTCACATACTTTCTGACATAATACATGCATGGCTAGATTCAATCTAATAATTCTGGCTTTTAATTTTTACATGTCTTTATTGTCTAAATAAATAATGGTGTAGGTTTCTAGTTGACTGTGCTCATCTGAACTAGTTTTCCAAAAGCACATTTAAGGATTGTCTTTGGCCCACAATAGAGGTCAGCTTTAGGATCTTCTCAATGCTAGGGCCCACACTGGCCTACATTTTGCGAAATCACATTTTGTATTTAATGTATTTCTCTTGAATCTATTTGGATATTTCTCTATTTGAGAAGGAGAATGCTCACCCAAATGCCCAGCTCTTTGCCAACACAGGCACCTCCACCTTTGGAAAGAAAAAGGTCTATGATGTCCATTCCAGGTTATTTTATTCTTTTAAACACAGAAGCAATTACACAACATAGAGCAGAGGGATGGGGAAATAGCTGTGCTGCTTCCAAACCACCTCTGACATGCCAGGGTGTTTATGCACGTCCAAGATGCCAGTTCTTGCCTTGTATCCACTTTTCAGAAATGAAAGTAAGTGGAGGATGTGAAGATGGCTTCCTCCCAACAGGATCTGTAAGCAGTACCACTCCTGTACAATGACATTGAGATATGAGTCACATTTCAGAATACGCTTTCAATTAGTTCAGGCTGGTTAGAGTTTGGGAAATCACCTGATCATAGTTCAGGCGTTAAACAAACATATTGTTTGCAAACACATGCTTATTATCACAGTATCTTTACTTCATGTGGGGCATACAGGACAATTTAGGTCCATGTTTGTCATTGGGCACCTATAGACTCGGGAGAGCCATGTGTGTGCATGCTGGTGTGTGTAGTGTGCTACATCCATGACTGCTGTGCATATTTGTTTTTTGTTGATGTTAGCAGACAATCAAAGTTAAAAAAGATGTTCCTAATTTATGGAATTACAAACAGCTTTGCTTCCTTTGACAGTCAGCTGTGATTGTGCTCCAGGTATCACATGGGTACTGGTTAAGGCACACACCTGTGACTCCGGACAGTCCTTCTGAACGGGTTTTCCAGGGTCCAACTTTTAAGCAAAAAGTTCATGTGCTTATTCGGCTAAAGAACAAAAGAAACATTACAAAACAACGAAAACATAGCAAAAGTAATTTCATAATATACAGGTTAGCTCTTTCTCTAACAGGGGAGAAAAAACACAAAAACCTGGCAGCTATTCTACTCCCTCTCCACTCCATGTCAGAAAAGAAACAATGCTTGCCATTTATCTTGGAGTTGTGCTGCCCAGTGGCATCATGTTGATGACAGACTCCATATAATGCCAAGAACAGCTGCCAGATATTTCTTAGTGTCTGGGTCCATGTCATGTAGAGATTTCAATGTGTTTTTTTATTTCAAATTCACATGATTACTTACATGTAAAGTATCTGCTGATCAGCTCAGCTCGAGTAGCCAATCCTGCCTCAGTACTCTGGTGACTGCCCGATGAAGGACCTCAGGCTCCCTATCCTCAGAAGGCTCCCAGGATTCATTCCTTAACAAGCAGATGTTATGTAATACACAGCAGGCAAGAATGATCCTGGCAGCCTTCCGAGGAGAGTACAGGATTTCTCCTCCAGGCTTGGCCAGGCACATAAATCGGCTCTTGAGAAGGCCAAATGTGGTCTCCACAATGCTTCTTGATTTTTGATGTGCCTTATTGTATAGTTGCTCTGCCTGGCTCTGGGGTTACCTGACAGGAGCCTTCAGCCACGCCAGCTGTGGGTAACCGCAATCGCCTGCCAAAAGAAAAAAAAAGTAAATAGCACATTTACAATGTACCTTCCCCACTACATCACCTACAAAAAGTGAAATTCAAGGGTTAGGTTTTTTTCAATAAAGTTCAAAGCTTACACTATACATGTACCTAAGGGTGCTCTGTTAAAAAAGGTTTGTCAAAGTCAGACAAGATTTGTTATGCTAGATTGACCTTAAACATGTAAGCTGATTGGTTTCTATGCAGAAGTGAGACTTATTTTGCAATCTCCAGTTTTGGCATATTAAGGGGTTCATTTACTAAAGCTGGGGAGTGCAAAATCAGGCTTACTTCTGCCTAGAAATCTGATTCCAGATTTTAATAGCAACACTTAATTGAACTAGCTGAGGTGAGAAGCTGATTGGCTACTATGCACTGCTGCAGCAGATTGGGAGTGCACCAGTTTGAGCTAATCCAGTGGTCATCAACCCTGTCCTCAGGGCCCACTAACAGGCCAGGTTTGCAAGATAACTGAAATACATCACAGGTGATATCATTTGCTGCTCAGTGATTGCAGTATTCTAGTCTGCATCTCCCAAAGGTAATGCATTAAACCTGGCCTGTTAGTGGGCCCTGAGAACAGGGTTGATGACCACTGAGCTAATTTACCCCTCAGCCATTTATATCAACATAATAGAACTAAATAATGCACAATACTCCTTGGGGTTGATTTACTAAAACTGGAGAGTGGTAAATCTGGTGCAGCTCTGCATAGAAACCAATCCAGGTTTATTTTGACAAAGCTTAATTAAACAAGCTGAAGTAAGAAGCTGACTGGCTGCCATGCACAACTGCAACAGATTTTGCACTCTCCAGTTTTATTAAATCAACCCCCTTGTTCTTTGGTGTGCCTTGTACAGGCGCTCTGCCTGGCTTTGGGGGTACCTGTAATTGAAACTAAACCTGGAACAGACAGATAGGGTTTTTTTTTTTCATAAAGCTGGGCCATGGTTCCTTCCAATGACATGTTGTTATGTGATCTGTTCTCCAAACAACATGCACAGCTCATTTAAATTTATAAAAAATTTAGGCAAAAGAATATGTCTCAACATTATACGTTAATAAAATGGTGTGTTTGAGCCTGGTAGGCAGTCACATTTTAGACTAATCTGCTTCTTTACACAAGCTTGGCCACTCAAACCTCACTTCTGTTTGTTTGGCAGGCTGAGCTCCACCAGAGTTAGCAATATGCATATTTAGGCAATAATGCAAAATGTAACTATACCCTTGCTGTGAAATATCTAACCCTCCCAAACATGCCTGTTCTGGCTAAGACAAGATAAGTTAGGTTAGTTTGATTTATTTTAGAACTTAAAACTTATAACTTTTATATCTTACCTTCTCTGTGTGAAATGTGCCTCATTGCAGACACACAAGTATTATGCCAGTGTGAGCAGACCCATTGTAGTTTCTAAATAAGCCTCTAACATTGTAGTGCACTTGTAATGCAAAGTGGATTTGCCTTTAGTATATATGGGCATATCTGTTCTGAAGTGGTTACTGGACTGCTTTCAAAATGATCCACAGGTGCACCTGCAGGCTACCTGCACTGAGCCACTGACTTCTGTTATTACCTGTGTGTTTGATGCACTTTCACAAAGTACACCATACCTGCAGGATCAAATAAAAGCCTATGGCAAACTGCAGCTAACACACAGGAAAGCCACAGGCGCAACGCATCTGTGGTTGGGGTAAACTGCAGTGCATCAGTGGGAATGCAGCCTTAGGATCAATCCAACCCAATCGGATCCTCCATTCGCCTCTATAGAGTGGCAGATGTAAAGGGACTTTGGTCAATTTACACCTGCCTACCTCTAATTTGATCCACTAAAAAAAAAAATTCAGAAGGGAATCCTTCACCTTCCATCTAGGCGTAACGGATCGGAGGGCCCATAGAGTAGAGCAGCCTGTGTACATGTCATTCGCCCTTTTCGCTCATTATGGCCCGCGCCAGGTTAACAAGTTGCTTAAGTGTCCCTCGCTCTTCCAAAGTTTGGCCACCCCTGTTCTAAGCTCAGCTAACAAACTCTGCTTGTTCTATATAGCCTCAGTGATAACATTTCTAAGCTAAGGCTACTTTCACACTGTGGCCGCAGCCAAATTGTTGAAAAAGTGCTGCTTGTTTTCACAAAGCTTTCCTACTGTCTAAGCGTCTCTTTGGCACTGCTTTGCGCCCACTAGTGAGTCGATTTTAACACAGAAAATGTTGTTTCAAATGCCCATATCGCTTTGCTTTCAAAGCGCTTTTAACCACCTCAATACAGGGCACTTAAACCCCCTTCCTGCCCAGACCAATTTTCAGCTTTCGGTGCTATCACACTTTGAATGACAATTACTCAGTCATGCAACACTGTACCCAAATGAAATTTGTGTCCTTTTTTTTCACACAAATAGAGCTTTCTTTTGGTGGTATTTAATCACTAATGGGTTTTTTAATTTTTTGTGCTATAAATAAAAAAAGACCGTAAATTTTGTGAAAAATTGCCTTTTTCTTTGTTTTTGTCATAAAATTTAGCAAATTAGTAATTTTTCTTCATAAATTTTGGCCCAAATTTATACTGCTATATATCTTTGGTGAAAATAACCCAAATTATTGTATATTATTTGGTCTTTGTGAAAGTTATAGAGTCTACAAACTATGGTGCCAATCACTGAAAATTGAAAACATCTCATCAGACCTTCAGTACATCAGGTGAATCTCAAGTCAGAAAAGTACAAATACCCCCCAAATGACCCCTTTTTAGAAAGTAGACATTCCAAGGTATTAAGTCAGTAGCATGGTGAGTTTTTTAAGTTGTAATTTTTTTCCCACAATTCTTTGCAAAAGGAAGTTTTTTTTTTTTTTTACAAAATTGTCATATTAACTGGTTATTTCTCTCACAGAGCATATGCATACAACAAATTACACCCCAAAATACATTCTGCTAGTCCTCCTGAGTATGGGGATACCACATGTGTGGGACTTTTACACAGCCTGGCCACATACAAAGGCCCAACATTGAAGTAGCACCATCAGGCGATCTACGAGCATAAATTGCACATCTCATTTCTCAACCACCTATTACACTTTTGAAGGCCCTGGAGCACCAGGACATTGGAATTGCCCACAAAAATGACCCCATTTTGGAAAGCAAACACCCCAACGTATAATCTATGAGGCATAATGAGTCTTTTGAACGGTTATTTTTTTTCCAGAAGTTTTTGGAAAATGTGGAAAAAAAATAAAAACACATTTTTTTTACACAAATTTGTCCATTTATAAGATATTTCCAACACATAGCAAATACATAGCAAAAATGACACCCCAAAATACATTCTGCTACTCCTCCTGAGTATGGTGATACCACATGTGTGGGACTTTTACGCAGCCTGGCCACATACAAAGGCCTAACATTGAAGTAGCACCATAAGGCGATCTACTAGCATAAATTGCACATCTCATTTCTCAACCACCTATTACATTTTTGAAGGCCCTGGAGCACCAGGACAATGGAATTGCCCACAAAATTACCCCATCTTGGAAAACAAACACCCCAAGTATAATCTACGAGGCATAATGAGTCTTTTGAACGGTTATTTTTTTTCCAGAAGTTTGTGGAAAATGTGGGAAAAAAATAAAAACGCATTTTTTTTTACACAAAGTTGTCCATTTATAAGATATTTCCAACACATAGCAAATACATAGCAAAAATGACACCCCAAAATACATTCTGTTACTCCTCCTGAGTATGGCGATGCCACATGTGTGAGACTTTTACACAGCTTGGCCACATACAGAGGCCCAACATCCAAGTAGCACCATCAGGCGTTCTAGGAGCATACATTACATAGATAATTTCCTGGCAACCTATCATTTTTGAAGGCCCTTCATATTTCTAACACATAGCATGTACATACCAAGAATTACAATCCAAAATAAATTCTATTGCGGAAAGGGTAAAAAAAAGTATTACCTGTACTTTTAGTAGTGTCCACAGAGGAGAGCACTGGTCCAGGCAGCAGTCAGGGATGTGCTTAGTGACAGCAATAGTAATTATCCAGGCAGCAGGCAGGAACATTGTCTATAGTCAGCACAAGGATATTGTCAGCACAGCCAAAGTATTTGTCCATAGAAATTGTCCAGGCAGAGACAGCCAGCACAGCCATAATATTGGTCCTGGTACACTGTTACCTGCAGACACTCATTATTGTACTGCTCTCCAGCCCTTCATAAACATACTGCCTCTTGCTACAGCTAATTATTTGCATAGTCCAGGTAGCAGGCAGAGGTGTGGTCCATTCATGCGGCAGGCAAAGGCATGATGGCAGTAAGTCAGCAGCAGGCTGAGGGCCGCAATCGGGTAAGACCTGTGCACAGGGGCACAGGGGTAGAGGCTTCGACCCACCCAAATCTCTATGAAGCGTCTGGACACCAGACCCTAGTCCGGAAATTACAAAACCCATAGAAAACAAAAAAAATTGTTATCTCCATCCGGAAAAACTATTCTGGAGCCCCTCACATATGTGAGACCCCTGTGTACTACAGTAGCAGGGCAACAGATCAGTCCAAGCGGTAGGCAAAAGCATAGTCCATAAAACAGGCCAGGGTCAGTTGACGTGCAAGCAGTCCAAGCGGTTGGCAGAAGCATAGTCACAAAACAGGCCAGGGTCAGTTGACGTGCAAGCAGTCCAAACGGTGGGCAGAGGCATAGTCACAAAACAGGCCAGGGTCAGTTCATGTGGAAGCAGTCCAAACGGTAGGCAGAGGCATAGTCAAAAAACAGGCCAGGGTCAGTTCACGTGGAAGGCAGTGGCATTGTTATTTGGGGAAGCATGGAAAATGGTCAGCACAAATTATGAAAATGGGGAAAATATGGGCTAATATTTTAGGGTTGTATGATACAGTTCGAAACATTCACCAATGCAAAGACCAGGTTGGAGGGACACTGGGGACAATGGAAGCTGGTATCTTTTCGAAATCCTCTTCTGCTGCACACGCGACATCTTTTTTGCCGTCTTCAGCCTGCTTCCAATAGTGGAATGTTGTACGGGAAGTGGCGTTCATGAATTCACTAACAGCATCAGAGCGAAGGTCTTCTGGGGGGGGTTCTTTGTTGATAGATGAGGGACGTGATTACTACTTCTATGAATTTTAGGAAGGGGGCGGGGCTTTCTGTGGATTTTGTGTAGACTATGTAGGAATTGTAAACTGGCCAAATGGATGAGATAAATTGCTACCTTCTTGTACCAGAATCAGGACCTCCTTTTTGACAAATAGGGCTGAATCATTTGAAATCCACCCCCCCATGTAGAGATTATAATCTTGGACACATGTTGTTTTTTTAATGGGACCTCGTCTTCGCTGAACTACAACTGTAGTGTCATCATGAATGGTGGACATCATGTGCACGTTCCTGTTATCCTTCCACCTCAAGGCCAGCACTTCATTGCATCTCAGTGTTGCTCTTTCCCCCCTTCCTATTTTTTCTTGAGGTTCCGCAGGCCAGGGTTTTTTCGATATATAGGTGTCTGAAAAGGGGCAGGCTGGTATAAAAGTTGTCAAGGTATATATATGATATCCTTTTTTCAGAAGTGGGTAAGCCAGGTCCCATACGATTTTTCCAGTTGTGCCCATGAAGGCCAGGCGCTCAGGGGGCTGGAGCTGGGAATCTCTTCCTTCATATATGCCAGTGGTTCTCAACTCCTGTCCTCAGGACCCACTAACAGGCCAGGTTTGCAAGATAAGTAAAATACATCACAGGTGATATCATTTGCTGCTCAGCGATTGCAGTATTCTAGTCTGCATCTCCCCAAGGTAATACTTAAAATCTGGCCTGTTGGTGGGTCCTGAGGACTGGAGTTGAGAACCACTGATATATGCAGAACGCATACAGATATCCTGTGGCTCTCGCACAGAGCTTGTAAAATGTTACTCCGTATTTGGCCTTTTTGCTAGGAATATATTGTTTTATTCCTAGCCGGCCTGAAAATGGTACCAGGGACTCATCCACACATACTGTATATGCTTCTCGGGGACATAGAGTTCTGCAAATCGTTGGGAAAATAAATTTATCAGTGGGCGAATCTTATATAACTTATCGGAATTTGGATGATTGCGGGGAGGGCACTGGGTGTTGTCGTTAAAATGAAAGAATCTCATATTCATCTCATATCGGACCTGGGCATTGCAGCAGAATACATGGGCATATGGTGGATGCGGTTGGTGGACCAATAGGCATGTCCTTCATTTTTTTTGTAAGCCCCATGTTTAGGGTGAGGCCCAAAAACAATTTGAACTCCTCCAAATTCAGATCTCTCCACTTAAACGGACGGGCATAAGATGATTGAAGGGTTGCTGGCAATATACTGCTGGGCATACAAATTTGTCTGGTCCACAATGAATTGCAGCAAAGTGTCGGGCAAAAACAGGTGAAAGCAATCGATCTCTGTGAAATTGGGTGTTGGCCTGCACACCTGGCTGTGCTGTGAAAGGGGGAATAATTGGTGATCCCGAATTGGAAGGCAGCCATGTTGGGTTGGCAAGACCATCTGGCATGTACGTAGCAGCCCTGGCTCTTGGGGGACGTGACACTCCAGTAGTTGGGGGAGTTTAATTTCCTGTGCTGGTACTCAGGTGTGATGTGGCAGCACTGGTACTGGGCCTGGGCATTTGTGCGCGGGGCCTATCGCTGGTGGCAGCACTGGTACTGGGCCTTTGTTCCTGGGGCCTATTGCTGGCGGCAGCGCTGATACTGGGCCTTTGTTCCTGGGGCCTATTGCTGGTGGCAGCGTTGGTACTGGGAATATAATCCTGGTTGCTGGCAGCTGCCTGGCTTCCAGAGTGTCATGCTCTTTTAGAAGGGACCCATTCTTCATCGGAATCATTACTACTCTCGATCGGTTCAAATGCCGAATTTGATTCGGAATCAGAATTGGAATTGGAATCTGATGAGCACTCCCCAGTGCTATCATCAGTCATGGAGAGGATCTGGAACACCTTCTCACTAGTATATACTCTTTTGGACATGGCTGTGTGGCGGGTAGCTGTGCGACGGGTGACAGATGGGTGGCAGGTGACGGTCACTGATGGGCTGTGCGATGGGTGGCAGGTGACGTTCACTGAGAGGTGATGATGGTGTGATGGGCGATGGTCACTGATGGGTGACAGGCGATGGTTACTGATGGGTGACAGGCCACGGACGGTGAAGGGTGATGGTCACAGATGGTTGACAGGAGACAGTCATTGATGGGTGACAGGGCACGGTCACTGATGGGTGACGGGTGCACCGCTGATGGTCACTGATGGGTGACGGGTGACAGGGCACAGTCACTGATGGGTGACGGGTGACAGGGCAGGTCACTGATGGGTGACAGGCGATGGTCACTGATGGGTGACAGGCCACGGATGGTGACGGGTGGTGGTCACAGATAGTTGACAGGCGATTGTCACTGATGGGTGACGGGTGATGGGTGACAGGCCACGGTCACTGGTGGGTGACGGGTGCACTGCTGATGGTCACTGATGGGTGACGGGTGACAGGGCCTGGTCACTGATGGGTGATGGGTGACAGGGCATGGTCACTGATAGGTGACGGGTGATGTGTGACAGGGCACGGTCACTGATGGGTGACGGGTGACAGGGCACGGTCACTGATGGGTGACGGGTGACAGGGCAGGTCACTGATGGGTGACGGGTCACAGGGCATGGTCACTGATGGGTGACGGTTGCACCGCTGATGGTCACTGATGGCAATCTCTTACGTGACAGGTGCACTTTTATGGGGTGACAGATGACAATGGGGGGGGGGGGCGATGGGACAGGTGTGGTGTTGGTGCAGACACTACTAAACATAGATCTGTAACTCACTGCTCCTAGCTCTTCTCTCCTCACACTGGAAACGGTGTGTGAGGAGAGAAAAGCTGGTAACAGCTCTATGTTTACATTTAGTGATCGGCTGTGAATAGATCACAGCCGATCACGTGGTACACAGCCCTGGCCAATGGCTGTATGCTGTTGTTGGTGACAAGCAGTGTTCCAGGGAACACGCCGCCACCGATGCACAGCGCGCTCACGATCGCGCGCATGCACCGCGCAATGCGGGGAGTTACCATTCGTGATCGGCCGTGACTTAATCACGGCCGATCACGTGGTAAACAGCCATGCCCAGTGGCTGTTCACCCCTGTCGGTGACGAGCGGCCACCGACAGTACAGGGCTGTGGGCACACGATCGCGCATGCCCTGTTTAAACGGGCTCACGTCAAATGACGTCCGCCCAGAACTAGAGCCTTACCGTCCTGCCGTCATGTGACAGTGGGCAGTAGGCTAGTGGTTAAAGACCAAGATTCCAATGGGGGGGGGGGGGGGGGTCGTGAGCACAATATACAGTGCTCCCAACCCGCCCCACTGATCCTGCTTGCATGACTTTTTTGCCCCTAACACGAGCGCACCACCCCAGTGTGAAAAGGCACACTGGAATGAATGGGAGTCGGTTTTCACACACTTAGCAGAGGATATTTACAGCCCTAAAGCACCTGAAAACTGCCCCAGGGTGAAAGGGGTCTAAGGCAGCTAGCTACATCAACCCCCCCTGAATAAAAAAAAAAAACAGATGAAAAGGACTTACATGTTGCCACAGCAATGTCCGGAGCTCTCTCTTCATCCTCCCCCTCTTCCTCAGAACTGAATCTAAACAAAAACAAAACACCAAAAACTAAGCATGACAGAGCACATTGCTAACCTTCCAAAAAAAAAAAAAATGCCACATTGGTCTGCTGTTACCTATATTATTGAACATATCATAAGAGATCATCCCCTTCTCTTGTCCACCACTGACACTCCTGGCTCCTTGTCCACACTTGTTCACACTTGTGAATTCCAGCGCTGGTTCACACCTTACTTCTCTCCTGCAGGCAGGTCAGACTGTCCTTTGTGACCTGCTGCGGGTGTCATTACAATGTTAATGACACCCTCAGAACGGCTCACAGATTGCAGTGCGAACTATGTATTTGTACCTAAATCTTATCGTATGAGTGAGAACACCTATGCGATCTGCTTCCAGTGCGTTTTAAAAATAGTCCCGGCATCTTTTTCTCTTCAAAGCCAATGCAAGTTCAGCCATACAACTGTATGGCTGAACTTGCATTGCTCAGACATTGCATGTGATTGTCATCTGCGGTGCTAGTGCAAATCACATGCAATGTCTGAGATTGCACTAGTCTGAACCTCGGCTAAAGCACTAAAAGCCTGAATGACAAAATTCCTTAAGCCTGGCCACCAACTTGAACATCTACCCTTAAATAACCTACACACATACTGTTGTCCAACAATGTGTAAAAGGTACTTACAGAGAACTAAACATGGGCTGCTTTGCTGGCCCTCAGCCTCATCATCTTCATCCTCCTCCTCCTGGATTGGCGGGCTCATATCCGGACTTGCAGCTACATAAATAAAGAGCAACACACAAACCCATTTCAGACAACTAACAACTTATTTTAGCCACTAAAACAACACTACACAAAGGGGTTTAGTTACTAAAGCTAGAGAGTGCAAAATCAGGCTCACTTCTGCTTATAAACCAATCAGCTTCAAGTTTTTTTAGATAAAGCTTAATTGAACAAGCTGAGGTGAGAAGCTGATTGGTTTCTATGCAGAAGTGAGCCGCATTTTGCACACTGCACCTTTAGTAAATAAACACGAAAGTTAACCTTCCAACTTACAACTTTCGTGTGGGGAGGTCAACTCTGGCTGCAGCTCTGCCCCCTCCATCTCTTCACCATAACCATCATCTATATAAACAAACCCAAAAACACATTTTAAACCAGTTGCTACTTTACTCTCCCATCAAAAATACAGATGTTTGACTTAACAGGTCTGGGAAATGCTTGAGCCTCCAAAAATACCTAAACTCCACTTTTTGGAACACCTGCTGGCTCTTCTGGCCCCTGTGGGCATTTCGACATGCTTGTTCACAATTAAAAAAAAAAAGTTGACCAGACCCTGGACCTGCAGCTAGGGAACAAACCATGCTCATTCCTCACTGGCTGTGTTGTAGGCCATGAGGAGTGCAAAAGCAAAGAGAGACATTCCTCTCAAACCTTGCTGTATCATGCTAACCTTCTGCCTCTGGTAATGTTTTTGTGTCTCTACAGGTTGACCTGGTCCCAACAAGCGCAGAATGCACTGTGCAGCACTGCAGGGTGTTTGTCGGGGTGAACACCCAGCAAACACCCTGCAAATTATTGTGTTTGGCAAACAGCCAAACAGGCAAATCTTTGGCCCCAACTCATGCTCAGGCCAAAGCATTCGCCCATCCAGATTGGGGACATCAATGCTGAGAAGGCATGCCAAATCCCTCCCTAACAAACCACCTAAACAGTTTGGCAAGTAAATAAACTGGCCCTACATACAAACACAATCAAGTGAAAGCAACTTACAGTGATTTGGAGAATCTGCTGCCTGCTGCTGCTCCTGCTCCTCCTGCTGCTCCTGCTCTCTGTCCTCTACAGAAAGAAGAGATGAGACATTTTTACAATACATCAAGATAGAGAGAGATATAGATCAAGACACACCAGACTGATCAAATAGTGCTTATCATGAACAACTTGTAGGGGCTCCTGAGGGGGTGCCCCAGCACGCAAAAATTTGAGGCAGGCAGTCCTTCTCCCCTGGGAAACAGACAAAAGCACCCCTGGCTGTCTGTGACCGGCTGTGGCTAGGACAAGAGAAAAGGAAAAGATCTACAACTGGCACACCCAGGGTAATCAACACATACCTTCCTCAAAATCACCACCCCAAATTCACCTGCCAAGTTACTACACCAAACTTCCTCACAAAGATCATTTCCCAGGCAGTCCTCCTCCCTTGGGAAACGGACAAAAGCACCACCGGCTGTCTGCCAACCAGCACCACCCCAAATTCACCTGCAAAGTTACTACACCACACTTCCTCACAAAAATCATTTGCAAACACCTTTTGAGTATATTTACTTACCAGCGATTTGAAGACTTACAGTGCGGAGATAGTCTTCCCTCCACCTTACCACATCTGACCAACAGTGCTGCACTTGCAGCACTGTTGGTCGATGTTGAAACCGCTGCCACAGCCTGTGGCGGACATAGCGGATAATGTTCTGCTTCCCGTTAGACTGCCATCATATTTTTTCTTCAGTAGTATCTGTGGGAGGAACAAGAAGGAAAGCAATTATAAATTTAACACAAGACATGCAAATACAAAATGTCTAACAACACAAACACAAACCATGAACACAATCTCGCTCTTGTTCTCTATACATACTGTACATACACATATGTACTGTATGTGTGTGTATATATATATCTATATATCTATATATAGATATATATATCTATATATAGATAGATAGATAGATAGATATTTAGTCATTCCACACACACACACAGTGGATATAAAATGTGTGATAGGACCTTGTTGTCGGAAATTCCGACCGTGTGTAGGCTCCATCACACATTTTCCATCGGATTTTCCAACACACAAAGTTTGAGAGCAGGCTATAAAATTTTCCGACAACAAAATCCGTTGTCGGAATTTCCGATCATGTGTACACAAATCCGACGCACAAAGTGCCACGCATGCTCAGAATAAATAAAGAGTTGAAAGCTATTGGCTACTGCCCCGTTTATAGTCCCGATGTACGTGTTTTACGTCACCGCGTTCAGAATGATCGGATTTTCTGACAACTTTGTGTGACCGTGTGTATGCAAGACAAGTTTGAGCCAACATCCGTTGGAAAAAATCCTAGGATTTTGTTGTCGGAATGTCCGATCAATGTCCGACCGTGTGTACGGGGCATAACACTCACTTGGTTTCCCTCAAATGCTCACAATTAGGATTATAGGTAGGAATAGGATTATCTGGAGCTTGATTTTAGCTCAGTGCTCTAAATCAGTGGTTCTGAAACCCTGTCCTCAAGTACCCACAACAGGCCATGATTGCAGGTTTTCCTTCATCTTGCATAGGTGCTTTAAATCACAGTCAATGGCTTTGTATTTTGGGCAGCTATTTTAGCTAAGATAAATTCCCAAAACATGTCCTGTTGGGGTTACTTGAGGACTGAGGCTGAGAACCACTGCGCTAAAATGGAAAATTGAATACTTACCGCTCTGTAATTTTCCTTTCCTGGTGACTATCCATGGCAGCATAAGCACAATCCATGCATATGCTACCATGAAGACAACAGGAAAGTAGCTTGTAGACAAATCACACCTTTTTTTAGTTTTGCCATGCCAATCAGCCTAGTTACGCTGCAGCTAGGAAATCTGTTGCATGAAAATGAATAAAACATAAAAACTGTCTATAAATTTTATTGATCAACAAAACAGGAATTGGAAAAGAGCAAGGAAAGCAAAAAACACATGTATGTTAATTTGAGACACTAACAGAATATGGTTTTGAGCTCTGATCATTTTGCAAAGGAAATTAACAGAAGTGTGCCCACAAACAGACATCTATTAAGGTTTTAAACATTAAACTAGTCACAACTTCTTGGAGGAAGATTTTGAAAAATAATGCAGCACAGACAATTAAATCAAAGTAAAACAACCTACAAACGACACACATTGACAACATAAAAAAAAAACTTGCTCTAAAACACATCTGTTTTGCAAAGACATAAGAAACAAAATACAAATAAAAAATCCACGTGTTTCAAGCTCTATAAGGAAACCCAAATGTACTCTCTTGACACACACACACACACAAACACACAAAATCTTGCCTCTTTGCTGGGCAAGGTAAAGAATGCTAGCGGCAAGCTTGATATAACATAGGTTTGCATGCTAATGAGGCAATTGAAAACACACACACAGTCCACGAAACACACAAAATACAAGTTCACCCAGTGTAGAGACAGAACTTCAAAGTGGGTACACCTTAACCACTTCAGCCCCGGAAGAATTTACCCCCTTCCTGACCAGAGCACTTTTTGCGATTCAGCACTGTGTCAATTTAACTGACAATCGCGCGGTCGTGCGACGTGGCTCCGAAACAAAATTGACGTCCTTTTTTTCCAAAAAATAGAGCTTTCTTTTGGTGGTATTTGATCATCTTTGCGATTTTTATTTTTTGCGCCATAAACAAAATAAGAGCGACAATTTTGAAAAAACGCATTATTTTTTACATTTTGCTATAATAAATATCCCCGAAAAATATATAAAAAAACATTTTTTTTCCTCAGTTTAGGCTGATCCGTATTCTTCAACATATTTTTGGTAAAAGAAAATCGCAATAAGCGTTTATTGATTTGTTTGCGCAAAAGTTATAGTGTTTACAAAATAGGGGATAGTTTTATGGCATTTTTATTAATAATTTTTTTTACTAGTAATGGCGGCGATCAGCGATTTTTATTTTGACTGCGACGTTATGGCGGACATGTGGGACATTTTTGACACATTTTTTGGACCATTGTCATTTATACAGCAATCAGTGCTATAAAAATGCATTGATTCCTGTATAAATGACACTGGCAGTGAAGGGGTTAACCACTAGGGGGCAGGGAGGGGTTAAGTGTGTCCTAGGGGAGTGATTTCTAACTGTCAGGGGAATGGGCTGGTGTGTGACATCACTGATCTCTGCTCCGATGACAGGGAGCAGAGATCCAGTGACACTTGCCACTAGGCAGAACGGGGAGATGCTGTTTACAACGGCATCTCCCCGTTCGTCCTCTTCGTGAGGCGATCGCGGGTATGCCCGCGGCGATCGAGTCCGCGGGACCAGCGATCCAACTCACGGAGATCGCGGCAGGTGCACGCGCATGCACACGGCGGCAAATTCAAAGTAACGTACGGGTACGTTACTTTGCGCAGCTGTGCCATTCTGCCAATGTATATATCTACAGGAGCCGGTCGGGAACCGGTTAAGGATGTCCTTAAAGGGGAGTTCCACCCACTTTTACAACTCTTCAGCATCCCTCACTAAACTGTGCACTGTAAACAATTTGGATATTTTTTAATTTTTTTTCTCAGCACCTACTGTATATCTGCTGTATTCATTTTTCACTTCCTCCTCCCTGGCCGCGGCCCATCGCATCATTTCCTGTTTGCAATGCCTTCTGGGAAGGGGCAGCAACTTCCTCTGAAACTGCCGTTGCTATGGAAACCTGACCTGAAACCTATTACACTGCTTGTGCTGCACTGAGCATGTGCGAGATCTGCAAGGATGAGATCCAGGAAGAAATACAATCTAGCTTCAGATGCCCACACTTAAGATGGCCACGGCCTGCTGTAATTTTATAAAATAACAAACTACTGCTATAAACTAACAAAACAGACCTTAGTTTACAGACTAACTTTACTAGAATACATTAAGCTTGTGTATTATAGGGGTATTTTTATTTAAAATGTAAAATTTCGGCCAGAACACCACTTTAAATTACTAAACTAAAAAACACACTCTCTGAGCATGCCCAGAAACATTCAAGTACTGTTCACACACACAAAGAATATAAAAAAGCAAAGTCCCTGAGCATACCCAGACCAACCCAAATGCATTTCACACACCAAAAGGCACAGGAAAAAAATCAAAGTCCCTGAGCATGCCCAGACCAACCCAAATGCAGTTAGCACAAAATAAGCCACCCCTCTGTCCAAAATTAAGCACATCATCCAGCATGCTACAAAATTACCAGGAGTGCAAACAAAGAACCTAACACTGGTAAAAGGTAGACAACAAATACCATTGCAGTCTATGGGAACTGATATGTTAATTGTGCTAGTCCCCACTTGGCTGGCTTATCTTCTCGTTATTGGCCTTAAAATGGGTATGGGGGCCCAGGGCCCACCCTAAGGGTCATATATCAATGTCATCAATTTGGACAACCACAAAAACTAAACAAGGAGAAGTGCCTTTGAAAATGCAAAATTGATTGCTTACTCTGCCTGTAAAGTGGTGCATCTGTAGCATGTATCCAAAATGCTGCTTCAAAGATGTATGGCTTTAGAGAAAAGTTACAAATCTACATTGCAGCTGCAAGATTAAAAAAAAAAGCCTGCCCCCCCCCAATACATACAAGGTCATTTGGGTCTGTTAAGGCTTAAAAGAGAACCCCCACATGAAAAATCCCACCCCAAAGTAAAAAAATATTGTGCCCCTCCCGAACACTAACAAACCCTTAGCCAAACACACAGCAAGCCAGCCCATGAAAGGGGGGTTATGCTTGGGGGCAGGAGGGGCTCGGGCACACCACCTTGTTCCCATATTCATATAATCATATAAATCATATGCATTAGAAGGGGCAGACAAGAGCATTGTAGAATGGCGTGTGGAGTTCCCCTTTAAAAGCAAAAGTTAGCTGAAAGAAGTCATATGCATTAGAAGGGGAGACAGGAGCATTGTAGAATGGAGTGTGGAGTTCCCCTTTAAAAGTAAAAGCTAGCCCAAGAAAATCATATGCATTAGAGGGGGCAGGTTAAATGCCCTTTTAATAGGAGCTAGAGGAGCGAGAGTCTTTTTACATAATAGGTGCATGTCACATGTTGGCAACGTAACATGCTAACATGACCTGTGTGCAAATATCCTTAAAAAAATGAATAAAGGTGAACCAGCGTAAAAAAATTATCAAGTGAGCTGGCAGGAGGCGGAGCCTAGCAGAGCAGACATGCATTGTTAGAGCTCCACACCGCTGAGGAGAGAAGAGAAGGACAAAGCGGAGCCTGCAGGCTCAAAAGGTATCCATTTGAACCTTTTTGCCCCAGGGAACAAACTGTGAAAGTTTGGGCAGGAAATATGGTACTGGGAGGAAACCGTGGCAGAAATAAAAATCACCTCACAAAGAGCTCACAGGCACTCACTGCAGCTGAAGCAGCTCCAGTCACCTCACAAGATACAGCATCAGGGCGCTCTCACAGACAGAAAATGTCACAGCAAGACTCTCCATTTGAATCAGATACAGAACAAATCCTCTCACAAACTTCTCCACAAGCCTCCTCAGTATCCCCAGTAATATTATTACAATTTGAAAAGATGCTTCATAAGGCTTTAAAACAAACCTCAGACCAAATAACAAAAAGCCTAACCAAAGAAATATGAGAGCTGGGAAACCGCACTGCAGCCTTAGAAATAAAAATGGATGAAATTGAAATTACAACCCAAGAAAGTATAACAGAATTGGAACAATTAAAAAAAGAGAATTTAATACTTCAAACTAAGCTCGAAGATTACGAAAATAGAGCCAGACGTTCAAACTTGCGCATAAGGGGAATACCTGAAACTGTGACAGACCTGCAATCTACTATTACTGCTCTATTACAAGAACTAAAGCCAGATATCCCTATTGAACGTTTAGAACTGGACAGAGTACACAGAGCCCTCACAGCCAAAAAGAAAGATGGACCCCCACGTGATATAATCACAAAATTTCATTATTACAGAACGAAAGAACAAATACTAATTGCTGCAAGAGAAAAAAAGGAACTTAATTTTCAAGGACACAATTATCAAATTTTTGCTGACCTATCCCAACTTACTATTACTAAAAGATGATCCATGAAACCCCAACTAATGGAACTGCAACACCACAACATTATGTATCAATGGGGCTTCCCCTTTTCAGTCAGATTTAACTACCAAGGTACAATTTACAGAAGCAGATCAGCAGATGAACTACAACAAACCCTTTCAAAATTAAATCTGACAGAACCCACAAGCAGCAACACTCCCACACGCAGAAGAATGGCGTCATCTTCACCTTGAGGCAGCACCCAGAAAATTTCAGAACAAAATGGGAATCATCATTCTCACAAAAGAGGCCGTTATGCCACATCATCCATGGACCAAGAAGATTCAATGGACTGACATCCTAATTCCTGATATCTCTTCATTTATTATACTAAGAGATGGTTCTCTGTAAAAAACCTATATTTATAACTGAATGTAACTGCATTCTGATAGTCACACACTGTGTGGGATCATGTTACATTCCAGTTATATTTCTTATTACTTCTGATACATATAGCCTTAGAATATATAAGTGAAATAAGGAAATTCTTGTTCAGTTATATGTTATCAGGTAATAACAATAGATTTATTACTTTTTAGGACAAATATGTTCAATAATCCAGAAGTAATGGAAGCTTTTTCTTTCTTTTCTTAAAACAAATATATTATTACCTAACTAGTTCCTAGAATTATGTTTTTGTTTATTCTAATCTGAAGCAATACAACCTCAATTTTATGAGTTAACATATCTAAACAGTTACATATGAATAAAATATGTAATTGTTTACTCTAAAAGGGTTAAAATCCCCAAATAATTCAAACTATCTTCATCAATACCAAAGTTATTAACAGTACCTTTCTAACTGAATTATTTAGCCTAGGGCAAGACTAACCATATGCAACCACCCTGGAATAAATAATTTCAACAAAAACTATATTCTGCACTCCAATTAATGAAACATCATTTTGATGTCTTTTGACATAGCACTTCTCTCCTGTAAGCGGAAGATCCGTGTACCCCCATTAGCCCTCCTCATTTTCCCAACCATATTATGTGGGAGTGTGACGAAGGCACTTATTCCCCTGAGAGAGATATTTATTCTCTTTCACGGGAAAATTGTGATTACTTGCAAAAAATAATTTATACAATGTATCATCTAATCTCATATGTTTTTTGTTTACTCTTTACTCCAGAATTCACTGGTTTCTTTTCTATCTATTCATCTCTTCAGTCCACACAGGTTGATCTGCACAGTCAGCTCTGCATAACAAAAAGTAAGTCAAAACTATTTGATCTATTGCCATGGCACCACTGAATATACTTTCCCTGAATGTTCAGGGAATAAATGTCCCTCAAAAAGGACCAAAGCCTTCCGTACTTTCCATAACAAGAAGGCTCACATAGTATGCCTCCAAGAAACACACTTCACCAAAGATTCTACTCCAAAATATATTTCTCCTTTTTATCAACAAATTTACACGGCTTCTGCCTGTACCAAGCAAAGGGGAACTCTAATTGCATTTCACCGATCCACACCATTCACCTTATCATCAGAAATTAAAGACCCAGAAGGTAGATACCTGATACTCATGGGTTATATAATGGATACAGCAATCACGGTGATTTCCTACTACGCTCCTAACAAACAACCTACACCATTCCTCTCACATATATTACAAGTGATTAATACACACAAAATAGGAACAGTGATAATGTGTGGGGATTCGAACCAGGTCCTCCTCCCATTTCTAGATAAATCACCTTTTACACCATCCAAAATAACCTCTAGATTACCTTTTTCTCAACTTCTTTCCAAATACAATCTGGTAGATTCATGGAGAGAAAGTAACCCAATGAAAAAGAAATTCACTTATTTCTCGCACCCTCATCAAACCTTCACCAGAATAGATCATATTTTTCTAACAATAGGAATGATACCAGAAATTATTGCATCAGATATAATTCCGACTCCGTGGTCTGACCATAATGCAGTATACACTACTATAGCCTCAGCCATACCAAAAGCGCATGACCCAACGTGGTACTTACCGGACATAATGCTCAAACACCCACTACATCAGATGGCCATTGAACAAGCTTTAAAGGAATACATATCAATTAATAATACAACAGACATCTCCCCAATAACACTGTGGGAAGCTCATAAGCCTGTCTTGCGTGGTACAATACAAAGACAAATGGCACTATTTAAACGGGAACGCAAAAATCTAGCAAAAAAACTAGAACTCAATTTTAATGCAGCCTACATATCATTTCAAGATAATCCATCTCAGAGTACAAAATCTCATCTGGAAAAATCTAGATTGGAATACGATCTATTTCTCACTGAGTCAGTTGATAAATCCCTCAAACGCTCCAAACACAATTTCTACATGAATACAAACAAACCAGGTACATATTTGGCTCGGGCATTAAATTCAACTAACAAATCTTTCAAACCAATACGTTTGAAATTATCAAAAAATGTTTACACTTGTAATCCAGTTAAAATAGTCCATAAATTTCACTCACATCTCGCAACTTTATACAAGACAACCAATGAATTTAATCCTACAGAAGCTGAATCCTTCTTCTCAAAAATAACCTTACCTGAGTTATCTCAGAATCAAAAAAGCAGTCTGGATGAGCCTATAACTATAGATGAAGTTGCTAACGCCATAAAAGACCTAAAACTTAACAAAAGACCAGGCCCAGACGGCTACTCGGCTTTATACTATAAAACATTCTCAGAAATACTCTCTTCCATTCTCACTGAAACTTTTAACAAACTTCTAGATGGACATTCTTTTCGGCAAGAAACACTAATGGCAATTGTTTGTATGATCCCAAAACCCCTTTCTGATGATACTTCCTGTGTGAATCATCGGCCTATCTCTCTGTTAAACCTCGATATTAAATTATTAGCAAAAATAATAGCAAAACGCCTCAATAGCATTATAGAAAAATTAATACATAGAGATCAAGTAGGCTTCATGCCAAATAGACAGGCAGGCGATAATATATGCAGGGCAGTGTTATTGGCACATATTGCTAAAAAACGGAAAATCCCTTTATGTTTTCTATCTCTCGATATTAAGAGGGCATTTGACACAGTATCCTGGCAATATATGCAATATTCATTACAAAAATGGGGTTTTGGACCCCACTTTTTAACATGGATCAAAGCATTATATAATAAACCCAAAGCCTATATAAAATATGCTGGATACAAATCTGAAGCCTTTAATATCGAAAGAGGTACCCGACAGGGTTGCCCATTATCTCCCTTATTATTTGCCCTTATACTCGAACCCATGGCCCAATACATCAGAACAAACCAAACTATAACTGGCATTAAGTTGGAGGTATTACACACAAATTATGTATATTTGCAGACGATATATTACTTTTTCTATCATCACCACAGGTCTCTGGTCCTAACTTAATACCAGCTCTTGATGGATTTGCAGCCCTATCCGGCCTTATGATTAATCCTAAGAAATGCCTAGTGCTTAATATTTCACTCACAAACATGGAATTGATCCCGGCTAGGGCTGCACTCCCATTCACATGGGCAGAAAAATCAATCCCATATCTTGGAATTCATTTAACAGCATCTCATTCTGACTTATTCTCAACCAATTATCCTCCTGTATTAAGACAGATCACAAATCTAATAAAACAATGGTCGCAACTTCCTTTATCCTGGATAGGGAAGATTAATGCAATCAAAATGACTATTCTACCCAAATTGCTTTATCTATTCAGAGTCCTCCCTATTCCAATTCCTTCCTATTTTTTGAGAATAGTACAAAAAAAAAGCAACTTCGTTTATATGGGGCTCTTCTAAACCACGTATACCTATACACACACTACATCTTCCCAAAAATAAAGGAGGCCTGGTATACCCTAATTTTACTAACTACTACAGAGCAGCACATTTGGCCAGTCTGTCCAAATATCATGCAAAACAGGAAATCCCATTATGGGTATTTATAGAGGCTTCAGAAAATGACCCTCTATTAATATCAAATTTATTATGGCTTGATCCTAAAGACCGCTTTAAAATTCATAATCCCATAACTAAACACTTCTTATCTCTCTGGGATAAACTAAAAACCAAATATGAGTTACAATCTCCACACAATCCTCTCCTTTCTTTTATCAGAAATCCGGCCTTTTATCCGGCATGGATCTACCCAAATTCTTTTAAAGCTTGGACAACATCAGGCATTCAGACACTAAATGACTTCATAGCATCTAAATCATTCCTTTCATTCCCATTCCCAGAAAAATACGATCTACCAAACTCTGAGATATTTAGATATCTCCAAATCAAAAATTTCTATACACCATTCCTAAAGGGGGATACACCATTATCCCAATTATCCATTTTTGAATCAATCTGTACAAAAGATCCATTTGCTAAAGGTACAATTTCATCACTTTATAATCAATTATATGGAGTACCAAATCTTAATAGACCCTCTTACGTTCAGAGGTGGGAGGAGGACCTGGGACGAACTTTAGAAGACACGGACTGGTCTAATATATGGCTCACATCTAAGTCATCTTCACCCAACATCTTGGCACTGGAGACAAATTATAAAGTCCTAACTCGCCGGTACCTTGTACCCGCTAGAGTGGGAAAATATTCACCTAATACCTCAACTCTTTGTTTTCGAGGATGCCCAGAAATAGGCACATATTTACACATATGGTGGACGTGCCCAGTAATCCAAACCTTCTGGAAGGAAGTCTTCGTGATTGCATCTAAAATATTTAAAAAAATAATACATCCAGATCCATATTTAACTTTACTTAATCTAAAACCGGAATGGTTAACACTCTCTCAATTCAAACTTATGATCCAACTAATAACGGCTGCAAAACAAACAGTGGCCAAGGCATGGAAATCTCCTACATTGGTACTAGCAGAAACAATTCACAGAATGAATAATACAATGTCCCATGCTAAGATGGTAGCCATCGATCAAAATCAAATTCCAAAATTTGAAAAACTTTGGCATCCTTGGATAAAACAACAGTTCCTGTCAAATTTCAATGACTCTGTCCTGTTGCCATGGTAACAGATTAAATGACTTACAGAGACACCCATTCTAAGGCTTCAAAGAGAACTAAAAAGAATAATAAACTGACGAGCGGGACAACCTTGTGGACCATACCTCTACCTTTCAACCCTTTTTCTTCTTTCTCTTTCCTTTTCTCCACCTTACGATTAAAGCTCATTATCAGAATTTATTTGACCTATATACACTCTACTTGTAAACAATATGTATAGTAGGTATAAATCATTTAAATACCTACAAAAGTAACTAAGGAAATGATATATATCTTTAATTTAGGTTTACGTGAACCCAATGTTTAATATTTGAAATTTCATGATATTTACCTATATAAACCCTACTGTAAAACAATGAGCTTACTTTATAGATCCTTGTAAACTTACTTTATGTATCTTTATGTATCTTTATAACATTGTATACTCAATAAACTTCTTTTGACAAGGAAAAAAAAATTATCAAGTTTAGAGGTGCGCCCGTTCAACCCACGCAATTGCATTTACGTTGCTTGACCTTTACTTTTTGGCCGCGCAGTGAACAAACACATTTGAATGAGCGCAAGGGCCGCTTGTGCATGCGCAGTGCTTACATTGATCTTGCGCAGTTGTAAACGTACTTGCAGGCACAGCAGACTTGCTCAGAAAAAGTTACTTTCTTATTCTATTTTGTTACCCCATAATATTGGCACCTCCATCTTCTGTGAATATTGATTTGAAGATGCTGTGCGCCATGTCCATAGTGGCGCACAGATTGCATTCTCCCGTGAGCCGAGGTCGCTAAGTAAATGGGGGATTCACACTCTGTTTCTGGCGCACCATTTCGTAAATATGAAAATGTGCTTTGCGCCTCGGGTGCACCTCTACTGATGGGGCACGGCTTTCGTAAATCAGCCTCCTGGTGTGTAATCATTTAAGTGATCTATGCCAACCATGAGAGTGATGTTCTGGTGAGTGCCTTTCTGTAGGGGAGAGAGATTACTCAAACACGAAAGGTGGTGGTTTGATGAAGAATCGTTAGTGTTTTGGGGAAGACTGGATCACTATTTTTTGCACTATTTACGATGGACATATAAAAGGAATTATTCACGTTATTTTGAACATCTCAGTGCTACTGTGAAGTTGACACTTTGTGCTTTATTGTTTGAAATAAATAAATGTTACCTTGTACTCAGCATTTTAGCCAACATTGTGTGCGCTTCATAACCTGGTGTTAATGCAATGGGGTTGATTTACTAAAGGCAAATAAGCTTTTCACTTTGCAAAGGAGTTTTCCCCAGTGAATATAGTGAAATTTCCTTTCTCAAAGAATATCCAATCGCATGCAAGGAAGATAAAAAGCAGCATTTGCACATGGCTCTCATTCTCTATACTCTGTTAAAAATTTCCTTGGAGAAAAAAATAGCTTTTTCAAAGTGAACAGCCTATTTGCAATTAGTAAAACCCCAATACGTGAATATAGGACACAGAAGGGAACTGCATGTTGTATTACTGTATTCTGTTCTTTCATGCAAGCATAGTTTTTGTTAATGGAATGAAGACATGTACATACTGTACAGAATGCTCAATAAAATACGTAAAATAGGAAAACAAAAATAAATAAATGATGCTATGTTTGTTTAAAGTGTGTAGTAAGTCTTTCAAATAATGCTTGAAATGTGCACTGAGTGAAAAAAATCATTAATGACATATCAAGCTACCTAGTTAATGATATTAAAATCTGAAGTAAGGTTTAGAACTATGTGTCCTGGTTATCAGCCTTTTGATGATTTGAATAGGCAGGACAGATTTGTGATATTAACAAGAACAGATCTGTAAATGTGTTTTTTTTTTTTTGCAAAAGCATTATAAGTTAACATAAGGGGAGACCCAGCTGGCTAACATTACAGCTGCTACACAAATGGATTAGACTAGATTATTACAAGCCCAAAATTTGCCAGGTTGTTTGTGTTTATGACGTTTTCACTGTGACAAAACATTCATCTTTTTAGCTGTGTTAAAACTACAGCATAATTATTAACTCAGCAAAAATAAACACATCTACAGCATGGAGGGCGAAAATTACAGCTTTTCTTCTATTTATTTATATATATTAAAAAATATATATTTTTAATACTTTGTTAAGCAAAATAAGGTATATATGTTAGAGAGGCTTCTTGCATGTTTGGAGGGTCTTTTGTTGGAGTGCCTGTCAGGTATTTTAACCACTTCAGCTCTGTAAGATTTCCCCCCTTCATGACCAGGCCATTCTTTGCGATACGGCACTGTTTTAATTTATCTGACAATTGCGCGGCCGTGCAACGCTGTACCTAAACAAGATTTATAACCTTTTTTTCCCCACAAATAGAGCTTTCTTTTGGTGGTATTTGATCACCTCTGCAGTTTTTATTTTTTGCACTATAAACAAAAAAATACCAACAATTTTGAAAATAAAAACATATTTTTTACTTTCTGCTATATCCAGTAAAAAACATTTAAAAAATCAAATTTCTTCATCAATTTAGGCCGATATGTATTCTGCTACATATTTTTGGTAAAAAAATATAGCGGGACTGCAATATTGTGGTGGACAGTCAGGGCAATAACTGACACTTTTTTCAGACCAGTGACACTAATACAGGGATCAGTGCTAAAAAATATGCACTGTCACTGTACTAATGATACTGGCAGTGGTTAACATCAGGGGCAATCAAAGAGTTACATGTGTGCCTGACCGGTGCTTTACTACTGTGGGGGGAGTTGTTTGTACCAGGAGAAGGCATGGATCAGTGCCCCTGATTAGCAAAGACATCCGTGTCTTCTGTAGTGACAGAACAGAGACTTGCATTGTTTACATAGGCAGACTGCCGTTCTGTCGGTGTAATGAAGCATTGGCGGGTGCTGACGGACATCAAGTCCACTGTCCACCAATCAGCTCCAGCTGTGTCTAATCAAAGCAGGAGTGGGCTGCTGGTGGGGTGCTCCAGACCCGCAAATGCAGGATCTCATACTAGGTACATGATCCTGTGCAGGAGAGCCACCTTCCCACTGTATATATACAGTATATGGTTGGCAAGTGGTTAAATATTTAAGCCTGAAACTGTATGCAGTGGAAAGTGTCTACAATTTCTTTTATCAGCCCAATACCCCTCTGATATGTAATGTAGGTTGTATGAGACACATGTTAAGACACATGAATGTCAGCTGGGAAGGGCAACCAATATTACCAAAGAGTGTTCAGTTGGGGTTTTTGTTACATTACCCCTGTCCTGAAATAAAGGGGTTGGGAGCCTGGTCCCCAACCAGGCCTCACCAAAGGGAAAGAATGGGGGCAAGTGGACTATCTCGGTACAATACAAAAGGGGATACAGTCAAGTATATAAACAATCGTATAAAAAAGTAGAAAAGTTTATTGATACATAATACATGACAGAAGATGTCGGTAGTAAATTAAAAACATAGGTGACTTAGTCATGGACAGCATTTCAACTAGTTTCGCAGACTGGGCGGCTTCATCAGGAAAACATCTGCAATTTAATCAGCACATGATCAATGACAATGTAATCAATCACATACAGCAAGACAATATTGAGAAAAATATATCAATTCAGTTCAACAAAAAACAAATGTTACAAAGGGGCTGATGTAAGGCTGCTTACCCGAATCTCGGTATACACAAGGCACAGGGCGTCACCAGTAAGAGGGTCTCCCGCAGTGACTGGGGGAGACTAGCAATTCAAAGGGCTGGAGTCTGGGTGAAATAAAGTGCATGGAATGGGTAAACCATGAACTAGATCAAAATGCATGGAAAGGGAAAAGAGGAGAAGGAGGAAGAGGAGAGTGATATGGTGACTAAGTGAGACTTGAGTGGTGCGGAATAGTGGGAGGTTGCCAAGTGAAAAAAAGGATGGTGATTAAAAATGTGAGTAACTTGTAGGGATAAAGACCGTGGAACTAAAAACTGAATTAATGTTGAAAACCAGTGAAAAAGTTGTGCAACACTGTGAAAGATAAAGTTAGAATTGAGATAGTGAAGAGGGGGCAAGGGGATGATGATAGACCGGTTGGGGGGGATGGGGGAAGGATAAGTGCAAAAAGTATGGGGGGGGGAAAGGGGGGGGAGTGGGGAAGGGCTGGGGGGAGGAAAAGTGAAAGAGGGAGGAAGAATGAAGAAGATAGAGGGAAGGAGGGGAATAGGGAGGGGAAGGAATGGGGGGAGGGGAAGGGGGAGAGAGGGAAATAAGGGGGGGAAAGAAGAAGGGGAGAAAGGGGAAAAGAAAAGGAGGGGAGGGGGGAAGGGGGAAGGGGGAGGTAAAACCCTTGTTTGATTATCCATTAATATTGTCTGTAGAGGCCACCCACAATTTTCTATTACCCCTGTCCTGTCCAAATTTGGCACATTGCACGTACATTCCTGGTCAAAGTTGTGTGTACACGTAAGAGTGTGCACGGTTAGTTGAGGGTTTGCATAACTTGGTGTGCATAGGGGTGTGCACTAGGGATGAGCCGAACACCCCCCTGTTCGGTTCGCACCAGAACTTGTGTACAGGCAAAAAATTAGTCCAAACATGCGAACACCATTAAAGTCTATGGGACACGAACATGAATAATCAAAAGTGTTAATTTTAAAGGCTTATATGCAAGTTATTGTCATAAAAAGTGTTTGGGGACCTGGGTCCTGCCCCAGGGGACATGGATCAATGCAAAAAAAGTTTTAAAAACACCCGTTTTTTCGGGAGCAGTGATTATAATAATGCTTAAAGTGAAACAATGAAAGTGTAATATTCCTTTAAATTTCGTACCTGGGGGGTGTCTATAGTATGCCTGTGAAGGGGCGCATATTTCCCGTGTTTAGAACAGTCTGACAGCAAAATGACATTTCAAAGGAAAAAAAGTCATTTAAAACTACTGGCGGTTATTAATGAATTGTTCATTGATAAAAACGGCATGGGAATTCCCCACAGGGGAACGCCGAACCAAAATTTTTTAAAAAAATGACGTGGGGTCCCCCTAAATTCCATACCAGGCTCTTCAGGTCTGGTATGGATATTAAGGGGAACCCCGGCCAAAATGTAAAAGAAAAAATAGCGTGGGGTCCTCCTCAAAATCTATACCAGACCCTTCAGGTCTGGTATGGATTTTAAGGGGAACCCCGCGCCAAAATTAAAAAAAAATGGTGTGGGGTCCCCCCAAAAATCTATACCAGACCCTTATCCGAGCACGCAACCTGGCAGGCCACAGGAAAAGAGGGGGGGACGAGAGAGCGCCACCCCCCCGAACCATACCAGGCCACATGCCCTCAACATTGGGAGGGTGCTTTGGGGTAGCCCCCCAAAACACCTTGTCCTCATGTTGATGGGGACAAGGGCCTCATCCCCACAACCCTTGCCCGGTGTTTGTGGGGGTCTGCGGGCAGGGGGCTTATCAGAATATGGAAGCCCCCTTTAACAAGGGGACCCCCAGATCCCGGCCCTCCTCCCTATGTGAAATGGTAAGGGGGTACAAAAGTACCCCTACCATTTCACAAAAAAACTGTCAAAAATGTTAAAAATGACAAGAGACAGTTTTTGACAATTCCTTTATTTAAATGCTTCTTCTTTCTTCTATCTTCTATCTTCTTTCTTCTATCTTCTATCTTCCTTCGGTCTCTTCCTCCATCTTCTTCTTCTTCTGGTTCTTCCTCTGGTATTCTCGTCCAGCATCTTCCTCCACGGCGTCTTCTTCCCTTCTTCTCCTCGGGCCGCTCCGCATACATGATGGCATGATGGGAGGCTCACCCGTTACGTAACCCCGCCCCCTTCTGACATCACGGGGAATGCCACAGGGTAGTCCCCGTCAAGTCCCCGTGCATCAGAGGGGGGCGGGGTCACCAGGTGGCCCCGCCCCCTGTTATTTAAGAACCGTCAGAAGAGGAGATGTGTCATACAGAGGGAGCCTCCCATCATGTCATCACGTATGCGAAGCGGCCCGAGGAGAAGAAGGGAAGAAGACGTCGCGGAGGAAGATGCCGGACGAGAACACCGGAGGAAGAACCAGAAGAACCAGAAGAAGAAGAAGATGGAGGAAGAAACTGAAGGAAGATAGAAGAAAGAAGATAGAAGAAAGAAGAAGCATTTAAATAAAGGAATTGTCAAAAACCGTCTCTTGTCATTTTTAACATTTTTGACAGTTTTTTTGTGAAATGGTGTACCCCCTTACCATTTCACACAGGGGGGAGGGCTGGGATCTGGGGGTCCCCTTGTTAAAGGGGGCTTCCAGAGTCCAATAAACCCCACGCCCGCAGACCCCCACAACCACCGGGCAAGGGTTGTGGGGATGAGGCCCTTGTCCCCATCATCATGGGGACAAGGTGTTTTGGGGGGCTACCCCAAAGCACCCTACCTATGTTGAGGGCATGTGGCCTGGTACGGTTCAGGAGGGGGGGCACTCTCTCATCCCCCCTCTTTTCCTGCGGCCTGCCAGGTTGCGTGCTCGGATAAGGGCCTGGTATGGACTTTTGGGGGGACCCCACACCATTTTTAAAAAAATTTTGGAGCGGGGTTCCCCTTAATATCCATACCAGACCTGAAGGGTCTGGTGTAGATTTTGAGGGGGACCCCACGCCATTTAAAAAAAAAATTTTGGTGGGGGTTCCCCTTAATATCCATACCAGACCTGAAGAGCCTGGTATGGAATTTAGGGGGACCCCCATGTAATTTTTTTAAAATTCTGGTTCGGGGTTCACCTGTGGGAAAATCCCATTCTGTTTTTATCAATGAACTTTTATGTGTATTGTCGGACCGACAATTCATTAAAAGCCGCAAGTAGTTTTAAATGACTTTTTTCCTTTGAAATGTCATTTTATCATTTGTCAGACTGTTCTAAACACGGGAAACATGCGCCCCTTTACAGGCATACTATAGACACCCCCCAGCTACGAAATTTAAAGGAATATTACACTTTTATTGTTTCACTTTAAGCATTATTAAAATCACTGCTCCCGAAAAAGCAGCCGTTTTTAAAACTTTTTTTTTGCATTGATCCATGTCCCCTGGGTCAGGACCCAGGTCCCCAACACTTTTTATGACAATACCATGCATATAAGCCTTTAAAATTAGCACTTTTGATTTCTCCCATAGACTTTTAAAGGGTGTTCCGCGGCTTTCGAATTTGCCACGAACACCCCAAATTGTTCGCTGTTCGGCGAACTGGCGAACAGCCGATGTTCGAGTCGAACTCAAAGCTCATCCCTAGTGTGCACATGTGTAAAAGAGGGTATTTAAATTCCTTCACATATGGCAGACAATGCTATGACTTTTGACGGCTACCTTGTGAGAGTGCTTAGTCTGAATTTTGCCTCTTCTATTGATGAACCGGATTATCTGATTGTGCCTGTGTTTCCTGCCCCTGTTGTGAAATCAACTATCTTTGCTTGCTGTCTGCTTGACTTTTGCCTGAAAATACACTATTCTTAACTGCTGTCTGCCTCAACATTCACCTGAAGCTGTCAATCTTCTTGACATTTTTTTGTCTCCTCATTGAAGCCTTTCTGTTCTTGCTAGCCCCTTGTTGGATGATCTGAGGGCCACAATCTGATGGCATCTTACAGCAAAGTAGCCTAGTGGCCACTAGAGTAACTGGCCGATCATTTCATGTGGGTGGCGCTGGTGGGGACTAAGGTACCACTCAGATTCTGTGTTTTAAGTGAGCCTGCATCACCTGTCGGGGCAAATCCCACTCTCAGTCCATGTAAGTGTAGCACTAACTCACGGTGGAGCTGCTAGTTTAAGCGGGTCTGTTACCTTCACTCTGCTTCCCTCTGTTTCGACACCGGGTCTAGGGTTCAGTTGAGTTTACTCCTGGACAACACACGCACCAACACTGGAAAACGTTTTCAATGCTTTATTAAACAAACAACTTAGGAAGTAGCAGGAAAGAGGTAGAAAGGAAACTTGCAGAAGAAACTCAAATATTCTCTGGTAGGGTTCTCTTGACAAAATGTCCTGGTAGAATTCAAATACTATTTGAAATGCGCTCCCCTCGTGGGACACACTCCTCGCTTGTCTGGATAGGCCTCTCTCACCGGTCTAGCAGCCAGCACGCAGCACGAATCAAAGTCTCTGCCACAGACTCGTTTGGGAACAAAATCCGTACAATCCTCTGCCACAGGATGTATAGGTTTTTCTATAGTGAAAGTCAGTCACAGTGCTTGAACCTTTAAGCCGAGCCGGCAACACTATGCTGTATAGTTACTTTTGGATACGTCCTCCAGCCAAGTCACCAGGCCCCTCTATAGACCAGCACACCGCGTGATCTCTCCAAGATGGGTCCTCCCCTGGGATCTCCTCGGCTGTCCAGCTTCGTCACACAAGACCGACAGCTCAGGACCATTCCTCGGCCGCGGTGGTAGGCTCCGGACAAGCCTCTGGACCCACCCCATGCGCCGCTGTATCCTGGGCCTCCCGAACGGAGGACCACGAGGTAGCTCCTTAACGCATACCTGTCGGCCAGGAGGGCCAGCAGGTGGCTGTAAAACGAACCCCAAAATATGGCGTCTGTCCCATAAATACCCTCGTCCAGAATGCAATTCGGAGGACCACCTCCACCGAGCGTGCCTCCGGGACAGAGGAGCATCCATTCGCTTCAACACTTTGCCTTTCCAGCCCTGACCAGTGGCAACAGCGACACCCACCGGTCAGCACGGAAACACACACAACGTCAGCCAAGCTGGGACAGAGGCAAACTTTAACCTTCATAATGCACAATTTACAAAATTTACCTAACATGCGGTAGATTGCAAATCTACCAGTGCTAAATAAGTTTAAATCTACCACATACACATATTGTAAGAAGATAGTGGAACACAAAAAGAAAGTTTCCTTTTAAAGACTGCACAGACTGCTAATTATATACAGAAATATACTTGGATGATCCCATCTTTTGAACAGGTACAACAATCATTTATCTAACACATCCAGAGTACTCTAAATGGGAACTACATTACAAATTGTAATACTTTTTTGGTATTCATTTAAGATACATTGCTTTATCAATGTATTATTGATAAGTTGTATTATTTAACACTCTTTGAAATGAAGCCTAATTGCCAGAAAGACCCTATTAAGGACTCTGCATGCAACATTATTAATGTAATATGGCGCAGTATGATATGTAATAATAACTGGGATAAGTTTTCAAAGAAGGTGGTACAGATTTATTTGAGATATGGTACCCCTATTGAATGATTATGACAAAGATGTGGAGGAGACAACAGGGTGAAGATGACATTTTTAGAGATGCCATGCCACTCTTTAGTGAAAGTGGACATGTGAGAGAGAAACATTAAAAATTTCGAACTCTGCCCTTAAACACTCGTTTATCTATATTCACAGCACGTGAGGCATTACGAGTGACATACTGTATATATTCATGAGAATAACTCATCCAAAGGATAAAGGCAGGCACTTAAGGAAATTGATTAAGATGCAGAGATTACAGTGAAAGAATCTGACAAGAGTCAGAGGTCTGAAAATATGAAATATCAGCTTTACAAAGAAAAAAAATCATCCTGATTCAATGACTGCAAGTATACTACTGAGGCAGCAAAGAAATCCCAAGCCATAACCATTCTCACCACCACCATTCAAGCCATTCACGATCATGCTTCACGGTTGGTTTGAGGTTTTTCTCCTGAAATACTCTCTTTGTTTTGCACGAAACATGTCTATTGTTACTGTGCCCAAACAACTCAATCATTGATTTACCAGTCCACAACACATTGTTCCAGAAGGCATTTGTTGAATGGAAAACTGTAATTTTGCTCTAATGTTCTTTTTGAACAGCAACTACTTTTTTCTGAGATGTGTCAAGGGGTTTTATTTGGTGCAAACTCTTTTTAAATGTAGATGCATTCACTTTAACACCAACTGTTAGCTGCAGATCAGTGAATCAATTTTGTGGTTTTCAGAGACTTCTTGGCCTGAATTTGCTGGGAAATTGGAAACATTGTTTTATATAATTTAGCAATCTTCTGGAATCCCTACTCACAGCTATCAATCCACAACCCTCTTTCTGTGGGCCTTTTTGAGCTTGGCATAATGACCCCACACATGTCAATAGCAAAGAAACAACAGACCTGGGGTTTAACCACTTCAATACCAAACCCTTTTGCCCCTTCCAGCCCAGGACAATTTTTAGCTTTCAGTGCTGTCGCATTTTGAATGACAATTGCGCGGTCTTGCTACACTGTACCCAAACAAAATTTTTATCATTTTGTTCCCACAAATAGAGCTTTCTTTTAGTGGTATGTGATCACCTCTGTGGTTTTTATTTTTTGCTAAACAAACTAAAAAAGAACAACATTTTTGAAAAAAAAAAAAAGTTTTTCTTCGTTTCGGTTATAAAATTTTGTTTTCTCCTTCACTGACGGGCACTGATGAGGTGGCACCGATGGGCACTGATGAGTTGGCACTGATAAGGTGGCACTGATATGCAGCACTAATGGGCACCAATAGGGGGCACTGATATCCAGCACTGATGGGCACTGACTGGTGGCACTGATGAGCACTGACTGGCGGCACTGATGGGCACTGACTGGCAGCTGTGATGGGCACTGACAGGCGGCTGTGATGGGCACTGACAGGTGGCACTGATTGGCAGATAGGCAGTGCTGATTGGCACTGACAGGTGGCACTGGCAGGTGGCAGTGATGGGCAGCACTGATGTTGAGGTACTGACAGGTTTTACTGCTGGGCACTGATATGGGCACTGACTGGCACTGTGGTGAGCACTGATTAGCACTGATATGGGCACCGATTGGCACTTTGATGGGCACTGTGAGCTGTGTTTTAATTGGAGCACTGACTGACAGCTGAAGGGGCACATCTGAGGTGTTGTGGCACAATGTGCACAATGTGGCATAATGTGCTGATTATCAGCACAGACCCCCCCTCTGACAGGGTAAGCTGCTGATCAGCTCCGATCGGCTCTCCCTGTCAGCGTGAACCGAGAAATGCCGTTCACCAGCACTTCCTGGTTCTCACGATGATCAGCTGTGATTGGCCACAGCTGATCACGTGGTAAGAAGCCTCTGACAGAGGCTTCTCATCACGATCGTAGATGCGGGGTGTCAGGGGTGCGGGGTGTCAGGGGTGTCAGGGGCGCGCGCCGGCATGTTATCCTGCTGGACGTCATGTGACACCCAGTCAGGATAACAGAGCCACTTCCCAGCTGTCATTCTGCATACGGCGGGCGGGAAGTGGTTAAACAACATAAGTTTTACCTGCATACTTTTTAAGCAGGTTCATGTATTTTTACCTAACCTGGAAAGTGTGTTTTTACCTTTTCCACCTGACAAATCTGTGCTTTCCTTAATTTGGAATATGTGAACATTTATAACCATTCAGTTTGATGTGTCATTTGTTCATATATAATACCTTTATTTGTATGCATAGTTTTTATCATGAAGATCCAACGTTAGCTGGTTCAAATATGTTCATAAAGTCAACAATTTGTGTGGGGTGTGCTTTCTTTTTCACATGAATTAATTTTCTAAAAGGTACAAGAAACTTTCTAAAAGTACGGAATCTCAAATTGCTGACTTTGTATTAGTTTCCAAAGATTTACAAAAGTACTATGGATCAGTGAACCTGAGTGTGTATTTTAATAAACATTTCCAAAAATTCCTTATACATACATACCCACTATTTAATGTGCAGTGTATACATACAGTGTGTGTGTGTGTGTGTGTGTGTGTGTGTGTGTGTGTGTGTATATATAATATATATATATATATACCTTTATAATGTTTTTAAAATGTGTGTCCAATACTGAGCATGTATGTAGATACAGAGTTAAAAAGAAACAGGTCCATGTAGTTCAACCTATAAAAGGAAAAAAGAAAAAATATATATATCATACAATCTCATATACACAATCCTTTACCCACAGTTGATCCAAAGAAAGGCAAAAAAACCTAGAAAAGCATGATCCAAGTTGCTACAGCAGGGGAAAAAAAATCCACCGAGAGGCAATTGAATATTCCCTGGACCAACTTTACCTATAAATGTTTGTATCCAGTTATATTATGTACATTTGTACATTTAGGAAATAATCCAGGTCTTTTTTAAAGCAATCTACTGGTCAGAACCAGATCTTGAGGGTGTCTATTCCATATTTTCACAGCTCTTATTGTGAAGAAACTTTTCTGTATTTGGAGATTAAATCTCCTCCAGACAAAAAGAGTTCCCCCTTGTCCTCAGTGATGACCTTAAATTGAATAACTGAACACCAAGTTCACTATATGGACCACTTATGTATTTATACATGTTGACTATATCCCCCCTTAATCTCCTCTTCTAAAGAGAAAATAAATTCAGTTCCTCCAATCTTTCCTCATAGCTGAGCTCCTCCATGCTTCTTATTAGTTTGGTTGCCCTTCTCTGCACCTTCTCCAGTTCCCTGATATCGTTTTTGTGAACTGGTGCCCAAAACTGAACTGCATATTTCAGAGGAGGTCTTACTAATGATTTATAAATGATATCACTCTCTCTGGAGTGATATCATTGATACCTTTCCTAATACAAGAAAGGACTTTGCTCACTTTGGAAACCGTAGCTTAGCATTGCATGCTATTATTAAGCTTATGACCTACTAAAACACACAGATCCTTCTCCACCGTTGATTCCCCCAGTTGTACTCCTCCTAGTATGTATGATGCATGCATATTCTTAGCCCCCATGTGCATAACTTTACATTTATCAACATTAAACCTCATTTGTACTTTTATAAAGATATTAAAATATAAGGGTCTCAACACTGAACCTTGGGGTACACCACTAATAACCTTAGTTAGACCATTAGACCATTCAGAGTATGAATCATTAACCACTACTCTCCGAGTACGGTCTTTTAGCCAGTTTTCTATCCATTTACAAACCTATTTTTTGAAACCTGTGGACTTAACCTTACACATTAGCCATGTGTGGGGAGCTGTGTCAAACACTCTTGCAAAATCCAAGTATACCATATCCACAGCCACCCCTCTGGTGTTACCTCCTCATAAAAATAAATCAGATTTGTCTGACAACTTCTATCTTTCATGAATCCATGCTGTCTGTTGCTTAAAATACTTTTTTTCCAGCAAGAACTAGTCTATGTGGTCTTTTATTAAACTCTTCAGTATCTTCCCCACTATAGAAGTTAAGCTAATAGGTCTAGAGTTACTTGGTAAAGACTTTTTACAGTGCCTTTCAAAAGTATTCACCCCCTTGGCTTTTTACCTATTTTGTTATATTACAGCCTTTAGTTCAATGCTTTTTTAAACCGAATTATATGTGATGGATCAGAACACAATAGTCTAAGTTGGTGAAGTAAAATTAGAAAAATATATACATAAAACTATTTTTCAGAAATAAAAAACTGATAATCGGCATGTGTGTATGTATTTACCCCCTTTGTTATGAAGCCCATAAAAAGCTCTGGTGCAACCAATTACCTTCAGAAGTCACATAATTAGTGAAATGATGTCCACCTGTGTGCAATCTAACTGTCACATGACCTGTCATTACATATACACACCTTCTTGAAAGGCAACAGAGGCTGCAACACCTAAGCAAAAGGCACCACTAACCAAACACTGCCATGAAGACCAAGGGAATCTCTAAACAAATAAGGGACAATGTTGTTGAGAAGTACAAGTCAGGGTTAGGTTATAAAAAAATATCCAAATCTTTGATGATCCCTAGGAGCACCATCAAATCTATCATAACCAAATGGAAAGAACATGGCACAGCAAACCTGCCAAGAGACAGCCGCACCAAAACTCACGGACTGGGCAAGGAGGACATCAATCAGAGAGGCAGCACAGAGACCCTGGAGGAGCTGCAGAGTTCCACAGCAGAGACTGGAGTATCTGTACATAGGACAACAATAAGCCATATGCTCCATAGAGTTGGGCTTTATGGCAGAGTGGCCAGAAGAAAGCCATTACTTTCAGCAAAAAACAAAATGGCATGTTTTGAGTTTGCAAAAAGGCATGTGGGAGACTTCCAAAATGTATGGAGGAAGGTGCTCTGGTCTGATGAGACTAAAATTGAACTTTTTGGCCATCAAAGAAAACGCTATGTCTGGCGCAAACCCAACACATCACATCACCCAAAGAACACCATCCCCACAGCATCATGCTGTGGGGATGTTTTTCAGCAGTCGGGACTGGGAAACTGGTCAGAGTTGAGGGAAAGATGGATGGTGCTAAATACAGGGATATTCTTGAGCAAAACCTATACTACTCTGTGTGAGATTTGAGGCCAGGATGGAGGTTCACCTTCCAGCAGGACAATGACCTCAAACACACTGCTAAAGCAACATTTGAGTGGTTTAAGGGGAAACATGTAAATGTGTTGGAATGGCCTAGTTAAAGCCCAGACCTCAATCCAATAGAAAATCTGACAGACAGACTTAAAGATTGCTGTTCACAAGCACAAACCATCCAACTTGAAGGAGCTGGAGCAGTTTTGCAAGGAGGAATGGGCAAAAATCCCAGTGATAAGATGTTGCAAGCTCATAGAGACTTATCCAAAGCGACTTGGAGCTGTGATAGCCGCAAAAGGTGGCTCTACAAAGTATTTACTTTAGGGGGGGGTGAATAGTTATGCACATTGACTTTTTCTGTTATTTTGTCCTATTTGTTGTTTGCTTCACAATAAAAAAAAATCTTCAAAGTTGTGGGCATGTTCTGTAAATTAAATTATGCAAATCCTCAAACAATCCATGTTAATTCCAGGTGGTGAGGCAACAAAAATGCCAAGGGGGTGAATACTTTTGCAAGGCACCATGTTGACCTACTATTCCAGTCATTAAATAGTCCTTAAAAATTAGAAACAATGGCTTTGAAATTATAGAGCCCAATTCTTTTAGGATCCATGGGTGTATGCTATCTGGTCCAGGTGCTTTATCCACATTTATTCTGTGTAATTTTTTTTGGACCATATTACTTTTGAGCCATTGTGGATCATTTGGGGCTGTGTCAATACCATCCCCATTATGGCCATAAGCGCCCCCATGCTCCTTTGGATACACAGAGCTGAAGAAGGTATTTCAGAAATTTGCCTTCTCTTTGTCCCCAGTCACACACTCTAGATTATTTTGTAAAAGGCCTACATGCTCAGACCTAACCTTTTTACTATTAATATATTTGAAGAACTTTTTGGGGTTTGTCCTAACTTTTGCAATCTGTCGTTCATTTTGAATTTTTGCGTTCTTGATTTCCTTTTTACAAATTCTGTTATATTTTTGGTAACATTTAAATGATGATAGAGTTCCTTCATATTTATATATTTTTAAAAGCTTTTTTCTTTTAATTTATAGTTATTTTTAACTTTGGCCGTGAGCCACATAGGTTTTAGGTTTAGCCTTTTATTATTATTATTATTATTATTCAGGATTTATATAGCACCAACAGTTTACGCAGCGCTTTACAATATAAAAGGGAGACAATACAGTTATAATATAATACAATACAATACAATAGGATTAAGAGGGCCCTGCTCAGAAGAGCTTACAATCTAATAGGGTGGGGAATGGGAATATACTTTGCAGTGAGTTCACATACAGTCTTTTTGAAGAATTGCCATTTCTGTTCTGTGTTCATCGATAAAAATATTCCCTCCCAGTCAAAGTCTTTGAGAGCAGCCCTCATCCTTAGAAAATGTGCTCTCTTAAAGTTAAGTGTATTTACATTTCCAGTATGAGCTTGTTGCTTACAGCTAACATTAAATTAAATCATGTTATGGTCACTGCCACCCAGATGTTCTTTTATCTGAACATTAGTAATAAGCTCTGCATGGTTTGAGATTACCAGGTCCAACAGAGCATCATTCCTAGTCAGGGCCTCTATGAATTGTACCTTAAAATTGTCTTGTAATGGGTTTATACATTTTTACCCTTTAACTGTTCCAGCAGTGCCTTTACTCCAGTCTCCGAGTAGTTAAAATCCCCCCATTATTATCACTGTCCCAGCCCTTGCAGCTCTTTCTACCTGTGCAAAGAACAGAGTCTCCACCTCCTCATTAACACTGGGAGGTCCATAACAAACTCCAATGATTGCTTTTGTAGTACACACACCCATGTGCAGTTCCCCTCATAATGCTTCAGCCTCATCGCACTCTCCATCGACTAGGTCCTCTTTCACTCTTGCTTTGAGATCAATTCTCACATAGAGACAGACACCACCAACCCTCTGTTTTACCCTGTCTTCCTGATAGAAAGCATAGCCAGGAATATTGATAGCCCAGTCATGTGAAGAATGAAGTCAAGATTCAGTAATACCGATTAAATCATAGTTTTCTTCAAGCATCAAGGCTTCCAACTCACCTATTTTGCTTGGCAGACTTCTGGCATTGTGAAAAAACACTTGAATCCATTTTCACATTTTGCACACGTATTTTGCTCATTTATTATTTTTATGGAGGAGGTATAGGCAGAATCAGACCATGGAAGCAAAAGAGAGATGACACAGGAGCAAATGACATGGGTGCAGAACAATTTCTATTCACTTTGGTTGCAATGGTAAGGAAGACTATCATCATAACAGAAAACCCTAAGCAAACATCTATTGTCAATACATGTACTGTTGATGTTAATAAGAAAATAAGAAAATGATAAATCTATGGAATATAGGAGATCACTGCGTGTGTAAGCAATATGTCAATTGCTCTCTTTATTTTATTGTTATACCTCTGGAAAGAATAAAAGAATAGAAAAAAAAAACATATTCCATCAGTAGTTTTTATATTTATTTTTAGAACTTAGACAGAGGTAGTCTATCAAAACAGTTCTATATCTGTATCTCAGACAGGTAATGCAGCTTGCGGTATCATATGATCCAATTATATTCTTAGGTGAGGAGATAAGGGTGCTGCAGCAAACCATGTGAACATCACAACACCTACATTATGAGGATAACAAGATAGCTTTGGAACTGATGGCAGAAAAATAACCCTTATCATTTCTGAAACAGATAAACATCCAGAGATGTGAACTCAGGAACATCAATTCATTTTACTGTGATGTACATGGATTCTGCACTCAGAAATTGAGCTGGAAAGAAAATAAAGCAGAAATGCAATAATCAAGCATAATAGTAGTGGGGAAAATATTCCTTTGTACCATAGATATTAGAGTAAATATGTTAACTATAGCACCCTGCATATCTAATGCTGGCTTCATACTATCGTATTTCCTAAAACATATGTGACATATTATAAGTTTAGCATGGATAATTGGCAAAGTATAGAAATTGATATGTAAAGTCTACCTAGATCCAAAAGTTTTCGTTTTGAATAATTGTCAGGGCTGGGCTCAGCCCTTCCTTCTCAAAGCTGACCGCTCAGCTGTCGGCTAATTGCCAGCACCTTTCTATCCACAGTGACTCACCTGTTGATGATATCCTGCTTGTCAGTCCTACCTACTTAAGCCGTCCAGCCCAGAGGATCTCTGCCTTCGCCTTGGTCACATCTCTAGAGACACTCTCCTGTGTTCCTGTTAACCTCCCTGGTAGTATGATTATTTCATATTTTTGATAATGAAAGCGGTACAATTAATTTGCATGGAAATTTGGCGTTTTATATTGTAGGCCTGTAATTCTTAGAAATAACTCACTTAAATCTGTCCAAACCAGAGTCTAGTAGACATCTCGGGTATGATAAAGTTTGAAACACGAAATCATAAATTATAACATAATAAATAACTATAAATAATAATGCCAAATAATAATATAATAATAATAACAATTATTCAATAATGTAATCAAATTAAAAACACTGAAATTTGCTCAGTTGCAGAATTGTCGCTGTCATTACTTTTTAGTGTTTGATGATGGATCTCCCCACAAATCACTATCGCTCAATTCTGCGAGTGATTCTAATTTATTATTGCTGTTTTCTAGCTGGTCTAAAACCACTTTTAATGTAAAGGGACAGTTTTGGTTGCTATGGACAATCTCCAGTTTCCAGGGAGAAAGAACAGTTTTTATAATATAAAACTTCATGCAGGGCACTGGAGAAACCACTATGGACAAAAGGGATGTGAAATAATTTCATACAGTAATGTAATCTGTAAGATTACTGTATACTGTATGTATTGTGTGAGTTTCACTCTTTGAATTTGGCGCCGTTCTCTGTCCCCGTGCATTGGAACGCTCGCGGGGAACGGAGCTGGGCTCTGTGATGAATTGAGTGGAGGATGAGTCGCTCACACTGCGAGGAGACATCGCAGGATCCAGGGGACAAGGTAAGTAAGCTCTTCCTGGATCCTGCGATGCGATCCGGAGTCTGGCTCGGGGTTACCGCTTTTGGTTCTGAAATTTCACCCCGAGCCAGACTCGGGAATACCACCAGGGAGGTTAAAGAATTGCTTGGCTGACATTCCTTCTGGCTCCAGATCCTGCTTTCTGTTCTACTATGCTCATCTCTGGCTTCCTGATGTTTTGGCTTGTCTGACTATACGTTCCGGTTCCTGAATTCTGGCTAAATTTACTCTGTTTACCTTTTTATTATTATTATTAAACAAGTGTGATTTAACTGTACTTCTGTCTCAGTCTGATTCATGGTTTCTGACACTAATAGAGTGTGGAAAGGTTAGTGCTCCTGTCAGGTTTTAATTGCTGTCTGTGTCCCTATTAAAGAGATTCACTTTCACTTTGTCCTGGTGACCATTTTTACTAAGATAAAAAACTGATGGGAAATTTTAATTGTAGAGGGTAAATCATCAAATGTACACCTGTTCCTATACCAGCTGTTTAGGGGGAATTCCCCTTATTTTGTAGAGATGTCTTTCAGAGAAGAATTTAAGGAAAATAGAAAACTCTCCAGCAGTAGAGACAGCAAAAAATAAATTTAAAATAGTTTTACTTCACTACTCTTCCCAAAACAGAAAAAGTTTTACAATTATATGCACTTTAGTATTAGGATACAATTTGCATGCGTATGTCTCTCTTAGCCAGGGGAATACCTTTCATGTGGGTTGTTTCAGGTTTAATTATATCTCTATGATGGGTCATATTGCAGCTCTGGGTGGCTGGCAAAATACTGAATAATTACTCAATCTATTTGTACATATTTCTTTTAAAAAGATCACTTTACCACACCCCCTGTCCACTACACAGAATTCATATTGTCATCATGCCACTTCCCATTGTCATTGTGCCAGGAACTAAAAAATCAGTCTATGGCCAACTAACCTTTTAAGGAAGGTCAAATCTTTCTATAAGTCAAATAAGGCAATCTGCTGTTGATCAAATTCAGAACAACCAAAAGCAAATATAGGCTGGATATTAGTAGTAAAGTAGTAGCTTTCGTAGTTATTGTATTGCATCCAAATACATACAGTCAATATTTGTCTAATAGTTGTGCATATCCCAAATGAAACAACCCTTAGGATGTGTTTTTTGCCCTTCTCCCCATGAATATACCTACCTTTGACTTTTATTTTTACAATATATTCCTTTCTTATCCCGGTTCTCAGTGGTCATTGCTGCATACATGTATAACTGATAGTGGTGCAACGAATTGTCACCGATCCATGATCCGAACGGGTCAACCTGTTCGGATCGGCACACCACGAGATCCGCGGAGCGCTCTGCTGCTTCGTCCATAGGAAAGGCAGCGGCTTCGGCCTAGCTCCGGAGCGGCGGCCATCTTGGTACACCCGGCGGCGGCTGCTGTCTCGTCAGGAAGTGATGTTTCCTTGCCGCCATCTTGCTACACCCCACACTCCTGCACAGTAATGATAGAGTGAGAAGAGGGCAAGTGGACATCTTGTTACACCCACTGGAGTTTTATATTTCACAGTTATTTTCAGCACAAAACGGAGCTTATATGCTTAAATACAGCATTTGTAAATCCGACGTACTGTTTAGATGTTAAATTTTAAAAGCAGCAGCAAACCTGATGAACTTACATGGTTGCTAATGTGACAGAACACCTTTGATTTCCACATTTAACATTTAGTTAAATGTGAAAATCAGAGGTGTTCTGTCACATTAGCAACCATGTAAGGTCAGCAGGTTTGCTGCTGCTTTTAAAATTTAACATCTAAACAGTCCGTCGGATTTACAAATACTGTATTTAAGCATATAAGCTCCGTTTTGTGCTGCAAATAACTGTGAAATCTAACACTCTGGTGGGTGTAATGAGATTTGTCTTGTCTTTTTTTTGCTGATCCGAAAAATGATCCGATCCGTGACTCTGATCCGAGGAACGATCCGATCCATGAGTTTTTTGATCCGTTGCACCCCTACTAACTGATGCAAATTGCTGCAAATATAACCTTTGTGGAAGTCTGGAACATGTACACAGGTAATTGAAAAAAAGACCTATTGCTGTATTTTGTATTTTATTTACCGTATTTCCACAGGGTTCTTAAAATGTTTAAATTATTTCCCTTAATACTCTGGTATTCCATCTGGTATTTTTTGGAACTCATTTGATTTAATGATAACTTTCCAGAGTTAAAGAAGTAGCTGTAGATTAATCTATGCTGTGCTACCTGTTGTGACTGCTCTCATCTTAATCATGTAAATTGGGAAGGCTTCTTTTAATCTTCAATGTATGTAATCCTATGCATTGCCTAACATGTGGATTTGATAGTTGGGAAGCCTTGAAGAACAACAATTGGCATAAATGATCTCCTATTAAACTCACATGGTAAAATGCATCAGCTGAATTGTCACTTATACTGATATAAAAATGAAGAGTATATATTCCATTCTAAAATCACAGTCTTTTTTTAATCTTATAGAAATGCTATATTTCATTACACCCATTCTGTGAAATTTGGAGAGCTTTTAATTTTAGTTTTAATGTTTTGATTATTACTTACCTAGGGCTCAAAATTTCAAGTCCTGAGCTACTAGCCAGGCCTTAAGGGTTACTCGCCACCAGTTGCCCCACCTAACCCCTACCCTGCCCTGCCCCTAAACACGCCCTTATAAATTATCTCATGAAATGACACTTAAATGTTTTATGCAGAATTAAGTTATAAAAATAAATATTAACAACAACTTTATCCATGCCCATCAGTGCAGCCTCACCTGTGCCCAACAATGCAGCCTACCTGTGTCCATCAATGCAGCCTGCCTGTGCCCACCAATGCAGCCTGCCTGTGCCCACCGATGCAGCCGACTTGTGCCTAACAATGCAGCCTACCTGTGCAGGTGAAGAGAGAGGAGAGGAAGAGGATTGCCAGCCGAATCATCAGAGCGCAGAGAAACATTGCTGTAACAGCTTTCATTTCAATTTCTGTGTGTTCCCCGCACTCACTGTCGCATACAACCCCGCCTCCTGCCCCGGGACTTTGATATATGTCACATATCCCGGGATTGGACAGGTGATCTGTCTATTAAAGTCCTGGGGTCAGGAGGTGGGGCTGCATGTGACGGTGAGTGCGGGGAACACACACCAATTGAAATGAAAGCTGGTACAGTGATGTTCCCCGTGCTCTGATCATCTGGCCGGCTCTCTCTTCTCTCTTTCTATCCATGATCGCTTGAAGAAGAGCTCCCATGCAACCCCACTTGCTGGCGGTGCTTACCCCCCTACTCCCAGGCAGCCCACGCTTGCCAGCCCTAATTTTCCATTCACAAAATGCGAGTAGGCGAGTGGAAAATTTGAGGTCTGACTTACCTATGCAGCAACTGATAAACTGTATACACTTTATAGTCAGCTTTTTGCCCACCTTCCAACTCAGTGCAGTATTTGGAGTTGTCAACCCAAGCTATACAGTATCGTTCATATGTCGAAACTTGCATGCTTGAATTAATCTAGGATTTACAACAATTTGCCTAATAATGTGGCCTAAAGCCCCAATTGTGGCTGCTACCATCAAACTACTGCCAACCCTGCCTATCTGCTGAAGCCTTGCTTGTTATAAAGAAAAGTTATACATCTAACAGCTTTGGAACTTAAATCAACATTTAGGACTTTTCTTTTTGCTTTTTTGGAGTTAAATTTACCAAATAAATTGCTAGCATCTGCACATGCATTGCAAATGTGTGCTTGCAAGCACAGCTATAAATACGCCTTTTTTTCATGCATGATCCTTGCTATAGAAAGACTAAATAGGTATATACTGTAGGTACCAAAAGTTTAAAATGTCAACACTTTCACTTTTAAAAATTAAAGAAATCAAATGCTTAGCACTTTTATGAACTATTTGCATGAAATATGTTGTAAGCATCTTGTTCAAAGAATATTTCAGGTTGATATGAATTACTATAATTAAAAGAGAATAAATGTGTGCTAAAATAAACAGTGGATTGTGTTGGATCCCAAACTGAATTGGAATTTTACTGAAAAAATATATCCCCATACGTTTTAAAGTTTCTTCTGCTAGAATAAAAAGAACATTTAAAAATATAAATAACTATATACAGTATAACAATGTAATTTAAGCTATAGCAAACATATCCTCCTGTAAAAATGTTCAGACTGGCATAACTGTTTAAGGACACTCTAAATGGACATGGCCTGTCTGCATCCTATTCAACAATAGTGCTCCTAATGACATCTGAAGTAATCTCACTTAACAGAAGGCCCGCACTTGGGCTGGGTCTAATTAATCAGTGAAGCCAGATCCCTAGTAAGATTCTAAACTAAAGCAAAAGACATATAGGGGGGCGTGGCTTGGCGCACAACAGCGATGGACGCTTGAAACAAGAGCTCCGGCATCCAGGCAGCCCTAACCCGTCACCTTGCACCCAAAGCACTCGATAATGAGCAAGAGGAACACAGGGACACCCCGCACGAGATCACGCCGCGCATCGGCAGCTTATCAGGGAAGGAACATTGAAGATTTGTTCCGGAATCCCCCGCCTGCACGAGAAGGCCTGTTAGGAGCCAAGATGGCGCCGCCGCATGTAATGGAGGACGACTTCAGTGAGGACTCTCAATCAGCGGCTGAGGAGAACGGTAGGATTACCCCTCACTCCGACCTCCCCCTGACATATGCCGGCATGTCAGGCTTTGCAGCTGACATAAAAGCCACCTTTTCGGCGGCGATAACGGATCTAAAATCTAGCATGCTGATCCTCACAGACAAGATGGCCACGGCAGAACATGCAGGCAAATGCAGGGATAAGGCTCTTCATCGCCTGGACAGAGTTACACAGACACAGTCCCAACAACTTATAGAGATCAACAAACATCTCAAAGATTTAGATAACAGAGGCAGAAGGAACAATATTAGGGTGCGGGGGATCCCAGAGACTGTGGAGGCTGATCAAATAACCCCAGCTTTACAGAGGGTTTTTAACAGCCTGCTAGAAAGACCAGAGGAGACAGACATTGAATTTGTAAGAGCTCACAGAGCACTCAGAGCAAGAGGCCCTGACAACATGCCACCACGTGACATCATATGCTGTTTACAGAGCTTTGCTTTAAAAGAAGACATCATGAGGAAAGCACGCAGGAATGATCAGATAGTCTTTAATGGAGAAACCATCATGCTATTTCATGATCTGTCTCAGATCACCCTAAAGAACCGCAGAGCTCTTAGACCATTACTAGACAAGCTGAGAGAAAAGGATCTCCGCTACTCATGGCGATTCCCATTCGCACTCCTAGTGAACCAAAATGGAAGACAGCATATCTTGCGATCACCAGAAGATCTCCCAGATTTTTGCCAAGCGTTACATCTGGAACAGGTAGAACTGCCAGAGTGGTATCAGGAATTCATGCTACCTCCACTGGAAAGTTCCCCCTTCTCATCGCCCGATAAACGCATCTCCAAGAAGATGAAATCAGCACGCCCTGGAGGTTCACAGGCGGGGACTCCAAATAACAGACCTCACACTCCCAGGGGCTCTGAAGAAGCCTGAAAATGTCCATAGAAAACCACACTACACATGGAAGAGGACGAGCATCTTTCCTGAAATAACACTTTGAATGCTGACCCCAAAGTTAATACTTGCTGGCATCAACATTCCGAGTCACTTCGGCTGGTTTCGTTTTATCTGGTAGAATGGAACTTCACATCAAGAATCAACAACACACTAAGTACCAGTTCTTATAGCTCAGCAGTTTTAGTTGGAATTTATGTTTATGGGGACTGTTGCTTTTACCCCCCATGATGGCTTAGGCCAATTCTATAGATAAAATACGGTTGTAAGGAAAACAAATCAGAATAGTTGATACTAATGGGTTTGTGCAGTTCTTGAAGCATAACTGTCAATATCCCACTTCAGCAAGCATTGATTATGGAAATGTCGATGAAAGAAATATCTTTAAAACTCAAAAAAAAAAAAAAAAAAAAAGCAAAGTAAAACGCAAATTATAGGTTTAATTTAAATCCACCTCTAAAGGGAAGATGACAAGATGATACCCCTGCTTGGAGGGGGGCCTTGAAATCTCCCAGGAGAACAGAGAAATGATCAAACTCATCGACATCTCTACCTGTAAAGTTATCTGGTTCAAAGAGATCAGGGGAGATTGTATGCTCCTTCATGGATGCTATTAGGGTGCAATGTAGACCATTAATGTTTACAATATGTTTACTATGGCTGCTGCCGGTTATTGCTCACTAATTGAGTGTTATATTTTTAATTCAGTTTAATCTAATCTGTCTGGTTGGAATAACCAAAGTGATTGGGCGGCTGCCAATCACGCTCCGACAAAGTGCCCCTTGACGGGAGAAGACTTTCCTGGCAGGAGGCACTAACAATTTACCTTGGCCCCATTGGGTTTCCAAGGAGATCACATTATCTCACTCTTACTTTTTAAGTGCTCTCACTTTCAGGGTACTAATTCCTGTTCTCTTTTCCTCATTTCTCTTTACCTATACCTTTTAAGGGGTAAAGTATAATTCATTGGAAACTTCAGTTATCTCTCCAGCTATTGCCTCGACAGCTCTCTCTGAACCCTCAGGATGGCGTACTCATCCCTAGGACATGAGCCTACAGTAATCTCTCACAACACGAAGGGCCTGAACATTCCTGAAAAGCGCAGGACCCTCTTAAAGGAACTCAAAAAAGGTAAACCACGTTTTGTATTTTTACAGGAAACGCACTTTAAAACTCAACAAATCCCCAAAATGACAGACTCATTCTTCACACAAGCATACCATGCAACGAATGACTTAGCAAAATCCAAGGGAGTATCCATACTCATTGGTAGGGAGGCTTCCTTTGAATTAACTGACAAACTCATAGATCCAGAAGGAAGGTTCATATTCCTGAAAGGGAACTGCTGCGGTAAGCCTATTACACTAGCAAATGTTTATTTCCCCAACACGGCACACCTTACCTTCTGCCGTAAAATTGTTGAACAACTCAAAGATTTTGGCTCAGGATGTATCATTCTAGGGGGGGACTTTAATGTCCCACTGAATCCTCTCAGTGATGCGTCCACAGGCAAAACCTATATCACATACAAAATACTCAAACAAATCAAAACATTACTGAACTCGCTTCAACTAATAGACTCTTGGAGATTCATTAATCCCGAGGGAAAAGATTACACCTTCTATTCCATTCCCCATTGCAGATACTCAAGAATAGATTATGTCTTTATATCACAAAGAGACTTAGATATAGTCTCTGGAGCTAAAATAGGGATACAGACCTTTTCAGATCATGCCCCAATTTCAATGTCGTTGAAGTTCACAGAACACCGACCCAAAGCAAACACTTGGAGATTAAATTCAGCACTGTTAACAGATCCAACTACACTCCCTCATATAACGACATCATTATCAGACTACTTCAAAACTAACTCCACACCGGACATCAACCCCCTTTCAATATGGGAAGCACATAAATGCACAATTAGAGGAGAACTCATTAGAATAGGCGCCTACCGCAAAAGAGAGAGGGAAAATGAAATTAAATCTCTGACAGAGAAGATTCGCACCCTAGAATCCCTACATAAACAATCCCTGACAGAACATACGGCAAATGAACTTTTAAACCATAGAAAATCACTCCAACAGATCTTTGACACAAGAGCTAAAAGATTCCTATTTTTTAGAAAAAAAATCTACTACGAACAAGGCAACAAAACAGGTAGCCTACTAGCAAGAGCCATAAAAAACGCGAAAACACAACAAAATATCTCAGGCATACGAACAAAAGAAGGGAAACTAGACATCACTACCGAAAAAATTGCACACCATTTTCATAATTATTACACATCCTTGTATAACTTACCCAACCCACAGAAACCTAGCTCAATTCAAGGAACAAGATTACATGCCATACGTCAATATCTGATAGACTCTAAACTTCCCTCACTGTCAACTGAAGATATTACCCAACTAGAAAATCCCATAGAAACTTGTGAACTACAACAAGTGATCAAACACCTAAAGACAGGGAAAAGTCCGGGACCGGACGGCTTCACAGCAATTTATTACAAAACATTCCAGGAAACTCTACTGGGACCATTACTAAAGGCCCTGAACTACATGTCTAAGCCCAGGGAGATCCTGGCGGATTTCCTTAAGGCACATATTACAATTCTTCCCAAGCCAAACAAGGACCTGACAGAATGCGCAAGCTACAGGCCAATTTCGCTGCTGAATCTTGATGTGAAATTGATGTCAAAAATAATAGCAAACAGATTGAAACCTTTACTTCACAAATTGATAGGAAGCGAGCAAGCAGGATTCATGCCAGGAAGAGAAACCAGAGATAATGTTATCAAAACGCTCAATTTGATGCATGCTGCAGGGATGCGGAAATTCGAAGGCCTTCTCCTGTCCACGGACGCGGAGAAGGCTTTTGACCACGTAGCCTGGGATTTCATGCTAGAAACATGCAGGTTCATTGGCTTGGGAAACAATATGATGTCTTGGATCTCTACGCTTTATAAAAACCCTTCTGCGCAGCTGAAGATCAATGGCTCCCTATCAAGCACAGTTGAAATCAAAAACGGGACGAGACAGGGATGCCCTCTCTCGCCCCTGCTGTTTATCCTAACCTTAGAGCCATTTGTCAGACGGATTGTAGCAGAGAGGGCAATACAGGGCTTCGAGGTGGGGAAAAAAGAATACAAGGTGGCGGCATATGCGGATGACTTGTTGTTCTTCATAAGGAACCCTCATATTTCACTCCCCTCCTTGATGAAAGAGTTCTCTATCTTTGGGTATTTCTCAAACCTCAAAATTAATTATACCAAGTCGGAAATTTTAAATATCTCGATCCCCACAAATAAATTAGATACTATCCAATCAAATTGCCCCTTTAAATGGGTAAACACAGCGCTTAAATATCTAGGAATATGGTTGACCCCTAAATTATCTCAAATTTTTGAATATAATTTCACTCCCTTACTGAAAACAATATGTTCAGACTTACAAAACTGGCACTCAAAAGGTTTATCCTGGTTCGGTCGGGCAGCTATATGTAAAATGGTCATCTTACCAAGAGTACTGTATCTATTTAGAAACTTACCGATAAAAATTCCCCAAAACTTCTTTAAAGTGCTTCATACAACTCAAACGAAATTTATTTGGGCACACAAGAAACCTAGAGTGAGATTTTCTAGACTTACCAAGCCCAAAGACAAAGGGGGAATGGGAATCCCAGACTTCCGTGCGTACTACATGGCCTCTCACATAACTAGGATAATAGACTGGCACTGCCATTCTACATCCAAAGATTGGGTAGAAATTGAGGAAAAATTGAGCCATACACCAATTAAATACTCACCATGGATTCGGTGGAGTAGTCTCCCAGCGGAGATGAGGTTACATCCCTTAGTGGGCACCACCTTAGCAATTTTTCACAAGTTAACGAAACTTACCAACTTCTCGTCACTTCTCAGTCCGCTCACCCCACTACAGAATAACCCCAATTTCCCACCAGGAATGGGGAACCGATCACTTCAAGCGAACGACACAAATAAACCCCTATTAGCTTCACAATGCTTTCACAATCAAGAGTTTAGGGACTTCACAGATCTTAAACATACAAACAAACTACCTGACCTACAGCTTTGGACTTATTTCCAATGCCGTAGCTTCCTTAATAGAACACAAAGAAAACAAAATTTCAATAGACCACTAACAGAATTAGAGTCAGTATGTCAGACAGAGGAACCCATCTCTAAAGTGACATCACTAGCATACCGCTGGATCCAGGATGGGGAAGACAAGGGTGAGAGGGATCTCAGAGAGAGCTGGTCGAGGGCACTAGGTATTCCATTGACGACTTCACAATGGATGAAAGCATGTGTTTTTGCTCATAAATGCTCCCTGAGCACAAAAACTCAAGAAACAGCATACAAATTACTTACTCAATGGTATGCCACACCAGTAAAACTACACTCTTGGTTTCCAGACCACTCGGATACTTGCTGGCGCTGTAACTCTGACAAAGGATCATTGCTCCACATTTGGTGGCAGTGCCCAATATTGAACACATTTTGGGCAAAGGTCAGAGAGATGATATACTTAATAACAGAAACAAAATTAAAGTTAGACGCAGCAGCATGTCTCCTGCATGTCACGGAATTCCCCATTAAGAGGTATAAACACTCACTTACCAAACATCTTTTAAATGCGGCCAAAGCAGTCATCCCACTGTACTGGAAATCTACAAAAATTCCATCCATACAGGAATGGCTTAATAAGATAGAGGAGTTTTACGAGATGGAAGAGACTATCGCACAAGCAGGAGAAAATGTGGAAAGATTTCACAAAACTTGGTCACCTTGGCTTATATACAAATACTCACAGGCATATCTGGATGTTATGAAATAGGTCTTGGTTGAGAGTTAATTCTCATATGACAAACTAAATATTGAAAAACAGTCAAGTGAGGAACAGTGATTCCCATTAACTTAAACTGAAGGCTTAATCCTTAATACCCTTTTTTCTCTCTTTCTTTTCTCTTTTCCTTTTCCAACTATTCTTTTTCTATGAATAACAACACAGAATCCACGAATGATATTCATTGATATCTGCTTTATTAAGACTTACAGTTGTACAAGTATAAACAATTGATACCAACTCTTGTAATGTAACTGATGTTCAATGTTGTTTCTGATGTTATATCTAACACTGTATTGTACTATGTGGAGCTGCGTCTCCACAGATGCATCTCTTGTTTTTTCACAATAAACTTTGATGAAAAAAAAAAAAAAAGACATATAGGGGTTGAGTTACCAAAGGTAAATATTAGACATGTGCATTTGTTTTCATCCGAATGCATTTTCGTCCGAATTTTGGGTATTTTCGTTATCGTTTTAACAAATGATAATGAACATGCAGAATCCGAAAACCGAAAGATCCGACATAAACAAATGCTTTATTTTCGTTTTCGTTGCGACAACAGTTCGATATACTAAGGAGATTCGACATGACGCTGACAATAGCGATCTGTGTCCATCGAACCTGTGGTCGAATGTGCCTAACGTTAGCTCTATTAGTCCAAGATTATTCTACATAGAGAGAAAAGATTCGACATAGAGAGAAAAGATTCGACATTATAGAGACAAAAGCAAAAAAGGTCGAATGTGCCTAACCTTACTCTTTTAGTCCAAGATTATTCGACATAGAGAGAAAAGATTCGACATGAAGATTCGACAAAGCAGTCGCCGCGAGCGGACATTTATGGTTAAATGCTCCGCCCATAGGCTATAGAAGAATTCTAATGCTGGTTGACTAGTAATAATAATTAATAAATATAATTATTACTAGTGTCATACAACATTAGAATTCTACTATAGCTTATAGGCGGAACATTTGACCAGAAATGTACGATTGCGGCGTCGTACAGTTTAGCTGCTCCGTCGAATCTTCTTAGAACATTCAACAGACACTATAAGCCTTCAATGACAGATTCGACCTTAATTATTTCAGTTTTTCGGACGAATGCATTTTTTAACGAAACAAGATAAATAAAAACGAATTTTGGGAGTAACTAAATAAATGTATTTTTCGGACGAAAACGAAATTCCGAAATGAAATATTTCAGTCTGCACATGTCTAGTAAATATCTTGTGCACTTTAGTAGCACTCTGTAAGAGAATTTGCTCCAGAGCTTAGTAAATGAGCTGAAGCTTTACTTTGCAAATAATACCCAATCACAAGCAAGGAAAATAAAAAAAAACTGCATTTTTGCTTGCACATGAATGGATAATGGAAGTCAGCAGAGCTTCATGTACTAAGCTTGGATTCAGTGCAGTTGCACTTTTGTACACCACCTACAGTATGTGCCTTTAGTATATCAACCCCATGGAGTTTGTTCTGAAAACATGTATGATGAACACTACTTGACAGGGCTGAAATACCTTGTTGTTGTAACATCTAGCCTAGTGATATTTTGGCTGTGTCAGATTTCTGTGAAGGGGAGGTTGTCTGATTTGTTGTCCTATAGAAAGTATGCTTGCCAATCCTATTAAAGGAGCAAATTGTCCCTTTAATAGGATTCGAAAATTTGGAAATTCGAAATTCAAAATTCTAAAATTCAGAAATCTGAAAACTCAAACATTTGAAAAAATTCAAAAATCCAAAAATTTGAAATTAAAAAATTCGGAAATTTGGGAATTTGAACATTTGAAATCCGAAAGTAAAAAAATTTGGAAATCGAATTCGGAATGAAATGAATTACACATGTCTAGTACCCCTACTCATTCACCAAAAAAAAAGTGTAGTGTAAATAAATACAGGCAGTTTTTGACGAGTCCTTTATTAAAAAAGCAAAAATTAAAGAAAATTGTCCCCCGGTGTAGATCCAACGTCAATCACGATGAACGCAGGCTAGCAACCAAAAAATTAAATAAAAAAAGTTATGCTCCTGATGAAGGATCTTGCTGAATGACAACTCCACTGCCTTCTGCCACTAAATAAACAATGAAGTCCCAGTGACGAAACATATCGGGGCGTGGATATACGGCATTCTAGCACATGTGACGTAAGACAGAGAGAGGAGACACGGAGCATTAGGAAGCGGAGGTTTGATTCTAGGAGTGGGTGATACTATCGCCGGCATTCACATTCCCTGGGTTTGCCGCGGCCACTGGTATTTGTTCCAACCACTGCATGGATTGCTTTTGATGAGATTGGTCTTTTTTTGCCTGCTGTGATATGTTTACATGTGGGTACAATGGTGATGGATTGTTGTTATTTTAATACATTTTTCTGAATGGTATCACACTATTGGAGTGCTTATATTTATTCACATGTGGAGCCACTACTTCAGGGAGAGTGCTTGACATACTACTGTTGGATATTGGAGATCTGATGTGGTGTGGTGGATAGGGATGAGCCGAACACCCCCCTGTTCGGTTCACACTAGAACACGTAAACAGGCAAAAAATTTGTTCGAACACGCGAACACCGTTAAAGTCTATGCGAATTGAACATGAATAATCAAAAGTGTTAATTTTAAAGGCTTATATGCAAGTTATTGTCATAAAAAGTGTTTGGGGACCTGGGTCCTGCCCCAGGGGACATATAAATAAAACATAAAAAAGTTTTAAAAATGGACGTTTTTTTCTGAGCAGTAATTTTAATAATGCTTAAAGTGAAACAATAAAAGTGTAATATTCCTTTAAATTTCGTACCTGGTGGGTGTCTATAGTATGCCTGCAAAGGGGCACATGTTTCCCATGTTTAGAACAGTCTGACAGCAAAATGACATTTCAAAGGAAAAAAAGTCATTTAAAACTACTTGCTGCTTTTAATGAATTGTCGGTCCGACAATACACATAAAAGTTCATTGATAAAAACGGAATGGGATTTCCCCACAGGTGAACCCCGAACCAAAATTTAAAAAAAAATGACGTGGGGGTCCCCCTAAATTCCATACCAGGCTCTTCAAGTCTGGTATGGATTTTAAGGGGAACCCCTTGCCAAAATTAAAAAAATAATGTCATGGGTCCCCCCAAAAATCCATACTAGACCCTTATCTGAGCACGCAACCTGGCAGGCCACAGGAAAAGAGGGGGGACAAGAGAGCGGCTCCCCCTCCTGAATCATATCAGGCCACATGCCCTCAACATTGGGAGGGTGCTTTAGGGTAGCGGCCCCCCCAAAGCACCATGTCCTCATGTTGGCCGGTGGTTGTGGAAGATGCCGTACGAGAACACCGGAGCAAGAAGCAGAGGATCGGAGGAAGAACCGGAGGAAGAAGAAAATGGAGGAAGAAACCGAAGGAAGATAGAAGAAAGAAGACCCGAAGAAGATGGAAAGAAGAAGACTTTAAATAAAGGAATTGTCAAAAACTGTCTTATGTCATTTTTAACATTTTTGCCACTTTTTTTGTGAAATGATAGAGGTACTTTTGTACCCCATTACCATTTCACACAGGGGGGCCGGGATCTGGGGGTCCCCTTGTTAAAGGGGGCTTCCAGATTCCGATAAGCCCCTCGCCCGCAGACCCCCACAACCACCAGCCAAGGGTTGTGGGGATGAGGCCCTTGTCCTCATCAACATGGGGACAAGGTGCTTTGGGGGGCCGCTACCCCAAAGCACCCTCCCAATGTTGAGGGCATGTGGCCTGGTACGGTTCAGAAGGGGGAGGGCCGCTTTCTCGTCCCCCCTCTTTTCCTGCGGCCTGCCAGGTTGCGTGCTCGCATAAGGGTCTAGTATGGTTTTTATGTGTATTGTCGGACCGACAATTCATTAATAGCCGCGAGTAATTTTAAACGACTTTTTTCCTTTGAAATGTCATTTTGCTGTCAGACTGTTCTAAACACGGGAAACATGCGCCCATTTACAGGCATACTATAGACACCTTTTTTGTGCCCCCATTTGTGCTTTCAGTGAACAGGGGCATACCTCTACATATCTGTTCCAGCACAGCGTTTTACGTGCTGGCAGAGTTTTTACACGCATGCGCATGTCCTTTGGACAAAAGCACAACCGGTTTTACCATGCGGAGAGACAATATCTCTCAATGTGTCTCAGTGCACTTTTTACTTCATTTACCATCGCCCCCCTCCCCCCCTCTCATATGCATATATGTTTTGTTTTTTTTTTTTGTTTTTTTGTTTTTTTGTTTTGTTTTTTTTAATGCATTTACATGCATTTGTATTATGCACGTGTATGTATATGCATGTATGTGTACACGAGTATGTGTGTGTACACTTATGTATGCGTCGATTTTTTCATTTGTATGTATTTAGACTACAATCTCATGTTCTGTGCTTCAAAATCCCACTACCTATCATTAATTTTTTGTACTGATATGGTAATTTTTATTTCTAATATATTTATATTATATACTTTTTATCATTTTATGAATGCATTTTTCAATGTAAACTTATCTTACGTCTCCAGTCTGTAGTGTACGGTATATATTGTTCTTATTTATACCCCATCTAGAACACCTGGGTATGGAACTTGGAATAATCAATTGTCCATCACAGGACACATCCTCCTACTAGCCACACCACCTCTCCCCATGTACACATGTCGGCCTACCGGCCCATACAGACTGTGCTCCAGTTCTCCTGGCTCTGATGAAGAGGTTTTCCTCGAAACGCGTCAGCCTTTCTTAATTACCTGCCTCAATATGGGCACACCCCAATTTTAACTTCCTAGTACTTATTTTGTTACCTGTTTTTCCTTTTTTTTTTTATAAAATTATGTAGTATTTGTATGATTTTATATCTATATGACTATATGTCTGTATTCTTTTACATAAATAAACCATACATTTCTTGATGTAAACGTCTGATCACGCACCTTCCATCCACTTCCTACTAAACAGTCCTTTCCAGACCACCCCTGGTCAGCTAAGGCAGCGGGACACGCTCCATCATCTCCCCCAGTCCTATCTCTGACTACAATACTACCTTTGTTTTACAGCAAACGATCTCACAAGCGCAGGAGTATTTTTCACCATATCTTGTTCACACTTTTGCATACTATAGACACCCCCCAGGTACGAAATTTAAAGGAATATTACACTTTTATTGTTTCACTTTAAGCATTATTAAAATCACTGCTCCCGAAAAAACAGCCGTTTTTAAAACTTTTTTTGCATTGATCCATGTCCCCTGGAGAAGGACCCAGGTCCCCAAACACTTTTTATGATAATACCATGCATATAAGCCTTTAAAATTAGCACTTTTGATTTCTCCCATAGACTTTTAAAAGGTGTTCCGCGGCTTTCAAATTTGCCGCGAACACCTCAAATTGTTCGCTGTTCGGTGAACTGGCAAACAGCCGATGTTCAATTCGAACATGAGTTTGACTCAAACTCGAAGCTCATCCCTAGTGGTGGATGATTACAAGAATCACACTGTGTTTCTCATACCGGAGACCTTATCACTCTTTAGACTTTTGTTCACTTTAAATATGGACTGTTTTTATGCATTCTAGTAATTAATATATATATCAACATGGGAACAAGGTGATTTGGGGGCAGAGCCCTCCCTTCCCCAAAGCACCCCCCATGTTGAAGGCATGTGGCCTGGTGTGGTCCAGAAGGGGGGCTCTCACTCGTCCCCTCATTCCTGACCCACTGGGCTGCATGTTTGGATAAGGGTCTGCTATGGATTTTTACTGGGACCCCACTCCATTTTATCTTTTACATTTTAGTGCAGGGGTACCCTTCAAAATCCATACCAGACCTGAAGTGGAGACGCATGCTGTTTTTTCTTTAATTTTTAAAAAACTTGTGTCTGAGTTTGGATAAAATTGTGCTTATTTATTGAAAAAAATTTTAAATATTAAGCTTGAGTAAATGGAGCCTGGGTTCACTACAGTGCTGCTGATAATTTTGGGTCTAAAAGATAAAAGACTGTTGCATGTAGCAATCAGTCAGGTTTTAATATTTTCTAACTTGCAAAAATGACAGCTGGATAATAGGTTGCTTTCAACAACAACTCCATTTTTCTTAACTCCAGCTTTTAAAAATGAGGACCAATACATTCTATTAGAAAAAATTATCAATACATGTTCAGGTCTCTTGCATTCATTTTCATCATTTCCAGAAACTAGTAGGCAGAGATGCACAAAATGAAATGCCCTGATCTGACATTTCTTATAAAGAAAAATAAAAGCCTTGGCTATTAAGGTAAGTAAATTTACTGCTTAAAGAAATCATTTTACAGTTTTTAGATGTTCATGTAAATGTGATCACTGTAATCTACTTAATTGTATTCATATGTTCCTGCCTGATGATCATGCTGAAGAAAAAAGTCCAGAGGTGGAAGGGGCCATCGAAAGTTGAGAATGATGTAAGTCATTTGAAATATGTATTGCAGACATGGTTACAATAAAACACTGACAGACCAATGTGCTATATTGTTTTTAGTATTCAATCATTTTTGTTCACATTTTAGATTAACAGCAATAAAACAGAAATATGAACATTGAATTCAGTATACAGTAAGTGACACAGTCCATCCTGTAGTTATATAATTAAGACTAAGTGACTAAAGGATATGTATTATAGTATTGTATGTGCTCATTCTGGTTTCCTTGAAATTGTGCCTTTTGTAACACTGGCATCTGACACAAGAGGTATACTTCAACAGAGTATCTTTGTAAATCAAAGGACCTTGGAATTAGGAGGAAAAATGTAACTAGGCATATAGAAAGAATATTACAAAGGGAAGAAATAATAGCACAATAAAGCAGGAGGAATATAAAGAAATGTGAAAGTAAGAAGAGGATAGATTATAGAAGGTCCTCTGTTGTCAATACCCTATGCAGCAGTATTTGATACTTGTTCCAAGTGGGCCACACTTTGTCAAACTGTTTTGTTGAGAAGTATACTGGTGTCATTTTCCTTCGTTAGAATTTTGGATTTCACATGCTCAAATTAAATTATGGAGAGTTTCTGGCTACTGCAATTTAAGTAGCCAATAAAGGCATATTAATGTTTGATGCTCTTTGGTTTACTTCAAAATAGGTTTTTGAAGAACGCCTTCGCTGGGGATTTTTAGTTTGATGTGAGTGACTGGGAAAATTAGATAGTACAAACTGATCAATAGTATTTGAGATTTGGGACAGGTTCACCAGATATCGAACATAGTCCTTTCAACCAAACCTTGTCTGTAACCTCTCTGAAACATGGTGGATGCTATCAAAATGAACATAGCTATTTTGGTTGGGGCTATGTACCAATGAAAAACAACCTTGTAATTTGCCCTTTTACTGAGATTTTTTTCTTTTTTTTCGGCAGTCAGTGCCATATCTTATCAGTTTTGTGCAAAATGACAATGTTTGTTCAATTTCAATTCTTGGTATAAATGCTCAGGTGGTGACATAGTAATTATATCTACTGCTTACATTTATGCAAATATTGCTTGTTCACAATTTATATATAAGAAAATCCAAATACCATGTTACCATACCATTTCTTTACCTTGTAAAGAAATCCCTTATCCTAGAAAAGCTTTTTTTCTTTACCAGTAAAAAGCTGTTGAGGTAGGAAAGCTTGATTTTCCATCAATGGGACCAGTGAGTATGTCGTAAACAAAGATTGCGCTTGGCATACAACTGGTCCAATAAGGACAATGGGGTTGATTTATTTAAGGCAGGTAGGCTGTTCACTGTGCAAGTGCAACTTCCCTTAAAAAATGAAAAGCCTATTTGCCTTTAGAAATTCAAAACCAACAAGTGAGACAAAGAAGGGCAAATCATTGGGCTTATGTATCTTTGTGGTTTGGCTCATTAGAAATTTGCTGGGTGTTAATGGAAACACTAATGATTCCAAGAGAAACTAAATCACATGTTTATGTGATGTGAGTGTAAGTTGTAGTTGTGGACAGGACTGGATGACATACTTCATTGCTATAAGATAGAGATTCATAGAAACACAAGTATAGCACTTTTTCCATAATGTATTTAATTCCACTTGTGTGAATTGGACTATATATATGGCCTATATAACAGCACATAATAATCGTGAACAATTATGCTAATGACAATTTTGTAAAAATGGATAATTTTGATAAAAATGCACACTTCATTGTAATATTATAAATCTCTCTTTGTAACAGACAGAAAATGAAAACAAATAAAAAAAATATATATTTTGCTTTTACTGCTGAAAAAGTCATCGGATTGGAGACATGTTGATTTTTTCTATTGGTACAATAACCAAGAGTTCTATGTAGGATTGATTTTAAGGGGTTACTCATCTTCCCATATATATTATGATGATAAATGATTGGATTGTTGCTGTTTTAATCCAACCAGTATATCTCTATATATACATTTTTACATGCAGTATTATTTTTATGGAGTTTTATTTTGTAATGAAATGTGCTTTCTGTCTTTGCAATCTATCCTGTCTTGGGTGCTTTCCCTGGAACATTTCTGAACATCTGGTCAATATGATGTATTGTGACGAGGGAACATCTGTTTGCTCTTTTCATCTGTGAAAATGTAATTATGAAATATTAACCTTTTCTGTACAAATGTCTTACTCTCTTGCACTGGTACTGTGAATTTGGCTCCACTGGCACAAAAGGAGTAAATGTTGAGCATCTCCAGAAACACAAAACAGGCTTGTCTCATATTTCTATTAAATTAAGTTTATCCATGTGAAAATGCGAGTTCCTTACAAGAGATTAGTTTGCAGTTTAGTAAGGAGCTTCTATAAGCAGCATTTGGCTTTTTTTTAGGAAGCGATTACTTACTGAGTTATAGGACAGCACTATTTAATAATATTAGACTATATCTGCACTATTGGTAGGCAAACATTCAGGGCTTTTCCTATTCTAAGGGCTTTGTATATATTTTTTCTAATGTCGCTTGTCACTGAAGGAAATAGGATTTTTTAAATTACATCACATTTCCATGTAACCTGCAGATGATCTGGAACCCACCACTGAAAGCCTGTGATGACTACCACTACTTTGTTAAGTATCATGATCTGTTCTGGTTTCATTTAAAGTGATTGTACAGGATCCCTTTTTTTTACTTAAAATAAAAAAAGAGGTTTACAATTACCTTCTCTGTGTACTGGTATTGCACAGAGTGGCCCCACCTCCTCTTCTGGGGTCCTCAACCAGCCCTCTTCTTCTCTGTGTGCGCCTATAGCAAGTGGCTATGTTGGTTCACTTTCAAGCAAGGCTGTGTGTGTCCATAGACACACACAGCTTGGCTTGGACCCACCCCCAGCTCCATCCTGAATGAATTTGATTGACAACAGCGGGAGCCAATGGCTCCCGCTGCTATCAATCAGTCCTCTAAGACCTTGATCAGGGGCCAGTGCTGCTGCAGGCGGGCACAGTGCTGGTGTATTGGTAGTACTCAAGTATTTAGCATTCCTGGCTCCCCCCTTTCTGAGTGCCCCCATAGCAAGACACTATCCCAAGCCATGCTCTTTGTGTCTATTGACACACACAGTGCAGTTCAGCCCCCCCCTCTCTACCTCTCTTCTCATAAGCTGTGATTGGCAGCAGCAATAGCCAATGGCTCCCACTGCTGCATCAATGTCCAGTGAGAAGAGAGAGAGTGGGGAGATCTGCTACTCTTGTGCACAGTGCTGGACTGAGTTTGGGCTCAGGTACATACAAGGGGGGGGGGGGGAGCAGGGGAGCTGGACACAGAAGCTTTTTAACCTTAATGCAGAGAATGCATTAAGGTAAAAAAAAAAATCCTTCAGGGTTTAGAACCACTTTAAGGTAAAAAAAAACTTGTGACTTTAGAACCACTTTAAAACTCCATCCCCACAGAAAACCATGGGGGGAGAGAGAGAAATAAAAATTGTGTTAAAGTGCAATAGTACATTTTAATTCTGATAGAAGTCTTGTGACATGATAACTTCCGGTGCACTTTGCCAGTGCTGATTGTTATCAGTTAATACTGTTTTCAATGCTCTCTTTTAACCACAGACCACCTTCCCTCTATGTTGTGGAGAAGAATAGAGGGAGAGTTCTGTATTTTCTATTTGGTCTAAGACTGGAGGCTAGCAGGGTCATCAGGTAAAAAGAAAGAAAAAATAAATAAAACAAATGCAGCTACTACTTCTTAGACCATTAAGGACAAATAAGCTACAACATGTTACAACATGTTACATTTTTCTTGTGTTTAAATAAGAGTTAACAAAAAAAAAAAAAAAAAATATATATATATATATATATATATATATATATATATATATATATATGCAATGGGTCATGATGATAAATCATATTTGTATCTGTAATCAGACAACAGTTAGAGAAAAATGTACCACCAATTACTCAGTGGAATACAGGGTCTAAAAGTGGATTGTGCACAAGTTTTTTTTAAAAGGAAATTGTAATGATTTTGTGCCTTGATAGTCTCTTGGATTGTGGCAGCTTCTTGTAGTCAGTATGTAGAAACTCCTTTGGTAAATTAGCCATACTCTGTCTTGGGTTGAAGGGTCAGATGGCACCAAAGGAGGAGAAAGGGAAGGAATCACTGCTGCGACATTTGTGTTGTGTTGTGTACATTTGAACGTGAGCTATGGAGCTCTTTAAAGTATGCCTGAAGCCATTTTTTTCCAGTTTTGGATACAGTAAAAAATGGTTACAGGTTTTTCTTTGATTTCTGAGAGCAACTTGCAAAAGCATTTGACACAGTTCCCCATAAACGTTTACTGTACAAAATAAGGTCCGTTGGCATGGACCATAGGGTGAGTACATGGATTGAAAACTGGCTACAAGGGCGAGTTCAGAGGGTGGTGATAAATGGGGAGTACTCAGAATGGTCAGGGGTGGGTAGTGGGGTTCCCCAGGGTTCTGTGCTGGGACCAATCCTATTTAATTTGTTTATAAACGACCTGGAGGATGGGATAAACAGTTCAATCTCTGTATTAGCAGACGATACTAAGCTAAGCAGGGCAATAACTTCTCTGCAGGATGTGGAAACCTTGCAAAAAGACCTGAACAAATTAATGGGGTGGGCGACTACATGGCAAATGAGGTTTAATGTAGAAAAATGTAAAATAATGCATTTGGGTGGCAAAAATATGAATGCAATTTATACACTGGGGGGAGAACCTCTGGGGGAATCTAGGATGGAAAAGGACCTGGGGGTCCTAGTAGATTATAGGCTCAGCAATAGCATGCAATGCCAAGCTGCTGCTACTAAAGCAAACAGAATATTGGCATGCATTAAAAGGGGGATCAACGCAAGAGATAAAACAATAATTCTCCCACTCTACAAGGCTCTGGTCCGGCCGCACCTGGAGTATGCTGTCCAGTTCTGGGCACCAGTCCTCAGGAAGGATGTACTGGAAATGGAGCTAGTACAAAGAAGGGCAACAAAGCTAATAAAGGGTCTGGAGGATCTTCGTTATGAGGAAAGGTTGCAAGCACTGAACTTATTGTCTCTGGAGAAGAGACGCTTGAGAGGGGATATGATTTCAATTTACAAATACTGTACTGGTGACCCCACAATAGGGGTAAAACTTTTTCACAGAAGAGAGTTTAATAAGACTCGTGGCCACTCATTACAATTAGAAGAAAAGAGGTTTAACCTTAAACTACGTAGAGGGTTCTTTACTGTAAGAGCGGCAAAGATGTGGAATTCCCTTCCACAGGCGGTGGTCTCAGCGGGGAGCATTGATAGCTTCAAGATACTATTAGATAATCACCTGAATGACCGCAATATACAGGGATATACAATGTAATACTGACACATAATCACACACATAGGTTGGACTTGATGGACTTGTGTCTTTTTTCAACCTCACCTACTATGTAACTATGTAACTATGTAACTGCAGAGGTTTACCTAGAATTCCCATCCCATAGACACAAAAAGAATTAAGAGGAAATCTCTAAGGTAGAGTTTACATTTAAACAGGTGCCCCCCATGTAAGCATTGCCCTTGCTCCCTATTCCTGTGACAGCTGTGAATATTTTGATTTCCTATTACTTTCGGCCTTAGTGACAATCATCATTCATCACCAGGACAAACAGAAAGGGTTCTACCTAGTGGGGACACAGATAGCAGTAGAATTCTGATGGGATTTAAATTGACGTTAAAGTCAAATAACAGAATATTTACATGTCCCTAACAATAATTTAAATTCATCTGTGTCCCTTTAAGTGACATCTGTGGACAGCACATCTTGAAAAATATATTTGTATTCCTCTCTTTTACAACTTCCTACAGGAGGCTACATTCACCCTACATGACCTCACTATATGTGGAAAGGTAGCCACCCTTCTCGGCACTCTCCTGTTATGGGCTACATGGATGTATTTCTACTGTGCATGTATCCTTGACATATTGTGTGCTGGTTCCTCCCACAAGTTTATCAATAGGAGGGGGAGGTTTATTGCGCTTTTATGTGTCAGCTCTGGCTGCAACAGCATGTGAAATAAACTGTCCAAAGAAAAACTTGAGGAAGGAAAAAGCACGAATAAAGGGATGCTTGCACAGTAGGACCACCGGTGCAATGAGTCATGGGCATTGTAGTTTGAGTAGTGCATTGCATACAAACTCAATATACATGCACTACACTTACTCAGTAAAAAGAAGTTACAGTAAAAGAGCCTTCAAGTTAGAAGCACATGGAGGGCCCAAACACAGAATCAAAAACAGATTTTTTTTTCTTCTAATTTTCACTTGAAAGGTGTGAAGGCTTGGCTTTAGATACACGCTATTCGATCTTTAATGAAATACTTGGCTCATAAAATGAAAATATTTTTTAAAATTTAAATTTTTTTATTCTGATCATAATAAATAAAGAAAATGTACTTTATGTGAAATCATTATACATTCTGTATGTGACTACGTAAGTGTGATTCTGACTGTTACATGAGAAGCCATCATGTATATTGCATATTTTTGATGTCCCAGGTCAGATAAAAATGTGCTCTTCTGTCCTACAATATATCCATGCTAAGCTTCACATTCAAAGTGGAAGTATTTCTTAATTTCAAAGTTCTGTGAATGATCAAAAGTGTTAGCTTTGGGATTGCTTTTCATATAGAAACAATATAAGTGTAAAAAAAAAGTTTTTTTCCATTAAAGTATGCTATTTCTGAATGCTTTAGTGTTATCAACTCTCAGAAGTCATTTGAAAGCATGCACTATTCCTGAGAAACTCTTCTCACTCCCTTCACAGATATTCTGGTTTTCTTTGCTTTGTGAAAGGTTAAGGTCATAGTTCCCACTACATTTCTCTACTTTCCTCTTGTCTGTCTAAATTTAAGATGATATTTTACCCATTGCAGTCATCACGTCCAGTGTTTTTAAGCTCCTGGTTCAAAAAGGTGACTCGGTTTTTCATTCAAAGTATGTTTTTCATAACACAGTCTGAAATGAAGCAGCTGGATATAATTGATACACAACCTGCTACTAAGATAATGTCAGTGTTTCTGTTTTTTATGGCACTGTGTGAAGGTCTGAGAGGAGAGAGAGAGAGACAGAAACAACATACTTGAAAGTGAATTCCTGACACATATTGTCTCTGATGTCTGTGAGATGTCCAGACTGGTGCATAGTGCAGAGAGAAGCACCCTTTTGTAACCTCAAGAATTTTTACATTTTTATCCAGGAATTAAAGAGCAGATTTTAGCCATGCCGGTAAAAACATAATTGAATCGCAGATATTAGGTCACCCGATGACACCACTGTTCAGTGGGTTAGCAATTTCTTTTGTCACCGTCTTGCATTCTATGCATTCAATGCAGTTCCCCATAAACACTTAATTTACAAATTGAGTGTATGTACCTGGGTAGAAAACTGGCCACAGGAGTGCGTCCGGAGGGTGGTAATAAATAGCATACCTTCTGAATGGTCTGGAGTTGTTAGTGGAGTAGCCCAAGGCTCTGTCCTGGGACCGATTCTGTTTAAATTGTTCATAAATGATGTAGAGGTTGGTCTAAATAGTTCAATCTCAGTGTTTTCTAATGATACAAAGCTAAGCAGGGTAATAACTTTACAGCAGGATATAAAAACTTTACAAGAAGATCTTGATAAAATAAAGGGGTGGGCAACTGCATGGAAAATGAGGTTTGATATTGATAAATGTAATGCACTTGGGGGCTAAACATATAAATGCAAGTTACTCACTAGGGGAAGAAACTCTGGTAGAATCAAGGATGAAAAATGATCTGAAGGACCTAGAGGCTCATCAATAGCATGCAATGCCAAGCTACAGCAAGCAGAGCTATCAGACTATTAACATGCATTAAAAAGGATATCTACTCAAGACTATAATTCTACCACTTTACAAAACTTTGGTGCGGCCACATCTTGAGTATGCTGTCCAGTTCTGGCCACCAGTCCTCAGGAAGGATGTGCTGGAACTGGAGAGAGTCCAGAGGAGGGTAGCAAAGCTAATAAGGGGCTGGAGTACCTCAGCTATGAGGAACAACTAGAGGCAACAATCATTCTCCCTTAAAAAGAGATGATTAAAATGGTTGTAAACCCCAGTCATAAAATCTAAACCAAACATATATATCTGTAGTGTTTACTTATACTTAACAATACTTTTGGTAATATAGTGTGTATATATACAGGTGCATCTTATAAAATTACAATATCATCAAAAAGTTTATTTATTTCAGTAATTCAATTCAAAAAGTGAAACTCATATATTTTATATAGATTTGCTACACACAGAGTGATATATTTCAAGCATTTCTTTCTTTTAATTTTGATGATTATGGCTTAGAGCTAGTAAAAACCCAAAATTTAGTATCTCAGAAAATGTGAATATTATATAATACCAATAAAAAAAGGATTTTTTAAATAAAGAAATACTGAAACGTATGTCCACATACAGTACAATACAGTATAATATAATATGCACTCAATACTTGGTTGAGGCTTTTTGCATGAATTGCTGCATCAATGTGGCGGGGCATAGAGGTGATCAGCCTGTGACACTGCTGCGGTGTTATGGAAGCCCAGGTTTTTTTGATAGTGGCTTTTAGCTCATCTGCATTGTTGGGTCTGGTGTCTCTCATCTTCCTTTTGACAATACCCCACAGGTTCTCTATGGGGTTTAGGTCAGGTGAGTTTGCTGGCCAATCAACCACAGTGATACCATATACATGTATATTTCTGTTTAATTTTAATTTTGTTGTAGTTCTAGTATTTATAATGCAGCGTGACCATTAAAGATTCAATTTGTAAGGGGGGATAGGTCAATATAGGGGACAGTAGTTTAAGCTTCAACAGTGGGGTTGTGGACCAGTTTGTTTACTCTATGGCAACGAGAGTGTCCAGCCATCACAAACATAGCGGTTGATGGACTTCTGTCTGAACAACCCCACCAAAAATGGCTGCCGTAGTAAGATGTAGATAACACATATATGGTAGTGCGGACTATGAACTTCGGTCTGAATAATCTCATCAAAAATGGCCGCTGTAGTAATACGTAGATAACACATATATGGTAGTGCGTACTATAGACTTCGGTCTGAATAATCTCATCAAAAATGGCCGCAGGAGGCACATATAGTACAGACACTAATGGTCTTCGGTCTGCAATATCTTACCAAAAATGGCTGCCGCAATTAATAACCACCGCAATTACACAGGTCACGGTGCATTATAAAAAGGTGAGGCAAGCACGAATGTACGCTCCAGATGACATCAGAGTGACGAAACGCGTAGGGCTCGGTCAGCACACATTCTTGCATCATTTCCGGTTGTCGGCGCTAGTGTCAGCATCAAATGCTTTACTATTTTTACCATTTTTTGTATTGAATGTGAGTACCCCTCCACGTTTTTTAATGGAATAAACTGTTTAAATAGTATTACACTATTGGGATTCCTCTCTTCTTTGTATGATATATGATACACGATTGGAGGACTATCAAACTATTCGGGATCGGCCAGTCTTTAGAGTGCTACACAGTGGCAGATACTGTGAATGCTCCACACCCCAAGAAGGGGAGAAAATTCCGGTGAGTGCAGCCACAATAAGAGCACGGATAAGACAGGTATGCTGTAATCACCTTTGAAAAGTGGTATATATCATCTGTGGAACCATCTGTGCAATAGGAGTATTTTTACTAGATTAATCCTCAAGATCCCTTATGGCACACGGTTCCCTAAATGAGATATCTCCGTCCTCCAATACATCAGTGGATACAGATATAGATGACCCAAGACCTTTACTTTCTCCTGCTCAATAATAATGTTTTTTAAAAGTCAAATTTCTAATGAATCTATTCACATCCAGAATGGTATCAAATAAATTTAAATGCCTCTGGGGACAAAAATTTAAACCTTTAAACAATTTTGTTTCTGGTGTCCTTCGACAGCTCTTTGGTCTTCACCATAGTGGAGTTTGGAGTGTGACTGTTTGAGATTGTGGACAGGTGTCTTTTATACTGATAACAAGTTCAAACAGGTGCCATTAATACAGGTAATGAGAGGAGGACAGAAGAGCCTCTTAAAGAAGGAGATACAGGTCTGTGAGAGCCAAAAATCTTGCTTGTTTGTAGGTGACCAAATACTTATTTTCCACCATAATTTGCAAATAAATTCTTTCAAAAATCAGACAATGTGATTGTCTGGATTTGTTTCCACATTTTGTCTCTCATAGTTGAGGTATACCTATGATGACAATTACAGGCCTCTCTCATCTTTTTAAGTGGGAGAACTTGCACAATTGGTGGCTGACTAAATATATATATATAACACATTTCACAAAATGTTCACTGTTTGACATTCTGACCTTACATAAGTTGATGATATCAGCAGATCATCACCAAACTGAGTCATTATTTAGTAGGTTGCAACAATTCTAGTGACTTTCTGTTAATAATGATGACAAAATAAGCTGGTACCACACTTTGAATTGTTAAAGCGGAACTTCAGTCATTTTTTCATCTTTCCATCTATTAAATCCTCTGCCCTTGTTGTTTTAACTTTATATAGTAAAACATTTTTTTCTGTCAGTAAATACCTTATACAGCCCACTTCCTGTTTCTTGTCTGGAAAAAAGCCCAGGCTTATGACATCATGCACAGCTCTCTCTCTCACTCTTGTGAGAGTTTGCCAGGAAGGGAGGGTAGATGAGTCATAAGAGGGCCAATGATTGCTGCAGAGCTGGAGGTGTGTGTGTGTGTGTGTCTGTGTGTCTGTGTAAATCCAGGAAGTGAACAGGCAGCAGCTTCAGCTGCCCACAGTTAAAATGGTTTCTGCCGGACTCCGTGGAGGGAGATTTCTGCAGCAGATTTGGCAAGTACAGAATTACAGTATATATAAAATAATATGCAAAGTTGTTGGAGGGAAGCTTCAGAATGGCAAATATGTTTTTATTACAAATTATGTGAGCAGTCTGCAGTTCCTCTTTAAGCTGTGAAATGGACTTCTAAATTTAGACAGGTCCCTGTAAACTGCCCCTTTTTATGACATTGTTATTTTTACTTCCTGAAGATTTTAATTCTTATAAAATGAAATCCATATCAACAATTGTACTGATCTTGCATTTAATCAGAGTTTGAAAGAGGATATACTTAACATTTTAAGGCTTATCATTAGTCATTTAAATCTTGATTCAGTGATGGCTTATTATAATTCTCTGTTGTGTAACTACAAGCAATAAACGCTCATGGCACTGAACACATGGTTTAAAACAAATATATTGTCAGAGAATTTAAAATATGTTATTTTTTAGTACTAAAACACAATTGCCCTGCTCATGAAACATATGGATATTTTAAAGTCATGTAATTATGTTTTTGCTGGTTTAACAGTTTGAAGCTAACACTTAAGGTAGTGAAATAATTGAGTTATATTAAGCACAGCTGTGCAAGCCACAGATTTAGCCTTCAGCCCAAAACTGAGTATTGGTTAGCTTCCAACTCTGAAAAGTAGAGTTTCTCTTTTAGAAATCAAAGCTAATGTATATGCTAGTGTGGTGAATAAATATATTTTCCCCCTCTATTTGATGCTAGAATGGTAAAATTGAACATTAACCACTTCAGCCCTAGAAGATTTGGCTGCTCGATGACCAGAGCACTTTTTGCAAATGGGCACTGCTTTAACTGGTAATTTCGCGGTCATGCAATGCTGTACCCAAACAAAATTTGTGTACTTTTTTCCCACAAATAAAGCTTTCTTTTGATGGTATTTGATTGCCTCTGCGATTCTTATTTTTTGCGATAAATAAAAAAGACCGAAAATTTTGAAAAAAAAATGATATTTTCGTTTTGTTACAAAAAAAATCCAATGAACTCAATTTTAGTCATACATTTAGGGAAAAATGTATTCAGCCACATGTCTTTGGTAAACAAATGTCAATAAGCTCATATTTATTGGTTTGCGCAAAAGTTATAGCGTCTACAAACTAGGGTACATTTTCTGGATTTTACGCAGCTTTTAGTTTATGACTGCCTATCTCATTTCTTGAGGTGCTAAAATGGCAGGACAGTAAACCCCCCCCCCTCCCCAAACGACCCCATTTTGGAAAGTAGACACCCCAAGGAAATGAAAATTGAAAAGTTTTTTGTCACAAGTGATTTAAAAATGAAAAAAAAAAAAAAAAAAATTACACAAAGTTGTCACTAAATGATATATTGCTCACATATGCCATGGTTATATGTGGAATTACACCCCAAAATACATTCTGCTGCTTCTCCTGAGTATGGAGATACCACATGTGTGAGACTTTTTGGGAGCCTAGCCGCGTACAGGCCCCCGAAAACCAAGCACCGCCTTCAGGTTTTCTAAGGGCGTAAAATGGTGATTTCACTTCCTCACTACCTATCACAGTTTCGGAGGCCATGAAATGTCAAGATAGCACAAAACCCCCCCAAATGTCCCCATTTTGGAAAGTAGACACTTCCAGCTATTTTCTGAGAGGCATGTCGAGTCCATGGAATATTTTATATTTTGCCACAAGTTTCAGGGAAATTATTATTTTTTTTTTTTACACAAAGTTGTCACTAAATGATATATTGTTCAAACATGGCATGGTTATATGTGGAACTACACCGGAAAATACATTCTGCTGCTTCTCCTGAGTATGGGGTTACCACATGTGTGGGACTTTTTGGCACTAACCGTGTACAGGACCCCGAAAACCAATCACCGCCTTCAGGCTTTCTAAGGGCGTAAATTTTTGATTTTACTCCTCACTGCCTATCACAGTTGCAGACGCCATGAAATACCCAGATAGCACAACCCCCCCCCCCCCCCCCCCCAAATGACCCCATTTTGAAATGTAGACGTCCCAAGCTATTTGCTGAGAGGCATGGTGAGTATTTTGCAGATCTCGCTTTTTGTCATAAAGTTTTGAAAATTGAAAAAAGGAAAAAAAAAATTATTTTCTTTCTTAATTTTAAAAAACAAATGAGAGCTGCAAAATACTCACCATGCCTCTTAACAAATACCTTGGGGTGTCTACTTTCCAAAATGGGGTCATTTGAAGGGGTTTTGTGCTATCTGGACATTTCAGGGCCTCCATAAATGTATTAGGTAGTGAGGAGTTGACCTGGACATTTTATAGATAGGCAACTCCTATCCTCATATTGATTAGTGGTTCCAAATTAATAATAACTACTGCAGTAGGGAACAGACACAAAAGATACACTCCGCATCTTTCCAAATAACTGTTCTGCTTTATTATGACGCAATTGAAGGTTTTTATACACATGATTATGTAGGTATCACATTAATATTACCATTGTACTTTTATGGTAACAAAGGGCGCAACATAGGCAGACTAATTCTAATCAGGACTCGAAAGAATGCAAACATGTAATGAAAACATTATTAGTGCCATGTGCACAGTGAGGACAATACATACAAAATAGAATACAATAATATACAGAACTTACAATATTTTGATCACTAACCATACCTGCTATCACCTTTAACCTGGAACCTCCACACGCTTAGGTGGAGGTAGTCCTGGCCAAAGAGGCAAAACTTCATTGTGGAGAATATAATAGCTGAGCAGCTTTTTCATTACAAAATGACTTTTCATTGTGAAAAACAAATGATTGATAAGACATATTTACAGAGTACTGGCTGTACACTCCTGTGGGCAGAATGGCCTTCTAGCTTAATTGTTGGCATGCTGACTTATCAGCATATGTAAACACAGACAATTCTACATAAAATGGAAGACGTACAAAAGACAAATATTGCTTCAACATGGCTAAACTACTTTTCAAATCACTATATATATATATATATATATATATATATATATATATATATATATATATATATATATATCCCTTACAATTAAAGTAATTGAATACCCTAGACTGTGATTCCAAGAGAGAAACAAATCAAACACAGAGATTGCTTTAATTTAGTCATTTTTGTATTGTCTGGTGTGGATCCAGGTGACTTTTCCTTCAAGTTTTGCACAACTGTACATGAAATAGATGCTGTAATGAGTCTCCAAACATTTCCTTATATATAAATGTCTCTTAACAATCCACAAGTCACCTGGCTTTAGTTTTAGATCCTTCCAAACTTTTAGGATCTGGAATTGGGGAGAAAACACATAAATGAGTTTGTCAAAAACCTTAAAAGATCAGCAACATTCTCTGTGAGATCCGAATGGAGGACTTCAGCTGCTGAGACAAAATATAAGCAAGTGAGCAACACACTCCCAAACCAAATCCCATAGAGAAAGAGTCCATCACCCCCTTAGGGGCTTGATAAAATATAAGAAAACATTTAGGCAAAAGTTTTCTAGTTTCTTACGCTACTTTTTACACGACATTGTAGACAGTAGGAAGTGTAAAAATAAAACCTCAAAACTTCTAGTAAGGACTGTCCTATAAAAATGATTTCCTCTGTTACTCTCTGTAGATTCTGACACTCTGTACTTACAAACTACTTCTGATAACACTTTTTACTGTGGCCTTTGCAGTAGCATTTGCCATTGGACATCCAGAAAACATGTCCATACAGACAAAATGCATACTCATAAGATCCTAACTTGGGTATCTGGATATATCTTTTTGTAATCTCTGGAAGGGATGTTCAGCTTTTGGTAACACCTTTGGTAACAGGTAAAACAAGAAATGTTATGTTATAAAAACAACTGTGGTGATCCCTGGCTCTATCCCATGCTCATTTACTAAGGCAGCCATAACTGCTTGTGACTGATGACACGGTCCATGTGTCAAGCTGGAGGGAAAAGAGTGGCTGGCAGACATAAATGATCACCTTTTTTCAAAGTCCTGTTTCATAAGAAGTTGCCTCCTGTGGACCACTTGTTCTTCTCATTCTTCTCCTTAATGTTGAATTATTAATCCCAGCTATACTGGACCAGAACTAGGGTGGAATCTGTGAGTTGCACAGACCCAGCAAGTGTCCAGGGCTGTAAACGCAGCATCCTTAGTCACCTGGTCTGCTTCCATGTGTGAATTTTTAATGTTAGTATGGCTACCTCAGCAAGAAGCTGGAAGGTTGAAAACAGCCAATCAAATTAACTTGGCATGCTTGATTGGTTTACCTGCTGAAGTAAAAACAAACTTCTGACCCTTCAAATTATACCAAAAGCTCTCTATATCTCGACTATCTATATAAATATATATACTCTTTTTATAGCTCACAGGCTTTGCTAAAACATGGAGCTCTGCATCTATCAGGAACCATGAATCAGACCGAGACAGAAGTATAGTTAAACCACACTTGTTTAATAATAATAATAATAATAATAAGATAAACAGAGTAAGCGTAATTAAAACAAGCCAGAGTTCAGTAACTGGATCGGGCAGTCAGCCAAGCAAATGTCAGAGAGCCAGAGATAAACGTAGTAGTATAGCAAGCAGGATCAGGAGCCAGAAGGAACGTCAGCCGAGCAAGTCTTCAACAGGAACACAGGAGAAAGTCTCTGTGATGTTGGCAAAGGCGAAGGCAGAGATCAAGTGAGCTGGACGGCTTTAAGTAGGCAGGACTGACGAGCAGAATCAACAACAGCTGGGTAACTGTGGAGAGAGAGGGGAGCTGGCAATTAGCCGACAGCTGAGCGGCCAGCTCAGAGAAGAAAGGGCTGAGCCTAGCCCTGACAGCTTCTTGAGCTGGGGAAAAAGGATCCAGTGACTCTGAATACAGAGTATCCTTCTGGGTGATAAACTGCATACTCAATATAAAACCGAGAATAACTCTACAAAAAATGAAATATCTGGGTCTTCAGGGAGTGTATCCTGCACTGAGCTCACAGCAGTTGATTCCTACGTCATCAATTCAACATGTGTTTTTTCTTTGTCTCCAGCCTCCTCCAATAGAGGCAATAAGGTGGCTGGATTCAAATGTACGCATTTTTCATTGTTAGATTTGTACATAAACAAACAAAACAAATTCATATTTTTAACCTTTCATTAGACAAACATTTATCTACCTGTATATTTGCACTAATCATGGGGTACTTTGTCGCAGTAAGTGGGCTTAAGCGGTTCTCCCATATAGAGGAGTGTATTGCTCCCATGGTTCAGAGAAGCAGGATCTCCAAGTCTATGGATAGTGTAGGACCCACTAATCATGGGGTACTTTGTCACAGTAAGTGGGCTTAAGCACCATATAGCAATATGGTGTGACCAAATCCCCATATTTTTTGATAATGTTTTTTTGAAAATGTCTAGGGGTTTTAAATAAGCCTTGCAGTAGGTAAATGTCTTTTTTGCATGTGTGCGCTGTAATATTTTGGTCTGTTTTATGGTCTTATGGCTGCACCATCTTTAATGCATCTTTTAGTGTGTGCCCCCCAAATATCTTGTTTGTCTATCGTATGGATTCTTACCAAATCCTTTTGGGTGAGGAGCACCCCACTCCCTCATTAGTGCCTCTCATTAGTGTCCACCTGTGTCATGGGTGGAGACCTCAAGTTCTCCCATATAGAGGAGTGTATTGCTCCCATGGTTCAGAGAAGCGGGATCTCCCAGTCTATGGATAGTGTAGGACCCACTAATCATGGGGTACTTTGTCGCAGTAAGTGGGCTTAAGCACCGTAAAGCAATATGGTGTGACCAAATGCCCATATTTTTTGATAATGTTTTTTGAAAATGTCTAGGTGTTTTAAATAAGCCTTGCAGGAGGTAAATGTCTTTTTTGCATGTGTGCGCTGTAATATTTTGTTATATCTGCATACATGACACATACAAGAGATAGAACTAAAGGTTCCAGCATTCACACACATACACAAATATCTCTCTAAAATTGCTTACATTTTTCCCATTTGTACACAACACATGCATATCATTCTCTCACTTTAACTCTTTAATATTTCCCTGCTTAACTTCTGCTTTCCTTATTTTGTTCTGATATCCTTTGCATCCCATGTATTGTAATCCCATACTTCCCATATTGTACCTTCTATGATCAGACGGGCAGCCATAGTGCTCCTCCCATCTTCCCTCTCTGACAACATATAAAGTATTCTGTTTTAACTCTCATTTCTCAGTTTTAACTTTACTAGTTGTAGTGCCTGACCCCAAATTCATCCCACAACTTAACATCAAAATGTCCCTTTCTGTCTAGTGTTAGTTGTCACCCTTGATCCATCCTGCTCACATAGATAGCTGTTTCTCTAGCTGTTTACTCTGCATGATTCTTAGTCCCTGTGGACTTTGGTAACCCAGTTACCCATTGTGGATCTCTGTCCACTCTAACCATTAATCTAGGGGCTCAGTATAGGCAGAACCGCACCTTCGGTTCATATATTTTATAGCGCTCCTCTTGAGCTGGGCATTTTTGAGGGTCTCTTACCCTTCATTCCCTTACTTAATTTAATGCCCATAATGACTGGCCAGTCTTCTCTACATGTGCCTATACCCTCTTGCCTCTAAACTACTTTATCTAGCAGATGGACTACATATACCTGTGAACAGCACTATTCTTCCCTTTCTTATCTATAACACTCCGATGGACAGTAGACAGTGACAACATAACATATAACTACCAATCAATACAGTTCGATTAAGGAGAGTAAAATAGGTGCCCTTTGACCCGAAAATTCCTTACCGATCAAGGAAGTCTGATAAGTCTGGTAAGCAAAAGGCTTACCCCAGCTGGCTGGTTATCAGAAATTCCCGGATCATCTCAAGCTTCTCGTTTCGGATTCCCAGGGTCACCTTTAAATCCACCTAGGCAAAGCTCGCCATCTGACCTGGACATTTTATAGATAGGCAACTCCTATCCTCATATTGATTAGTGGTTCCAATTTAATAATAACTACTGCAGTAGGGAACACACACAAAAGATACACTCCGCATCTTTCCAAATAACTGTTCTACTTTATTATGACGCAGTTGAAGATTTTTATACACATGATTACGTAGGTATCACATTAATATTACAATTGTACTTTTATGGTAACAAGGGGCGTAACATAGGCAGACTAATTCTAATCAGGACTCGAAAGAATGCAAACATGTAATGAAAACATTATTAGTGGCTTGTGCACAGTGTGGGCAATACATACAAAATAGAATACAATTATGTACAGAACTTACAAATTTCCTTTACAGGAGTAAAATCACAATTTTACGCCTTTAGAAAGCCTGAAGGCGGTGCTTGGTTTTTGGGGTCCTGTATGCGGCTAGGCTCCCAAAAAGTCTCACACAGGTGGTATTCCCATACTCAGGAGAAGCAGCAGAATGTATTTTGGGGTGTAATTCCACATATAGCCATGCCATGTCTGAACAATATATCATTTAGTGACAACTTTGTGTAAAAAAAATAAAAAATAAAAATTTTCATTTTCCCGAAACTTGTGGCAAAATATAAAATATACCTTGGACACGCCTCTCAGCAAATAGCGTGAAGTGTCTACTTTCCAAAATGGGGTCATTTGGGGGGGGTTTGTGCTATCTTGACATTTCATGGCCTCCGAAACTGTGATAGGTAGTGAGGAGTGAAATCACCATTTTACGCCCTTAGAAAGCCTGAAGGCGGTGATTGGTTTTTGGGGTCCTGTACACGGCTAAGGTCCAAAAAAGTCTCACACATGTGGTATCCCCGTACTAAGGAGAAGAAGCAGAATGTATTTTGGGGTAAAATTCCACATATGTCCATGGCATGTTTGAGCACTATATCATTCAGTGACAACTTTGTGCAAAAAAAAATAAAAAAATAAAAAAGTTTGTCATTTTCCCAAAACTTGTGGCAAAATATAAAATATTCCATGGACTCAACATGCCTTTCAGCAAATAGCTTGGGGTGTCTACATTCCAAAAAGGGGTCATTTGGGGGGGTTTGAACTGTCCTGGCATTTTATGCACAACATTAGAAGCTTATGTCACACATCACCCACTCTTCTAACCACTTGACAAAGCCCTTTTTGACACTTTTTGTTTACATGGAAATTTTTTTTTTTGCTAGAACATTACTTTGAACCCCCAAACATTATATATTTTTTTTAAAGCAAAGGCCCTACAGATTAAAATAGTGGGTGTTGCAATTTTTATTTTCACACAGTATTTGTGCAGCGATTTTTCGAACGCAGTTATTTTGGAAAAAAACACTTTTTTAAAATTTTATTACACTAAAACACACTATATTGCCCAAATGTTTGAAATAAAAAATATGATCTTATGCCGAGTACATGGATACCAAACACGACATGCTTTAAAATGATGCACAAATGTGCAGCGGCGACAAACTGCATATATTTTTAAAAGCCTTTAAAATCCTTTAAAACAAAAAAATTGTGTAGCGTTAAAAAAATTAAAGTTCAACATAAAGACAATGTAGTCCAACCAATGGTGAAAGACATAAGAAGAACTTAGAAGAAAGTCCTCCATGTATATAAGACTCATGAAAATTAATGGTCTATATAGATACAGTGACTTCATGTGAGGAACAAATCAAATGCGTGACATCTGGAGTGAAGACAGAAGGAACACACCACCACCGACAATAGGAAGGCTTACCAGATCACGTAGACCCAAGAGGACATACGCCCAACTGGGTCAAATCAGGCTTGGGTGGTGGGTGATGGTAGATGCTCCGGAGGGGTGGTGAGGATAGGAATCCGAGAGTAAACCAAGGACTAGTAGGTCCCTCAAGATGATGTTGAGAAGCAGGTAGCAATGATGTATAGCTGGAAGGAAAAAGGCCACATAGTGTAATTCCATAAAACAAGTACCAAATTTATTAAAATAAGAGATACACTCACATGAAAATCTTTAAAAATCAGTGCTGTAAAAGTATGGCAGCAGTGGGGTTCTACCCGACGCGTTTTGTCCTCTTAGACATCGTCTTGGGGGTCCTCCCACTGCAGCCAGCAAGATATATATAGGGAAAGTGATCATAATGGTGGGAGGCCACTCCGCATTGTGTGTAATTGCTACTTCCGGTTTTCGGACAAGATGGCCGCTCGGCGTGCGTTCCACGCCTCACCATGAAGCCAATTGCCGATACCGGAAGTGAAACCAATGAGGTCACTAGGATACCAAAAAAACAACACAAAAATGTCCCATTTTAACTTGTATCTAGTTCTTATTATATACGAACACCGGATGTGTATGTGGCTCTAAGGGATGTGATGAACAAAGATGAAAATGCGCCTTATCGTGGCCATCAGTGATGCGCACGCGCACTGTGATGAACAATGGCATACGTGCGACCTAATCAGACCACCGGTGATGTGCGCGCGCACCGTGCGCATGCGCACCAGCTAGGCAAAAATGACTAGGAAAACCACTTGTACAGAAGACGGTCCGCCCTCTGTGTTGAGATGGCCCCGCCTGAGAATACGCACTGCATGCGTGGAGAATAACCCATCGCATATGTGAAGCAACGTAGTGACGTGTGTTTGTGTGGTGGCCCCAAACGAACAAAGCAATGGGGCCAGCGTAGTATATGAATACAAATGTGTTGTGATAAACATACGAAAATAAAAAGCAAAGTGTTATGTGTGTGTATCTGCATTTAATATGACAGAAGATGCGTGTATAATGTGTGAGAAAAGAATTATTAATGTTGTCCCTACCAGTGGGGGGACAATGTAAGTATAGACACATATACACCTATGTGTCTATACTTACATTGTTAAAATGGGACATTTTTGTGTTTTTTTTTTGGTATCCTAGTGACCTCAATGGTTTCACTTCCGGTATTGGCAATTGGATTCATGGTGAGGTGTGGAACGCACGCCGAGCGGCCATCTTGTCCGAAAACCGGAAGTAGCAATTACACAAAATGCGGAGTGGCCTCCCACCATTATGATCACTTTCCCTATATATATCTTGCTGGCTGCAGTGGGGGGACCCCCAGACGATGTCTAAGAGGATGAAACGCGTCGGGTAGGACCCCACTGCCGCCATACTTTTACAGCGCTGATTTTTAAAGATTTTCATGTGAGTGTATCTCTTATTTTAATAAATTTGGTACTTGTTTTATGGAATTACACTATGTGGCCTTTTTCCTTCCAGCTATACATCATTGCTACCTGCTTCTCAACATCATCTTGAGGGACCTACTAGTCCTTGGTTTACTCTCGGATTCCTATCCTCACCACCCCTCCGGAGCATCTACCATCACCCACCACCCAAGCCTGATTTGACCCAGTTGGGCGTATGTCCTCTTGGGTCTACGTGATCTGGTAAGCCTTCCTATTGTCGGTGGTGGTGTGTTCCTTCTGTCTTCACTCCAGATGTCACGCATTTGATTTGTTCCTCACATGAAGTCACTGTATCTATATAGGCCATTAATTTTCATGAGTCTTATATACATGGAGGACTTTCTTCTAAGTTTTTCTTAGATGTCTTTCACCATTGGTTGGACTACATTGTCTTTATGTTGAACTTTAATTTTTTTAGCGCTACACAATTTTTTTGTTTTACTGTTATATGCTTACATCCTACTGGCCGTGTTAGCTGCTTATTCCCCTTTTTTGGCAGCGCAGAATTACTTGTTATCTTTCTCCTTTAAAATCCTTTACAGGTTACCATTTTAGATTTACAGAGGAGGTCCACTGCTAAAATTACTGCCTTCGATCTGACCTACACGGGGATTCCTCACATGCATGGTGCAATTGCTGTTTACATATGACACACTAGACAGACGCTTGCTTTCGCCTTTGCATGTCAGCACGGGGGGACAGGGGTGCATTTTTTTTTATGTATTTTGCTTTTTTATTTTATTTTTAAACTGTTCCTTTCATATTTTTTTATCATTTTTATTGTTATCTCAGGGAATGCAAATATCACCTATGATAGCAATAGGTAGTGACAGGTACTCTTTTTGAAAAAATTGAGGTCTATTAGACCCTAGATCTCCCCTCTGCCCTCAAAGCATCTGACCACACCAAGATCGGTGCGGTAAAATGCTTTCCCAAATTCCCAATGGCGCTGTATATATCCAGCGAAACCTAAGTCATGAAATGCTCATAGCTTCCGGTTTCTTAGGCCATAGAGATGATTGGAGCCATTCTGGTCTCTGATCAGCTCTATGGTCAGCTGGCGGAACCACCGGCTGCATTCTCAGGTTCCCTGTTGGGACAGGAGAGCCAGAGAAAACCGGTGGGAGGGGGGCATTCCCTCCCACTGCTTGTAAAAGCAGTCTAGAGGCTAATTAGCCACTAGGATTGCTTTTACATGAAAGCCGACTGCTGGCTGAAAAGAATGATACCAAGATGATACCTAAACCTGCAGGCATCATTCTGGTATAACCACTCAAAGTCCAGCAACATACCAGTACGTTGCTGGTCCTTGCTGGGCATATATTGTAATGTTCTGTTCAGCCTATGGGCTGAACGAAAAAAATAGATTGATCGGTGGGTAATTAGAATACCGCCCTTCATCCACCCACTTCTAATAAGAACATACATGCACCATTTTTTTTTAAATGTGGTGGTGAAATCATCTCTTACAGTGCTGGAGTCGCTGATTTACGTATTGTGACAGGAAACGCTGTTGCTGTCAAGATAAATAAATCAGTGCTGCAGCTGGGTGGCATACCTGAAAAGAAAACAATGGTAACGATAAAACATTGACTCAATAAAAGAACTTGATTTTTTAACGCAATCTGTGCCTAAATAATATATGCCGAAGCATGGGGGCAATCCGCCCCTAATGTTAATTGCAAAATGCTCCTCCACCCCTGCCCCCATGCTTCGGCATATATGCTCTTTTTTTTAACTGTGGTGGTGAAATCCCCTTCTACAGCGATGGAGTCATGGCTTTACGTATCGTGGGAGCAAACGCTGTTGCTGTCACAATAAATAAACACGTGCTGCAGCTGAATGTCGTACCTGCTAAGCAAATGATGGTTAACAATAAAACAAAGTAACATTACAGTATAACAGTAAGACATACCATACCTGCAAAACAAACATAATAAAATAAAACATTACCATTCTAAAATACAGCAACAATAGAGAGAGAACAATAGAGATAGAACAACAAGGAGCAAACAATAGAGAGGACAATAGAGAGTGAACATAAGAGAGAGAACAATAGAGAGAGAAGAAAAATAAAACCACAATTATTTTTTTGTGTGTGGGTTTTTTTTGCACTTTTATATAAACTGTAAACTGTAAACGTTCCAGATTAGGGTCTCTCAAAATGTGCTGGCCACCTCATCTTTCGATACCCTGTATAAGTGTGCCCTAGGACTGTGCAATGCTGTACCCTACGTTAATACTCCACTAGTGTGTGGTAGCGTTTGAAACAGTCACTGATGCAGAGACCAGGTTGGTCAGGACAGGAGCGACAATAAAAGCGGGTGTCACACCTAAATCCGCGTTATCTGCAGACAAGACATTTTCTTTGGGGATTTCTTTGGGTAGGGGTACCAGGGAGGACATACGGAAAATGCCTCTCATGCAGCCGGGTCACTGCATTTACATTGGGAAGGTGGGCCACAGCACTGTCTGGAAACAGAAGTGATGATTTCTTCCTGAAATTTAAGGAAGGATCCAGTTTGTCCTAAAGCTTTGTATAGAACATAAGCATTCAGCATTGCCAATTGGAATAAATATACAGACACTTTTTTGTACCAGAGTCTGGCCTTAAGGGCAATTAAGTACGGTGCCAACAACTAGTTGTTGAGGTCCACCCCTCCCATGTTAAGGTTGTATTCATTTACAGAGAGGGGTTTCTCCACAACACCAGTCGCCGTAGGAATTTGGACAGTCGTATCTGCGTGAAGGGAGGACAGAACGAAAACATTCCATGTATCCCTCCACTTCACTGCTAACAAATTATTACATTTCAAGCAGGCTCTCTCCCTCGTCTAAGTTGGGATTCTACAGCGATTAGATCGCAAAATGTCACATGCGCCAATTCCACAATCAAAAGGATGACTAAAAAGTGGCACATTTGTGTAATAATTGTCCATGTACCCCTTTCCGAATAAGGGTGACACCAAGTCCCACACAATCTTACCAGCACTTACTGTAGTCTGGGCAGTTCTCGGGCTCCACGTGACTATCTCTTCCCTCGTAAATCATAAAACTATATGTATAGCCTGTTGCCCTGTCACAGAGCTTATACATCTTGACCCCATATCTGGCAAGCTTGTTGGGAAGATACTGCTTGGTAGACAAGCGGCCAGTAAACTTAATCAGGGACTCATCAACGCAAACAACTTGATTGGAAGTAAACAAGGCTGCAAACTGTTGGTTGAAGTGGTTTAGCCGATCATATCCAGGGTCACCCCGAGGACGACAGAGTTCATCGTCATTAAAATGCATGAACCGCAAGATCTGCTTGTATCGTGTTTACACTTACACAGGCAGGGGAAGGATTTATTTGCCGGAACTGATCACCAGGTCCAGGCCAGAAATCATTGGCCTGGGCCTGGAGACTGATCGGTTCTGAAGCAAATCTGATCATTGTGGCCACCTAGGGGGCAGGCGTGTTAGCGGTAAATCTGACCATGTGTATGCTCCATCGGACAATTGTTGTCGGATTTCCCATGGACAAATGTTGGCTAGCATGTTTTAAAATTTTCCCAGAACAAATGTGTGTTGTCGGATTTTCCGAGCACGTGTACACAAGTCCATCGGACAAAAGTCCAAAGTGCAAACTCGCTCGGAAGTATGGATGAGCCAGAAGCGGTCGATCTTGTAAACTTGCATTCGTAATGGAGAATTAACATTCGTGAAGTGGCAAATTATGAAATCTCCAAATGCAGCGCACATTCTCTTCTTCTTTAATGGGATAAAAATTAAGCTGCTTTGCTGGTGATACTGCTGGAGTTATTGCAAACTAATTTTCAAAGGCTTTTTTTTCTAGTAATATCAAGAATAATATTATTATGTTGGTGTTCCTTGTCAATTTTACATTGTATTTTTTTAAATGTAACTGCCTACTCCCAATCTGTCATTTGAAGTAAAACGCATAGAAATTAGACATGCTATCTGCCAATAGAACTTAACCAAAAAGTGCATTCTATGCATCCAAAAATACAGAAAATATACCAATTCAAATCATTATTCAACCAAAAAAAGTCAAAGCAATAACTCCAAGGCCAATAATAAATAACCCGTTATCTCCTCCGATTCCGCAACATGGCTGGTTGACGAACGGCCGCTCAGAAACTAACTGAAAATCGCGAAATGAAAAGTGCGAAATGAAAAGAGCGAATCAACACTCACCAAACTTCTACTAACACGAAATTAGTAGAAGGAACCCAATGTAACATAATACGTCACTACGTTCGTAATTGTTGGCCAACAATTGTGTGGCCGTGTGTATGCAAGACAAGTTTGGGCCAATGCCCTTTGGACAAAAGTGCACGGTTTTGTTGGCCAACAATCCGATCATGTGTACGAAGCTTAAGGGTCATTTGTAAACTGGTAAACATTTGCTTACCGGGTGCTTTTTTTTACAAAGGTATTGTCAATTTTAAGGATTTTGTTAATGTCAGATTCACTTGGCTAATGCATTTTCTGCATATTAGCCAAATGTCCTATAAAAAAACATTACATAGGTCTTTCGGTTGTACAATTGTAAAATATAATTCTCATTCTCTTCAGTTATGCTAGCAATGGCTAAAAACTAAAATCTGAAGGAAACCTTGAGCTGAACTAAAAAATGTGCTGGCTTGTACAGCTAGAGGTCTGCCCGCATTCCTGTTGAAAGTGTATAGACTTCTGCATAAGCAACAATTATATACTGTATAAAGACTTGTAAGTAGGTGTAAGCCAACAGAATATTCATAGAAACAGGGGCACTATCGGGTCACTATTTTATTTTATTTTATTTTTATTTTTTCCTTTTTAAACTTTTTGTCTGAGTGTAGATCAAAGTTAATCACAAGTATGTTTAACCACTTACAGTCCACCATACGTACATATACATCCTGGGATGGGAGTGGTGATACCTCAACCATTGCTGAAGCTGCAGCAGTGATCGAGGTATCATATTTTAGAGCCGGTGATTCTGCACAAGAAAAAAGTGATCTGAGTGGCTATACAGCCCTTCAATCACTTTTACAGCCAGCAGAAAAGGGGTTCTCCCTCCTGCTACTGCCTTTACTGGGCTCTCTTTTCCCACCGAGGAGCCTGATACCAATGTGACCTGTCACATAGGATGCCTTTAGACAGAATGAGAGGCACTTCTGTTGTTCCTCCTCCTCTGTGATGTCACAAACCACAAGCGACAAGGATTTTGTCACTTCTGGGTTTTGGTTTGTTTGTTTACAAGCCGTTACTGGCATGTAAAGCACCCAATCTTGGTTTGATTAGTTGCTTTGATAGGGGGTCTAAAACTCATGCTATCTATAGATGCAGAGAAGGCGTTCAACAGGGTCCATTGGACTTATATGGAAATGGTGCTGGCCAAATTCGGCTTCAAAGGTCCGATTCTCACAGCTATATTGGCTCTTTACTCCTGCCCATCAGCACAAGTATATACATGGGGTCTCCTATCCAAACCATTAAAAATTACCAATGGCACTCGCCAGGGATGTCCTCTTTCCCCTACAATATTTAATTTAATGATGGAACCCCTAGCTGAGACCATTAGAACAAACACTAATATCAAGGGCTTTACCTTCGGATATGACAAACACGTTATAAACTTATTTGCTGATGATGTCATCCTTCTAATGATGCACCTACTCACCTCCCTCCCACAGGCCCACAAAATTTTGACAGACTTTGGTGGACTATCTTACTACAAAGTCAACTTCAGCAAATCCCTGATGCTAGACGTGCGAATCTCCCATACCACAAAAAAATCACTACAAGAAACTCTACCAAACTCTACCATAAAAAAGGTGTCTCATACCTAGGTATTACCCTGACCAACACCACTACATCCTTAGCAGATACAACCTTAAACCGTTAATAACTAAAATTGAACAACAACTCACTGACATCTCCAAAAGAGAACTACCCTGGTTAGGTAAAATAGCGGCATTTAAAATGTCTATGCTTCCACAAATCCTCTACTTGTTCCGCTCCCTGCCAATTCCCAATCCACCCCACTACCTCCGTACACTGTACAAAACCATATGGAAATTCACATGGGGAGGCAAAAGAGCTAGGTGCCCTCGGAGCAATCTTCTCCCACACAAAAGCGCACCGCGCATGGATTTTGCAGATAATCACGATTACCTATGGGCAACGAGACTAGATCAGTTCAAACACTGGTTCCACACCACAGACGGTCCACTGTGGGTAGAAATAGAAAGCTCATCACTCCCAAATAGAAACACGACCTCATTCTTAATGGGTGACATATGGAAACCCTGGGAAACCGGGGGTCTATCGCCCTCCATACAAGTATCCATACAAGCATGGAGATTCCTCCAAAAACTTGACAATAAAGATACGCATGACATAGAATATGAATTCATTATAGACCTCTTACGGGCAAAAATTCCTATGCTCTAAAGCGCGACACTCCGCACACAGGGTATAAAACACATACAAGACCTAACTAAGGAACCAATGCCAAAATCTTGACACTACCTTCCCTGATGAACAATGGAAACATGCTTTCAAAGAAATCCACAAATACTCCCATTGTGTGAACTACTGGGAAATGATGCTCAAAATGACCAATAGATGGCACTATACGCCCTATAGACTTGCCACCTTTTTTCCAAACACATACCCCCTCTGTTGGAGAAAATGCGGACATATCGGTAATCTGGTACACACCTTATGGACATGCCCAAGCATAACAAGTTCCACCTTCCACTTCCAAACTTCTCAGCCTAACATCCTCCTTTGACCTGAAGCAGTGGATACATGCTCCAACTCACTCAGAAGGCATTATCCTTGACCTCGTGTTCTCTCACCTTTGCACTCCATGCAACCTCTCTAACTATCCATCCCCTCTCTCTGATCACCACATTATTAGTTTCACTCTCTCCCTCTCCTTCACCTCCTCTCCCTCCAACCACCTTAAAGTTACCCGCAGAAACCTACGTCATCTCAACCCTTCTCTTCTCTACTCTGCTATCAACAACCTCTACGACAAAATCTCACCCCTATCCTGCACCAACCTAGCCACTTCTGTGTACAACGCTTCACTTCTAGCCTCACTGAACTCACTTGACCCCCTCACTACACATAGAATCAAGCCCAGACCCATTCAACCTTGGCAAACAGATGATACTAGAAGTCTGAAAAAACGTAGTCGTGCTCTGGAGCACCTGTGGCGTAAGACTAAGTCCCAGAGAGATTTCTACCAATATAAATCTGCCCTCCAAAAATACAACTCCAGCCTCCTCTCTGCCAAGCAGACCTATTTTACCACTCTCATTAGCAACTTATCATCCTGTCCCCGTCAACTCTTCTCCACCTTCAACTCTCTACTTCGTCCTCCACCGCCTCCACCCGCCAACTCACTCACTGCACAGGAGATCGCCAATCACTTCAAACAGAAGATTGATACTATTCGCGCTGAGATCTCTACTGTGCCGACACCCCCCACGCTTTACACTTCATGCCCACAGGCACAATCATTATTTCCCTCTTTCAACCCCACCACTACAGTTGAAGTTGCTAAACTACTTGCTAATGTCCACCTTACCACCTGCCCTCTGGATCCTGTTCCCTCACAAATGCTACGTTCACCCTCTGGCCCTATACTACACTCTCTAACCCACATCTTCAATCTCTCCCTCTCTTCTGGCATCTTCCCTAACTCTCTAAAACATGCACTTGTCAGACCCATACTTAAAAAGCCCTCACTGGACCCATCCAATCTTAACAACCTACGCCCCATCTCCTTGCTCCCCTTCTTATCCAAACTCCTCGAACGTCTGGTCTACAACCGACTGAGCATCCACCTCGCTGATAATGGCCTTCTCGATCCCCTTCAGTCTGGATTTCGTCCTCAACACTCCACAGAAACTGCTCTCCTAAAACTAACAAACGATCTACTAACGGCAAAAAACAATCGACACTATTCTGTACTCCTACTCCTCGACCTCTCTGCTGCCTTTGATACGGTTGACCACCCCCTCCTCCTCAAAAAACTACACGCCTTTGGTCTCCGTGACTGTACACTTCGCTGGTTCTCTTCCTACTTATCCAACCGCACCTTTAGCGTTTCTTATAACTCTACTTCCTCCTCTCATCTTCCTTTCTCTGTTGGGGTCCCTCAGGGTTCTGTTCTTGGACCTCTACTATTTTCAATCTACACTGCCTCCCTGGGTCAACTGATAGCCTCCCATTGCTTCCAATACCACCTCTACGCTGATGACACCCAAATCTATTTCTCTACCCCTCAGCTCACTCCCTCTGTCTCCTCACGTATCAGTAATTTACTCTCAGATATATCAGTCTGGATGTCTCACCACTTCCTTAAACTCAATCTAGCCAAAACCGAACTTATAATTTTTCCTCCCCCCTATGCCTCTTCCCCTGATCTCTCTGTCAAAATCGATGGCACAACTATAAGCCCATCCCCACATGCCAAGGTTCTAGGTGTAGTCCTAGACCCTGAACTCTCCTTCAAGCAACACATCCAATCACTGTCCAAATCCTGCCACCTCAACCTCCGCAACATCTCCAAAATATGCCCCTTTCTAACCAATGACACAACAAAGCTCTTAATTCACTCGCTGGTCATCTCTCGCCTCGACTACTGCAACTCCCTTCTCATTGGCTTACCTCTACATAGTCTATCACCTCTTCAATCCATTATGAATGCCACTGCCAGACTCATCCACCTTACCAATCACTCTGTGTCTTCCTCTCCTCTCTGTCAATCCCTCCACTGGCTTCCGCTGGGCCAAAGAATTAAATTTAAAATTCTAACAACTACGTACAAAGCCATCCACAATTTCGCCCCCAGCTACATCACTAGCTTAGTCTCTAAATACCAACCTACTCACTCTCTTTGTTCCTCTCAAGACCTCCTGCTCTCTAGCTCCCTTGTCACCACCTCCCATGCTCGCCTCCAGGCCTTTTCCAAAGCCTCTCCAATCCTATGGAACTCCTTACCCCAATCTGTCCGCTTATCTCCTACTTTATTAGCTTTCAGAAGATCCCTGAAAACCCTTCTCTTCAGAGAAGCCTATCCTACCCACACCTAACAACTGTACTTTCATTTTTTTTCCATCAGCTCATCCCCCACAGTTATTACCTTTTGTCTCCACTTAACCCTCCCTTCTAGATTGTAAGCTCTAACAAGCAGGGCCCTCTGATCCCTCCTGTATTGATTTGTATTGTAAGTATACTGTCTGCCCCATGTTGTAAAGTGCTGCGCAAACTGTTGGCACTATATAAATCCTGTATAATAATAATAATAATAATAATAATAACAAGTCTCTGGAACAAAATGTTCCAACTGATCTCGTCAACTACAGGAATCTTAACAACCCCAAACCCTGCACTAGCTATCCTCCACATTGGCATAGAGAAATTTCCTCCAGAAGATAGATCAGTCATCGCCCACATACTTCTGGCAACCTGCACTCTTATACTTAGAAACTTGAAAAACACCTTAGCTATCAACCTATCTGAAGTGATTACGCTAGTTAATAGAAACCACACATTTGAACGCCTACTAGCTATCAACTCTTTAACATGCAAAAAATTTGATAGCAACTGGAAAATCTGGACTGAAAAACATAAAATCTCCTAATTTTTTCTTATAAACAGTATACAATGACTAATTTGTCCTTTTTGTACTCATAGTACCTATACTTGAATCTACTGCATGTAATATATAATTCTTATGACATGGTAATATACCGGAACATGTGTGTAACTAATTTTTAAATGTTTACTTGTTTATAATTGTATTTTTATTACATTTATGAAAGAAAATATACAATCTTGTTACACATTGTATCGCGCTAGGAATAACAACATTGTTGAGATAGAAAGAAAAGTAAAGGTAATTGTAAACCAATGATGTCCATGGACACAGGACACAGGAGTGGACTGTATCACATTTTAGCAATACGTAAAACAGGTAACTCATGGATATATATTAAAACTCAAAAGCAGTCACAAAACCACAGGACTTCTAAGAAGGTTAGGGAATACGCATTAGAGGTATCAATAAAAAAAAGAAGAGAAGAAAGGAGTGCATACATGCAAGAATAGTATGAAATTAATATTACTTAGGGCGTGTTGTTTGGCAGAGGTGTCCCAAAATCCGATAGATCCCAAGGTTCCCAAGTTTTATTAAATTGAAAGATGGAATCGTGTACGGAGGCCGTTAGAAACTCCATCCTTCGAATTTCACCCACCAAACTTAAGAATCTGGACCACAGAGGAGAAGTATTGGATAACCAGCACAGTGGAATAAGCCTTCTGGCGGCTAATAAAATATAGGAGATAAACCGATTCTTTTTTTGGTTGTGTTTGAAAGGGGGAGACCCAACAAACAGTTCAAGGGATCCAACGGGAGGGACACATCTACTACCTTCTGAATGAGTTCACTCACATCACGCCAAAAGGGTTGTATCAGTGAACACTGCCAAAAAAATGTGAAATAGAGAACGCGTGTCGGTTCCGCAACGCCAACAGCACGGCGAGACCGAGGGGTCAAATTTATGAATTACATCTGGAGACCTGTACCAAAACATAAGGATCTTAATGGATGTCTCTCTCTGGGTTACACATTTAGAAGACTTAAAAATAGAGGACCAAATCTTGTCCCACATTTGTACCATGATAGGTCGGCTCAGTATATGGGACCATCTTCTCATGTAATGATGACTGGTCTCCGCAATGGGAGTCGATTCATGGAGGATATGATAGATGTACGAAATTAAGTGTAATTGGTGCGAACCCTGTGCACACAAGTATTCAAAAGCAGTAGGTATGTCAAGGGTCAGAGTTGAGGATTTAGAGTGAAAGAAGTGTCTTACCTGCATAGGGAAATGGAAGAAATAGGGGGGTATATCAAATTTCTCACTTAAAGTGTTGAAAGTATGTAATTTTCGTGTAATGGGGTGGACTAGGTTTCGGAGCTGGAAGAGGGATGCGGTGAGCCATGGGAAGACCCTACCCAGGGACAAGCTATCTGGTATGAGCGGATTAAATAGCACGTTAGCAAGAGGAGAACATGACGAAGTGAGAGAGTAAGTTTTGAGACAGTTACGCCAAATGGTTAAGGTAAAAGCCATTGGAGCAGTGCATTGGCGTTTGTATATGGGATCCAGGGAAGGGGGAGAACCCCAAACCAGAGAACATGGGTGAACAGGGTACAGCACTCCCTTTTCAATAGCAGTCCATTGGTTAGATGCATGCAAAGAGGACCACGATACGATAGCCCTTAAGTGTGTGGCGTAATAATATTTGATGATGTCCGGAGCTCCCAAACCTCCCCTGGATCTCAGAGAAAATACTACCGAGCCTGCAATGCGGTGAGCTTTACCGTTCTATATGAATTTTAAAAAATTCCTCTGGAGTGCTTTCATTTGAGAGGAGGGTAAGGCAGCTGGTAATGTCTCAAAGTGATAAAGTAACCTGGGTAAAATAGACATTCTGAGAACATTGATCCTGCCTAATAGGGATAGAGGATATTTTGTCCAAGTCGATTGAGATTTATTAATGTCTGAAATCAAAGGAGGGAAATTTGCGGAGTAAAGGGAAGAATAAGATGGGGTAAGTAAGACACCTAAATATTTAAGAGAGGTAGTGCACCATTTATAAGGGTATGAGTCTTTAAAGTGGTGTTCCAGCCAAAATTATACTTTTTAAATAAAAATACCCATATAATACACAAGCTTAATGTATTCTAGTAAAGTTAGTCTGTAAACAAAGGTCTGTTTTGTTCGTTTATAGCAGTAGTTTGTTATTTTATAAACTTACAGCAAGCCGTGGCCATCTTAAGTGTGGGCATCTGAAGCCAAACTGTATTTCTTCCTGGATCTCATCCTTGCAGATCTCGCACATGCTTAGTGCAGCACAAGCAGTGTAATAGGTTTCAGGTCAGGGTCTCCATAGCAACGGCAGTGTCAGAGGAAGTTGCCGCCCCTTCCCAGAAGGCATTGCAAACAGGAAATGATGCGATGAGCCACGGCTAGGGAGGAGGAAGTGAAAAATGAATACAGCAGATATACAGTAGGTGCTGAGAAAAAAAATGTAAAAATATCCAATTCGTTTGCAGTGCACAGTTTAGTGAGGGATGCTGAAGAGTTGTAAAAGTGGGTGGAACTCCACAGTGGTGGGGGAATGTGTATGGGAAGGGCTTCAGTTTTGGAAGTGTTGACTTTGTAACCGGAGATGGCTCCAAAGGAGGTCAGTAGTTTGTGTAAAGAAGGGAGAGATATCAGCAGATTGGTAATAGATAACAGAATGTCGTCTGCAAAGAGTGATAGTTTATATTCCCTCTGTCGCATCACCACCCCACGGACATCTGGATGAGTACAGATGGACTCAGCCAGTGGTTCCAGACACAGGATAAAAAGTAAGGGTGATAAAGGACATCCCTGCCGCGTCCCATTAGTCATGGGGAAATCAGGCGACCGGAGGGACAACATCTGTACTTGAGCCATGACAGTGGAGTAAAGAGCCTCTAAAGCTTTTAAAAAAGGGCCTTTAAAACAATATGTTTTTAAGGTGGCAAACATATAAGGCCAACTCAGCCTATCAAAGGCCTTCTGTGCGTCTAAACTTAAGATCAGTGCTGAGCGGGAAGACCTGTCAAGAAGATCTATTAGATCTATTGTACGGCGGGTATTGTCCCCCGCATGTCTGCCCAGCACAAAACCCACCTGGTCCCTATGAATCAGTTTGGGGATAAGTTTGGATAATCTGGACGCAAGGATTTTGGTAAATATTTTATAGTCCGATTTTAGAAGGGCTATTGGTCTGTAGTTGTCTGGGATAGAGGGGTCCTTACCAGGTTTCGGAATAACTGAGATGAATGAGTGAGAGAAATGTGGGAGTGGGGGCGTACATTTAAGCAGAGAGTCATATAGAGTTAACATTTGTGGAGAGAGAAAAGTTTTGTAATAAAAAAAAGATAGACCATCAGGACCAGGTGACTTATGTAATGGGAGATTCTTAACCACAGCCAGGAGTTCTTCAGCCGTTATGGGCATGTTCAAGCTATCTAGATCTGTCGCAGACAATGTCGGTAGCTTTATATTAGAAAAGAAGGATTCAAATTTTTCCTGGGTGAAATTAAAATTATTCTCTGGAGTCATGCAGCTATACAATTTGCTATAGAATTTACCAAAAATCTTGGACATCTCATGGGGGTAGTGCGTTCTAGATCCGTCTGCTTGCTGGAGAAAGTCAGGAAAAGAACTAAATGGTCGTTGTCACAGTTTATTTACTAACATCCTATGAGGTTTATTAGAGTATTTCTGGGACTGTAACGTTTTAGGGGGCATGGTCAACATCACCCGGTGACCACGCCCCCTAAAACATCACAGTCCCAGCATGCCCAGGGACTGTGACATCATGAGGGGGCGGGGTCTCCGCCTATATAAGTCACAACGGAGCGCTAAGAGAGCAGTCCAGCCGGAGAGAGCGTCGTGTCAACATCTGGAGAAGAGCAGAGGGAAGAAGACAAGAAGCCCAGAAGTCCAGGCCTCCGCTGGCAAAAGAGCGGCCTGAAGACAGCGGAGGAGCCGGCCGAAGAACTGGAACACCGGGAGAAGAGGCCGGAGGGAGCGGAGAAGATCCAACCGGACGCCAGGAGAAGAGGAACCAGAGGGACCCCCCAAGCCGGAAGAAGACCCCCGAAGCCGGTAGAAGACCCCCGAAGCCGGAGGAAGACCCCCCCGGAGCTGTTTAATAAATTAATTTAAAAACTTGTGTAGTGTGTTTTATTATTGACGCTTTTTTCCTAGGTGAATGGGTAGGGGTACCATGTACCCCATACTCATTCACATAGGGTGGGGGGCTGGGATCTGGGGGCCCTCTTATTATAGGGGGCTCCCGGATTCCGATAAGCCCCCCGCCCGCAGACCCCGACAACCAACGGCCAGGGTTGTCGGGAAGAGGCCCTTGTCCTCATCAACATGGGGACAAGGTGTTTTGGGGGGGGGCCCTGAAGGGCCCCCCGCCCCCAAGGCACCCCCCATGTTGAGGGCATGCGGCCTGGTACGGTTCAGGAGGGGGGGCGCTCACTCGTCCCCACCCCCTTTCCTGACCGGCCGGCCTGCGTGCTCAGATCGGGTCTGGTATGGATTTTAGGGGGGACCCCACGCCGTTTTTTCGGCGTAGGGGGTTCCCTTTATAATCCATACCAGACCTAAGGGCCTGGTATGCCCCACGCTCGCCGCAATAGGAAAATTTGTTTTTCCTATTGACGCAAGCGCGAAATGCAATGCCCTGTCCTTGCGTCGTATCTGGTCCGTTGGACCAGCATACAGACGAGCGGGCTTTCCGTCGGACCAGCACACAGACGAGCGGACTTTCCGCCAGAAACTGAGTCAGACGGAAAGATTTAAAACATGTTTCAAATCTAGGTCCGGCGGGCTTTTGGGAAAAAGTCCGCCGGAAAAGTCCGCCGGAGCCTACACACGGTCGGATTGTCCGGCGGACTCTGGTCCACCGGACCAAGTATGCCGGAAGGTCCACTCGTGTGTACGCGGCATTAGACTTTTCTCTAGGATAGAACGGGATACCTCAGACTGCAAGAGATGATAGTTTAAACGCCAATGACAGGATTTTTGGGATATGCCTTGGAGAGCGTTAGATCCAAGATTATGGGCGCATGATCCGACCATATGATAGGGAGAATGTCAGACTCGACCACAAAGGGGATAAGTCGGGCTGAAATGAGAAAGTGGTCGAGACGTGAGTACATCTTATGTGCCGGAGAATAGAACGTGAACAGTTTGGCAGAGGTATGTTTAATCCTCCATGAATCGAATAGCCAACGTGATCTAATACATCTACGAAAGGCAGCAGCTTGTGACACAATCTTTTTGGAAGACACACCACCGAGGAGGGTTTGTCTATCTCTAATGGGTGACATAATCAGATTGAAATCCTAGCCAATAACCATAAAAGTTTGTGAGTAGTATTGGGGAGAGTCAAAAAGTTTATTAAGGAAGTGGGATCTGGCCTGTATTAGGGGCATATAGATTAACCAGAGTAAAAGAAGTGGACATAAATTCACAATCTAAAACAAAGAATCTTCCATGAGGGTCAATGTGAGAATTTTTTACCTTAATAGGCATGACTTTCTTATCAATATGGTTACTCCTGCCTTACCCGTGGAATCAGAGGCAAGGAAGGAGGTGGGAAAAAACTTTGAGGCAAATTTAAATGAACCTCCTGCTTGTTTCCTGTATCATCATGTGTCATGTGTCATGTGTTTCCTGTATCATCACCACGTCAGCGCCAGAAGCCCTGAAGTCCTTCAGGGCCATCCAGCGCTTGCTAATAGAACCTAAACCCTTCACATTGTATGATAAGATCCTCAAGGCCATGGATGGGATCTATTCAGATAGGCTACTGTGAGAATAGTGAAGAGGATAAAATGTATAATATCGGTTACATGAGACTAAACATAATGCTGTTTATGCGTGTTACCAATACTCGTTAGACCTCGATATCTGGGTATGAACATACAAAACCTGTGGTGGGACTGCTCCAGGATAAAGGAGAAAGGATAATGCAATTTCAACGTATAGAGTAAATCTATAAACATGGACAAAGGAATAAAGAAGATCAACAAATACAACACCAAACAAAAGAAAAAAACAAAAAAAATAAAAGTTGTCGAAAACCTGAGAGCACAATACTTCTCAGGAAACCTTGGGTATAAACCAAGGCCTGGCAGAGGTGTGCACGGACTTCCATCAGGAGACTCTATATGGAGTGAATGGAGGGCCCGCTGCTCACCTAATGAACTCAGTAACATGCAATATAAGATCAACAATAAAAAATCTGTTTACAATGAAAGGAAGGTGTCAGCAAATAAACAGAAACATTTTGTCATCTAAGACATTAATACCTCTAATGGAAAAAACTCATGGAATGAGAAAAAAGGACTACTGTGAACAAGGAACAGAGTAGGCACCATACTTTGTAGACCAGTACAACAAGTTCGTTGCATTTAAGCCATAAGGAAACGGAACCACAAAAGGCATCGAGGTGTGAATCCAAAAAAGGAGAAAAAAAAACCCACAGAGAAAAAAAAAACAATAAAAAGTTCAAGGAAGTTGTTTAGAGGAACGTAGACGTTGAGGTGCAGAGATGTGTTTCTTGGATTTGCCCCATAGAGGGGTCCAGATGCGGCTGGGAGTGCTTGGAGGCATGCGAACCTGGGCGGCAGGAGGCACCAAATCTTCTTTTGGAAGTGGAGGCAGGCCGAGATTTTTAAGGAAGGCGTCCGCTTCCTGCAGTTAATGCAGGGTAAACTGAGTTCCGGCTTTAGGCACAGCGAGACAAAAAGGAAAGCCCCAGTAGTATGGGATCTTATAATGTTGTAAATAAGAAGTAATTGGACGTAGGTTCCTTCTTTTAGCAAGGGTGATGGGCGAAAGGTCACTAAAGATTTGTAGTTTCGCTCCCTTGTACACAATTTGAGATTTGTTACGTGTGGCCAGAATTAGTGCCTCTTTGCTTTCAAAAAAGTGAAACCTCACCACGACATCTCTTGGTCTGGCTCCTGATGGGGGCCCAGGGCCGGTGCGCTCTATCCAGGTGCCAATCTATGTCCACAATTGAGGGGGCCAGATTGTTAAAAAGGCCCAAAAGGTATGGACGCAGGTCGGGGTCACCCACAGTCTCCGGGATACCCCTAAAGCGTAAGTTCCGATGTCTCTCTCTGTTCTCCAAATCCTCCTGTTGCGGTTGTAACTGGGAAACTGAGAGATGGAGATTGTGATTTTCCTCTTCTATGGCCTGAACATAGCTTATCATCTCATCGAGGGACAGCGTGCTGATGTGAAGATTGTGTCCCCTACAGTAAGTTGCAGTAAGACAATAAGTAGCAGACAAACCCCAAGAGTCCAGTGAGGGGATGAGAGCTGCTTGGATGATAGACTGCCTGTTCCAGTCCAGAGCCCCCAACACACAGCTACCATGAAGGTGTAGGCACTGGGGAGGAAGAACAGGTTCACAGGTACCCAAATGGTGGCACAAAGAGGGCAGGAAAGTAAGTCCAGGGCTTAGGTTATGGCGCAGGGAAAGCGGTGCCGCTATAGTAAGGCAAAGTACCTGATCCTGGAGGCTCTGTCCTGTATAGCAGGCCGCAAGATGGCGGCGGTCCGCGGACTTCGGCCTCCGTGGAGCTCTCAGCATCTGCTTGGGATCCCTTACAGTGTGGCCTCCTCCCAGGGATAGCTGATGCCTGTGTGTGAGGATCTGTTGCCTCTTCTCCCGCAGATCACGGCACTGGGACCTGGGGATGCAGGAGGCACAATAGGCCTCAAGATAGCAGCGGGTTGCTGTCTTGTAGGCCCAGCCATGGACCTGGATGAACCCAATCAGCCGGCCAACCACCACAATTCCCGCAGGGGATAAGATAGATGTTGCCTGGGATAGCTGGGGAGATTTTGGAGGCTCTCCTACAGCTGATAGGCGCAGGATGGCCGTGGATTGTCTCAGTCTCTGCGGAGCTCCTCTGGAGTACGTCTTGCTCCTTCAACAGCCGGGCACGCTCCCCATGTTTACCTGTTTAAATGTTTACTTGTTATAACTTTTAAAAACTCAATAAAAACTATTGAACCATAAACTCGTAATCTGTAAAGGCTTTTAAACCGTCAGCTAAGGAGATTTTTTAGGTACTGTAGTTTGCCACTGTTCCCCAGATGTATGCAGTTTGACATGTTAGGTATCTATTTTTTTCGGAATATTTGCGGTTGATAAAAAACTACAACAACCATTTTATTCTCCAGGGCCTCTGCTTTAAAATATATATACCGTATTTATCGGCGTATAACACGCACATTCATTTTAAGAGGGAAGTTTCAGGAAAAAAATACAATTTTAAAACTTTGAAGCAATGTAAGGGTCAGTGCCCATCTGCAGCCTCACCATTGCCATCAATGCAGCCTGATCAATGCCCATCTGCCGCCTCACAAGTGCCATCAATGCAGCCTCACCATTGCCATCAATGCAGCAACCTCACCATTGCCATCAATGCAGCAGCCTCACCATTTCCTGCAGTGCAGCAGCCTCACCATTGCCATCAGTGCAGCCTGATCGATGCCCATCTGCAGCCTAGAGGGGACAGGGAGGGGGGCGGGACGAGCACCGACAGATTACATACAGTGAGAATCTCCTATGATAGACAAAACAGTGGTCCAAGGGGGCCCAAGAGAAGGGACTTCCTATTACAGAGACCGCCAAGTAAACAGGAAATTCTCACTGTATGTAATCTGATGGCGCTCGTCCCGCCCCCCTGCCTGCCCCCTCCGAGGCAGCTAAAATTGAGGTATTGGCGTATAACACGCACACGCTATTTGCACCCAATTTTCATGGTGGAAAAGAGAGTGTTATACGCCAATAAATACAGTATATATATTTTTTTTTTGGGGGGGGGGGTTTTAAGTAATCCTCTAGCAAATAAAATTCAGATTTTTTTACATGTTTGAGATAAATGTCAGAATTGGCCCCACTGGAGGTGGTTAAATTGACTAAAGCTTCGTTCACATCTTGGCGTTCTGAATAGCGACAAATCGCGGGACACCCGTGCATTCCCTGTCACTTCCATTGACACCTCAATCACAACAATCGTGGTAAAATCTTGCAAACAGAATTGTGGGACGCCTGTCACCCAAAAGAAGTACAAGAGCCTCTTTTGGCCGACATGTGTCCCGCGATTCTGTATGCACGATTTTACCACGATTGTTGCCCAATGAATCTTGGCAAAATCTTTCCATGATTGGGGTGCCAATTGAAGAGAGAGGGAAAGCACGCACGTCCTGTGATTTGACGCCTTTTCGAATGGCGAGTGGAATCACGGCGATTCCGCCCGCGATTCAGAACGCCAAGATGTGAACGGAGCCTAAATGTTGATTGACTTACTACCTCTGTTGGAAAACTTTCAAGAATCAGCTACTCTTTTGGTAAATGAACGCTTATTAAGGTTAGTTTTGAACTTTCCTCCTTCTAGGTCATGTCCCTGTGCTCTTCATTTTTGCTGAACTTTATTCACTCCCTTCAAAAACGAAGCTACAATGACAAATTCTTCTTGAACTAGGTGTTTACTTTCTTATTCTGTTGTATTATAGACTATTATCTTGCTTCAGTTTACAGTGTGCTCAGTAACAACTCAATAAAAGTATATCCTCCAGCTATAGCACTTAGGAATGCTGACACAATCTGTTGCTACCACAGTCCATCAGAAACAAATTGCACATCTACAGTATTAATTTGCACTTGCAATCTTTTAGGCTTCATGTACACGGGACGTTGTTCAACCGCTCCTGAAAGATTTAACTTGACAGCTAGAAACCAGCGTCTAAAAACAGCCATTTAACCGCGTTTACATGCCGCGTTTAGTCGCGTTTAGCGGCATTTGCGTCTAGAAGCGTTTGAAAAGAATAAGTAAAAAATAAAGTAAAAAATGAAAAACATCTGTAAACGAAACACGGCTAAACGTGAGTTGCCACTTTTAGCCGCATTTAGCCACGTTTGGCGTTTGAAATGCCTCTAAACACAGCTTCTGAACGCATTTTTTGGGGTTTTCAAAAAAAGCCTTTAAACACAACTGCCTAGAAACAACTATAAACGAACCAGTGTACATGTACTGATAAGATAAAAAAGAGGAGGGTTCAGGAGCAGTTGAAAAAAATGCCCAACTGCTCCTAAACGTCCGTTTACCAGCAGCAGTGTACATGAGGCCTAATGCTCAGAGTCTTACAACAGGTGATATGGCTTAAAGAAAAAGGAGGTGGTTGGTATGCCCTTAGTAGATAAGGCACCTCATCCCAATGATTGAGTAAAATAAAGAGCTAGGAAGGAGAATTATTGTGGTGCCAAAAATAGATTAGTACAATATATGTAAAAAAATATAAACTTTTTTACAATTCATTAAAAAAGAATTAATAAAAAACATTCATATTGGGGGAGCATGGTACAGTAATATATTGATCAAAATGTGAGGTGGTGGTACATTACACAGTTGTTGTAATGTACCACCACCTTACATTTTGATCAATATATTACTGTACCATGCTTCCCCAATCTGTATGTTTTTTATGAATTCTTTTTTAATTAATTGTAATAAAGTTTCTATTTTTTTTACCTATATTGTGCTAATCTACTTTTTGGCACCGCAATAATCCCTCCCTCCTCGCTCTTTATTGTAGGTGATATGGCTTGTTTTCATTTAGTCTCTGGCTGAAAAGATGATGACCGCTCTTCGTAGCGAACTCTCCCTGGGGATTACAGTAACAGGAAGGCTGACTTCAGGTTTATGCTCTGAAGGTTTGCTATCTTCAGCAGTGAAAGGCACTCACTCATTGTGTAGGCCACAAATGGAAGAATTTCCAATGGAAAGCACAGGTGGCTCCAATCCAAGTGGTGTTACATACTACACATATAGTGTTATCTCTGTTACACTGTAAAGTTCTTAACCACTTGCCGACCAGCCGCCGTCATTTTACTGTGGCAGGTCGGCACGATCGTAGCTATATGTCAGCTCGTGGGATCGGGATAGCAGGCGCGTGCACGCTGCACAGCGCGGGTGCCGATGCTCGTGGCTGATAGTTGAGATGACCGCTGGCCACGAGCGATTGTGGGCACGAGAGGCAGAACAGGGATGTGTGTGTAAACACACACATCCCTTTTCTGTTCTGTGAGGCGTGACAGATCGTGAGTTCATATTAGCTATAGCTACGCATCGGCCCGCAGGATCGGGATAGCAGGTGCGTGCACGCTGCACAGTGGGGGTGCCGATGCTCGTGGCCGATGGTTGCGATGACCGCCAGCCACGAGCGATCGTGGGCACGAGAGGCAGAACAGGGACGTGTGTGTAAACACACAAATCCCTTTTCTGTTCTGTGAGGCGTGACAGATTGTGAGTTCCTATTAGCTGGGAACCACGATCCGTCACTTCTTCTAGGTCAGTCCCCCCACCTACAGTTAGAAACACACATAGGGAACACAGTTAACCTCTTGATTGCCCCCTAATGTTAACCCTTCCCTGCCAGTGACATTTTTACAGTAATCGGTGCATTTTTTTAGCATCGATCGCTGTATAAATGCCAATGGTCCCAAAACTGTGTCAAAAGTGTCCGATTTGTCCACCATAATGTTGCAGTCCCGATAAAAATCGCAGATCTCCGCCATTACTAGTAAAAAAATAATAATAATAAAAATGTCATAAAACTATCTCCTATTTTTTAGACACTATAACTTTTGCGCAAACCAATCAATATACGCTTATTGCGTTTTTTTTTTTACCAAAAATATGTACAAGAATACATATCAGCCTAAACTGAGAAAAAAATAGCTTTTTTCTTTCAAAAAAAGGGGATATTTATTATAGCAAAAAGTACAAAATATTGTGTTTTTTTCAAAATTGTCGCTCTTTTTTTGTTTATAGCGCAAAAAATAAAAACTGCAGAGGCGATCAAATACCACCAAAAGAAAGCTCTATTTGTGGGAAAAAAAGTGCGTCAATTTTGTTTGGTCACAGTGTCGCACGACCGTGCAATTGTCAGTCGAATCGCAAAAAATGGCCCGGTCATTCAGCAGCCAAATCTTCTGGGGCTGAAGTGGTTAATATAGACAGTTATATTCAACCTCAACTTCATTATCAATATGGGCTAGCACTGCCACTTATAGTCTCCATCAGGAGTGTGACAAGGTCGCATAGGAGATCAATTATGAGGCCATTATTTATGGCAGGATCCCCAGGATTCTTTTAAAGCATATGTCAGAGCAAAAAAAAAAAAGTAGTAATTGCACTGTACTGCACTGTAATGTTTCATAACTTTAAAGACCCTGCAAGTATAGAAAAATACCTGCTGATCTGCCTAACTCTCTTGTGAGCTGATAACACACTGCATTTTTGTAGTAGTGTAAGTCCTATATATTGTTTTTTTTCTACTCAACCACTCCTACTCTCACATCTCCACAACAAACATTCTGTAGTCCAATATAAAAAAACTGAAGATAATGAAAGTTTGTAGAGGACACAGGGTAGTTCTAAATATATGACAAGATCCACATTTTTTTTACACTGATCAACAGGTATAACAAAACACATCCAATTGTATATTTAGAAGACCAAAAGGAAACAAATATTACATATAGTTTAACAAAAGTGGGAAATCTAAAAAGTCTGATAACCTTAGATATCAAATACACTATAGTACCAAAAGTATTGGGAGCATGAAATTGTCTGAAATGTCTTGGTATGTCTTGGTATGCTGAAGCTTTAAGGCTTCCCTTCCCTGGAACTAAGGGGCCAAGCCCAACCCCTGAAAAACAACCCCACACCATGATCCTCCCTCCATTAAATGATTTGAACCAGTACACAAAGCAAGATCCATAAACACATGGATGCGCGAGTTTGGGGTGGAGGAACTTGACTGGTCTGCACAGAGTCCTGACCTCAACCCGATAGAACATCTTTGGGATGAATTAGAGTGGAGACTGCAAGCCAGGCCTTCTCATGTAACATCAGTGCCTAAGCTAACAAATGCGATTCTTGAAGAATGGTCTAACATTCCCACAGACACACTCCTAAACCTTGTGGACAGCCTTCCTAGAAGAGTTGAAGCTGTTGTAGCTGCAAAGGGTGGGCCAACTCAATATTGAACCCTACAGACTAAGACTGGGATGCTATTAAAGTTCATGTGCCACACACAAATCCTCGGCAAGGATTGATCTAGCTTTTGGAAATGACCTCCTTCTAAAACATGTCTTTGCCTCGGAATATTTATCAGGAGGGGTCTCTGATCATAACCCCCTTTTGATTACACTTGCCTTTCCCTCGGGTATAAAAAAAAAAGGGGGTTGGAAACTATCTCCAGGGTGGCTGTTGGAGGAGCAGGTATATACCCAGGTACAAAAGTCGATAGACATATATTGGAAAGCCAATGAGGGCTCAGTTACCCCCCCAGTGGAGTGGGATGTCTTCAAAACAGTGGTGAGGGGGGAATGCATTTCTGCGATCGGGTCGGCCAGAAGGGATCAGACATATGAGGGTGAGTCCCTCCTAGCCAAGGAACGAGAGGCTGCACAACTGTATGCAGATTCTCCTTCGGAGGACAAGTATCTATCCTTGCTGGATTCTAGACGTTCCATTGACATACATTTTAAAACTCTGGCTTGTAATGAGATAAGACAGAGGGAGGAGACCATTTTCGCTGAGGGGGATAAAAATGGTAAGCTTCTGGCCGACCTGGTAGCAGAAAAAAAGACACCGGTTAATATTCCAGTAGTAAAAGGGGAAAATGGGAACCTGATTACTGAACTAACAGCTATCCTGGAAGAGTTTGTAGGGTTTTATACACGGTTGTATTCGCCCCTGCCTCCTTATGACCAAATAGAGTTGACTGAGCTGTTGCAGAGTCTCTCTATGCCAAAACTGTCAGATGAAGATACTGCAGCTCTGGAGGAACCAATCTCTGTCCTAGAGGTGGAGGCAGCCATATTAGCATTCCCCCCAAAAAAGGCACCGGGTCCCGATGGGTTTCCTGCAGACTTTTACAAGTCGTACTCATCCCAACTGGCTCCGAGACTGACAAAACTCTTTAGGTATTGTTGGGAACAGGGATCTTTGCCGGATTCAATGATGGAGGCATATATGGTGCTCCTCTTGAAGCCAGAAAAGGACCCCCAAGAATGTTCCTCGTATAGACCTATTGCTTTGTTAAATATGGATCTGAAGATTCTGGCAAAAGTTCTAGCATCTCGGGTAGCAAAGATTATCTCTACTGTGGTAGATATCGACCAAACGGGTTTTATGCCTGGTATGTCCACAGACACAAACCTGAGAAGATTGTTCACACATCTCCAACTAGACACCTCAGAGACACCGGCCAAGGTCGTGGTCTCCATAGACATAGAGAAAGCATTTGACACGGTGGATTGGTCATATATGCGCGAGGTTCTGAGATTTATGGGGTTTGGCCCCAATTTCGGTCGATGGATAGAGATGCTATACAAGGCTCCCCGGACAGCAATTAGGTTGGGGTTAACAGTTTCAGAATTCTTCAATATTGGGAGGGGCACTAGGCAGGGGTGTCCGCTCTCCCCATTTATTTTTGCATTGATGATGGAACCTATTGCTAGGGCACTGAGGCAATCTGGTGAGGTAGGGGGGATTCAAGTGGGATCAATTAATGAGTGCGTAGCACTATATGCGGATGACTTATTACTATTCTTAAAGGATCCGGGGCCTTCTCTTAAAGCAGCTCTTAAAATTTTGGATAAATTTGCCACGTATTCAGGATTACGAGTGAATTGGACCAAATCATCTATATTACCACTTGGACCGGAGGCACAGGCCAGGCGGGATGATAATCTTCCATTGAGGTGGGTTTCCTCTATCACGTATTTAGGGGTTAAAATAACAAAAAATATTCAGGATTATATGAAGCTGAATCTCCTTCCTTTGGTGACCAGGTTAAAACAAAAAACGCAAATATGGCAAAAGTTACCCCTCTCGTTAATGGGAAGAGTGAGTCTGATAAAGATGAAATTTTTATCAGTCATATTATATTTTTTACGTCACTCTCCCACTTGGATCTCTAGGGCCTTCTGTTCCACCCTTGATGGAATAATAGGATCCTTTATCTGGTATCCAAAGTCACCCAGAATAAATATAAAAACTTTACAAGAACCGTGGGGACGGGGAGGGTTGGCTCTCCCGGACTGGCACAAATACTATCTGGCAGGTCAGATGGTGTTTGCCAGACACTGGCTGATGGCGGATGCTGGAGACTCTGCTACAGTACTGGAGGCGGCGCACATGGGCTCATATGAAGGCTTGAGACTGGCCCTATACAGAGGTTCAAAATCAATTTTTCCTATAACAGTGTCAATGAAAGCCACCATGAGAGCTTGGGATGTTGCTACTACCTTGGTCTCACCTAGTTACCTGGGAGTCTCACCATCAACACCGTTATGGTTTAACCCAAATTTAGAGCACTTTTGCTCCATCCCGGATCCTATAATATGGGCAGAAAAGGGCATTAAAATACTGAAAGATATAACACGGGAGGGAGAACTTCTACCCTTTGATCAGCTCAAAGAAAGACATAGTCTCCCGAATTATACATTTTTCCGATACTTACAGCTGCGCCATGCTTTCAGGGCGCAGTTTGGTGACAGAAGGGTGGAATGTCTCCCCTCACCACTTGAGGGCATTCTAACGGAGAAAGAGTTAACTAAACCGTTATCAACAATATATAAAGTCCTTTTTAAGGAAACTCCAAAGGGGATATCCAGATGCAAAGAGAAATGGGAGATGGAGATTCCTGATATCCAGGGAGAAGATTGGGATGATATGTGGGACCACCCGTTTAAGCATTTAGTGTCAGCCAGGGATCGGTTAATCCAATTTAAATTTTTGCATCGAATCTATCTCACCCCGGCCAGGCTTTCGCGCATATATTCATTAATAGACGGCAAATGTTGGAGATGTGTGCACTCTCCGGCAGAGGCCGAGCACATATTCTGGGGATGTCCAACCATTCAAAACTTCTGGTCAGAGGTCACGGGTTGTCTGTCAGAGGTACTTAGTATCCCAGTACCACTATCGCCCAGGGTATGTCTGATTGGTTTAGTGGAAGAGATGGTACCCTCTTTAACCCATCGCACACTTATGAACATAGGGCTATTTTATGCCAGAAAAGCCATACTGTTGCGATGGAAAAGCACAGCTGCACCCACAATATCCTTTTGGAAGGGTTTGGTAAACTCAGTAATCCCTTTGTATAAAGCTACATATAGAGCCAGAGGTTGTCCTAAAAAATTTACTAAGGTATGGCAAGCATGGTTAGACTCATCGGAAACGGTGGGCTAAACTTACTGAATATACTTTGATAGAGGTGTTTTAACTGAGTTAAAAGGGAAACTGTCAAGATAACTGTTATATTGTTATGCCTCAGAGGTTATTGCTTTCTGACATACCTCTACAGACAGTAAAAAATGTATAAACTATAATGGTAGAAGATAGTGCATGATCACATGGCAAATATATCTAGACTTGCATTACAAATAAAACCTTTAGGTCGTGGCAGTGGTCGGGTTGGGGAGGGAGGGAGGGAGGGAGGGAGGGAAGGGGGGTAGTTGAACTATGTTAGTTCTTAAGGTTTGGACCCTGCGTGGTCATATCGAGGACGGGTACGTTGCCCGTCTGGTCTGTGTTAATATAAATGTAAATGTATAGTTTTGTCTGTGCAAAATTTAATAAAAAGATTGTTTAAAAAAAAAAAAAAAAAAGTTCATGTGCGTGTACAGGCAGGCGTCCCAATACTTTTGGTAATATAGTGTATGTGGTACTTATGTCTAGGGCAAACATTTTTGATATATGTTCCCTTCAGGCCTGTATGATCTTTGCATGATGGATTGCTAAACACAAATATTTACATGCACAAAAGAAGACTAAAAACAACTTTTTAAAATTTTCTGTGAGATTTTAGTTACTTGGTTTGTATCTATTTTAAACTGGAGCTAACGTACTCTATACTCATCCCCCTTTTCCCCATAATACAACATCCATGAACTCTCAATGCCTAAAACTTCATCTTGGCATCTTCAGGCCCAATTCACCCTGGTACAAATGCATGATGAGAATTCGCACTGAGCTGTACAGCTCAGTATACCTTCCAAAAACTTTGTAAGCCAAAAGATGGCAAGGCTTTATTGTATGTAGCACCCTCTAGTTATGTAGGTGCTAGAGTGAGGGTTTTTCTGGAGAGTAGGACAATTTAGGCAGGCCTAGCTGGTGGCTAGGCCTGTTTGTTTTCATTCTTGGGATGGGAGTGGCCTAGGGCAGGGCTGGGTGACTCACAGGTGGCATCACTGTCACCTCCCTCTTCTTTCTAGAAGATGCTAGAAGGAAAGAAGGAGAGGAAAGGTGGGGCTGCCTGGGGTATTTTGAAGAGCCTTGACCAATCCCCAACTTGGATTGCCAGGGGGCAGGCCTCCTCAAATACCTGGGGTCAGCCCAGCTGAGGAGGAATTGTTGGGTGGAAGAGCTGGAGTGAAAAAGTGTGGAGCTGTCGGGGCCCACAGGAAAAAGATTAAAGTGATACTAAAGGTTCCTTTTTTTTTTAAAATAACTTACCTTACTTACCTCCACCGTGCAGCTAGTTTTGCACAGAGTGGCCCCGAACCTGCTCCTCTGGGGTCCCTCGGTGGCTCTCTCGGCTCATCCCCGCATTAGATAACTCCCTGGGAGAAGCGCTCTCCCGGTGTCTCCCGGTGTCTCCCGGTGTCTGTAGGACTCAGCCCTGCCCCCCCCGGCGGCCACATCATTGGATTTGGGGAGCCAATGGCTGTGCTGCTATCAATCTATCCAATCAAGAGCCGAGAACCCCTAGCGAGATGGCATGTCCCCGTGGAACAAGTTCGAGGGTTCAGATAAGTAAAACGGGGGGGGGGGGGGGGGGGCTGGTCACTGCCAGGTGTTTTTTCACTAAGGTGAAAAACACTTACCTTTACAACCCCTTTAAATCTCTTTTCCTCCAGACATAAAGAGTGCCCCCTTGTGACCTTAAGTAATAAAGAGGGAAGTCTGACAAGGGGTTCGAGAGGCTTAACTTATAGCACACCAAGCAGAGTCAGCATGGGGCCACACTGATTAGGGCAAACGTAGGCTTGAACGCTGCTGTAGGTATTCTAATTGCACCTTGCTATCTCCAACAGCATCCTAGACAAGAGAGGTGTTTCTTCCACAGCTGCAGGAGTGGAAGAAAATAAAGTCCCCTAATTACCCCAGGCCCAGCATTTCACTATCAGCTTTTTAAAACTGCTGGCTTCATAGCTGACCCAATTTTAACTGGTGGATTTGTTTCTTATGGCTTGTGTTGCACCACGGTGGCATGTACACAGCTACCATTTTCTTGCCTAGAAGGCCATGCCCAATATGTGCAAGGCTGTCTCTGTATCACTGGGTCCACATGACCACAGTTACGGTTCAGCAAGCATGGGCAGGCACTTTATATCTCCTTCACCACAAGTTTGCTGGTGCCACTGCATCAGTGCATGCCTCAGCACTTGTCTTCACTGTGTGAACGTGTAATAAATGCGTGCTACGGATGTTGGGTTTAATTAGCTTGGGTCAGCACTCAGCAGCAGTTACTATATCACAAAATATATAAAAATAAATGTCAATATAATAAAGACCACGCTGAAAAAAGCTCAAATATGTGCAAAAAAATTTAAAAAAATATGGAACTTTCAAACTTCAATAAAATGACCATATAACCCAAAATCAATTAAAAAAAAAAAGAATAATAAGAGTGATTACTTAAAATGTGTGCAAAGAAATACACCAAGATATATATATATCTACTACAATGACAATTGCTGAATCGACCTTCAATCATGTGCAAATGTGTAAATAAATAAAAAAATGTGTCTTCTGCCAAAAATATCTTTATCTCTCCTCCCAAAAAACAGACAATGTGAAGTGGCACAATACACGTACAGATAAAGATCACTGGAATTTCCTCTCTCTGGAATCTTTCAGCTGAAAAGTGCACACCTCCTCTCTCCAATTACTGTAGCATTGATACAAATTGTACCATAGTCTCCCAAATAACAGATACTGGGAAGTAGCTCAATATATCTGCAGATGAAGATCATTGGGATCGCCTCTCACTAGAATCTTTCAGCTGAAAAGTGCATTGATAGAAATGTATCAAAGTCTTCTCCATTATGGATGATTTAGATGTATGTATCAGGAACACAAGCAGAATGCAACATAGTGTAAAACCAAACTATATATATTTATTAAAATAATTTGGATACACTCACACTTTTGAGAGTCATGAATGGGGAAACAGCATGGGTAAAATAAAGCACTCATCGCCAACTCCAGACGCATCCAAAGGCTGTAAGCCTACATGGGCTGATACGAGTTAACGTCACTCAGAAGATCTGCCTTACATGTTTCATCGTCATCCGAAGAACTCTGAATGAACAGCATGCCGTGATGGAAGGAAGACCAGTGGAAGATGGAAGCCCTGTCAGTGGTGACAGCACACTACTGCAGGGCTTCGTTCAAAGGTAAGTATTTCATAATGTGGTAGTAGGCGATGCCTACTACCACATTATGCCATTGTCTTGGAATTTTTTTTTGCAAGCCACGGTTTACTACCACTTTAAGGCTTGTCTACAAGGGAAAGCTGACACTACAGCTTTTCTTATGGGACCACTGATACTTGCTCAGACCCTCCAATTCATAATAGAAAAAGTTAGGATTTTTTTTTCTCAGTGTAGCCACCCTGCCAAAAGCAGAGGTGACTAGCCAGATTTAGTTTTGCCAGGTAGTCCACCCTCTCTTTATGTATTGTGACCACAAGATTGAGGTCGGAGTCTGGAAGACATGTTGCTGGAGGTATCTGAAGCCCTAACCATCTCTCTCTATGAACCTGGAGCAATAAACAGCTTATACAGGAAGTGACTGGTGCCCAACTTTATTTTAATCTTCCACTTGGATCCATCCTGATGTAATGTCAGCCTGCTCTGGAGCTGAGGGTTCTCTTTCCTGCCTAATGATCACTACATTAGCAAAAGTGGAGTTGTCCCTTTGGCCAAGAGAAAAACATACTTAAATGGAGAACAACTTGGTCACAGAAGAATTTATAAAAGGTGAAAAAGGAGTTTAAGTAGTTTAAGGTTAAACCTCTTTTCTTCTAATTTTAATGAGTGGCCACGAGTCTTGTTAAACTTCCTTCTGCGAAAAAGTTTTATGCCTATTGTAGGGTCACCAGTATGGTATTTGTATATTGAAATTGTATCACCTTTCAAGCGTCTCTTCTCCAGAGAGAATAAGTTCAGTGCTCGCAACCTTTCCTCATAACTAATATCCTCCAGACCCTTTATTAGCTTTGTTTCCCTTTTTTGTACTCGCTGCATTTCCATCCTTTCTGAGGACTGGTGCCCAAAACTGGACAGCATACTCTAGGTGTGGCCGGACCAAAGTCTTGTAGTGCGGGAGAATTATCGTTTTATCTCTGGAATTAATCTCCTTTTTATTGCATGCCAATATTCTGTTTGCTTTGTTAGCAGCAGCTTGGTATTGCATCATCTACTAGGACCCCCAGGTCCTTTTTCATCCTAGATTTCCCCAGAGGTTCTCCCCCCAGTGTATAGATTGCATTCATATTTTTGCCACCCAAATGCATTACCTTACATTTTTCTACATTGAACCTCATTTGCCATGTAGTTGCCCACCTCATTAATTTGCTCAGATCTTTTTGCAAGGTTTCCACATCCTGCGGAAGAGTTATTGCCCTGCTTAGCTTAGTATCGTCTGCAGATACAGAGATTGAGCCTTTTACCCCATCTTCCAGGTGGTTTATGAACAAATTAAACAGGATTGGTCCCAGCACAGAACCCTGGGTTCTACAGAGATGGACCTGTCAGAGCCCTGCTCTCCTCTATGGGGAGAGCGGATGAAAGTGGACCGCCTGTCCATTTTCATCTGATCCGCTGGACGGATGGTGAACATATCACCATCTGTCTGTTTTCACCGGATCTTGTTGGATCAGAGGGCAGGCGGGTGACAGCAGACCCAAATCCACTGAAATCTGCCTGCCCATAGAGGTCAATGGTTGGCCGCTCGGATCTGCCTGGAAAATGGACAGCGGATCAGGACGATCATGTGAAAGGGGCTATACATGACACAACCTGACCCTAAAATTTCTGTTCAATAACCTTTAGACCTACCAAATGTCAGGGCTGGCTCAGCCCTTCCTTTTCTAAGCTGGCCGCTCAGCTGTCGGCTAATTGCCAGCTCTCATCTCTCTCCACAGTTAACCAGCTGTTGTGGATCTGCTCATCAGTCCCGCCTACTTAAAGATCTCCAGCTCACTTCATTCCTGCCTTCACCTTGGTCACATCACAAGAGTCTCCTGTGTTCCTGTTTAAAGACTGGCTTTGCTGACATCCCTTCTGGCTCCTTATCCTGCTTGCTGTTCCTCTACTTGGATCTCTGACTTCTGGCCTGGCGGATTACCTGATCTAGTTACTGAACTCTGCCTTGGCTGATTACCCGAACTGGTTACTGAACTCTGGCTTGGCTGACTACCCAATCCAGTTACTGGACTCTGGCTATGCTTTGACTACGCTTACTCTATTTACCTTTTTATTTTTATTAATAAACAAGTGTGATTTTACTCTACTTCTGTCTCGAGCTGGTTCATGGTTTCTGACAGTAGGCAAAGGCCATGAATTCAGAAGATACAGTCAATCCACTTGTTGGTAATATTTTTTCCAGATTGGATGAGCAAGATCACTGCATGGATCAGTTTGCCATGGCGTTACAAACGCTCCTGAGTCGCATGTCTCACCTGGAATCCCCCACTGTGGCTGCACTGGTACAACCTGAGTTGCAGGCCATCCCTGCTACTAAGCCAGTCTCTGTGCATGCACCTGCCTTGAGTATTACCTCTATAAGAGGTATGTCTCGTTCCGCCCCGCTTCCCCAGCGATTTGGGGGCGATTCAGTTCAATGCAGAGGATTTCTCAACCAAGTTGAGATATACTTTGAGATGCTGCCCCAGGCATTTCCCACAGACCGAAGCAAAGTAGGGTTTATGATATCTTTGCTTTCTGAGAGAGCCTTGGCCTGGTCTAACCCTCAAAGGGAGACGCAAAAACCTGTTGTCTTGAGTTACCCAGAGTCTGTGGTCTCTTTTAAAAGGGTATTTGACGTTCCCGCACGCTCCGTTTCTGCTACCAAGTGGCTCATGTCCATCAAACAGAGTACAGGAACTGTTGCCGACTACGCCATTGAGTTCCGTACTCTGGCAGCAGAGGTTGCTTGGAACAATGAGGCCCTCATAGCTGCTTTTTTCTCATGGTCTCTCGGATTCCATTAAGGATGAGATAGCAGCCCGAGATATACCCACTGAGCTGGAGAGCTTGATCTTGTTTGCCATCCCCATTGACTCCAAACTCAGAGAAAGACTTTCTTTTAAGGAGCGCTTGCGGAAGCCTCCTGTACGTTTGCCTCCGAGCTTTGCATTCCCACCCGTACCTCCCTCACCTCCCATGCTTCCTGGTACCGAGTCGGTCAATGAAGATGAACCCATGCACTTGGGCTTCACGCGTCTCTCTGCGGATGAGAGAGCCTTTAGGAGGCGGGAGAGATTGAGCCTTTATTGTGGCCAGGCAGGTCACTTTTTGAAGTCTTGTCTTACCCATCATGGGAACACCCGAACCTTGAAGTCCTGTCATGGACAGACCTTAGGTGATGTTGCGTTGTCCCCAGTTATCCAGAAGGATAAGCCCCTGGTTTCGGTCACCCTTTGGGCTAAGTCATCTATCGAGATACAGGCTCTAATCGGCTCTGGGACTGCAGGCCTGTTCATTGATGCTGCCTTTGTATCAAAACACTCGATTCCACTGCAGCTGCGTGACACTCCACTTGCCATGCCCTCATGAGAGGGTTCTGTTGTCCATGGCTGTAGGGGCTCTTCACCATGAGATAATCCAATTCCAAGTGATTTCCTCTCCTAAGTTTCCGCTGGTTATTGGTTATCCTTGGTTATCCTTGGTTACAGAGGCACAACCCGTCTTTTGATTGGCTCCGTGCTGAGGTTCTCTCCTGGTCACCACAATGCAGTGAAACATGCTTCCGGAAGGTAGCCATGGTCCTGTGTACCTCTTCACTCTCCTCCCTGCCAGAGGAGTATTATGATTTTAGCGATGTCTTTCACAAAGGTCAAGCCAGTAGTTTACCTCCACACTGGCCGTATGATTGCGCAATTGACCTTCAACCTGGTGCTACTCCCCCTCGTGGCAGGGTTTACCCTTTGTTGGTCTTGGAGGATAAAGCCATGGAGGAGTATGTTGCCGATGCACTTTCTCGGAGTTTCATCTGCAAATCCTCGTCTCCTGCTGGTGCTGGTTTCTTCTTTGTGAAGAAGAGGAGCGGTGAACTGAGACCTTGTATTGATTATAGGGGTCTCAATCGTTTCACGATTAAGAATGCCTATCCGAACCCGTTGATTACAGAGTTATTTGACTGCCTCAAGGGAGCAACAGTTTTCACTAAGCTTGTTCTGAGAGGGGCTTACAATCTCGTGAGGATTAAGGAGGGCGACGAGTGGAAAACTGAGTTTAATACCAGGCCATTATGAGTATCTCGTAATGCCTTTTGGCCTTTGTAATGCCCCGGCAGTTTTCCAGGAATTTATTAACGATGTCCTCCGAGATTTGTTGCAGTTATGTGTGGTGGTTTATCTCAATGATATCCTCATATTTTCCAAGTCCCTGGAGAGCCACCACACAGATGTCTGTCGTGTTTTTCAGAAATGAAGAGAGAACAATCTCTACTGTAAACTGGAGAAGTGTGAGTTTCATTGGGAACAGGTTAAGTTACTGGGCTATGTCATTTCCACTGCTGGTTTTTCGATGGACCCAGAGAAACTTTCAGCAGTTCTCCAGTGGCCTTGACCCATGGGGTTACGTCCTCTGCAGTGTTTCCTGGGTTTGGTCAACTATTATCGGAAGTTTATTCATAACTTCTCGTCTATGGTCAAGCCCTTGACCGATATGACCAGAAAGAACGGTAACCCACAGAGTTGGTCTTCGGAGTCCATTAAGGCCTTTGAAAGTCTCAAGGCTGCCATTGATTCTGCTCCTGTGTTGGCACATCCTGATCCTACCTTACCTTTTATCCTTGAGGTTGATGCTTCTGAGACTGGTGTTGGCGCCCTTCTTTCTCAACGCCCTACCTCTGAGAGTGCTATGCATCCTTGTGGCTGCTTTTCCAAGAAATTGCCTGCCGAGTGCAATTATGAGATTGGTGACAGAGAGTTGTTGGCAATCATTTTAGCCCTGAAAGAATGGAGACATCTCCACAAAGGTACCACAGTGCCGATTCTCATTCTTAATGACCATAAGAATCTTACATTCTTGTCTGCGGCTAAATGCCTCTCTCCCAGAAGGGAGCGATAGGCTCTTTTCTTGTCAAAAGTTTCAATTACCTTGTCTCATTCTTACCCAGTACTAAGAATGTAAGGGCTGACGCCTTGTCACAACAATTTTGCTCCACTTCCAAGTTGGAGTCGGTTCCTTTGATTCCTCCTGATCGTATTCTGGCTACGGTTCACACCAGTCTTACTTCTCCTTTGGGTGACAAAATTCTTGCTGCTCAGGTCGATGCTCCTCCCGAGAAACCTTGTGACTGCTGCTTTGTGCCAGAGTGTCTCCATACTGGCCTGCTCTAGACTTACCATTCTCCCAAGGCAGCTGGCCACCCTGGTAAGAATCAACTAGTTTGGGCCATTTCCCAACAATTCTGGTGGCCTAGTCTACGTGCCGATGTAACTGCCTTCGTAGCTGCTTGTTCCGTGTGTGCTCAGAGTAAGACTCCACGACACTTTCCAGTGGGCCTCCTACAACCCATACCCAATGGAGAGAGGCCCTGGACCCACCTGTCTATGGATTTCATTGTGGAGTTGCCTAACTCCCAAGGCAACACAGATATCCTTATGGTGGTTGACCGGTTCTCAAAGATGTGTCATTGTATTCCACTTAAGAAGTTGCCCACTTCTAAGGAACTGGCTTCCATTTTTGCTCGGGAGATCTTTCGCTTACATGGGCTACCCAAGGTAAATGTCTCGGACAGGGGTAGTCAATTTGTGTCCCGGTTCTGGCAAGCCTTTTATGCACAGCTGGGTATTCAGCTTGCTTTCTCCTCTGCGTATCACCCGCAGGTGCCACGTCCTCACGCTATACAGTTTGAGAACCATGAGGAGTATGAGGTACAATCCATTGTTGACTCCCGTAGGTTCGGTGGACGCATACAGTACCTGGTGCATAGGAAGAGGTACGGTCCGGAGGAACGCTCTTCGGTCTCATCCTCGGATGTACATGCTTCTGCCCTCCTCTGTGATTTCCATAGACGTTTTGCCCTCAAGCCCAGTGGTCCTCTGAGAGGGAGGAGTCGTTGAGGAGGGGTGTACTGTCAGGGCTGGCTCAGGCCTTCCTTCTTTGAGATGGCTGCTCAGCTGTCGGCTAATTGCCACCTCTCATCTCTCTCCACAGTTAACCAGCTGTTGTGGATCTGCTCGTCAGTCCCGCGTACTTAAAGATCTCCAGCTCACTTCATTCCTGCCTTCGCCTTGGTCACATCACAAGAAACCATCTCCTGCGTTCCTGTTAAACCACTTGCCGCCGCCATATAGCAAAATGACGGCGGCAAAGTGGTTTAAAAAACCTGACCGGACGTCATATGACGTGATCAGGATATTGAGCCGCTGCACACCCCCGGGGGCGCGCATCGCGGCGATCGTTGTTGCGTTGTGTCAGACTGATCTCCGATCTAGGTAAAGAGTCTCTGATGGAGACTCTTTACCACGTGATCAGCCATGTCCAATCACAGCTGATCACAATGTAAATAGGAAGAGCGGGAGATTGGCTTTTCCTCACTCGCGTCTAACAGACGCGAGTAGAGGAGAGCCGATCGGCTGCTCTCCTGACAGAGGGGGTCTGTGCTGATTGTTTATCAGCACAGCCCCCCTTGGATCCCGCCCAGGACCACCAGGGCAGCCGCCCAGGACCACAAGGATGGCCCCCACACTAGACCACCAGGTATGCCCCCTAGACCCCCAGGGAAATACCAATATGTGCCCAGGCAGCTGCCAAATTGTGCCCAGGCAGCTGCCAGTCAGTGCCCACTCCAATTCCTACCACTGCCAGTGCCACCAGGGATGCCTACCAGTGCCTCATATTAGTGCCATGTATCAGTGCCCATCAGTGCCACGTATCAGTGCCCAGCAGTGCCGCCTATCAGTGCCCATCAGTGCCGCCTATCAGTTTCACCCTATCAGTGCCCATCAGTGCTGCCTTTCAGTGCCCATCAGTGTCGCCTATCAGTAACCATCGGTGCCAACCAGTGCCACCCAGTGCCACCCATGAGTGCCCATCAGTGCAGCCTATCAATGCCCATCAGTGTTGCATATATGTGCCACCCATCAGTGCCACCTACCAGTGCCCATCAGTGCCCATTGTCAGTGCCCGTCAGTGCCCGCTCATTGGTGCCACCTCATCGGTGCCGCCGTATCAGTGCCTGTCAGTGCTGCCGTATCAGTGCCCATCAGTGAAAGGGAAAACGTACTTATTTACACATTTTTTTAACAGAAACAAAAGCAAAACTTTTTTTTTTTTAATTTCTCTGTATTTTTTTATTTGTTTACCAAAAAATAAAAACCGCAGAGGTGATCAAATATCACCAAAAGAAAGCTCTATTTGTGGGAACAAAATGATAAAAATTTAGTTTGGGTACAGTGTAGCATGACCGCGCAATTTTTATTCAAACTGCAACAGCACTGAAAGCTGAAAATTGGTCTGGGCAGGAGGGTGTATAAGTGCCCTGTATTGAAGTGGTTAAAGACTGGCTTTGCTGACATCCCTTCTGGCTCTTTATCCTGTTTGCTTTTCCACTACTTGGATCCCTGACTTCTGGCTTGGCTGATTACCCGATCTGGTTACTGAACTCTGGCTTGGCTGACTACCCGATCCGATTACTGGGCTATGCTTTGACTACACTTACTCTATTTACCTTTTTTATTTTTATTAATAAACAAATGTGATTTTACTGTACTTCTGTCTCGGTCTGGTTCATGGTTTCTGACACCAAATTATGTAATATGAGGACCTACCTGAATTATCCCAATTTGTATCCAATCAGACAGGATTTTGCACTGCATACTTCTTGGTAGATCTAAAGGAGAGTGCACAATCAGATTGTAACATTTGTGGTGAGCTTAGGATGCAAGGGAAATGCAAACAGCAGTGAGATGAAGCTCTCAAAGAGGGTGTGGAACAGGAGGATACCTCTTTTCTTGTGACTTCATAGGGATATATGAAGAAGAGCTCTAAATAATGTGAAGTCTTTTTTAATGTTTGATCCATTTTAAGTAATTTTCATGATTTGTAACATACAGCTATTTGAAATGAAAGTCATAATAATAATGAATCAATTTTCTTTGTATGGAACAAATGTCGTGAATCATGTCAAATCTGGTGAGTCATAGCACATCAAATGGTAAAATAACATGGCCTACTTTTGTATTAATCCCTTGCTAGCTTATGCAAATGAATAACGTGTCAGATTTAACAAATGTGTGAAAAATTGAAATTAAGTACCCTAAATTAAAAGGGTTCATCTTTCAGGAAGTTTCCTACATAGTAAATTTGACCATCACAAGCTAGACAATCCCAAATATTTTTTTTTCAAATATAAGAAAGATACACATTTCTTTCTTTTCTTTCCCTCTTAAGCACTTTTCACTAATACAATTATAGCAAAGCTCTTTCTTTCTTTCTTTCTTTCTTTCTTTCTTTCTTTCTTTCTTTCTTTCTTTCAATCTCCAGTAAAAATTATCATATTATTTATCTTCCTCAACATTTATGCTTAAAGCATATGTAAACTCACACCTTGTAAAACAACTCATTTTGTTTAAAATAGAAATGAAAGACAAAACATTTGTGTATAGTTATAAAAAATATTATAAATACTTTTTTTCCCCTTTTTTTTTAAGTGATTGCATGCCCTCTGTTTTCAGCTGCATAAGAATCTCAGAGAGCTGGGGGAAGAGAAACAGAATTACACTAGTCTTCACAGTGGATGGATGGATGTGTATGTGTGTGTGGGGGGGGATAATTGGAGGAGAGCAAGCTGAGTTCTCAGCAGAGGCGTATCTAGTGAAAATGGCGCCTATGGCAAACACTGAAACCGTGCCCCTGTCAAAACATTTGAAACCCATCACAAAACTACAAGTCAAGCTCTTTAATCTTTCAAGAAAGCCCCCTACAGGCCCAGGCCCACTACATCTGTACTGGCTGCCCCTCCCCCCCTCCCCCGATGGTGGCGGCCCTGGTGTCTCTATACTCCTGTAAAAAATAAAAAGTACACATCCTCACCTGATGCCTGTATCAATAAGACCTCTCACGGCGCGCTGCTCCCCGCCGGCCCCTCCTCTCTTCTTGTCCGTCCTGGGTGATGTAATGTACAGTACAAGCACCTGGAGTGAATGGGAGGGAAGGAGGGGCTGGCAGGGAGCAGTGCGCCGTGAGAGGTCTTATTACAGCCACTGCCCATGTTAGATTGTATTTGTTGCAGTCTTGCAGAGCCTCTTATGGCACTCCCGTAGTGGCATCAGGCCCTCGGGCAGTGCCCGAGTGCCCGATGGAACAGTCTGCCCCTGCTCATTAAACAGTCCACATTCAGTGAAAGTTCATGTACAGCATAGTTTGCAGTACATGAACTTTCACTGAATGTGGACTGTTTAATGAGCTTGTTGCACACTTTATTACACTTTATTTATGATATCTATTGCTGTGCATATTTATTTAATCTATACTGAGCACTATATTTGATTGGCTGCTTCTGCTTGGCACACACATACAATCGCACATGATGATGACTTAAAATGTTTAAGTCATCATCATGTGCGATTGTACATGTGTGCCAGGCCCAAGAAGAAGCAAGTATGGATTAAATAAATATGCATAGCCATAGATATCATAAGTGTAATAAAGTGATTTTAAGTAGTACCTGCTGCTGCACAAATCACTTTATTACACTTTAGTTATGATATCTATGGCAATGGCTATCCATATTTATTTAATCCATTGAGCACTATATTTGATTGGCTGCTTGCTTCTTCTTGGCAGTTGGCACACACGCTCAATCACACATGATGATGATCAAGATCAAGTAGTACAGTGTACCTGCTACTGCTAGGCTGCTAATCCTTGCTGCTGCCTGGCCCGAGGGCCAGGGTTCCCCGTCATACATTCCTTCTCTGGTCTTTTCTCCTGCTCCTCACATCACAGTCCCCGCTCCGGGGAGAGAGAAGATGATGCCACACAGAGGAGGGTAGGCGGAGCATTAGGCTCCACCTCCGGCAGTCACTCTACCCTATGTGGTCTGGCCAGTCATCATCGGCTGTCATAGAGGTGCCTCCCCAGGCCAAGTAATTATTAGCAAGTGCCGCGCTGCACTCCAGTAGGCCAGCCGTGGCGCTGACCGGGGGCTTTGTTAGTGTGGGAGGCGACCATAAGAGCCGAGAGGTGGCTGCTGGAGGGCGGTTGGGTTTTTTTTTTCATGCGGTGCGGGTTTTTTGCCGCCCCTCCCCCTCATGGCGCCCATGGCACTTGCCATGGCTGCCATACCTTAGATAAGCCACTGGTTCTCAGCACAGCTAGAAAACTGACTATGCTTTGCTCTCAGTCCTAGTGTGGTCAGTTTTTAATAGGACAGCTGAGAGTCTGGCAGGAACACCAAGGAAGCAATACAAAGAGAACAGGATGTTTTTACATACAAGCACTTGGTACCGTAGGCACATATCAGGAATATGAAATGTTGGGTTTACATATTTTTAATGTGAATAGCAGTCTATAATACAATGACAGCAAAAATACAAGTAGGTTTCAAATAAGTCTTGTCTTTCTTTCTCTTTCTCTTTTTCTTTTTTTTTTTTTTCTTTACTTTCCAGTGAAAATGATCATAACTTATAACAAGCATGATTCCTTCCAACCTCATTAATAATTATGCTTAATGTGAAAAGCTCTCCTGTCTAATAATACAATTATAGTAATAATACAAGTAGTTTTCAAGTAATGTCTAGTCTGGAAGCATAAAACTAAATTAGATAAGCTGTTTGTATGACACAATGTAGTTCAGAGAGGAATTGCCTATAATTGTATCAGTCAGTGTGATAGCATTTGGGTAAAAAGAAGCATTTTAAACATAACACAAAGGATGATAATCTTTTAACATTGTTTTCAAAGTATCTGCAATGGAACAGACACATCTTTGCCACGAATACAAATCACAAGACAGTGTTACTGATTGATTTCTATCTAAAGCTATAATCTACAGACTGCTAAGTTGCCTCTTCTAAAAAAAAAAATCATAACTGTAACAGAATCTGCTGAAGAAGGTTGCTTTTTGCTTAAGATTATTTTATATGCACTTAGATTAAAGCTGGCAATAGACAGTGCGAGTCAGTGTTGATGGGGCAAACACTCCCACAGAGCTAGTGCGTTCTCCCAGCGGGATGGGGGGGGTGCAGGTAAGCTGTTTTGGCTGGGAAAACACACAGTGATTATTGCTAGCAATTGCTGGCAATAATTGTATGAAAAATCTGTTAGTCAACGTAAAGAATATGAATTTATCCGAAGTTACGAATTATCCGAAATAACAAATGCCGCATCTAAACAAATGGAACGTAATGAATTATTAATAATAATAATAATAAAAAGTTATTATTATTATTGTTATTTATTATTATTAATATGTTGCATTCCATTCGTAACTTTGGATAATTTCTTATTCGTTACGTTTTCTAGCAGCCAAATCTGAAAGGAATTCCAATACCTATAGTTTGATAGTTAGCAATAGTTAAAGGGTTTGTAAACTCTCATTATTTTTTTTTTAAATAACAGACATATCATACTTACCTCCACTGTGCAGTTAGTTTAGCACAGTGTGGCCCCGATCATCGTCTTCTGGGGTCCCCCGGCAGCTCTCGAGGCTCCTCCCTGCATCGTATAAACCTTGCGGGCTTGCTCCTGAGATCAGCATTTGGGTCTATAGACACATAATTCCGCCCCCCCGACGCCGTGTCATTGGATTTGATTGACAGCAATAGGAGCCAATGGCTGCGCTGCTATCAATCTATCTAATCAAGAGCCGAGAACCTCAGGCAGAGAGGTACAGTGCGTCTCTGCCAAGGGAACGTAGGGCTCAGGTGAATAAAACGGGGAGCTGGGGGGCCGGTCAGTGTCAGAAGTTTTTTCACCCTAATGCATAGTATGCATTAAGGTGAAAAAACATTTAAGTTAGAACTGAAACAAACAACAACTACTGAAACAACAACAACTGAAACAACAACAACCGAAACAACAAAAACTGAAAACAACTACTGAAACAACAACAACAACAATTAAAACAACAACAACAAAAACAACCGTTTGCTGACACCACTGACACTGCCACAATTTTATCCATATTCAGCGCTGTTTTTATCTTCTCAAATGTGAGTGTTTTTCCTTCAATAAATAGGCTGCAAAGCTTTTTTATATAGTATTACGCTATGTGTCTTCATATCTCTTCCACATATGATTTGAATATTTGATGGGATTCGCCCTTGCCATATATACTATCCACAATTATCCTGGTTACCCTGGTTACATCTCCTGGAATCCTCATCCATATAAGCCTACTTGACACAGTGGGTGTATACCCATCTGTGTCCATTTGCTCTGGTAAGCCCCCAGCTTATACATATGGTGGTGGATCTCCTATCAACACGATATTAATATTGCTTTCACATTTCTTGGTGTTATACATATATCTCAACGGATGTTTCATGGACTTTTTCACACCAATATATGTCGCATATGTATATTTTAAGTACATGTTCCTGGGACTCAATTTCCAACAAATGTATTACTTAAACATATCTGCTAATCATGTTAATTTTTGTATATTTAGTAATCACATTTATGTACATTTTTGGAACATATCTACATTGTATGTCATGTATCAATGTTAGTCATTACTGATTTTCTAGCGCTGCACTTTCCTTTTGCAACAACTGAAACAACAACAACTGAAAACAACAGCTGAAACAACAACAACAACTGAAAACAACTACAACAGCAACAACTGAATACAACAACAACTGAATACAACTACAACAACAACTAAAATGACAACTACTGAATTTTCTTTTTTTTTTTTTTCCCATAAAGATTTTATTTAGTGTTAAAAGAGCAAGTTACAGTTCACAATTCAAATCAAATGACACAGAAATACAATTAACAAGCATGGTATGGAAGCGAAAGAAATGCTGGGTACATCCGATATAGGTTATGATAATACAGTACTGTGGGGTGGAGGATCATTATTCATATTTCCCCTCCCCCCCTCTCCCCTATGAGCAGTTAAGCCCAACCAAGGCTAGGAGATAAGTGATACGGCTGGTCCCAGTTCATTTCTCTGAGTGAAGTACCCTTGCAAGCATCTATGTAGGGCTTTGTTAAGACAAGGTTAAGAAAACCTGCTACCAAGTAGGAGGCCGAAGTTGGGGAGAAAGAACATGGGGTGTATGAGAGGAAGGAGAGGAAAGGGCAAAAAGGGTAGGATCAGGAGAATAAAGCAGGAAGGGAGAGAGGGACAACAAGGGAAGAGAGAAAAAATAAATAAATAAATAAAATAAAATAAAATAAATTAATGGGGAGGAAGGGGTCAAAGACGAAGGGGGGAGTTTGAGAAGGTGCCCCTGAACTCTCCCCTTGGAAGGCCCACTCCCCCCCACATCCCCCCCACCGACGAGAGTCCACCGTTAGGATTAAAGTTCACTTATCACTTTTTATAGTACATGCTGGCGATAGCGTTCAGTAGTCACATAGTGATTCCAGCACGCCCAAGTGAAAGAAAATTTATGTGTTCTTTCCTGTGAAATATGAATCAATTCTTCCATCTCTTTTATTTTAGAAATTATCCTGTACCACTCTCCAATTGACGGGGTCTGTGTGGAACGCCAATGCACTGGGATACATAATCTGGCGGCGTTCACCAAATGCATAGCCAGAGACTTATAGTATGTTTTTTTGGGTAAAGAGGTGTGATGTAGAAGAAATTGTGCTGGGGTGTAGTCCAGGGTATCTGTAGTGATATGTGAGATGATTTCACTGACTTCCCTCCAGAAGGGTTGAATACGTTCGCAGTCCCACCATATGTGGAGCATCATTCCTTCCTGCTTGCCGCACCTCCAGCATGTGTTAGGGATAGAGGGGGAAAATTTGTGAAGCTGAGAAGGGGTCCTATACCACCTAGTGGCAATTTTGTAGCCATTTTCTTGGATGGCCACATTTAGTGAGCATTTGTGTGCGTATTCATAGACAATGTCCCACCTTTCTGTAGAGAGGGGTGTTTGAAAGTCTTTGTCCCAGGCCAACTGTGAAGATGCCGGGGGAGAGGTTAATGCAGATGAAAGGAGGGCGTATATTGCGGAGATTAAGTGCCTTTGTTGTGTTTTGTAGTGGCAAAGGGATTCAAAAGGAGTGAGTTGTTTGGTCCAACAAGACTGGTGTGGTTGGGACGAGAGAAAGTGGCGGATTTGTCGATATGACCAAAAGGGAAAAGAGGCAGTCTTGGACATGTTAACTAGTCTTTCATATGGGAGAGGGGATCCCTCTGAGAAAAAGTGAAGAGTTAAGACGTCGTCATGTGGCCATTCGCGTAGCACATAGGAGCAGGAGTCACCCGGGGGAAAGTCTGGATTTTCTCTCAAGGAAGTTAGGGGACCTGGTACCGAGGCAGCCAACCCCAATTTCAATGCACCTCTAAAGGCCAGCAAGGAGGGGTAGATCAGGGGGTGAGATATGATCTTCTGTGTCCAGGGTTTGTGAGACAGCCAGGGAAGTAGGTGTAGAGGCCCTGGTATCAGTGAATTTTCCAGGGCTACCCAGGTCTTTTTGATACTGTGTATGTTCCAATCTACTATCCTAGTCAGGTGACACGCCAGGTAATATCTATATAAGTCTGGAAGGCTAATTTTCTAATTTACTACTGAAAAAACTGAAAAAAAAACTACAACTGAAAACAACTACAACTGAAAACAACAACTACAACTGAAACAACAACAACAACAACTGAAACAGCAACAACTGAAAACAACCACTGAAACAACAACAACTGAAACAACAACAAATACAACATCAACAACTGAATACAACATCAACAACTGAATACAACTATAACAAAAACAACTACAACTGAAACGACAACTACTGAATTTTCACATTTCGGAATATTCAAATTTACAACTGAAACAACTACATCTGAAAACAACAACAACAACTACTGAAACAACAACAACAGACACAACTGAAAACAACTACAACTGAAAACAACAACTGAAACAATAAATACTGAAACAACAACAGAAACAACAATAACAACAGCTACAACTGAATACAACTGAAACAACAACAACTACAACAACAACTGAAACAACAACTGAAACAATAACAACTGAAACAGCAACAACTGAAACAACAGAAAACAACAACTGAAACAGCAACAACAACTACAACAGCAACAACATCAACAACTGAATACAACAACAATGACAACAACTGAAACAACAACTACAACTGAAACGACAACTACTGAATTTTCAAAGTTCAGAAAATGTACGAATTTACAACTGAAACAACTACAACTGAAAACAACTACAACAACAACTACTGAAACAACAACAACAGCAACAACAGAAAACAACTACTGAAACAACAACTGAAACACCAACAACTACAACAGCAACAACTGAATACAACATCCACAACTGAATACAACTACAACAAAAACAACTACAACTAAAACGACAACTACTGAATTCTTTTACATTTCTGAATATTCAAATTTACTACTGAAACAACTACAACTGAAAACAACTACAACAACAACTACTGAAACAACAACAGAAACAACTGAAAACAACAACTGAAACAATAACTACTGAAACAACAACAAAAACAACAGAAACAACACTAACAAGAACAACAAGAACGACTACAACAACTGAATACATCAACAACTGAAACAACTGAAAACAACAACTGAAAACAACTACAAAAACTGAAAACAACTACTGAAACAACAACAAAATGAATACAACATCAACAACTGAATACAACTACAACTACAACTGAAAAAACAACAACTGAAACAGCTACAACTGAAAACAACTACTGAAACAACAACAACTGAAAACAACAACGTAAACATCAACAACTGAAAACAACTACAACAACAACTACAACAACAACTAGAACTGAAACAACAACTACAACTGAAATGACAACTACTGAATTTTCGAATTTCTGAATTTACGAGTTTACAAAAACAACTACAACTTAAAACTACAACAACTGAAACTACAACAATAACTACTGAAACAACAACAACTGAAAACAACAACAACAGAAAACAACAACTGCAACTGAAACAAAAACAACAAAAACAACTGAAAACAACTACCGTAACAACAACTACTGAAACAACAACAATATTAATATTAAATTCAGAGGTGTCCCCGAATCTGTTAAACCGAATGAAATCACGCCCTACTTGCGAGAGATGTTTTCCAGCTTACTACCTCGCCTAAACACACGAGACATCACGATTGATAGAGCGCACAGAATCGCCAAGCCAGCACACCTCCCCCCTGACACCCTCAGGGACATACTAGCGAGAGTGCATTACTTTCAAGTTAAGGAGCAGATTCTACAAATTGCCAAAACAATTAAACCGCTGCCAGCACCTTACACAAATGTCCTCATGTTTAGTGACCTCTCCAAGGCCACGATGGAGATGAGAAGAGCGTTCACCCCTGTAACCTCTGTGTTACAGGAGAAGAAAATTACATATAAATGGGGTTTCCCTACCAAGCTACTGGTCACATACCAGCAACAGATAATTCCCATCCTTACTCCCAAAGATGGATATAAAAAGCTGACCAATTGGGGATTTCTGTCCGTATCTGCCAACCAAAAAGAATACAGGGGCTCCTACTCATGTCCTCCGTCTGCAAGGAACGGGATACACGATCCAGGCGAGGTCCGTAACAACAAGCAGGCCCTCGGTTCTCTGCACCACTAGGATGAAATACATCCACTCCCTAAGGTTATAGTGTGCTAAGTACACAGTTATAATTGTTTTACTTACTTTTTGTTCCTACAGAGATATATATTGCTTTTCTCTTTTTATTCTTATTCTTTCTTTTTGGTTCTCCTAACAGTGTTTACGCGTTCATACCGAACGTATAATCTATTTACCATTTGACCTACTTCCGCATTATAACATATTTGACAGTCCTGTGTAACTGCAACGGGTGTCTCTTGTACGACTTTTGTATATAACAGCCATACTCTGTATAGATACCTACTCTATTGTTTGATTCATATTTACTCAGAGCGAACAGAAGAGGTGTGGAATCTCGCTCCTTTCATTCCCAACCCGGGTCATCTCCCACTATCATGGCCTTCAAAATCACCTCCTTAAATGTAAAGGGACTGAATTCCCCATTCAAACGCAACCTCCTCTGGAATGAGGCACTGTACCATCACGCTGACGTGTTTTGCGTACAAGAAACGCATTTTGCTAAAGATAACTCCCCAAAATGCTCGCATAAGCGATACCCACACTGCTTTTTTGCCAGTGCCCCCACCAAAAAAAGGGGAGTAATGATTGCGATTAGTTCCTCTGTCTCCTTTCAGTTACACCACTGTGAAGCTGATGAAGACGGCAGGTACCTGATTCTCTCTGCAACGATTGCAAACCAACGCCTCACTCTAGTGAATCTATACGCCCCTAACACTGGCCAAAAGAAATTTTTTAACACACTGATCTCCAAACTGACACCGTATAGATCTGATCCAGTTATACTGTGTGGAGACTTTAATGAAATCGTTGACACAACCCTAGACACATCGAAACCAACTAAACGTAGGCCCTCTGCCTTGTCCTCCCTTCTACATAAAGAAGATCTTTATGACCCGTGGAGATGTACCCATGACACAGAACGAGATTACACCTTCTTCTCCAGCCCCCAGCAGTCTTACTCTCGGATCGACATGTTCCTCACAGATAAATTTCTCCTCCAATCAATCACTGAAGCACGCATAGGTACAATCACGTGGTCGGATCACGCACCCATATCCATCACATTATTCAATTGCAAAAAGACTGCAAGTCATAATATTTGGAGACTAAACACATCCCTCCTCATCAACCCATCCTTTGAAAATGAGCTTCGATCCGAGATTAAGTCCTACTTTGATATCAATGTACATTCTACTGCTGACCAATCCATGATTTGGCATGCGCATAAAGCTTTCTCACGGGGCCTCCTCATTAAATACAGAGCACAAACTAAAAAACAACAAATGGCCATCGCAGAAACCCTACTAAAACAGATCAAGGCTTTAGAATATGCCAATAAACAAAATCCATCTACCAAATTGTCCCTAGACCTCAAAAACCTAAGATACGACCTTAGCGAACACCTCCACAAAAGATTTGATTATTACGTTAAACGTCTTAGGCTACAATATTACTCCTCAGAAAACAAGTCAGGTGCGTTCCTGGCCAAGCAACTACAAAAATACCGGGCCAATAATAAGATACAATACTTATCCAACTCCCAAGGTAAAAAAGTTCATAATCCTCTAGATATAGCAAATTAATTCAGTACCTTTTACGCCAAACTTTACAATCTCAATGACCTAAATCAAGAAACCAAGCCAAAATTAGCAGACATAGATGAGTTTCTCTCCTCTATTCACCTTCCCTCAATATCCACTGAGCAACTAGACTCAATTTCTGTGCCTTTCTCCCCCGAGGAAATCTGCATGGCCATCAAACGATTACCCCTAAACAAAGCCCCGGGACTGGATGGATTCCCGAACGAATATTACAAACACTTTTCGAATGTGATCACCCCGCACTTATGCACTACCTTTAACCAGTATATTCATACAAGCAAAATCCCCACAGAAGCCCTGGAAGCCCTCATTGTCACCATACCCAAACCAGGCAAATCTCCTGATAACCCAGCCAATTACCGCCCGATCTCACTCTTGAATACTGATACCAAAATATATGCAAAAATACTAGCCCAACGATTATCCAAAGTCATCCCCCTCATCATACACCCGGACCAGGTCGGATTTGTGCCTGGCAGGCAGGCCTCCGATGGTACCAGATGCCTTACTGACTTGATCCAATGGGTGGAGCACAGTCAAACGCCTTCTCTCTTCCTCTCACTGGATGCAGAGAAGGGGTTTGATAGGGTGCACTGGAAATACATGGAGAAGGTCATGCTCAAGTTCGGACTGACAGGAAATATCCTCCAGGCTACACTCAACCTTTACTCCTCCCCCAGTGCCCGAGTATGGACCTCAGGCATAATATCAGACTCCTTTCTTATCACTAATGGCACTAGGCAGGGGTGCCTACTTTCCCCCCTGATTTTTGCCATGGTGATGGAACCACTCGCACAAGCCATTAGATCCACACCAGCAATATTGGGCATCACTGTGGGGGCTGTTGAACATAAAATTGGTCTATACGCAGACGATGTTATTAATACCCTCACAAATCCCAGATATTCCCTTCCCAATATCCAAAACAGAGATTATTAGTCGGCTTATTGACTGCAAATTGTGCCACGTCCAATAGTTAAATCATCAAACAAGAAGGAAGTTCCCCTAGTGGTGGGCTTTAAAGGCACGTATATAAGGATATAGGAGGAAATTTGTAATGTATAGAAAAATCATTTATTCATTTCAGAAACATCTTAAAAACATCAACAACAATGTGACTATAGCAAACAATAAAAGGAATGCGATTTATGCGTTTATACATATGTTGGATATTGATACCAATATATTTGCACCCGACGCGTTTCGGAGAAATTGAGCCTCCTTCTTCAGGGGTGGATGTGAGTTATAGCAAGGGTTTCTAAATTGGAGATAATGTGTTTAATAAGGAGATCATGAGTATGTGTACACATCAGGCTTTACAGATAAAAGTACATATCATGTTTACATTACATTACACTCACATTGGTAATATGTAGATTGGCTTAGCATTCCAAACAAGGAGTTAAAAACAGAGGCGCTGACACTGTCTGCCCATCCGGTGTGTTTCCCAATTGCGATCAATACGGGTTGACTGTCATACCCAAAGTCTTAGTATTTCATGTGTAGCAAGTACAGATGACTAGGTAAAAGGTATGTGGATAGGTTTGATTCCTCATAGACTAGAGGAAGAAGCCCACATATGTGGGACATAGAAAAGTGTTGGATCTGAGGTTCCACTGGGGCCAGATGCGGGTCCTGTAAAGTGTAGAAATGTAGAAGTATGTAGTAACCGATCAATGATTTCGGGTGTAGCTTATTTGTAAGAAAAAAAGGAGTTTTATAGTAATGGGGGTACAACATACCTGATCCGGCTAGTGTAAAGGGTTTAGGAAAAAGTGATGAGAGTAACTGGTATACGTTATGTATCCTGGGTGGCTGAAAGAAAATGGTACAGAAGGGGGAAGGGGGAAAAAAAATATAAGGATATAATTAGATAAATAAATAATTTATCCAATTAAGGGTTGTTGACAATAAAGGATATATATTTATCTAGGGGGTTAATGTAATCCAGATATGTATGGATTGTCCTAGGTAGGATGGTAGTGGTTGATTAGATGTTAATTAGATTGGTGAAAAAAAGGGGGGGAGGGGGGGGGGAGGAAGGAAAAAGAAAAGAGAAAAAAAGAAAAAAGAAAAATGAAAAACAGGGGAGGGGGGAAGGGGGGAGGGGAAAAGAGAGAGGGGAGAGTGGGAAGGGGGGGGAGGGGGGAAAGGGAAAAAAGAAAAGAAAAAAAGAAGGAGAAACAAGGACAAAGAAAAAGGAAAAGAACCAGAGGGGAACAGGAAGGGAGCAGAGGATCTCGGCTGCAGCTATAGAAAGTCTCTAACAGCTACAGCGATACACTTGTGTAAATAGAGCAGCATGAAAATAAAGATAAAATAGAGGCATAAATAGTGTGTTTATTTATTTTTGCCATGGTGATGGAAGCACTCGCACAAGCCATGAGATCCACACCAGCATCACTGTGGGGGCTGTTGAACATAAAATTGGTCTATACGAGGACGATGTTATTATTACCCTCACAAATCCCAGATATTCCCTTCCCAATATCCAAAAAACATTGGAAAAATTTAGTTCAATCTCTCTATATAAAATAAATCACAGCAAATCCACCATGCTGAACCTAGGGATAGACCCTCAAACTTCACATCATATCTCGACAACTACTCCTTTCACTTGGGCTAAAAACTCCTCGCTCCCATACCTGGGTATTCAACTAACCTTCCCCAGTAAATCTATGCTTCAACTAAACTATGCTGCCCTACAGGAAAATCTTTTGCGCATCTCCAAAGATATGTGTAACTATACTGTCTCTTGGGCAGGTAGAATAACTCAAGTCAAAATGTATTTACTGCCACATATTTTGTATATGTTTTGCACGATCCCAATACCTATACTACCCCAGCAACTGGCGCAGATACAAAGTATACTCAATACACATATTTGGCAACATAAACATCCCAGACTCAGAAAAGACATCCTCTTGTCTCCTGTACAAAATGGAGGAATGGGAGCCCCCAACGTCCACGCATACTACAAAGCAGTTATACTGGATCAACTACGGGAATGGTGGGCGCCCACCTCGACCAAGACTTGGACACAAATCGAAACCATGGCCCTCAACGCGAACCCACAACACACACTAATGGCTGCGCTACTCAACTTGCAACCACGTCGACACTTCCTACTTACGGTAACCGCAGCCATGCGAGTGTGGTCAGCCACTGCAAAAAAATCCAAGGGCATACCCAAAGCTATCCTTTCTAAAATAAACCTCCAAGCACTAGAGTTGATCTCTCCTAATTTATCCCTTCGGGTATGGACACAAAAAGGACTTACCAACTTGGGACAACTCATTTCCACATCTGGACCCCACCCGTTCCCACATCTACAACAAACTTTTGACCTCCCTGCTAATACATCTTTTTTGTATATGAGGCTCCGCTCTATCATCGCTAAATTTGATCTCACAGCATGTGAATCCCAAATGACTGGCATCCTGAATTTTTACAATACCCCTAACCCAGCAGTTAAAGGCATTGCATGGATTTACAAGTTGTTAACAACTCTCTCCGAAGATCACACCTCTTCATCCATCACATTTTGGTCCACATTCACAAGCTCGCCACCAAAGCCCCCATTGTGGCACAAAGCCCTGACCATCCCTCTTCAAGCCTCAAAATGCATATCTCATTGGGAATCGACACAAAAACTATTCCACAAGTGGTACTACACCCCAGCCAGATTGGCGAATATTTACCCGGCTACCTCCTCTCAATGCTGGAGAAATTGCTCAGGCAAAGGCACCCTGCGACACATATGGTGGGACTGTCCTAACATCCACCAGTACTGGAAGGTGGTCTCTGACCTCATTTCACAGCTCTGCAAAATCCCTTTGCCGTTATCCCCACTGGGCCTCCTTCTGGGTCTTAACATCCCCAACTGGCCCAAGAATGTCAGAGTCCTGACGACACATATACTCATTGCAGCCCGATTAGCTCTAACGAAAAAACGGAAAGCCTCACAAGCCCCCTCTGGACCGAAACTCATTGCTCTACTAAATAACCACTTCCTAATGGAATTCTCCTTTGCTAAGGCCAACATGTATACCGCAACGTTTCGTCTCAACTGGGAACCCTGGATCACCGACCCGAGGAGTGCAACACTACCCTGATTGTCTTTTTCTTTTACGTTGTGACATATCTAATGTTATTCATCTTCACCCCCGTAGATTGCTACAACCCCGCACATCTAACATGCGCAGAAAGTAGGAACCCCCACACCTATGCACCGCTCCGCTTAGGGGCACTTCTCTCAGTTACTACTCAGGATGGGTCTTGCAAACATGTACTATACTCATAACAAGTAGGCCCACAAGTTGCCTTTGCTCTTCAGTTTTTCAGTTTTACGTACCTAGAATGTTATTGGTTCTACAAGTTACCTAGCTCTGACAAGTGGATGATTGGGGGCGCTACCTCTAGTCCCATGGCACAGTAAGTACCCAGATGGGGTACCGGGGATTGGAGATGGCGCCTCCACTCATCAAACTTCAACTTTAATGACTATGTATTCGCTATATACATTTGTGACAGAATGACGCTGGTTACTGCACTATGTACTAAACTATGTAACCTTGCTATTACATCAACCGTCTGTACTGATACCCTGTGAAAAATTCAATAAACATATTGTTAAAAAAATAAAAAAAGACTTTTCAAAAAAACAAAATTGTCTTTCCAGCAAGTACTGTTTTTTCTTTTGGAGCACAAGTCACTTTGTAAATTAATCTTTTGAGCACTAGTCACTTTGCTAAATAATAGGTGCTAAATTAGCACATATATTTTTATCACAAGCACTTTCTGCACTTTAAAAAAATCATCAATGCAATTGTATGTGATATAATATTGGGTATATTTAATGTGATTCTATCTTTACATTTTCTAATTAGTATATAATATTTGTGAGCAACGGAGTGTAACCCACACCATTTTTGGTTTAACAACACACATTTGAAACACATTTTAGGACTACTGAAACCACATTGTCGAGCAGCCGCCAGAGGCTGTAGCACAATCCAAAACCCACCGCAAACTGGGCTACAGAGGTTTTAACACACATTGGTTCTTATATGTTATATATTTTTTATTTTTATTTTTAATCTTATTCAACCACTCATTTTGTGTTTGAATTAGTTTATTTGCCAAAAGGACACTATAAATCTGTAGCACCACATTGTGATATATATGCACACACACAATGTTTAAGGCACTTGCCATTAATTTATAGTACAATTTAAACTATCTAGCTTCCATACCTAGCCTAAGAGACCACATAAGGTATATAACATTTAACCAGTTTAACATCATTAATCTACTCCACTAGAATAGCGCCATATCTACACTTGTTTTCTATACCTACTCATTAAAAAACGAATTTGAGACTACATTAATTGCACATGTCTAGTTCGCATCTTGGTCAGTCCCTGCTGAACCGGCCAAGACCTGAACCGTCTATAGCCGGTATACCAGATTACTTTTCTCATAGGATTGATCATTAATATATTCCTAGATAAATATCAAACTTTTTTTTCCTTCTAAAGTATGTTTTCCCTAACTCAGGGGCATAACTGTAGATCATGGGGCCCCATAGTAAAATATTGATGAGGCCCCACAGAAATTTCCTACTTCCAAGGAAAACCAAACTTCACTTACTCTTTATGGTACAATACATTTTTATCAATTTTTGAAGCATATTCATAGTTAAATATACATGAAGTTTTATATTTCACATATAATCACTAAAGTTTTACAACATGTATACAATGTAAAAATATCAAAAGCTTATAAGAATAAATATACACAGTTTAATATATCCAGTCGTTCCATATATGTATACAAAAATGATAATAGTAATATCGGATTGGACATAAACAACAACGTTCTATTAATTTAATGCCAAATCAACATTTAGTTATCAAAGTATATTAATATGATTATGTAACCAATTGGCCTTTTAGAAAAACTAATAATAAAATATAACCATTTAAGATATAGTAGTAAAAAATAGAAAAATTAGAAAAAAGAAAGATCTGAGTTAAAGTAATATTCACTTATTTTTTACCTTTCTTTCATTTAGTTTCTTCTCTCCCTTCCTTTAGCAAATAGCACAGAATTAACTTTTAACATTAATTTTCCCTTTCAATATTTTTTTATTATGAAAGCAACAAGACAATGTCTTATAAAATACAAACAATGAACAATAATGCAAACAGAAGCTAAACTGAGCATAAGCATCAGAATGTCCTTCCATCAAAATGCTCATAAGTATAAAACCTCCGAACATTAAACCGAAAGGTCTCGACATAAAGTGTGCTTGGTGGAAATACCGGTAAGATTGGCAAAACAAAATAACATGGAAGAATGCAAATCGTTAGTAGTAAGGTCAAGAAATATATTTCCAATTCGCTAGGGACTGACTATATAGACTCCCAACAAGCTACGTTGACCTGTATTACTGGGAATAGTTCTGCCACAAGGAAAAGGTATAGCGTAAGGGAAGGGGATGGGGGGGGGGGGAATGGTAAGGGAAGGGAAAGGGAAGGGGAAGGGGAAAGACCAGTAAAAAGGGGGGAAACCCCTGTGCACATTCCTTTGAGTATCATCAACATAAAATTGTATGCGCTATCAAGACATTTTATATTTATAAGAGAAATCAGATAGACAGAAAATATTAAAGAGGAGAAAAGAGAAGAGAGGAAGGAAAAAGAAAAGGAAAAAGAAAAAGGAAAGGGAAAAGAGGGTCAGCCAAAGGTGCATTAAGGTGTAGATATATATCCTATCCATGGATCCCATGTCTCATCAAATTTCTTAGTACAATGGTGAATGATACAGGTGAGTCTATCATTAACTGTGATCCAGTTAAGTTTATTCTTCACGTAATCAAGGGGAACCATCGACTGCTTCTTAATATTAATTTGAAAGCTAACTACTCTGTCCTTAGGCTGGCCACTGACGGTTCGAACCTCGGCTGGGTTCAGTAGGAACCGGCCGAGATTCACACCATGTATGGGCAGGCTGAATGTATCAAGTTGGTTGATCCAACTTGGGTACAACCAGCCTGCCAGATTTACCATGCAATAATATATACAGTATATACTGAATATATACAGAATATATACTGAGCCATTGTATTCTTCTGGTGGGGGATATGGAGGAAGCTGCCCCCACCGCAAAAAAACAATGGCTCGCCGGGAGGGATTCCCCTGTCAAAACTGTCTGCAGTGGTTGCAGTAAAAAAATTTGCTCCATCCATGGACTGCATTGGTAGCTCACCAGTCTTTTTTAGCATCTTAGATCTCAGGACCTGAATGTAAATTCAAAACCCTTCCATCCTGTTCATCACCACAGGAAGCAAGTGTTGAAAGAGGTGGTGGAGTAGTCAGTAAAATAAAAAATAAAAAAAAGTTGTAAAAAAATAAAATAAAAAGAGCAATAGTAATGACCATCACAATATTTTAAGCTACCATTTTTCTTTAACAGCCTGAAGAAGACTGCATTAGACATACAAGGTTAATTTTAGTTCTGGCCAGGATGACTAGAAGCTCTGAGGACAATACATCTGCACTGCTAAAACAGTTTAACAAATTCTCCTTACTGCACAGCTGTCAGGTCTTCTTGATTGGAAATATTACATAGGGTACTGGATCAGTGTCAACAACAACTTTTGCAATAATTATTGATACAGTATTGTATTTATGTTATTTTCACATGCACACAGATTTACCACGTAAAAATTGCCCCAACAACCCCCCAGTAGGGTTCCTTCCACCACCAGGTGTTATGGTAATGATATTATCTGATATATCTGACATCAGAAATGTCAGATGTAAGTTTATATAAACTTACTAGTATGTGTTATAACACAGCAGATGTGCTCCTTGGTTTCCACACATCTTTATGAAGCTGAAGTTATCAGAGTAAATCTGAAATGAGGTTCTGGAATAGCATTAATGAGGGGGAATAGGGTGAAAGAATCAGCCAAACTTTGAGCACCCTCTGAGCATAAATAAAAAGTGAAAACAATACAGCGCCCCCTACCTACTAAATGCCATCCACTGCACACCCCTAGCCTTTTACTATGCTAGCAATGCTTCTTAATATTACCATGATCTCCACTTGGAAAGTGCGTTGTAAGCTTCATTTATTTTCTTTAAAAAGTGCCCAGTAGTGCCCAAGATCTTTTGGAATCCTAGCAATGCCTCTCATGATAACTCTGATAGAGATGCTGATCCACAGCTAAGATGGGAGAAATCGTCTTTGAGACAATTATAACTCACACATTCCACAAAGCAGGGCTTTTTAATCCTGACAAGGAAGCCATCACTGTAAAAAAGAACTATTCATTCGTATTTGGTATTTGCAAAAAGGTGCGTGAGAGCAAATGTGGAAAAAGATTCTCTAGTCTCATCAAAAGGTAACTTTATAACCTCAACACAGTCAAAACAGCTTATCATCATGAGAACACCACCCCAAAGAAAAGTGGGAGTGGGTGCATTGTTTTGAATACTAGGTATGGCTTATGCCACGTACACACGACCGGACTTTACGGCATACTTGGTCCGGCGTACCGGAATCCAATCCGATTCGATCGTGTGTGGGCTCCAGCGGACTTTTTTTCTCAAAAGTTTGACGGACCTATAAATGAAACATGTTTCAAATCTGTCTGACAGACTCGAGTCCAGTCGAAAAGTCCGCTCGTCTGTATGCCAGTCCGAGGGACAAAAACCCACGCTAGGGCAGCTATTGGCTACTGGCTATGAACTTCCTTGTTTTAGTCCGGTCGTACGTCATCACGTATAAATCCGTCGGACTTTGATTGATCATGTGTAGGCAAGTCCATTCATTCGGAAAGTCCGTCGTAAAAGTCCGTCGAAAAGTCCGCCGGACAAAGTCTGCCGTAAAGTCTGCTCATGTGTACGCGGCATAAGAGTTGTGGGGTTACATAAGAGTCATGGCCTATTTCACATGATATGCTACACACTTATGCCACAGTCTTGGTGCCCTTAAATTACTCCTAAATTACTGTGCCACAGCCAGAGCCTCACAAACACATGGCCAAAGTCTTTGAGATGCAAGGATATTAATGACATCCCATGACAGGATCTGAGACATTGGAGGGTCTGCAATATATCGCACATCATTTGCGTCTTAGCCCTACTTAAAATGTTTGCATTGCAGTAACATTCACATTACAATAATGCGCCAGTTGCCACAATGCATGGTGATGCAGAATGCATGTGTAAAAGTACCATTCATTTTTAATTACAATACATTAAGGCAAGGTGCAGTAGCCTAAAGTTGGCATAACAGCGCAGTGCACCATGCAAAGGTTTTAAGTGGGTCTTAATGCTTACACCCAACCAGTCCCAAAATTCTCCCTTGAGCAGCAATATAAAACTGTAATGGCCCTCCAAGCTTACTCGTAACTTACCTACAATGCCGCTTATAGGAGCAGCGCTTCATGCACCACAATATACATTGCACATTCAAATGGCTCAATAAAAGCCTTCACCTCCTCTTGTAAGCCTGCTCCACAGCACTCCTTTTGGCCTGCTTCTGAGTCCCGCTCTGTAAATTTAAAAGTAGATGGGCACACCTGGTGAGGGGCAGGACTCGAATTGTTGATGGGTGATGCCTGGGCAATCACACCAGCTGTAGCTGGTGTGAGTTTCAGTAAATTCATTTGCATCATCTGGGCAGAGGAGCCCACTGATCGTCTTGTTGAACAGTCCTAACCTGGTGTATAAAAAGGTTAAAAAGGTTCCTAATATGTATGTACATATTGGGAACCTTTTTAAATACATTTTTTGCTGAATACTGAATTTAAGATGCAGAAACAGGATATAATGCATCTAAAATGTGTAGATGTGAAGGGTAAAAGAAGAATTTCATGATGATATTGAGATTCCCTTAAATGGCCACATTTGGTGGGTTGAGCTGAAAACTTAGGTACAATGATCACTCTACTTGAATCCCCAAAAATTACAAGAAACTAGCACTATGTACAGTATATGAACCTGAAATATCAGTTTTGGGTATACCTTCCTTTCAGAGGCATAGCTTGAAGCTTGTGGGTCCCGATGCAAAAGTTAACCTGGGCCCCCCCCACCACTACTTTCAACGTGCGTGCAGATACATCCACCGCACGCCAAGATACTCAAAGTGGCTTAAGAGTTTTGAGTGCCCAGAGTTTTTCTTTACACCAGAGGACAGGGATTACAGCTGGAGAATCAGAGGACAGGGATCACTGCTGGAGAATCAGAGGACAGGGACCCCTGGCAGGTCACTTGGCAGAGCTCCTTTCCCATCCCAGCACTGTATACAGCCCCCCCCACACTACACAGGGATGAAATCACATTCCTTTACACACAGTCTGTCAGTCTTCACAGGGTGTATCTGGCTTTTATGTTGCCCTTCTGACCTGTGAAATTCTCTGGTCGGAACGGCAGTGTAATTGCAGTAGGCAGATACACCCTGTGCAGATCATGGCTAACTAGCTGTGTTGTAAAGGAATGCGATTTCAGCCCTGCGGAGGAGGAAGAGTATAGAGTGCTGTAATGGGAAGGAGCTCAGCAACTGGGCATAGCATGCAGGGTGGAGGGGTTGAGGGGACAACTTAGATCTGGGAGGGCAAAGCCACGTGACACAAAATCTGGAGCCTGTAGCCCTTCTGGGGCCCCTAAGGAGGTGTTAAGGGATTTGTTTTAGCAATTTCTAAAGGTTTCTCTGTCAGTGTTGGCAGGAGGTCACCTCCCGGAGGTGTGTGTCTTTTTCCCAGTTGTCAGGGAAGCGGGGTAAGTAGATATCCCCGGGTGGGGGGGGGGTACAGAGAATCCTAGCTGGTAACTAGGAGACACTGAGCAGTGTCATACCTCACCAGTGACATCGGTCCCATTGTGGCTACAGGACGGCACTCTCCTCCTCTTGCCTCACTGAGCTCGGTTACCATTCCATGTTGCCAGCACACAGCACAGACACTTCCCCATCCTGGGCTGTTCTCACCTCGTGCTCCTCTCCATTCAGGAAATAGCTCACAGCTTCTCCCCAGCCAATGGGAACAGAGGGATGTGGACTGTGGAAGGCAAAGTAGAAGCCCAGTACTGGAGCGTGGTTGTGGGACCCTAGGGCAGATCGGAGCTGGAGTTTGTGGAGGATATGATAATATGACAGGGAGGCTGCAGGGGCCCCCTGGAGCTAGGGGCAGGGTTGCGATTGTGACCCCTGCAACCCCTTATGCTACGCCCATGCTTCCTTTTAAAAAGATATTTATATATATTTTTGATAACTAAGCTAATGGTTTCCTTTCTGTAAATGTAGCCTATTGAAAGTGATACAGTATGGTACAGTGTCAGTCTTTGTCAAGCGAAGGCTGTCATGACATCTTCAATCAAAATGGGCAGTACTGTTGGAAGTTGAGAAAAAAAGAAACTTCTAGAATAATGGACATGTTCTGTCAGAACTATCTATTTAAAGGTAACATCTTGGGATGTATAATGAGTTTTCTCACCTAAATGACAAGAATCAGTAAGTAACTAATGAAGTCTCTTGTAATCTGAAGCAAAAAAAAAAAAAAATAAAGGGAATAAGGGTGAGAGAAAAGGAGCATAATTAAATCTTGTCTTTCCTTTAAACATGAGATCCTATAGTACAGAAACTGTATTTTGATGGCTGTGTTTAACTCACATCAAATAAATGTCACAAAACCTAACAAGTGTAAGTCAGTGAGTCCTATTTTACTTTCAGCAGTATTTTAATTGCTTGACTTCTTCCCAGAGAGCGAGAGACAGTGTGTTATTCATATCTAGAAGATGTTAACCCAATGCATTCCCTGTTATTATATTTAACTTTCACATAGTTTACTAATTGCTACATATTGGTCTTCAGATAAGAAGGTACAGTAAGTGTGCACTGTATCCCTGCTGAGTACATAGAAATCATCTGTACATTGTGTTACAGGGTGCTGGTGCCTGTTATTAAGTCAGTGTGATCTCACATGCCCAAAATGAAGCTGGAGCTGATAGGAAATGGAAAGCTTCTGCAGTGTGTGGCAGGAACAGATTGTTATTATGGAACTTAAGTGCATAGCACCCCAAGACACACCACTCTACCAGGATCACAACTTTTACACAAGACCTTTACTTGTTTTCCTGGTCCTAACCTGGTTTAGGATAAAGTGATAATGTGCAAATAACTTGATGAAATGATTACTTTTCCTTATGATGAAAAATAAAATGTGCGGTCAATATTTACCCAGGGAAAAGCTGTCTTGTTGCCTAAAGTGCAACCTGAGTGGCCTAAGGCTTCATGTACATGGCTGCTGGTAAACAGACGTTTAGGAGCAGTTTGGGGTTTTTTTCAGCTGCCCCTGAACTCTCCTCTATGTTATCGTATCAGTACATGTACACGGGGTTGTTTATAGTCATTTCCAGGCAGTTGAGGTTAGAAGCATTTTTTGGAAAGCAAAAAAATGCAATCAGGACGAATGTTCAGAGGCATTTGAAATGCCAAATGCCTGTAACAGCTTGGAAGCTCGTGTAAACGCGGTAACTCGTGTTTAGCTGTGTTTCATTTTTAGGTGTTTTTAATGGAGATACATTTTTTACTATTTAAAAAGGCAATACATCCTTACTGCCTGTTTTAAAACTCAAAAGACTGCACCAACACATGCATTGCACATGGTTGCAGGGCAGTTGTGGGTACAGCACCAATCACTTGAATGGGTCGAATTCAGCGGGTATCAATTTTGCCTCGGCTGAGAAGCAAAACATCAATTTGCATATGTACAACCCCATCTGGCTGCCTTTGCAGCTTAAGGAGGGCATTTGGGGATGGTAAAACCATGTTCCAACTCTCTATTTGCATAGACAGTTGCAAAAAGTTACACAAGACAAAAGTTACAAAGTGAGACACAAATTCACACAGTATTGAAAATATTAGCGATAAACTTACACAAAAGAGTATTTCTACTGCTCCTGGGATTGGATCATTGGTGGTTTCTCTTTTGGGGGGGCAGGAAACAACCACCCTCCCAGGTCGGCCAGTAGACTGCCCCCCCTTCCCGGGGGGTCTCACGGTCGGTCGGACGGTCATCTAGCCCTGCACTTATACCATCTAGGTTGTGAACGGGCAGCGCGGCGGTGAGCAGTACTTCTATCGCATCTCCTCCTCCTCTGCTTCACAGTGGCTTCCGCTGTGTGTCTCCTCCCTCCTCCTTCTAGGCGTCCAATAGGATCGCCTGTCCTTTCAGCCTATTGGGTGATGGGTCTCAGGACATGCTTCCTGATTGGCCAGGAGAAGGGTCAGTGTGACAATAGCGAATATTCATTCGCTATTGTCACATAACTGGGTGGGCTCGGAGCGCAGTGCTCTGTGCTCCGAGCCCATCCTTTTTTGAAGCCTATTAGAGCTTCTGGCTCTAATCACATGCTTCAAAAAAAAAAAATACCCCCGCCCCATTGGAATCCATGTGTCTGGCACCCCACATGTAGATTAGTGGGGTGAACGCATAGATGGGGGGGGCGGCACCCACTGGATTGGATAGAGAATGTGGACCATAACCCCCCACACACACACATAGATGGGACTTCTTAAATATAACCCAAAATGATTACAAATTTCTACCTTTTTATACCTTAGAGATCAAAATGATTTGCCACTCAGTCAGAATATCCAATAAAATGGAAGGTGCTGGCCACTTCATATTACCTAATTAACTCACTTTTTTTGGTAATTACAAACTTAAAGAAAATGCATAACTGTGTCCAGTTGTGAATTATGGGTCCTGAGATTAAGACTCCTAATTTTACACAAGGTTTTATAATTGTTTTATAATTGTGCACTGCATGGAATGGAAGTTATAGATCTTCAAAATTCTGAAAAATGTTAAGATTGAAATAGACACATTTTATCTCAGAGGCTAAATGAGATGACTTTGCTAATCAAAATGCAAACATAAGCAACATTTTTCGACACAATACATTAATATGCAGCGTGAAGAATAGTTGCTTTTGATATTTAAGACTAGTACACACAATCCAGCGGGCTGAATGAAAAAAAAAACCTGACGGCTCAGGAGGAGCCACTGTACTAACTATCCAATGTTAGTACACCAATCTCCCCTGCTGTTCTATTGTGTTCTGACAGGGGGACAGCCCACCCACCAGAACACTTCGGTCAGTTGGCTGCCATTGGCTGAGAGCGCTGATCGGGAGCCGATCGGCAGACCTTTTTCGGTCTTGCCCCTTTGACAGAAGCCAGCCAAATGGCCAGCTTCTGTCGGACAGGCTGCAGTACACACGGGCCAAATGGAGGATGGTTTCTTTTGAACCGAGTGATGCCATCCGACATTCGGCCTGTGTGTATGGGGCTGAAGGAGTAACTTTATCCCACCTGGACAATTTAAATCAATTGGGAGTTATAATCACACAGTTAAACATGAAGTTATAGAGTACACATGCCATGGACACATATACACCCGCATGAACAGGGAAGATTTTGTGGTACTGAAATCACTACAGGGGACACAAATATTATCATAAAACCTGCTGACAAAGGATGATGTATAATGGTCATTAGTTATGTTGTCTACAGGGCTGGTATGCTTTTTATGCTGGCAGCTACAACCAGTTATTGTAAAAGCAATAGACAGAAAATGAACAACTTGCTGGCAAATCTTTCTTCGCTGATTAGCATTGATCAACCTAATGGCTGGGTAACAGATGAAAAGACTGATTTTCTAATTAACACGCATGCACTGCCCTTGTTTTATATGGTTTATCCAAAATATATAAGGGCACTAACACTTTGAAATTCTGCCCAATTTCTCAGAAACAGATTCAGCTACACAACTTCTGGCACAACTAGTGGACTATTACCTGTAACCATTGGTGAACAAATTACCAGCAAATTACACATATGACATACTGAGAACAAACAAAAAACAAGATTATATACTTGTTTCCAATGAAATTGGAAACTTGCTACTATGGGCATTTATTCTTTATACAAATGCATCTTTAATGATGCTGATGTGATTGTGTCACATACCTGGTGGAGGATCCTGACAGCAGTGTGGTTTCAAAGGAATCTTACCTAAGAGGCAAGGAGGACAGTCTGAATACATCAGCACATTCAAGGACTTACAAGAGGAGACACTACCAAAAGTAGCAAGTCTTTTTGGAAGACAGTGTTGTGCTTAAATCTTTCCTTTTCCTTGCCCTGGGAGATCTTTGGAGCAGCCAGATGGGCTGGTGAAGAAGCAGACAGGTGGTCTGGTAGTTCCTGCAGTCAGTAGAGCTGGGATCAGTGTCTACAGTGGAGTTGGAGATACTCTAGTATGCAACCTACAACATTTTGTGCTACTCTCTAAGGGACTGAGAGTTCATAGTCCTTAGGGGGCTTTTGCATTTTTATCTTCAGAGACTGTCGGTGTCTGGAAAGGAGGACAGTTCAAGACCTTGTACATAGGGAGGAAGTTGTCCCTGTTTTATGTTCTTTGATTCAAATTGGGCATCCTATATATTCCTTCACCTCATCCAAGTTGTTGCCCCTAATAAAACATATAAACAAAACTGAGGGACTGACTTCTTGTGTTTGGATGCAAGCAGAGAATATGTGTTGCCTGGCTGTGCAGGAATAGTAAAACCAGTTACCAGCGGCCCCTGCAGGGGCAGTGCTACATAGAGTTGGTTGAATTTGATGTGGGGATGCACTGGATGCCTTCAGCTGCCATTGTGCTCTTGCTAGATGTCCTGTGTGTCCCTGTGCTTTTTAAGGGGTGGGTTTACTCCAGGCACTTCCCCCCACCGTCCTCCCATCACCTTCTCCCCCCACACTCCTTCCACCACCCCTCCACAATGGCAGTCCTGAAGCCATTTTTAAATGTTTTAATTTTTTGTCTACATGTTTTAAAAATCATTTTAGGCCTTACCTTAAACCCCCAAAATATTATTTTTATTTTTTTTGAAAGCTGACACCCTAGAGCACCCTAGATCATTTCCCATGTTGCTCAACTATACTGCAAAGTGTATGAGCATCATAGGAAATGTAGTTCCAGTGCCAAGGTTCGCCATCACTGCCCTAGCAAATAAAATGTAGTTAGTTCTAATTTTTTATGTTACACGACATTAGCGCAACATTTCAGTAAAAAATACATTGGAGTTAACTTCTGGGCACATAAATGCAATTTGTTACTTAATTTTTTGTGGTAAAATATAAAAGATGAGGTTGCACCAAGTAAATAGCTACCCATGTCAAACCTTAAAATTTGTGCTCCGTCAACGCTTTAAAAGCCCCTACAGGTCATTAGTGTAGAGTAGCGCAAGAGGACTGGTGCTAAAATTGTTGCTCTCACTCATGTGTGCACGCTGATAAATAACATGTGTAGTACAGTCACTGTTTTCATATGTATGTGTCCCAACCCATGCATTTTTATAGGTGTGGGTGTGGGTGGGTGTAGGGAAGGGGGTCTAAAAAATGTTCAATTATTTAAACATATTTATTTGTCTCCTTATATGTTTATTTATTTATTTTGTTTTTTTTAACATAATTTGTATTACTATCAAATAGGGGACCAATAGCCCCTTATGTGATAGCATATAGGTGACAGGTTCTTTTTAAGAAGACACACGGGGGCTATTATACCCTGGGGCTCGGTTCACACAGGGACGACTTGTCAGGCGACCTAGTCGCCTGACAATTCGCCTCCCGTTCTGTGCTATGGAACCATTCTAAGGGGAGCGACGCAAGTCGCTCCGACTTAGAAAAAGGTTCCTGTACGACTTTGGGGGCGACTTGGGGCGACTTGCATAGACTTTCCTATACAGAAGTCGTTTTGCAAGTCGCACGGGTAGTCGTGTGCAGGTCGCCTCGGTGAGGCGACCTGCAAGTCGTGCCGCCTCTGGTGTGAACCGAGGCTGGATGTTTCCTCTCTAATCCACTGCAGCTGATGGAACACAGACTGTGTTCCATCAGCTGTTTCCCCCAGCACTGATCTCGGAGAATTACAGCTCCGGTCCAGCAAGTGACATCATACATGTCCCTTCCTGGTCTGTGTACAGGGGGGATGCTGAGCAGATGGAGGTCCCCTGAGCTCTCCCTGCCCTTTCCAGCAACACCCACCATGACAGCACCAAGCCGCAGTTGGGACAGCAGAGCCCGGTGAACATGGCAGGGGGGTCAGGCAGGGAAAGGTGGCACATTGCAGCGGTGGTGGAAGTGTTGAACAGCTTTACAGCCGCTTGTATCACTTTTACATGAAAGCCGACAGTAGGCTTTACTAAAGCACACACACTCGGCTGGTAGTGTGTAAATAAACATGTCTGCAGTATTGTAAAAATCTGAATCCCCAGCAAGTGGCAGGGATTTGGATTTTACTACCACCCCCATCCTGGTGCCTTAAGGTGGCTGCTTAACCACTTCAGCCCCGGAAGATTTTACCCCCTTCCTGACCAGAGCACTTTTTATAATTTGGCACTGCGCTGCTTTAACTGACAATTGCGCGGTTGTGCAACACTGTACCCAAACAAACTTTGTGTCCTTTTTTCCCCACAAATAGAGCTTTCTTTTGGTGGTATTTGATCACCTCTATGTTTTTTATTTTTTGCGCTATAAACAAAATGACGACAATTTTGAAAAAAAAAAAATATTTTTTACTTTTTGCTATAATAAATATCCCCAAATAAAAAAAGAAAAAACTAATTTCTTCATCAGTTTAGGCCAATATATATTCTTCTACATATTTTTGGTAACAAAAATTGCAATAAGCGCATATTGATTGGTTTGCGCAAAAGTTATAGCATCTACAAACTATGGGAAAGATTTATGGCATTTTTATGGCATTTTTATTTATTTATTTATTTTTTTTACTGGTAATGGGGGTAATCTGCGATTTTTAGCGGTACTGCAACATTGCAACGGACAGATCAGACACGTTTGACACTTTTTTTGGACCATTGACAATTATGCAGCGATCAGTGCTATAAAAATGCACTGATTACTGTGTAAATGTTACTGGCAGGGGAGGGGTTAACACTAGGGGCGATCAAGGGGTTAACTGTGTGTTCCCTCTGTGTGTTCTAACTGTGTGGGGATGGGAGTGACTAGGAGAGGAGACATATTGTTTTTCCTACTTAGTAGGAACAAACGATATGGCTCCTCTCCTCTGAGAGCACAGGGATTTGTGTGTTTACACACAAATCTCAGTGCTGGTGCTTGTGCACGCGATTGTGCGTAGTCGGTGGTGATCGTGCCCGCTGGCCATGCGTATCGGGTCCCCCACCATGCATCGGGTGCGTGGATGCCTCCGGCAGCGCGCGTGCCCTCTGGTGGCATAAAAAGGGTAGGACGTACCCATATGGGGTTTCGCCTTGGGGTGCCATTCTGCTGCAGTATATCTGCGTGAGCCGGTTGGGAACCGGTTAAGCCGCCTTATGGTAGAGCCAGCCCTACCTTACTCTATTCACTGTTATATGTATCCCAACTTGGGAGACTCTGGAAATTATAGCGTTAGGACCCCAGTACACAGAGCAGCCTGGGTGCTGGGAAGGCAGCAGATAGATGATCAGCAGAGTCAGGCAAACCGGGTCAATAACTGATAGTCAGATTAGGTATGAACACAGAAACCGAAGAATGGTCAAGGTTCAAGCCGGAGTTAACAATGGATAAGCAAATCAGGAGCAGAAATTAGACAGAGACATATTCGAGGGACAAGCCAAACTCAGGGCAGGCAGATTTCAGGAGTAGACAGTGGCAGGCAAGGTCAGTAGCAGGTGATCAGACATAAGAGCAGGTAACAGGAAACACTGTAGACCAGACAGTACTGATCATGTGTAGCAACTCTGTTTAAATAATCCATTTGGAGCCAGCATTAAAGAAAGGCGTGCACAGGGGCAGACTGACCATTCGGGCACTCGGGCACGTGCCACTAGGGGGCCCCATCAGGGTTGCCAGCCTCAGTAAAACCAGGGACAGATTGTAAAAATCTGTGTATTTTTACATCTGCCCCTGAAATCTCTGACACTGACATCATTTTGATGTAAAATTTCGGAGGCTATAGCTGCTCCGCCCCTCCACTACCTCCTCAGCCAATGGGAACACAGTGTACACGCCCTCTCCTTCCCCCGGCTTCTTTGAATACAGAGCAGGATATGCTGACAGCTGGAGGAGAGGAGAGGAGAGGAGAGGAGAGGAGAGGAGAGGAGAGGAGAGGAGAGGAGAGGAGAGGAGAGGGAGGCGGGGACACAAATGCAGTGTGGGATGGACTTCAGGCTAATGCAAGGTAAGCTGAGTAACTTGGTTAAATGTCGTTTTATCAATGCTTTCTCTGGTGAGCAGGAGGAGGAGGCTATGTTTCCTCTAGCAGAGCTCCTGTCTCTGAGGCTGTTAGATCGTTTTTCTGTGTATGGAGAAGTGCACTGCTCCTGGAGGAAGGATGTTCTGAACTTCTCCCCCAACCTCTGCTACATCTCCCTATTGATTACCTGCCCACCAATACACAGACACATCAGCCTCCTCTCCTGTATTACCACCGAATGTGTCTGTGAGCTGCTGGGGTACTACAAGTCCCAGCATGTCAAGAGATGGGGGCAGCAGTGTGTTAGAATGATTTCTAGATGAAAAATACTGTGTGTATGTATATGCTTAATGTGTGTGTGTGTGTATGTAGCCTGTGTGTATACTGTGTCTGTATACTGTGTGTGTGTCTGTATACTGTGCGTGTGTCTGTGTGTATACTGTGTCTGTATACTGTGTGTGTGTCTGTATACTGTGTGTGTGTCTGTGTGTATACTGTGTCTGTATACTGTGTGTGTATGTATATGCTTAATATGTGTGTGTGTGTATGTGACTGTGTGTATACTGTGTGTGTGTCTGCATACTGTGAGTGTGTCTGTGTGTATACTGTGTGTCTGTATACTGTGTGTGTGTGTGACTGTGTGTATACTGTGCGTGTCTGTGTGTATACTGTGTGTGTGTGTCTGTGTGTATACTGTGTCTGTATACTGTGTGTGTGTCTGTATACTGTGTCTGTATACTGTGTGTGTGTGTCTGTATACTGTGTCTGTGTGTATACTGTGTGTGTGTGTGGGTCTGTATACTGCATCTGTATATTGTGTGTATACTTTGTCTGTATACTGTGCATGTGTCTGTGTGTATACTGTGTGTGTGTGTCTGTGTCTGTATACTGCATCTGTATACTGTGTGTATACTGTGTCTGTATACCGTGCATGTGTCTGTGTGTATACTGTGTCTGTATACTGTGCATGTCTGTGTGTATACTGTGTGTGTGTGTCTGTGTGTATACTGTGTGTGTGTCTGTGTGTATACTGTGTCTGTATACTGTGTATGTGTCTGTGTGTATATTGTGTCTGTGTGTATACTGTGTTTGTGTCTGTGTCTGTACACTGCATCTGTATACTGTGTGTATACAGTGTCTGTATACTGTGTGTGTGTCTGTGTGTGTGTCTGTGTGTATACTGTGTCTGTATACTGTGTGTGTATACTGTGTCTGTATACTGTGTGTGTGTCTGTGTGTATACTGTGTCTGTATACTGTGTGCGTGTCCGTGTGTATACTGTGTCTGTATACTGTGTGTGTGTCTGTATACTGTATGTATACTGAGTGTGTGGGTCTGTGTCTGTATACTGTGTCTGTATACTGTGTGCGTGTCTGTGTGTATACTGTGTGCGTGTCTGTGTGTATACTGTGTGCGTATACTGTGTGTATGCTGTGTCTGTATACTGTGTGCGTGTCTATGTGTATACTGTGTCTGTTTACTGTGTGCGTGTCTGTGTGTATACTGTGTCTGTATACTGTGTGCGTGTCTGTGTGTATACTGTGTGTGTATACTGTGTCTATATACTGTGTGTGTGTCTGTGTGTGTCTGTGTGTATACTGTGTGTGTCTGTGTGTATACCTTGTCTGTATACTGTATGTGTGTCTGTGTGTATACTGTGTGTGTATACTGTATGATCCATGTGTGCCCACTGCCGCTTAACAAAAATCGCTCTAACAATCCCATGCCCATGAAAAATGCACTTGTTGCCATTTTGAGCCATCTGATTGGTGAAATACTGAGCTCAGCCTCGGAACCGGCAGCAGGTCTGGGTACACACCTGTGCAATGACATCATGGCACACATCAAGCATGGCTTTTATTCACATGCCTCAATGCCCAATCTGTGGCCAACCACAGCAGTTCCCTATTCAGCTGGCTCCACGACTCACTTGCGCAGTTCAGAGCCTGCAACAAGTGGATTTTTTTTTTAAAGCCTTTTCCCGCCAGCTGCCTACCACACCAAGCACTAAGGTGCAAAGGTGTGTGTAAAGGGACACCAATAAAAGGTGACACTCTGGGGACTCTGCTGTAAGGTACTACTCTGGGGGCTCTGCCATAGGGTGCCACTGTGGGGGCTCTGTCGTAAGGGGAGATTCTGGTGTAAGGGGGGACTGATGTATAGGGAGAATGTTGGGACTTTGGTGTAAGGGAGGACTCTGATGTGAGCGTGGTGCTCATCCCGACTGCTGTACTCTATATGTTGTTTTGTTTGTTACTTACTCCTGACCCACGTACTCTGTACATTATACTGTACATAGACCTGACCAAGGTGTTGTCTCAACAGTTGCTGGTTTTAATTAAAGGGATTGTAAAGTCTTGTTTTTTTATTTATTTTTAAATAACAAGCATGTCATAACCCTCTGTGCAGTTGGCTTTGCACAGAGCAGCCCAGATCCTCCTCTTCTCGGGTCCCTCTTTGCTGCTCCTGGCCCCTCCCTCTTATGGAGTGCCCCCACAGCATGCAGCTTGCTGGGAAGGCCCCAAAATCTCCTATTGCTCAG